>NW_026555331.1:65502613-66102613 GCF_014898055.3 Talpa occidentalis | reverse complement strand
GGGGGAGAAAATAAGAATTTTTAAATAGTGAGAAAAGAGGGCCTCTCTGCTAGTGCAGGGGTTAAAGTCTCAGTGCTATCAAGCTATCACCAGCCACTGAGCATAATGTGAGTTTGATCCCTGGCCAGAGAGCTACCCACATGGCATAGCAGACTTCTCATGTCTCACCTGCTGCTCCCCTCAGCAGTGTATTTCGGTCAGTCTGCCTGTTCTGTTCCCCACTCTGTCTCTGGTGAATCCTCTGACCCCCCACACCTCTGGCCTACACCCCAGTTCTTATATGCATCAATAAATAAATGTCTTTAAAAGTAGTGAGAATAGAATATCAGTTCTCCCCTCCTTAGGATCATTGCGAGTTCTCCACATTCTAGAATAATTATTAGAGTACAGTTATCTCTACATGGAGAAAAAGAGGTAATAATAACATGAATTTTATTTCCAAGTTGTAAATTATAGACCTGCTGAAAGATGTAAGCTTTTCAGTTCCCAGTGCCATTTTGGTCTCGTTGTTACTGTTGTCCTTTGATTTGGAATAAGCTTGTAGTATTTTTCCTTAATGCAGAACTTGACCATTATTACATTTTATGTAATTCATATGAATTTTTTACATAAGTAAAATAAAATGTTATTTTTAATTTAGATAATATTGTGGACAGTGGCTATTTTGCACTAAAGAGGTTTTATAAAAAGCCTCTTGGAGTTAAGTATGTTATTGATAGACTCAAATACATATACATTTGCCCACATGGATATTAACATTTAGGAAAGAAAATAACAGCAACAATGCTCTACACTCTCTGTTTTTCATCTTGATTTTTGAAAGTAATGAATTCTCCATTTTTTCTTTCTATTTGGAGCAATGAAAGTACACAATTTTTTTTTACAACTTTAAGAAAGTTGAAGGACTTTATTCTGGAAAAATAGAAAATGAAAACCAATTTACTATAACCAAAGATTGGTTGTATTTGGGTTTTTTATTGATTTGAGGTTGTTTTTGAAGGGTTGAAAGAAGGGTTTCCAGCTCCAAAAGATACCTGAATTTTGGTGAGAAAGAACAAGATTTTCATGCAATTCCTGAAAGGCACTTTAAGCAAGCTCACTGCCTTGCTTTTGATGACACAAAGCACACCTATGATAAGGTGAGGTCTCACTGACCCAAAGGGAAACCACAGATTGATATTTCTTTTGTTGAACAGCCTCCGATTTCATTAATTTTATTGACAGGAATTCTGAGCGAAATTTATGAAGGCCACAAAGTAGAGTTAGTGAACCGCATGAAATGTCAGCATGCCCACTTTGGACTTCAAGATCTGCATTTCTTCTCTCCCAACTCCCACCCATACTATTTGCTTTGGCAGGCAGATCTAATTTATAATGCTTCAACATTAACCATGACCTCACTTTAGTTTTATTACTAACTACCCTGGAAGAAGCACTTTTTAATTCCCTGAGCACCATGGATGTTTTACTGTGCACATTCTGCTTCCTATATAGACACCACACATACCCAGCCCACATATACACACACCTCACATACAACACATACACATCCTGCCATACACACACCACACAACACATACCCATGACACACGCATACACTTCCCACAGCACACACACAATATAAACAGCATCCCACACACACCACATCCCCCCCACACACACACCTACAAAAGCACTTTTCTAAATTTTATGTCCGACCTCTTTCATAGCTCATAATCATATTGAGCAATTGTTTTTCTTGCCTCTAGTCTTTTCTACTGCCTTTAAACACCAGCCTCCCACCTCAGTCTTGGCTGTTTGGCAGAATTTTTTTCTAGTTCCAGTTCTAGGGTAGGGTGTAGATTCTTCAAAGCTGAGGAGCTCTAGATCCAGGGCTTTTGCTGGACATTTTCAGAGAAAGACACATACTCACTATTTCAGCTGGATTTGGAGTTGTGAGTCATAATCTCAGAGTTTCTGGGAGATGTCCTGCCCCATGAGAGAGTTTATTTGAGAAAGGAGAGAACACAGGGCATGGTTGTGTGTGAAGCCCAGGGCCCCGGGCCGCCACCAGGTTCTTCTCTCAACTTCCCAATTATGACCATGAAGCTTCAATTTTTTTTTCAGTTTCAGTTAGTTTTTTTTTCCAATTTCAGTTAGTATTAGAGTGTATTAGGATGTCCTAGTATAAATAACAAATAGAAAGAGCCTCCCCAGTGGCACAGGGGTTAAAGGCAGTGCGATCAAGCTATTGCCAACCACCGCAGCAGGAATTTGATCCCCCATCAGCCAGTGAGCAACCCACCTGGTACAGCAGACCTCTCCTGTCTCACCTGCTGCTCCCCTCAGCAGTGTATTTCAGTAGATCTGCCTGTTCTGCTCCCCACTCTGTCTCTGGTGAATCTTCTCACCCCCTACGCCTCTGGCATATGCCCCAGTTGTTGTATGCATAAATACATAAATCTTTAAAAATAAAAAAAAATAATAAATAGAAATATTTTTAATGAGTATAATTTTTGCTTAAGCATTTTATTTATTTTTTTTAATAGAGGCATGTTTTATTTATTTATTTATTTATTTGTTTGTTTTTTTGTTTATACATGCACTGGGTACAGTCAGAAGCGCGGGAGGGTGAGAGAATTCACCAGAGCGGGGAGCAGAACAGGAAGAAGGACCGAAGTACACTGCTGAGGGGAGCAGCGGGCGGCAGGAGAGGTCTGCGCGCCATGTGGGACCCTCCTCCAGTGGCTGGGGAGCAGCCGGGGATCGAACCGGCGGCGCAGAGGCTGTGGGCAGCTTCGCAACCCAGCGCTCAACCGCTGCGCCACCGGGGAGGCCCTGCTTAAGCATTTTAGATGTTATATATAGATATAAAGACAAGCATATAGCCATTAAAATACTAAAGGAAACATGTAAACATTTATAATTAGAAAGATGGTTCATTAATGGTAAGAGAAGACATGCTATCTAATTGTAAATTAACAAATCAGATCTATAACATAACAATAAGGTAGCCAAAATAAGAAAAACAGAAATCAATATTTATAAGAGTATTTTAGTCAATACCTACTATTTGTACATCTGTACGTTCAGTATTTCAGTACTCCATGGAAGTGTTATAAGTTATTTTGAACAAGAGTACAAATTACAAATCTTAAAAAAGTTAACAGTGCATCATTAAAAGATCACCAAATCAAGAAAATTTCCAAATATTTTATTAACTAATTGTTTGACTTATCTCAATAATGCTCTCCCTCTGTTTTGGTGACATACTCAAGTGCCTGTCTATAGAACAATGATTTTGTAACAGAAATTTCCATTAAAGAGAATATGAAGGTGAGCCAGTCTTTCCTTTAGTGTTAGGAGAAAATGTTTTACTGGAAATTAAACATTGATACATTTTTTAAAAATTTTGATAGTGTGGGCAAATTTCTTTCCAGTTTTGCAACTTGTTATTGGTAAATATCTTTACAATTGTTAAATTTGAGAAAACCAATATCAAAGCTTTTTCATATATGAGGGTAAGACTTTAGAGCATTTCAAGTTTCTTGTAAAGTAACTACATTTAGGGCCTCCCCGGTGGTGCAGCGGTAGAGCGCTGGGTTGCAAAGCTGCCCGCGGCCTCTGCGGCGCTGGTTCAATCCCCGGCTGCTCCCCGGCCACTGGAGGAGGGTCCCACATGGTGTGCAGACCTCTCCTGCCGCCCGCTGCTCCCCTCAGCAGTGTACTTGGGTCCTTCTGCCTGCTCTGCTCCCCGCTCTGGCTCTGGTGAATTCTCTCACCCTCCCGCGCTTCTGACTGTACCCAGTGCATGTATAAACAAAACAAACAAATAAATAAATAAATAACATGCCTCTAAAAAAAAAAAAAAAAAAAGTAACTACATTTACATGCTTTTAGAATTGACAATAAATAATCAGTTTGTCACTGACATTCTTATAGTGTTGTGTCATGAATTTTAAATCATCTTCATTCTGTAAACTACCCCACACAGATGCTTAGGGCTACTCTGTCACTTCTAATAAATGAGATGGAAAAGAAGGTAGCATAGAAAGAACAATCTTAACTTGATTGCTGTGAAACATCTAATTTTTATAACTTAAAAATAAAGACAAATTAAACACAATGATAGCACCCTTCCTAGGGTTTAGGAAGGATCTGATATAAATGGGGGCTTTTGAATCTTAATTTCATTGACTTTAGCTAACTATACTTCTGGGAAACACTGAATTAGAATGAGTTGGGCAAAATCTCAGTTCTAGTCTGCTAGTTTGGATAATGGGCTATATTTCTTAGCTGAAGTATTCTTTTAGAATCCTTAGTAGTAAGACCATTATACTCCTAGTTTGCATAAATATAATAATGTAACTAACTTCCTGGCCATTTGACCTGGACTTTGATCATTCCTTAAGGCTGAAATATTGTTGATACAATGTTGGTTCATGAGTTGAAACTGGGGAAGCAATTTCCTCTTTGACTACTCTGAAAACAGAATCAAATATTCCATTCTTGGGAGCATGTGTCTGAAGTCTTATGATACTCTAGGAACAAATCAGAGCTCTCAGGGATTCTCTAGAGTCTATCTCCATATTCTACCACTTAATTATTGATCTTATGGAAACCATCAGCACTTGGAAAGTATAACTAAGGGGTATAGAGTCTATCAGACTGACCCCTGTGTAGTCTTGTAATTTCTGTCATTTGTTTGATTCAAAATGGTGAAGTTTCTCTCTTTTGAGTCTCTGATTTAGGGAGAAGGCAGCTGCCGTGTTGCAAGGATGTTTAATCAAATTGTGGGGAGGAGCCTTGTGGAGAGTAACTGAGGCTTTCAAACAACAAGGAGAACTTACCTACCAGCGTTGCTGGTGGTTCCTGCAGCCCCAACCGGGAGTTAAGGTGACTGCTACCTTGGCTGATGTCTTGACTCCTACCTCTGGAGAAGCTCCAAACCAGAACCAGCCTCTTAGATTATAATATACAGAGATGTAAAAGTAAATAATGCTTTTAATTATGGATTTTTAAAATGTTCAGCATGTTTAATGATATATACTTCACATCATGCAACTGACATATAAAAATGCATGTTTCAATGGTTTTTAGAATTAACACTGTAGTTTTTAAAATGGTGGTAAATGTATATAATATAAAATTTACATCTTAACCATTTTTAGGTGTAAGGTGGTGTTAAGTACATTCACATTGTTGCGCAGCCCATCTTCAGAATTGTTTCATCTTTCCAAACTGAAACTCTATTCTCTTTAAAAATGAACCCCTACTACTCCCTCCTTCTGCCCCTGGCAATCACCATTCTACTTTCTGTCTCTATGAATTTGACTACTTTACTCTAGGTAACTCATTTAAATGGAATTGTATAATATTTGGTTTGTTTTAGTCATATAATATGATTATGCTTTATTCTTGTAGTAGTATGTGTTGGAATTTTTCTTTTTTTAAAGCTTTATTTTATTTATACAAGAGCCAGGATACAGGCCAGATGCATGGGAGGGTGAGAGGATTCACCAGAGATAGAGTGGGGAACAGAACAGGCAGACCGACGAAATACACTGCTAAGGGGAACAGCAGGCAAGACAGGAGAGGCCTGCTTGCCATGTTGGTCGCTCCGAGGCCGGCAGGGACCGTACCAGCACTGCAGAAGCTGTGGACAGCTTCACAGTGCTACGCTCAACCACCTGCGCCACCAGGGAGGCCCGTATGTGTTGGAATTTTATGCCTTTTATGACTGAATAATATTCCATCATATATACATCCCTCATTTTCTTTTTTTTTTTAAGATTTTATTTTATGCATACAAGAGCTGGGGCTCAAGCCAGAGATGTGGCAGGTAAGAGGATTCACCAGACAGAGTGGGGCACAGAGCAGGCAGACTGGCTGAAATACACTGCTGAGGGGAGCAGAGGGCAAGACAGCAGAGGTCTGCAGTGCTTAACCCCTTGTGCCACCAGGGAGGCCCCCTCATTTTCTTTATCCATTGATCCCTATGTGGACATGGGTTGTTTTATACTTAAACTATTGTGAATAATGTTGCTGTGAACACTAGTGTACAAGTATCTCTCCAAGACTCTGTTTCCATTCTTTTGGGTATATACTCAGGAGTCAAATTGCTGGATCATTTGGAAGTTCTGTCTTCAACTTTTTAAGGAACCACAATGTTTCTCATTGTGGCTGTACTGTTTATCATGTCTACATACTTGTTCCTATGTAAAGTTGGTCTCACATAAAACATGTGTCAACAGAAAATACTTGATCTTGAAAACATAATTTCACATTTGGACCTTGCAGGGTAAATGGTTTTTCAGGCTTTTCTGCCCTCCCACCATTAGGATTGCCCTGCCTGATGTGTGTGTGTGTGTGGGGGGGGTACCTGTACTTGTTACATTGTTGCAATCTGTCTTATTTACTTCTGTGGGCCATGGGAGGAGTATTGAGTTAGTCACCTAGAGAAGCAGAAGAGGCAAGAGAGAGAGAAGGGGAGAAAGAAGCCTAGAGAAGCCCAGAGTGAAGACTTGCTGGGGGTTTGGAGGCCTACCGGCCTGCTGGCCCCCAGCACCCCTGCCTGCTGTGTACCTGGTCACTGCTCTACATGTAACAGCTCCATAAAAGCCTGTGAAAACCACTGAGGGCTCCAAGACTCTCCTTTACCCATCTGCGTGGATCCTAGGAAACCTGCTCAGTGGCCATCCTGCCACTACAATTGGCATAAGTCGACAGGATGTTCTTATGCAGATGGGTATGGAGCCCTCTGAAGACCTCAGGAGGGACTGAGGAGTAGCAGACAATGAGCCTGTGACAACACTGGACGTGCCTTGGCAGCACAGGAGATGACCAGAGTCCAGGAGCTGTGGGAAGAGCTGAAGATGCTGCAGGAGCACAGGAGGTGGACAAGGTCTGGGAGCTGAAGGAGGAGAAGGCCCGAGAGGACCAGCCCACAACCACTGAGGTGGCAGAATTGTCGGGGAAGAAAGGACTACGATTCGGAGCTCGCCAGTGCTGATGCAGGAAAAGACTGATGGACTGATAATCCAGCCAGAAAGTGGAGGAATTTTGGCAGGGTAATGTTCTGTTTTGGGGATCATAGGGGAGGATGGTATTGTTTGTACAGCCCAGGAGATAAGAATCTGGGGCTGGCCAGTGAACCTTGATGGCCAAAAGCAGCCTGTGCACTGCCCAGCAGCTAGGCAGACGAAATAAGCTAACTTAGAAAGGCAAGAGCTGGTGCTGAGCTTGGAAAGCCCTGAGCAGCTGTTAAGCAGCATAAATATGCTAAAGAAGGCCAGTGAGTCTCTTAATATCACCTGTGGGTGAAGCCCAGAGTGAAGATTTGCTGGGGGTTTGGGGGCCTACCGGCCTGTGGGCCCCCAGCACCCCTGCCTGCCTTTTTATCTGGTCGCTGCTCTACATGTAACAGCTCAATCAAAGCCTGAGAAGGCCACCGAGGGCTCCAGGACTCCTCCTTTACCCGCCCATCTGCCAGATCATAGATAACCTGCCCTGTGACCATCCTACCACTACAGACCTTTAGTTCTAGTGTGTGCATTATAGGACAAATGCTTTGAAAATTATAGATGAAGTCATTATAAAAAAGAATTACCCAGTTTTGGTTGCTCAGTATACTACTGCAGTGACTCAGTAAGGGAATATCAGAATCCATACGTGTTATGCCTGGGCAAACCTTAGGAAGCAACCCTTTTCCCTGTGTTCTCTTTATGATTGTATGTATTAGAGATCAGTCAGCCAGTATGGAAACTTTGATTTGAAGTCTGGATCTTTAGAAAGACAATAGAATGTTCAGAGGGAAAGTGAAACAAAACTATTTTATTTCAGTATATATGAAAGTTAATATGTACTCAGGTTTATATTTTTAAATATTAAGTCATTAGGGGCCTCCCTGGTGGTGCAAAGGGTTAAGCACCACACTATGAAGAAATCCACAGCCTCCGCAGCACGGGTTCAATCCCTGGCCGGCCAGGGAGCAACCCATATGGCGCAGCAAACCTCTCCTGTCTTGCCCACTGCTCTCCTCAGCAGTGTATTTCAATCAGGCTGCTTGTTCTGTTCCCCACTCTGTCTCTGGTGGATCCTTTCACCCCCCGCATCTCTGGCCTGTATAAATAAATAAATCTTTAAAAAAAGATTAAGTCGGGCGGGCCTCCCTTGGTGGCACAGTGGTAGAGCCCTGGACTATGAAGCTGCCCACAGCCTCTGCAGCGCTGGTTCGATCCCCAGCCGCTGGCGAGGGTCCCACATGGAGCGCAGACCTCTCCTGCCGCACCCGCTGCTCCCCTCAGCAGTGTATTTCGTTAGTCTGCCTGTTCTGTTCCCCGCTCTGGCTCTGGTGAATTCTCTCACCCTCCCGCACTTCTGACTGTACCCAGTGCTTGTATAAATAAATGAATAAATCTTAAAAAAAAAATAAGTCATTAAAAACAAATGCCAAAAATTGAGGATGCTTTATTTAAAACAGTCCTCTCTGGAACTCAAAACAATATGTGAAGAGGGGACCCTTTTGTCAGAGGGCAAGTGCAGGCTCTGTAGCCAGTCTCAGATTCCCAGAGTTAAGCAATCCTGTGGAGAATAAAGTATATATTCTGCCAGAGTTGAATCTTTGACATCTCAGCCCCAGGTAATAAGATCATTCTAGTTGTAACCCAGTGTCACTGCCCCTGTAGTTGTTAAAGTCAGCAAGGTTCTTATAGAGAATTAGGAAAGAAATAGTTGCTGGGCCCATGGAGCCCTCATGTTCCAGGGAGGGAAACCACAAGCTAGTCAAGGCAACACCCACCTCCTGAGGGTGATGAGCCCTCCAGGGCTGGAGAACCATTAGAACAAGCTGATGGAAATGAGAGGCTAGATTATTTTTGATCCTTGAACCACTTTGTTTCTTTTCATTACTATTCAGGCATTTAAAATAAAGTTTCCTATTAGAAAATGTAGCGTATGCACTTAAATGAAGATTATTCTCTTATTAGAGTCCACAGTGCAGATATGGAGAATTTTTATAGAGACTCCAGGATATTTTTCCAGAAAATGTCCTAAGTTCTACCAGCACTGCTAGATGACAAGCAGGGGAATGCTCACAAATCTCTCTATGCATCTACCAAGAGGTGACCTTCCTTTTGGGGGCAGCTTGCTTCTAGAAGGGGCTTCAATATTTTCCCATGGCTTGAGGGGAGCTCTGATAAAACAAATGTGAGTACATGCAAATGGAAACCTTTGGGTATCAGCAGAACATAGATATTAACACTGGGAGAAACTGCCTCAATATTTACCTCAAAGGGCCTCCCTGGTGGCACAGGGGTTAAAGTCTCAATGCTGTCAAGCTACTGCCAGCCACTTAAGCATGAGTTCAATCCCCAGCTGGCCAAAGAGCAACCCAATGGTGCAGCAGACCTCTCCTGTCTCGCCCGCTGCTCCCCTCAGCAGTGTATTTCAGTACATCTGCCTGTTCTGCTCCCCACTCTCTCTGGTGAATCCTCTTACCTCCTGCACCTCTGGCTTGCACCCCAGTTCTTGTATGCATAAATAAATAGATCTTTAAAAAATATTTACCTCAAAATTAGAGGGTCAAATTAGATGAACTCTGCTTCTTTATCGGGCTCTCTGATTATCATAATTTGGATGACCCAAATACATACAGGCAGGGTCTAGCATAGAGTCAAACCCAAATCTGTTCTTTGGGGATTTTTCTCATTTCCCCTCTCTTATATGTCTGCCTTGTCTACAAGTGTGTGAGTCTGTAAACTTCTGGAGACAAAAGGGTCATGTCTCTTCATCTTTGAAGCCCCTGAAACTTATCTGTGTTTAATGTGTAATTTGATCATTGAGTGTTTTTTTGAATTTTAATTTAAAAAGAAGATAATGAACTATGATTGGTTTTATCTTCCAATGAAACACTAGGACCGTAGAGTTGCTCACCTCACCTGTCACCTCCCAGTCATCCCAGTCCCAAGATAAGAGACCAAAATCACCACCATCTCTTTCTGACCTGGCTTATTTTCTTCAGGTGCCCCAAGAACAAGGACCATCTTAGAGCCTCTGCCTCCCTCGAACTCATTATCTCATCCTCCACCATCCCATGTCCCACTGATTCAGTCTCAAAGTCTCTCTTATTTGCCACAAGATTCTTGGTGTCTGACACAGCGGTTACTCAATGATGATTAGCTGAACAACAATAAAATGACATTATTTAGGGTATTTGTAGGATCTCATGTAAGTTGATTGTTGTCAGTCATGCAGTGAGTTCTTGCCTGTTTGAAATGGTCCAAGTTTATTGCCAAAAAGTAGAGAGAAAGCATGATGTAATTCTGCATATTT
This sequence comes from Talpa occidentalis, assembly GCF_014898055.3. Lineage (NCBI taxonomy): Eukaryota > Metazoa > Chordata > Mammalia > Eulipotyphla > Talpidae > Talpa > Talpa occidentalis. The sequence goes on along the minus strand of NW_026555331.1, from coordinate 66,092,302 downwards.
CTTCCCATGCTCAACCTTGATCTTCAAGAAGTTTTTGCACTGGGGTCCATGTTTCCCTCAGATATATGAAGATATATGAAGATATATGAAGACTGTCCAGAAGGTGCTCAGTATGGATGTTCCCAAGTGGTCAATTTCCTACCCTCAACTATGTGTCTACTGGCAGTTACTGTCCCATCCCACCTTGGCTTTCATGCAGCCCAAGTGAAAAGAGAAGGGCATGCTACTGTGATGCTTTGCCCCCAGGTGTAAAAAACTCCTAGATGACCAAAAAGAAACCATTTGAAATATTGCCTCCTTTAGCCAAAGTTAACATCTCTATCTCTGCATTTTATGAAAAGATATTTCTAACAAAAATATGTCTTTATATTTAATATATTTATATTTAATAAGTATTTACCCGAATTTTAAAGTATGCTGTCTTGCTCAATAATATCAATATATTAACAGAAAGTTGTATCAATTATTTCACCCAGGAAAACTCATAAAATCATTTGTCACAAGAATTATAAAAAATATTAAGTTTAATTTATGTACCTTTTTTACAGGGACATAAGATGTGTAGTCAGTAAAATAAATTCTCAGGCTTATAAATTTATTAGGGTAAACCCCTCAGATGGGGATGTGGAATAGAAATCTGATATTTGAGGAAAAAATGAATCAATATCAAATTTCTATTTCTGAAAATCTTATTCTAGAATAGATAATGGAATTAATAAATTACCACTGTGTGGTGTTCCACTGGACATATTTGAAAATGAGGTAAAGAGTTTCATTTTACAAATGTAAATATTTTCAATGCCCCAAAGTCACATCCTTTGTAACTTTTAATTCAAGATACAAAAATTGAAAGATCAGTGGTCAATATAAAGGAGAGATTAAATGAAAAGGATCACAAAGAATTTCTAGGGCAAGAAAAAATGCTTTATATTTTGATTGTGGTGTTGTATACACTTGTCAAAACTATACATGAAATTGATTAATTTTATTATATAACCATACAGCGTATTAAAAAATATTGGAAGGAAATATAACAAAAAGAAACTATCATCTTTTATTAGAGAAAAAGGTGAAATTTTTTGGATGACAATGTGTCAGTATACAAGGGAGGGTAGTTGTTCTTCAAAATTCTTGATCGGTATGGAGTTTTAATAACTTTGTAGATGAAGCCATGCTATTAATTAAAGGAAACACCCTGGCATTCGGTTTAACGTAAAAGTGTAGAAGGCTAGCACTGAAGAACTGAAAATAGCAGTGACCCTGCACATCATGTCGCCACACCATAGGTGCTATTTAGAGTCAGGAAAAGTTGCCATACAAAAGACCTCCCAACTGTGTATTGCTTATTTCCTCACATTGTGGGCCTCCAGGATCTGCTGGCAAATGTGGGGGTGAGTCAGGCCTAAGAGGTTGATTTCAGAGCCTAGATAAGGCATCTGGAAATCTCTCTGTGAGCCCAAAGAAATGGTGAGGCAGCCACAGATGTTATCAAGGTTGCCTAGTGTGGTGCCAAGGGCATGCTCTGCTGTCTACTGGGGTGAATACGTGAAGGCAGCTGGGACATGTTACAGTGAATTTGCAGTCTGAGCCCACACATGTGCTGCTGGATAAATCTTTATTATGTTCATCACAGTAACATCGGTTTACAACACTGTATATGATTAGGGGTAGAGTTTTGTACCTCTTGGGATATATGTTACCACACCATACCAACACCAAAGCACCAGTAATCTTCCACTATTGTGTGTTGGGGCTCCTCTCCCCTTTGCCCCTCACTCCCACTCCCACTGCCCCCCTCAAGTAGCCTCAAAACTATCATCAGATGTCTATATTTTGGTTTACCTTTGTCTGTTCTTTTGTTACTTTATATTTCACATAAAAGTGAAATCATCTGGTATTTGTATTTATCCTTCTGACTTATTTAGCCTAGCATTAATACCCTCCAGTTCTATCCATGTTGTTGCAAATGGCAAGAGTTCATCTTTTTAGATGTGGTACATATACACAAAGGAATATTACTCAGCAATCAAAAAAGATAAACACATGCAGTTTGCAGCAACATGGATGGAGCTGGAAGGGATCATGCTCTGCAAAATAAGCCAGAAAGAAAAAGAAAAAGACCAGATGGTCTCATAGCAGGAATCTAGAAAACCTAAATAAGAGACCAGGAAAAAGAATATATGAAAGAAAAAATCAAAATCAACAAACAGCTATGAACCAGAGACACACTATGGGGGGACGGGGAGAGGAGGGATTGGGGTCAAAATAAGAGGAGTGCAATTGTATGGGGAATATAAAAATAAAAAAATAAAAAGAGTTCATCTCTTTTTATATGACTGAGTAGCATTCCATTGTGTATATATATTACAGCCTCTTAACCCACTCATCTATCCTTGAGCACTCAGGTTGTTTCCATATCTTGGCAATTGTAAAAAATGCTCCAGTAAACATAGGAATGTATGGATCCCTTTAAATTGAGGGTTTTTTGCATTCTTAAACTAGATACCTAGGAGTAGAACTGGTAAGTCTATTTTTAATATTTTGAGAAACCTCCACACAGCTTTCCATATGAGTTGGGCCAGTCTACATTCCCACCAACAGGGTACCATGGTTCCTTTTTTCTCCACACTTTTACAAACACATATTCTTTCCAGTGTCTTTTGATATGGGCAATTCTCACAGGTATGGCATGATTTCTTCTTATTGATTTGGCCTGCATATATCCAATAACAAGTGATGATGAGCACATTTTCATGTGCCTGTTGGCGAATTGTATGCCTTCTTTGGAGAAATGCCTATTTAGCTCTACTGACCATTTTTGATTGGGCTATTTGTTTCCTTTTGGTTAAGTTGTATGAATTCTTTGTTGATTTTGGATTTTTGTCCCTTGTCAGATGCATGATGTGCAAATATCTTCTCCCATTCAGTAGGGTGTCTTACTTTTATTGGTAGTTTCTTTTGCTGTGCAGAAACTTTTTAATTTGATGTGGTTTCATTTGTTTATTTTTGCTTTTGTTTTCCTTGCTGTTGGGAGTGAGTCCCAAAAGATCTCATGTGTTTGCCTATGCTTTCTTCTATGTATTTATGGTTTCATGTCTAACATTCAATTCTAATCCATTTTGAGTTAAATTTTGTGGATGGCACGAGATAACCATGGTTTCATTCTTTTGTATATGGCTGTCCAGCTTTCCCAACACTACTTGTTGAAGAGACTTGAGATAGACTGACTATCCATATAAGTGTGAGTTTATTTCTTGGCTCTTCATTGTATTCCATTGATTTCAGTGTCTATTTTTATTCCAATACTATATACTGCATTGATTATTGTACTTTGCATAATAGTTTAAAGTCTGGGAGTGTAATACCTCCATTCTACTTTGTTTTTTTTTTTTTCTGGTCAGAATTGCTTTGGTTTTTCAGGGCCTTCTGTGGTTCCATATAAAATTCACTGCTCTATTTCTTTGAAGAATGCATTGAACTTTGATAGTGATTATACTGAATCTATAAATTTTTGGGGCAAGGTGGTCATTTTGACAACGTTAATTCTTCCAGTTCATGAGCAGGGATTATCTTTCTATTTCTTTGTGTCTTTTATTTCCTTTAACAATGTCTTATAGCTTTCATCATTTAGATCTTCCACCACCTTTGTTCGGTTTATTCCTAGTTATTTAGTTATTTTTGATGTAAGTGTAAATGGGATTATTTCCTTGATTTTTTTCTCTTCTAGTTTAATGTTTGCATATAAGAGCACAACAATTTTATGTTAATTTTATAACCAACTACATCACTGTACCAATTTATCATTTATTTTTTAAAGATTCATTTACTTATGTATATAAGAACTGGGGTACAGGCCAGAGGTGTGGGCTATGAGAGGATTCACCAGAGACAAAGTGCAGAACAGAACAGGCAGATTGACTGAAATACACTGCTGAGGGGAGCAGCAGGCAAGTCAGGAGAGGTCTGCTGGGCCATATGGGTTGCTCCCTGGCCAAGGATTGAACTCGTGCTGCAGAGGCTGCGGATAGCTTCACAGTGCTGTGCTTAACCCCTTGTCCCACCAGGGAGGCCCCAATTCATCATTTCTTTTTTTAAAAAATATTTATTTATTTATGCTTACAGGAACTGGGGTACAGGCCAAAGGCATGGGTGGAGGTGTGAGAGTATTCACCAGAGCAGAGTGGGGAGCAGAATAGGCAGATCTACTGAAATACACTGCTGAGGAGAGCAGTAGGAGAGTCAGGAGAGGTCTGCTGCACCATGTGGGTAGCTTCTTGGCAGGGGGTCAAACTTGTGCTGCAGTGACTACAGATAGCTTCATAAGTTGCATCTTAACCCCTTGCGCCACCAATTTATCATTTCTAATAGGTTTTTTTTAATAGATTACTTGAGGTTTTACATCATCTGCAAGTAGTAATAGTTTTAATTCTTCTTTTCCAATTGGATTCCTTTTATTTCTTTCCTTTGTCTAATTACTCTCACCAGGACTGCCAGTATTATGTTGAATCATAATGAGAATGGTCATTCTTGTTTTAAACTGATCTTAGAGCAAAATCTTTCAATTTTATACCATTGAATATGATATTAACTGTGGGTTTGTTGTACATGGCTTTAATTTCGCTGAGGTAAGATCCTTCTATTCCATTTTATTGAGAATTTTTATCATAAATGATTGCAGAATCTTATCAAATGCTTTCTTTGATTCTATCAATATGATCATGTGACTTTTTCTTTTCCCTCCTTTGATAAGGTAAATTGTACTCATTGATTTGCATATGTTGATCTATGCTTTCATCCCTCAAATAGATTCATTTGGTCATGGGGCATGATCTTTTTCATGTATTGTTGAATTCGGTTTCCTAAGATTTTGTTGAGGATTTTGGCATCAGTGTTCATCAGAAATATTAGTCTATAGTTTTTTTTCTGTGTGTTATCCTTGCTTGCTTTTGATATCAGGGTAATGGTGGCCTCATAAAAAAGTATTTGAAAGTATTCCCTCTTCAGTTTTTTTAAAGAGTTTCAGAAGAACAGGTGTTAGTTCAACTTTGAATTGTTGGTGAAACTCAACAGTGAAAACCATTTGGTCTTGGACTTTGTTTTTTGGGAGACTTTTGATTACTATTTCCATTTCCTGGTTTGTAATTCAAATTGTATTCAATAATCTGTCTATTTCTTTTTGATTTCCCAACTTTTTGCTATAAAGATGATCATACTCGTCTCTTATGATCCTCTGTTTCTCTGATAGGCATGTTGCAATTTTTCCTGTTTCACTTCTAATTTTATTTAGTAGAGTTTTCTTTCTGCTTTTTTTCCTTAGTGAAACTGACTAGTGGTTTATTCATTTTCAGTATCTCCAGTGAATACAGGAAGGTTCCAATGGACAAACCCAACCACAAAACTGAAATGTGGTTTGTTAACATTTGTATTCTGCCTCTCCCATGCCCTCCTCGTGCTCTATTTTCATACCCTATTTTGTTATTCTTTTCTCCCAGTGCATGTGAGGGTCCTAAGTCTTCTATGACTAGATCACATGTTATGAGCACGGACCCTGGCACTAGACAGCCTCTTCTTATACCTCAGCTTTACCGCTCACCAACTTATGCCCTGGGACAAATATTATTTGTGGGTTGTGCTTTCAGTTGGAATTCAGTGAGTTATTTCAGTGGGTTGTACTTCAGCTGGAGTTGGGTGGAGAAGGGATAGTAGGAAGTAAATTCAGGAATGGGGCAAAGGGAGATCATGGTCTTGGTTTTTCAGGTGTGGTTTGAACTTGGGTTTTACCCCAAGTAGTCAGAAATCACTTAGAGGGCAAGTGATATGATTAAGTTAGCAAGTGACATGATGCATGTACTTTTTTTTAAAGATTTATTTATATATACAAGAATTGTATATATAAAGAGTTGTGGGGGTGAGAGGATTCACCAGAGACAGAATGGGGAACAGAACAGGCCGACTGACTGAAATATACTGCTGAGAGGAGCAGTGGGCAACTCAGGAGAGGTTTGCTGTGCCATGTGGGTGGCTCCCTGGCTGGGGATCGAACTCGTGCTTCAATGACTGTGGATGCCGTCATAGGTTGGGTCTTAATTCCTTGTGCCACCAGGGAGGCCCACAACATGTACTTTAAAAAGCCTCTTGTGGCTGTGAGAGCCATGTGGAGAAGTGTAAGAAGAGAAGCAGGAAGAGTGGGAGCACATAAAAATGAATTAGGCTAATAGTCATGTTGCCCTTCATTTAGTTGCTATGAGAATTAGTACAATAATGGATTTGCAAAGAAATATTGTAGATTCATAATTACATTGTTATCTTTTTGTGATTATCCTCAACTGTCACCTTTAGCTTATTTATTAAGTTTCTGTTCTTTATTAACTAGGCACTTGGTATACTAGGGACAAACAGCACACTCTGAACAAAGACACTGCCCCTGCTCTTCGGGAGGTCATAATATGTATTTATGTTTCTTCCTAGAGCCCCATGGTAATAGCACAGTGTGCTGCTCTTCCTTCCTCTCATTCTTCTAGCTTCCTTCTTTTCCTTCCTTCTTTTCTTCCTTCCTCTCCTCCATCTTTTCCTTCCTTCCCTCTCTCATTTCATATATATTTATATATATTCTTCCTACCCTACGTGGATACTGCCTCAAACATCAGGGACCCTGCTACAGAAAAGACAGTAAATATTTCATAATATGTAATAACTAATGGAGAAGAAAAATAATAAATGCATGGGTGAAGGTATCAGCTCTGCCCAGACCTGTAGGAAGAGCAGTTCAGGCAGAGCGAACAGCCAAGATCCAGAATCAATACTGGACTTTGTATGTTTGGTAGGGGTAAGCTGGAGTTGGGTGGAGGAGATGAAGAAGAAAGTGAAAGAGAGGTGGCAAAGGGAGATCTTGGTCTTGTTTTTTGCAGGTGTGGTTAGTGGCTTTGGTTTTATCCCTGGTGTGGTCAGAAATCACTTGGAGGGCGAACGATATGATTAAGCTGGAAAGTGACATGATTTAACATGCACTTAAAAAAGTGCAGCTGTGAGAGCCTTGTGTGCAAGTGTGTAAGAGAAGCTGGAAGACCAGGCATACACTGAACATGCAGGAAACAGTGCATCACTGCTACTGACTGTAGTGATGTAGCTTCTGAATGCCAATCTCCAGCTCACTCTTGCCTTTTCATGTTTCCGAGTCAAAAAGAGCTCAGCTGATTTTGTCAGAATCAGAGCCAAAATCTAGTGCAAATTAGAAGAGTGAATTTATTCAATTTCTAAGTTCAACAGGAAAATAAGCTAAAAATTTTTAAACATTTCCCACAGATACTTTATATACCAGAGTTGGAAGAGACAAATGTAGTCCTTTCATCTCTATCTCATACAGCATATGTGTTGATGTAATTTTAACTATCTCATGGGGTGGGTGAGCTTTTATTGTTTCTTAAAGGCAATTGTTTTCATATTTCAAACATCCTTCTATTAAGAATTTGAATTGTTATTTTTTTTTCTTTTTTAAACTAAGAAAGAGTTGGTGAATATATATTCACTATAAGAAGTAGTAACAGAGCTGTCTGGGGGACAAAAGGTGGTGACACATACACTTTTTGTATTAATTTCTTAGACCCATTCAATTATGTTGGCCAACTTGAAAGGAATTCCTGTCTCTCCTGTAAAATTATTCAAGTATTTGCAGGTTAGCAATCTTAATTCTTTATTCATCTCCTGACCCCTAATGCATGTCAAAAAGGAAAAAAAATCATTGATTAGCCAAGTTAACATCAAAGGAATGATCTTCCCCATAAATCAATCCCTCCATTCTCTTAATTGCTTTGTTGATTTCCCCCAAACTTTCCCATTTATCTGTTGGAATGCTCATTCCAAAAACCTCAAGACTTGTCAGAAATTCTTCCCTTTGATTTTTCTGTGCCATAAGTTATTGTCCAAATAGTGATGCATAAAAAAAAATTGAGTAATGCCACTCTTGTGAACAGTACAGGAAATATAAAATCTCACAAACTCAGCAGCATTTATTTTGGGCATTAAATTGACTAAAACGCAAGATTGTCAGTTCCTTATTCTTTACAAAGCCCATTCACGTCCCAGTAATCACAAAGGTAATGGGTTTGCCTTCATTGTTTTCTTCTTTTTTTGGAAATGAAATTACTGTAATGATAACCCCCTTCTCACCAGACTTAGGCATTGATTTCTGCTTCATCTTTGGGCCCCTCTTCTAAGTTCTGAAGACATTACCAAAAAGGATATTGATCAACAGTCTGCCTGTCACTTCCTTGGGTGCAAAGGACACAAGCCCTGTCACCTTCATGCCCCAGAATAGACCCAAAGTTAAAGGGTCAGAGATGAAAGGCTTCTGATTAGTTTTTCTTTGTAATCAACCTCCCAGGAAGCACTGAGCCTCTGTTTACACCTGTCCTTGAAGTTTAAGATGGAAAACTTTTACTCCCACATCCATGCAGGGATGTAGGTGAAGCAGAACTCTTATCTTTCTCAGTTTCTTATTGGGAGAGATGGATTATTTGTTGTTAAGTCACTTTGCCTTTTTAGGTAAAAAACGTATGCTTCCTGGCCTTTCATTTGTGCCTACTCTGGTAGGGCTACATCTGCTATAAGAAACTCAGTGCTTTTAGACATTGACTAAAGAACAACCAAATTAATTTTCTCTGAGTAAAGGAATGTGCAGACCCCAACTTCCTCTTTCTTTCTTCAAGTTGCAGCGATGCCATGGATTTCATTGTTAAGCCAAAACAGAGAGCTTCAGGGGAGTTTCACAAAGTTAAGAGGAAGCATGCAAGAATAAAGTCATTACTTATCCCATGTTCATGGAGTGGCCAGTTAAAATTCAGGAGGGTGACTCTGAAGTTTTCTAAAGTGGACTTGGCTTAACCTAACTCCCTTATAGTTAACTCAAATGACTACCCTTTAAAAACAAGTCATGTAATGAAATTCTGGAAATTCGTTAATATTTTATATATATTCTTGCTTTCCCAGTCCTAGAATATTGCAGGCGTTTCTCACTTGAATTAAGTTAGTATTCTCCTCTACTACTCTCCTTGAACTTAGTCACATCCTAGTTATTTATACACTCGTAGAATCACATGAGGGAAATTATTTTCATGAATATCTCTTAAATTCTTCCTGATTTTTAGAGCAACGAATATGGGGCTACTCAACATGTCTAATGAGTTACAAATAAGCTACAAAGAAAGAAGAAATTTACAGAGTTTAACAATAAGTGGCTGTTTCACTAAAAATAGATCTACCAGTGGTAGATCTACTGGTAGATCATATCATCCAGTGGTTCTACTTCTAGGAATCTAGCCAAAGAACAAAAAAACATTAAAGGAAACCTGCACTCTTTATTGCAGCAGTATTTGCAACTAAAATATGGAAACAACCTAAATGCCCCAAAGTGGATGAATGGATCAAGAAGTTATGGTTTATATACACAACAGAATACTACTCAGTGATCAGAAAAGATAAACTCATGCCATTTGTGGCATCATGGATAGAGCTGGAAGGGATAGTGCTAAATGAAATAAGTCAGAATGAAGAGAAAAATACCGGATGGTCTCACTTACAGGGGGAATATAGGGAAACCATAAAGGTTCAGGAAAAAAGAAAATTTGCAGGCAAAATCACAAATCTCAGGCACATGGCAAAGGTGGTGGAGGGAAACGGGTCAACACAGGGGAGGGAAGAGCACAAAGGACTGTGGTGATGGTCACAGGTCCTATGGTGGTGGGAGACCTTTGGAGTACTATAGTGGAGGGGAGAAACCGATTGCTGTACAGAAATGATGAATGATGTACGAAAATAAATAAATTTAATTATTTAAAAAACGTGAGGCTGTTTCTTTGGTACAGCATGGAAGGTGGGCATAATAACTAAGGTGATAGACTGAATAGCCCCTTGCCTTTATCTCTTCTTTCTCTCTCTCTCTGCTTCCATTCCTGTTTCTTTTCCTGTGAGGAAGAATTAAGAGAAGCAGGGGCCTCCCCGGTGGCGCAGCGGTTGAGCGCTGGGTTGCGAAGCTGCCCGCAGCCTCTGCAGCGCCAGCGCCAGTTCCTTCCCGGGTCGCCGTGCTAGGGTCCCACATGGCGCGCAGACCTCTCCTGCCGCCCGCTGCTCCCCTCAGCAGTGTACTTTGGGTCCTTCTGCCTGTTCTGCTCCCCGCTCTGACTCTGGTGAATTCCTTCACCCTCCTGAGCTTCTGACTGTACCCAGTGCTTGTATAAATAAATAAATAAATCTTAAAAAAAAAAGAGAGAGAGAAGCAGGTATAACCTTAACTACATTGTTTTACACCCCAGTTAGAACTCTTGTGTATAGGAAATATCATTGAAAAATATTTCTACAACCAGCTGAATATAACCGTGTATAGATACAAAGCACCTCTTCTTGCCATGGCTTATGTGTGATCTACTGTAACAGCTAAGGTGGCCACCACACAGCCCTGGTGGAAAATAAAAATCACAGGTTTACTGAAAAGCAAATTTGCTCAATTTTCTTCAAAATGTTTTCATGGGTGCATAGAACTTTCCCGAATACTTCAATCATTAATTAAGTGTAAGAAATATTTTGAAAAGTCCATAGAGAAAGATCGATTGTCCATATATTAGATGGTAACACTCAACCAGCCCAACACAGGAACAATGAAAGTCCACAGACATGACTTGGGGAGGCAATGTTTCCTTCTTTCCACCCCTCCAGTCAATTTCACCCTGTCATAAAAGAAATAAGACTGCTTTCAGCCTGTCTACAAATGCTAATCTTATTGTGATAAGCAAGAAATCTGACCACTATTTGTTTTAGAGTATTTTCCATCAACATCAAGCCAAGTTGGGAACTTAACTTGTGTAAGAAAACAATTTACATAGATACAGGGATTAGGGGACCTTTGAAGACATTGCTAGTCAAGATATGGTCACTTTGTACTCTGCTGCTCCCAAATTCTCCTGAAGGTTGACTCCTCCTAGTTGTCTGGCAATTCTAGATCACTAATTAACAAACACTTGGGCAAGTGAACTGTGCTTGCCCAGTGAGTATATGATGAAATTTAAACTCACTCCATTAAGCCATATCACCAGTCATTAAAAGGTGCCTTTAGAATTAAGCTGATGTTGGGTTAAGTCAATACAATGTTTATTGTTGCTTTTTAAATTTTTTTAATCTTCACCTTGGATGAGATTTAAGCATTTCCTTACTATTATTTGCCCAAGAACTGGAATCCCAGCAAGGAAGACATCCTTGGGGAAACTGAAGCAAGAAATAAATACTGTTTTTGCAAGACATCACTTCCCACCTCCAAAGAGGATTTAGCTGTCATTAAACAGTCATTAACTATGTATGTGACAGAAACAAGTAGATTCCCTCAGCGTGTTTATCCTTTTATTTGATGATGAGATCGAACTACTGTTCTTTAGCTGTCTTCCATTAATTAACCACGCTATTAATAAATCAACTGGGGGCCTCCCTGGTGGCACGAGGGGTTAAGCACAGCACTGTGAAGCTATCACAGCTTCTGCAGCATGTGCTCGATCCCTGGTAAGCCAGCGAGCTACTCACATGGTGTGGCAGACCTCTCCTGTCTCACCCACTGCTCCCCTCAGCAATGTATTTCAGTCAGTCTGCCTGTTCTATTCCCCACTCTGTCTCTGGTGAGTCCTCTCACCTCCCACACCTCTGGCCTGTACCCCAGCTCTTGTATGCATAAATAAATAAATCTGTAAAAAAAAAAAAAAAATAGGAGCCCTCTTGGTGCAGCGGGCAGTGGGTCAGTCTCAAAAAAAAAAAAAAAAAAAAAAATCAACCAGCCTTCTGATTGTTCCTGCCCAGTAATAACGCACTTTTGGTGCTGATAAGCTGGGTGCTTACTGGGAACTTTCCACAGAACTATTCACCAACAGGACTTGCTCGAGGGGTGGCAGCATTTCCCAGAGGCCTTCCTGAGAGCCAGGCTGCTCCCACAGACTGCCTTCTCTCTGCTTATTTAGGAAAACACACGTCACACCTGAATTTAACTTTGTGGATCTTGAGGGCTCTCTTTCTTGTTGGTAGCTATGCCTGCAGCACCAGGAAAGCAGATGGCTCACAGTGGGCTTCAGTAATTATTGGTTGAGTGAACGCTCAAAGAATAAATGTGTTACTTGTGTCATGTAGACTGTACATTTGTCTATGACTATCCACTTAGTCATTTTGGTGACCATGCCATTTACAATAATTAATGTTGGTTGTTTCTCAGAATCCTTGGGTACACTTTTTTGAAGTGTAGATTTTGGATTTTTAAAACTTTTTTTCATTACAAAATAATGTCAAACTTACAGAAATTGTCTACAGTGTAAAGAACTCTTGTCTAAATTCATCAGTGTTTAGCATTTTAGCCCATCGACTTAACTATTCTGTCTCGCTCTGGTGTGTATATGTTTTTTTTCCTGAAGCATTTGAGTAAATTGTTTATATCATGTCCATCAGTGTGTATTTCCTAAAAGTGGGAATTTTTTTTTACATATCTACAGATTAGTTATGAAATCAAGAAATTTAAAATTGATACAATACTTTTGCCTAATATGTATCCCATATTCCATTTTCCTGACTTTCTCAATGATGTCTTTTATAGCTACTTTTTTTTGTTCTGGTATTGATAAGATCCAGACCGGTATCATTTGTTACATTAAGTTGTGTCTGGTGAGTCTTCTAAAATTTGGAGCATTCTTTTGTCCTTGTCTCTTACTACCAGTATCTTTGAAGAATAAAGGCCAGTTTCTTGACTTTAATTTGGGTTTGTCTTTCCCCTCCCACCTTTACTGAAGCATAATTATGTAAGTTCTTTCTTTTATCCCCCCCAGCACTTTTTCCTTTAGTTTTCTATTTTAATTTAAAGTACAGATTTATTTGCTATTGTGCAAATGAATGCACAGTCATTCACAATCATTCGTTGTATAGCCAATAGGTTAAATAATGGAATATATCCTATTTTTTTAAAAGACTGGAATTTCACCAACTTAATTAAGCATCTTCCTAATCCCCCCGACCCACCTCCGCCTGCTTTATTGAAGAATAATTGCATAAGTTCCTTAACTTTTCTGGGCCTTGGTCTCTTTGGCTGCAAAAAGAGAATAGTAGCAGTAACTGGTTAAGACTAGTTTAAAGGATTCAGTGAATTAATATAGGTAAGTATATAGTTCATTTTATTATCAGCTATTTTTATGCCTTGAAATTATTAATAACGTGACATATACATACAATGTACTATTATTTAGCCTTAAAAATTCTGTCACATGTTATAACACGAATGAACCTTGGGAACATCACCCTAAGTGAAATAAGCCGGTCACAAAAAGACAGCTACTCTATGATTCCACTTCCATGAAGTACCTTGTCAGATTCATAGAGACAGAAAGTTGAATGGTGGTTGCCAGAGGATGGAGGTGGGGGAAATGGGGTGTTAATTGTTTAATGTGTACAGATTTCAGCTTGGGAAGATTGATGAGTTCCGTGGTGGTGAGGATTTTACAACAATGTGGCTACACTTAGTGCCACTGAACTGTACCCTTAAAATGGTTAAAAATGGTAAATTTTATGCCATATTATTTTACCATAGAATTTTAAAAATTATTCTGACAGCTGTGTGGGGGGTGAGAGGATGCAGGTCAAGTTGTCAGGGGCTCTCAGCACTGGGCAGGAAGAGAAGATGGGGGTGGAATGTCCAGAAGAAGACACATTTAGGATGTGGCTGGAAGGAGGTGAGTATTAAAGATGGGAAGTTTGCTGATGATGTGGACAGAGGGATGAAGAAAAGAGAGGAGGGCCTCCATGGTGGCACAAGGGATTAGACGCAACCTATGGAGATATGCGCAGCCACTGCAGCGGGGGTTCGATCCCCAGCCAGGGAGCTGCCCACATAGCACAGCAGACCTCTCCTGCCTCGCCCACTGCTCCCCTCAGCAGTGTATTTCAGTCAATCCGCCTGTCCTGTTCCCCACTCTATCTCTGGTGAATCCTCTCACACACAACCCCCCACACCTCTGGCCTGTACCCTAGTTCTTGTATGCATAAAATCTTAGGGGGAAAAAAAAGAAGAAAAGAGAGGAAATGGGAACTTCTTTTTTCTGGTTTTATTTATTTTTTTTTTTACGATTTCTTTATTTATTTATACAAGCACTGAGTACAGTCAGAAGCATGGGAGGGTGAGAGAATTCACCAGAACCAGAGCAGGGAACAGAACAGGCAGAGTGACGAAATACACCGCTGAGGGGAGCAGCAAGGGCAGCAGGAGAGGTCTGTTGTACCAGTGGGACCCTCTCCAGGGCCAGGGGATTGAACCAGTGCTGCAGAGGCTGCGGGCAGCTTCGCAGCCCAGCGCACACCCGCTGCACCACCAGGGGAGGCCCTCTTTCTGGTTTTAAAGGTGGATGATTTCAAGCTGCCATTATCTCTGGAGCGGAAGACTAGGAGAGACGAGGTTCGTAGGGAGTTTGTAAGGTCACTTGCTATTTGAATGGGGACTTTTAATAAGAAGTGATGGAATCCCATTTTTAAATAACATCACTTACTATGATACAGAAATGTCTTTAAATTTATTAATTTTCATTTTTTTTAATTTCGCTTTGAGGAATTTTAGTTTCTTTCTGCTTCTTTAGGAGATTTTGTGAATGTGAATTTCCTCCATCAAAGTCCACTCTCTCATCCAATGTATTTGCCAAATATAATAGGTTTTCAATGTAAATGAGCCTCATTTACATTGTAATATTAATGAATAATAATTGTTCTCTTCAACTTTGAAATTTTAACCTTAGTCCTTTATTTTTGCAGCTGAAAATTAAATTAGTGTTAATATTTATTGGACATTTTCTCCAGGCCAATTGTTTCAGACTTTGTGTTTTTGTAAACATTACTTGTTTCACATTTCACAACTAATTTATGAAGTAGATATTACCATTGTCACCTTATAAAGGATGAAACTGATCTAGGTACAGGACAAATAACTTTCTAAAAGGTTCAATATTCAAAACTAGCAAACCTAGGTTACTTTTAAGGGTAAAGGAGTCTTGAGGTGACTTTATTATTCTGGATTTTATCTAATTAACCTGTCATATTTTTGTTTATTTAATGTATAATATATATATACACATATATAACATAAATTTACCATATTAGCCATTTTTAAGTGTACAGGTGTGTGGTATTAATGACATTCACATTGTTGTGCAAACGTCACCACCATCCATCTTTAGATTGTTCATCATGCTAAAATGAAACTCTGTATTTTTTTTTAAATATTTATTTATATAAGCACTGGGTACAGTCAGAAGTGCAGGAGGGTGAGAGAATTCACCAGAGCCAGAGCAGGGAGCAGAACAGGCAGACTGACGAAATACTCTGCTGAGGGGAGCAGCAGGCGGCAGGAGAGATCCGCGCGCCATGTGGGACCCTCACCTGGCGGCTGGGGATCTAACTGGCGCTGTAGAGGCTGTGGGAAGTTTTGCAACCCAGCGCTCAACTGCTGCGCCACCAGGGAGGCCCAAAACTCTGTATTTTTTAAACCCTACCCCCCATACCCTTTCCTGCTCTAGTTTCTAGCAACCACCATTCTATTTTCTATATTTATGAATTTGATTACTATAGGTATATCATGTAAGTGGAATCATACAATTCTTATCTTTTCGTGACTAGTTTTTATCACTTAACGTAACATTATCAAGCTTTATCCATGTCATATGTATCAGTGTTTTCTCTCCTTTAATGGCTAAATAATATTCACTGTGTGTGTTTTCACATTTTTAAAAATCCATTTATCTGTTGGTAGAGACTGAGTTGTTTCCATCTTTTGGCTATTGTAAATTGAAGCCATGAACATGAATGTGCAAATATTTGTATGAGTGTCTGTTTTCATTTCTTTTGTAATAATCCAGAATTGAAATTGTTGGATCATACAGTAGTTCTATGTTGAAATTTTTGAAGGAAAATTCATACTGTTTTTATGTATTTGTTTACTTATTTATTTTTTAGTATTTTATCTCTTGACTTCTTCGTGCACCTATATTCTGAGCCCTGTATTACATGTGGTAAGTGCTCATAAACATTATTAATAGTGACTATAAATATAGCTGGCATGCACATAAAATTATTCATGTGGGCCCCCCTGATGACACAGGGGTAAAGTCTAGGCACTATTAGGCCAGCCACTGTGGGATTGCTGGCCCACATGGCGAAGCAGACCTCTTCTGTCTCACTCACTGCTCCACTCAGCAGTGTATCTCAGTATATCCACCTGTTCTGCTCCCCATTCTGCCTCTAGTGAGTCTTCTCACCTCCTGCACCTTTTTGGATTATATCCCAGTGCTTGTATGCATAGGTAAATAAAAATAAATTTAAAAAAATTATATGTTATGAGGCATTTTCACTTAAATGACTTCATTTAATAATGCATTGTTATTTATTTTTAAAGATTTATTTATCTATGCATACAAGAGCTGGGGTACAGGTCAGAGATGCGGGGGTGAGAGAATTCACCAGAGACAGAGTGGGGAACAGAACAGGCAGATTGACCAAAGTTTACTGCTGAGGGGAGCAGTGGTCAAGTCAGGAGAGGTCTGCTGCGCCATGTGGGTTGCTGCCTGGCTGGCCGGGAATTGAACTCATGCTGGAGTGGCTGCAGACAGCTTCATAGGTTGCATCCTGACCCCCGCACCACTAAGGAGGACCCTGCATTATTATTTAGTTTTACTATCTCTTACGCAATAAGCACTGTTCTCAATATTGCCCTTAATTCTAATAACTGCTTTATTAGGTGGAGGGGCTGATATTCACTCTATCTTACATATGAGGAAACTGAAGCACGGAAGGAGTAACTTGCCCAAATGCACATGACTAGTGACAAAGTGGTAGAGCTGGCATTCTGGAGCAGGCAGTCTGCCTCCATGGACCACAGTCTTAATCAGTCTTCTGAATGCTTTCTCTATACTATGTTGCCTTCCAGAAGACATGCTGAGTCAAAGACAAGTAACACATGTATAACAATGATATTGCTGTATAAATAATTTTTAAATTTGGACTTATGATGCAATCTTAACAGATCTAATATTTGACATTTTAATGTCAATTTACCCTACCCTTACCTTACCTCTTTACTCAAGCCAAAATTTGAAAAGGAGATCATTTTACATATTGCTAGTTATAAATAAACATACCCATATACTACTGTAACATTTTAGTTCAGACAAAGAACTGCTGTTTATGTTATTTTTACATTGTTAGAAGCTATTTCCATGAGCACTGTCTGGTAATGCCAACTTTTTTGGTCTTTTTCATCAGAAGTCATTTACTGTAAAATAATATTGTGATATCCTGGAAAGATTCATTTGCCTGGACGGGCTGAGTCATTCTCTCAGATGTGCTGAAATTTCAGTTTGTCAATTTCACTTATAATTTGAGACTCTATGTACCCAAACTGAAAGAGATAGCGGAACAGAAATCTAGATAGTTAATAAGGCAAGTCATACTGGTTTTCCTTTTCTTTAATAGCAAAATTCCCTCCATCTCAGACCAACAATTTTGAGGCCATTACAGGGGTCTGTTTTCCTCTCTAGCAATTCAATTCATCTAAACTTTTCTTCTTCCTCATCTCACTTCTCTTTTTTCAGCAGGAAGTTACAAGTTGGAGGCAACAGATTGAGGATAATGAGAAAGCAATGGGCACATTAATTCTTAAATCCTTTTGGGAAAACTGAAATGTCCCTGCAGTGATCTCTAAGTTCAGCTCCTTTATCAGGTGAAGGGCAGTAAATGAGGCAAAGAGGTCTGAGCTGGTTGCTCCAAAAAGCAGAGAGATAGAGTCTGGAGGTCACGGCTGGTAGCTTTTTCTGTGAACCCAATAGATTGCATAGCATCATTGCACATTGCCATGATTTGTTTCACACTATTGACACAGAGAGATGAGCTGCCTCATCACCTACCCTGGGCAGAACCGCCATTTCCTCCTGCCTGCACAGGCAAATATTTACCAGCTCTGTGGACATTCAGGTGTATCACCTTTAAGGAGGCAACCAGAGTGCAACCAAGTCAGCCTGGGGTCAGGTGCCAAGGGGCTAGCCTTCTTGCTGCTGTGACTACAGTAGCAGACAGGGAGAGAGAGTTTAACTATCTGGATTCCAATTTTATTCAAATCAGCATTGAAATACTGCTCTCATTTGAAGCTCCAGATTATCAGTCTTGAATATAATCTTGGTTTTCGGTAGAAATTTGTAGATGCAGTGAATTTTCTCATGGTCAACAAATGCCCAAGAATGAAAAAAAAATATACATATAAAAGTGGGAGGGAAGAACTAAAGGGGAAGAGAGAAGGTGAAGAATGCAGAGAGAATAGGAAGAAAGGCCTTTGCACTGGGGGCTGGCTGAGTGGGGCACACTTTGGCTAATATACACTGGTCTCAGACTTTGGTTTGCTTTTCCAACCCAAACTAAAATAGGAGGACAGCAGGTCTCATAGAGAGAATCGAACACCTAACAAGGTAAATTATTAGGTCATTTTTGAAAGCATAATCATATCTCTCACAAAGGAGCTAGAGTTGGAAAAGACATGAGATTGAAAGTTTGAAATAAAAACAACATTTATTGAACCATACATGCATTACAACAATCCTTGATTTGTAACCACAAATGAATCAAAGAAGATGATATTTTGATCCCCCACTGGATAAGAGATGGGTCAACAACCCACCTAAGTTCACACAAGCTAATGACAGGGATAGACATTCATTATTGTTCTCACTCCAAATCCTACCTCATTTCTCCACACAATCTTTATTGCCAGAAAACAACAGAGGCAGGCTGGGAACAATCTAAAAGCAAACAGCACTGGGTTAGGGGACCTGGGGAGAAGCAGTCCCAGCTGCCAGGTGGTCGGGGAGAAGAGACGGATCTGGGAGAGCTGAGGAGGAAGGCCAGCGTGGTGTTTGCAGGCTCCCACGCAGCCAGCCCTCGTCCTGTGAACAGATGGTGGCACATTTCCTCAGATTTCACATCCATTGTTCTGCCTTTATTACATGGTTTCACTGTCTATCATAGACGGAAATGAAATTGGTCTGGAATGGTTTCCTCTTCCCACAGTCTTCTTGGCTGTGCATTGATAGATGACTTTTAAATATAATATCCTTACAGATATGAAAATTAAGCTGATCTATCCATTTAACGGTCACCGTTTTAACAAGAGAGACAATATATTTGCCATTTTCTGTCTTCCAAGACTTTTTTATCAGGCTATAGTCTAAAAAAGCGACTTAATCTCCCTGGGTTGTCTCACCACATCAGTTGGAGACATGTGGTGTCAACACTCTGCTGTTGCAACTTAACCTCACTTCTCCCCTGTCCCAGGCCTCTGGCCAAGTGCTCCCAGGGTTCACAAAGCTGGGTGACCAGCAGTGAGCTCAGACTTAAACTTGTGTGTGCATATGTCCTCTCCCAGGCAGCTGTTTTACCTGGTCTTTTTGCTGGTTTTCTATCCAGCAAAATCTATTCTTACTATTTCTCTTGGCAGTCCGTCTTTTTTTGTGTGCTTTGGTTTTTTGGAAACCACATACTGTTCCTTTTTTTTTTCTTTCCCCTTTATTTGGAGTCTGATGGATCTTTCAGCCTGGACAGAGCAGGTTGATATTTGATTTTTATTTCTGTCTTTCTCTGTGGTATAATTAGTAATTTCAGGAGTTTTAGAAATTAAAAGTACATCATTAAAAGTACATTCCAGGGCCTCCCCTGGTGGCGCAGCGGTTGAGCAATCCCGGCTGGCCTGCGAGGGTCCCACATGGGGCGGCAGACCTCTCCTGTCTCGCCTGCTCCTCCCCTCAGCAGTGTATTTCAGTCATTCTGCCTGTTCTGTTCCCCGCTCTGTCTCTGGTGAATCCGCTCACCCTTCAGCAAATCTGGGCTGTACCCCGGTTCTTATGTAAACAAATAAATAAAAATCTTTAAAAAAAAAGTACATTCCATTCTCCTTGCAAAACTTTATGCCCAAGATTTTCTTTTCATATGGTTCTTTTTGCTTATAATGAAAGTATATTGAAATTCACTTTTCTAGCACCCATGCTGACAATGTTTATTAATACCATGAGTGCTATTATATAGATGATTGCTATTTTCACTAACATTTACAGAAAAATTTTTAGAAGTACTTTTAAAAGTTGGCATGTATTATCCCAGTTGATCTCAGATAATCTACTTGGTAGACTATGATCATCCTCATTTTCTAGATGAGGAACTGGATCTTAGATATGGAAATAATTTGCTCTCCTCCCATAATTGGCAGCTGCAGTACTGGGACAGGAGCTGTGCTTGTCCCACTGAAGCCAGGCCACTGCCTCCAAGCACTCTACTTTGGGACAATAGAGCCTTCCAGAGTGGTCCAGAAAAGCCCCCCGTTGAAGCCAGTACTCACTCCCACTTTGAGAACTGCTAATATCAGGATAAAGTCCTCCACTTTTTCAATTGCTTCTATCATTAATTAATCCCTTTTAAAAAAATTAAATGAAGAGCCAACCTGAAGTGATTATTTCATCTTCTATACTAAGAAATCATTTAGAAAAGTTAGTGACCCAGAAGACTATGTTTGCTTCTTAAAGGTCACTCTTTCCCACCCTGACCCTTATTGCTAGAAGAATCTGCAATCTGTGTCATATTTGGAGCATTTGGATTGGAACAGAGTTTTTACAGTTTATCACTGGGTGAGGGTTTTAAGGGGAAAGTGTCAACATAAATTTGGAATTTCCTGACTTCTGCAGATTTGAGTTATAATCTTGACATGACTAGAAAGGAAATCTTAAAAAAAATATTTTAGAGTGTTTTATTGTGGAAATGTCCTCAGACATTTTCATCCCATTTTCCCAGAGAAACCTGACAGCTTGGAGAGGGGGGGAGAGGGGAGAAGAATAAAACCCAACACCACATCCTTGAACTCTTTTGTATGTTTAGAACAATGTCCAGTTAAAAAATCAAACAATATTGCTCCTAAATACATCTAAAGTAGTCCTTGTAAGTGCTTTTGCCTGATGGCGGAGCTTCATGGGAAGGGCAATTCACAGAAGTGATGAGTGGCCTTTCTGAAGAGCGAAGGCCACATGCGGATGCCCAGAGAGCTAGGCATGGTGAGATACAGTATCTTTCCAATAGCCCTGTCATCAGGTCATCTATTGCCTGGGCCTTTAAATCCCAATCTGAGTGCAGAGTGAATACCACCACTGCACCCAAGTGGAAAACAAAAGGCCGGGCAAGGGCTTGGGGTGGGTAAGTCTCATAAAGGAGAAGTCATGAAGTCTGGCTTTCTGGCCAGATTTCCTCTGGAAGGTAAGGTGTGGCCGGCACTGAGTGTGTGGACCGCCTGGGAGGGGACACAACACCCTGCCTTCAGACGGCAGGACCTCAGCCTGGCCTGCAGCCAAGGAGTCAGACGCCAGGCCCCAGGCTCTCAGCAGTGGGAGTGGTCCTGTGCCTGGTTATACAATGGAATTATCTCAAGCCATCCACGGCTACAGAAACTCGCAGTGCTTCCTGTCCTTGCCTTCAGCACAAACTGTCCGATTTCCAACTGCTTTCGGACACACTTTGGCACTCGGTTGCCAAGCTTGGTGTATAAATGTCTAAAGCCAGTTCTTCCTTGGGAATTGCAGACACTGCAATGCCGTAATCCATTGTATTTTTATCCCCTCTGGAAGGACCTGCACCACCATGACTCACAGGGGGAAAGGGATTAGCTCTCAAAACAGTTTATGTAATGTAGGCAAATGCCTGGAGCATCTTAGAAGAGGGGAAAACAGACAAGTCTTTAAGGTAAATATTAACACCTCACAACACAAATTATTCGCATTTGCCCAACATTATATTCTCAGTCTCACTTGACTCCCCAGGCTCTTTGTGCAAGGACAGCAAGGCCACTGAGACAGAAGAGGAAATGCTGAGTGAAGGTGGTGGGATGGAGGGAGATTTCTTTTAATATCTAGTAATTACTTTCAATATATTTTGACTGAATTTGGTCTAACCTGTTATCATATATTCAAACAAAGCCTTTGCATAAAATTTTAAAAAATTAAAAAGCTATTAAACCCTGGTATCATCCAGGTTTGGTGATTGAAAAGATTAAGAAAAACTAGGCTCTTTGTTTATTTGTTTTTGTTGTTTGTTCATGGTTTGGGAATATTGTGAATATTTATTAAACATCCGACTGCATCTTTCAAACTGCGTGTCTATGCCAGAAACTTAAAAACTTTTAGCAACCTGCTCCCAGAAATCAGGGGTTTAATTCAACAGTTACCAGAAATGCTCTTAAACCTTCTGCTTCCAGGTCAGGAACTCTTGGCAGCAGTGGACTTTGCTACAGGCTGACTGGCCTAAGGAGCCTTGGCAGGGAGCCAGGCCTGTCGGGTCCAACCAAATACTGTGGCTCCTCGTATCCACTTACTTGTTTATTTATTTATTCATTATTTGTTTGCTTATTTATTTACTGAGCATCCACCTTCATTCATTATCCACCCTCATGATTTCCCTTTAAGGAGCATAGATTTTCTCTCACCCGCATGCATGAAGATCATGCCAGCCCTCGCTTTTGTGCAAATGCAAAGGCTTCTTTGGCCAGAATCTAACAGCTTGTTGGCAAATGTTTAACCACTGGCAACAGCCAGCCCTGATCAGAGGCATTTGTCATGGCCTTTCACAAGACTGGCCTAGAATTGTACAATTTTTAAGCTCTGAAGTGTTTCTAAGCATAAGGAAAAATATAGGGAATCACAAATATTCATGTTCTCACCAATCAACTTTGATAAAATCTGAACATTTTGTGGTATTTGTTTCAGTTTTCTTGTAAAGAAATAGTTGAGGACCATGGATCCTCACTCCAACCTCCTTCTGTCCATTCTCTCCCTGGACTGAGATGATTTCGTCTGAACTCTGCCATTTCTCTTTACCATGTCTGCAGGACAGATATTGTACCAGAGCTCTCTGCAGTGTGAATGGTGTCTATTCTGACGAATCAGTAGTAGTTTTTCAATATTTTGAATAGCACCCTCGTCTGCATGTTTCCAAACACATGTTTGTATACACAGTGTGTATACACAATGTGTAATACACATTTTGCATGTTTTAAAATTTGAATATAAGATACATTATAATGCACATCCTTTTACTAATACTGTTATTCAGGCAGTGTACACATACCATACAACTAATCTACTTAAAGTGTCCAATTCAGTAGTTCTTAATATATTCAGAGCTGTACAATCATTACCACATTTTAGAGCATTTTCATCATCCCCCCAAAAAAAACCTTGTTATATTTCACTTCCCTCCCTCCCTTCCTTCCACTCACCACCCCCACACCCACCTCTAAGCCCCCAGCCCTGAGCAACCACTAACCTGCTTTCTACCTGTATAGAATTATCTAATCTGGCAATTTCATATATATGGAGTCATACAACATGTCATGTTTTTTGTCTGGTTTCTTGCACTTGACATGGTATTCTGTGGTTCATCCATGTTGAGGCAGATATTGGTACTTCATTCCTTTTTATTGTTCAATATCTATTCTTTAGAAGGATCACATTAATGCATTTTTTTTATTGATCAATATTTGGATTGTTTCCACGCTTAAACTAATATGAATGGTGCTACTGCTTTGAGCATTTCCATATCAGTTTTTGTGTGAACATGTTTCAGTTCTTTTGGGCATATACCTAGAGTAGAATTGCTGAGTCATGTAGTAGGTCACTGTTTAAAGCATTTAAGGACCTCCCTGGTGGCACAAGGGGTTAAGCAAAGCGCTGTGAAGCTATCCACAGCCTCAGCAGCATGAGTTGGATCCCCGGCCAGCCCTGGAGTTACTCACATGGCTCAGCAGACCTCTCCTGTCTCGCCCACTGTTCCCCTCAGCAATGTATTTCAGTCAGTCTGCCTGTTCTGTTCCCTATTCTGTCTCTGGTGAATCCTCTCACCTCCCACACTTCTGGTCTGTACCCCACTTCTTGTATGCATAAATAAATAAATAAATCTTTTTAAAAATTTTTTTGAGGGCCTGCCCGGTGGCACAGTGGTTGAGCGCTGGGTTGCGAAGCTGCCGGCGGCCTCTGCGGCGCCGGTTCGATCCCCGGCTGCTCCCCGGCCACTGGAGGAGGGTCCCACATGGCGCGCAGACCTCTCCTGCCGCCCGCTGCTCCCCTCAGCAGTGTACTTCGGTCCTTCTGCCTGCTCTGCTCCCCGCTCTGGCTCTGGTGAATTCTCTCGCCCTCCCGTGCTTCTGACTGTACCCAGTGCATGTATAAACAAAACAAACAAACAAACAAACAAATAAATAAAACATGCCTCTATAAAAAAATAATAATAATAAAAAAAAAAATTTTTTTGAAGATCTGCTAGGCTATTTTCAAAAAAAAAAATCATGGCATTATTTTACACTCCTGCCAGTAGTGTTTGAGGGTTCCAGTTTCTCCATATACTTGTCAGCACTTGTTATTGTCTGTTACTTGGATTATAGCCGTTCTCATAGGTGTGAACTGGTATTCATGGTGGTTTTGATTTGCATTTCTCTAACAACAGTGATGCTGAGCATTGTTTCATGTGCTTGTATATTTGTACATATTTATTAGGGAGTCTGTATATTCTTTAAAATTACTTGTCTTTTTATTATGAAGTATATTTTTCTAGATATATGTGTTTTTCAGACAAATGATTTGTAAGTATCTCCCCCTATTCTGTTCATTGTTTTTGTACTTTCTTGAAGGTATCCTTCGCTGTATATAACCTTCTGAAAGTTTCTAACTTCACAAACTTGGATAAAACATAATTATTCAATTAGAAACATAGAATATTAGTACATCAACTTTAACTAATTTCAATCCCTGTATAGTACTCAATAATCTGACTCTTATGGACCAATTTATTTATCCTCTCTCTTGTCAAAGGATATCTAGGCCATTTCCAGTATTTGTGTGTAACAAACTTTGACATGAGCATGATTGTCCATGATTCCTTGTGTACATGAAAAAAAAAACCCTTTATTTATAAAACATATATGACCTCAGAGTGGTTGCAAAATTTAAGAGTAAGTTAAATTTTATATGGTAGGCATTTCTCATTTTTCCTATAAACTGTGTGTTATATCTACTTTATACACACACATACACAACAAAGAAATAGGCTGTTCAATTGAAAGCACTTTGCAAACTGACATTCAAGTAAATGTCCAAAACATAATACAAGGTGCACTGACAGTCAGAAAACACTATATTGTTCTTTGATACTTTGCCTTAATTCCCATTTGTGTTGAGCACTTCATTCCCATTTGTGTTGAGAAATACCTAGCAGTGGAATACCTGGGTCTATTCCTAAGGTCTGAATGCCTGTCTTCACATTTATTAGACATGGCCAAATGATTTATCTTTCTACCAGAGCTGTATTAAAGATCTCTGCTAATAATTGGCACTGTTTAACATTTATATTGTAGCTAGATGAATTTGAACCTTGTTGCTGCTTTTAACAGATAGCCTTACAGTCTGTCAAACCCCAGTAGCCTCTGAGGACATATAAGCTGCAGGGGCTGTTTTCTCATTTGTAACAGAGAGTAAGGAACTATAACAACAAAGGTTTTGGTAATTGGTAGCTCTGATGATCCTAACATGAAGAGAACAATATGAATACCTGTAGAAAATGTTTGTGGGTTCCTCTGAGGTCTTGATTGTATTACAACACTGATGGTGTAGACAGCAGTTTGTGTGCTGCATACTTTTAATCTGCAATACTAACTTTTTGCTAAAAATTAGCATAAAGTTCTAGATTTATTAGTGTAAGCCATCTGCAAATTCTTCAGTCTTTGAAGCTATTCACAGGCACTGCAGTACTTGTTCGATCCCTGGCCAGGGAGCTACCCACATGGTGCAGCAGACCTCTCCTGTCTCGCCCTCAGCAGTGTACTTCAGTCAGTCTGCCTGTTCTGTTCCTCACTGTGTCTAGTGAATCCTCTCACCCCCCGCACCTCTGGCCTTACCCCAGTTCTTGCATGCATAAATAATAAATCTTTAAAAAAAAAAAAAAGAATGGTCTTTCAAAGCAGAATCCAGTCCATTCCCATTCTTAGTCTCCAGTATTCACTTAGTCTCCAGTCTTCACTTAGTCTTAGTCCAATTCTTTCAACATTTTCTCATGTACTTCACCTGTTTAGTTTTTTGAAACTTAGTGTTTTAAAAATTAATGTTTTCTATATTACATGTGTGACTCATATATAATATAATTTTGTTTGTAACACTTTCAAAATTAAGCCCACTTTCAAGGCAAAGATTAAATAACTGAAATCATGGTCGTGTTTGCGTTGACATTTTTTATGGAGTGAAATTCATCAGATAATCTGTATTTTGATATCTCATTTAAGTTACTGAATTAGATATGCTATTAATACAAAGAAGAAACTTTTTTTTTTTTTTTTTTAAATATTAAATTTTATTTTTATATTCCCCCATACAATTGCAAACGCCCCATTCTGACCCCAATCCTTCCCCTCCCGCCCCCCACCCCCCAAAAAGTGTCTCTGGTTCATAGTTTTTTGTTGATTTTGATTTTCACTTTCTTATATTCATTTTCCTGGTCCCTTATTTAAGTTTTCTAGATTCCTGCTATGAGTGAGACCATCCGGTATTTTTCTTTTTCTTTTTGGCTTATTTCGCTGAGCATGATCCCTTCCAGTGCCATCCATGTTGCTGCAAATTGCATGTGTTTATCTTTTTTGAATGCTGAGTAATATTCCATGGTATATATGTACCACATCTTCTTGATCCAGTCATCTATTTTTGGGCATTTGGGTTGTTTTCATGGCTTAGCTATTGTAAACAGTGCTGCTATAAACATAGGAGTGCAGGTGCTCTTTGGAATTGATGTTTCTGTGTCCTTTGGGTAAATACCTAGGAGTGGAATTGCTGGATCATATGGAAGCTCTATGTTTAGTAGGTCCAGAAATCTCCACACAGCTCTCCATAGTGGTTGGACCAGTTTGCACTCCCACCAACAGTGCACAAGAGTTCCTTTTTCTCCACATCCTCGCCAACATTTGTTGTTGCTAGTTTTTTTAATATGTGCCATTCTCACTGGTGTGAGATGGTATCTCATGGTAGTTTTGATTTGCATTTCCCTGATTACAAGTGATGTTGAACATTTTTTCATATGTCTGTTGGCCATTTGCATTTCCTCTTCAGAGAAGTTTCTTTTTAGCTCTTCTGCCCATTTTTTGACTGGATTATTTTCTTTGTTGTTGCTGAGTCTCATCAGCTCTTTGCAGATTTTTGTGATCAGTCCTTTATCATTAGTGTTGGGTGCAAAAATGTTCTCCCAGTTGGTGGGGTTTCTCTTTGTTTTTGTTATTGTCTCTTTTGCTGTGCAGAAGCTCTTTAATTTGATGTAGTCCCAGCTGTTTATCTTTCTCTTCACTATCACTGCTTTGGGTGATGTGTCTGTAAAGATGTCTTTGATGTGCAAATCCCGTAGTGTTTCGCCTATATTTCCTTCTATGTATTTTATGGTTTCAGGTCTTATGTCTAGTTCTTTAATCCATTTTGAGTTGATTTTTGTGTATGGTGTGAGGTAGTGGTCAAGCTTCATTCTTTTGCATGTAGCGACCCAGTTTTCCCAGCACCATTTATTGAACAAACTTTCTTTGCTCCAATGCATAGTCTTTGCTCCTTTGTCAAAGATTAGTTGACCATAAATCTGTGGGTTTATTTCTGGATTTTCTATTCGATTCCATTGGTCTGTATGTCTGTTCTTGTTCCAATACCATGCAGTTTTGATGATTATGGCTTTGTAGTATAGTTTGAAGTCTGGGAGTGTGATGCCTCCATTTCCTTCTTTTTTTTTCAGTAGAGCTTTGGCTATTCGGGGTTTTTGGTGATTCCATATGAATTTCATCAATAATTGTTCTATTTCTTTGAAGAATGCCATTGAGATTTTGATTGGAATAGCATTGAATCTGTATATTGCTTTTGGTAGGATGGCCATTTTAATAATGTTTATTCTTCCAATCCATGAGCAGGGGATGTCTTTCCATTTCTTTGTGTCTTCTTCTATTTCTTTTAACAGTGTTTTATAGTTTTCTTTGTATAGGTCCTTTACCTCTTTTGTTAGATTTATTCCCAAATATTTGATTTTTTTTGTTTCAATAATAAAAGGGGTGGTTTTTTTGATTTCTTCTTACAAAGAAGAAACTTTTAATGACAAATAAATTTTTTAACTTGTTTGATTTAAAAGGACACTATAAAGTTTCGATTGCTAATATTTGAATAGGCATATTTTTTAGTTGATTTTTTTATATGGCTGTTGTGTTGTTCTTTTAAAATACAGAGTAAAACAAACAAAAATTAGTAATAAACTAATCATAAAGTTAAGGAACTGTAAAGCTTTATAAATGTATTCCTTAATTTACACAAAATGCCTTTTAAGCATTTTATATTTTATATTTTAAAATTTTGATTTAATTTACTTTGGGGGCTTAATTTTTTATTGAAGGGACATTGCATTAAAGTCACTTAAATTTTAATAGATGGGTGGGTGGGTTCTCTTACAGAAGATTTACATATAGATTCAATATATCATTTACTACTCAACAAAAACCTAGGAGGCAAGTGCGGACTACCTAACTCATCCTGGCTTTCTCTCTGTGCCAGAATATTTTACAGATTTAGATGGTGATATTATTTTAGGCTCTGAAAATCAACTAAAGTTTAGAATCTTTAGCTATTTCCCTCCAGCAAGTTTTCAAAAGTCAAGAAATTTCTGGAGTTTAATTAAAAATAGTAGATCCTTTCAGCTACATCATGGAGCATTACTCAGAGTAAAAGGTAACATCAGGAAATCCTGAGATGTTCTGGCTAAATTAGACTTCACTGAAGTGGTGAAAGATTTAAGTTCAGCCACAAAGTAATTTTTCCTTGAAAACTGGATAGACTCCAGCAAACACAAGGTTTTTCTGGCCAGTCTCTGCCCTCTTTCTGACAGAGCTCAGAAAGAGCTGGAATCTCTTTCAATCAGAGAGACTGGTGGAATCTCGCCCAAACGGAGAGACAAGAGTATGGAGCAGGAATGGCCTGATCCCTGAGCCCAAGCCAGTGACCGCCCAGAGGCTTTGTAGGCACTGAGTCAAAATGATGACAGATGTGCTGTTGACCACGTGGACCCATCACAACAGGCGAGAACAGGCTCAGAGCTGACCAGGAGTCATCATGTCCTGTTCCACAGGCCCTGTGCCTTCACCTTCGATGATGTTATGCCCCTTAAGTAACATAAAATTAAAGAGAAACTTGACTTAGATCTGTTTAGCATTTTACCTTTGTCACATATTAGCTCTGTGTTATTTAATGTCTCTGCTTTTTAGTTCCCTTATCTGTACATTGGGGAAAGTAATAATATTATTATTAATAAACAGGGCTAATGGGATTATTAAATGAGATTATATGCAGAAAATGCAAGAATATTACTGGAAAATGGGAAATGCTAAAAAAATGGACTATCAATGTATTATTATTATTATTAGTGATACATCCAATAAAGTCAGGGGAAAATTAATTCTTGCTGTAGACAAAAAGTTGCTAGGCAGCTCTCCCTGCCTGCCTGTGACTATGCAGAGGTTTTTTTTTTCCCACAAACCTTTTCCCTTTGCAAAGCAGCAGCAGCAGCTCTGCCCACCTGTGTCTGTGCAGGTGCCTCTCTTTTTCCCTTCTCCTCTTCCTAATAAACCTGTTATTTTAAAATGTAAAAAAAATTGTACAATAAGATGTTTTGAGAGACAATAATAATAAAGGTCTTTTTAAATATATAGTGTTATAATTGGTTTATTATTGTTGTTAATCTCTACCTGTACCTAATTCATAAATTAAACTATCACAAATATGCATATCCAGGGAAAAAGTAACATATAAAAGATGTGATACTATCTGAGGTTTCAAGTGGATCTGCTGGGGGTTTTGGAATGCATTCCCCAAGAATACAGGGGTGTCTCTTGCAGAATCTCAGTGTAGGTCTTCTCACCGTATGCTCAAACTGAACTGAAAACATAGAAGAAGAATAACTGTGTTCACCCTGTAAATTCATAGATTTAATGAATGGTCTTGTAAATCTGAATAGTTTTTATGGTTTCAGGAGATCTATCTATCCATCTATATCTATCTATCTATCTATCTATCTATCTATCTATCTATCTATCTATCTATCTATATACATACACACATACACACACATACATAAACACACACACACTTACAGAGAGAGAAAAATAGTTGGTGGGTTCATTTTCAAATGCTCAAAATCAGAAAGCATGTGTTACTTATCCATATAGCCAATATTTTTAAGATAAAAATTGAGTTTAAAATATAATTTTGGGGGTATTTTCACTATTTTACTAAATACATACCACAAAAGTAGTTCATCTCTAAATAGCCTGAAATTTTAACTTACTGGCTATCTCTTGACTTAATACAACTAAGAAGTAGCCAAGTCAACAGTTAAGTAAATAGTGTTTTGAACAGCCTACAATTATTTTTTCCCATTTTAAAAAAAGATTGGTTTATTTATACATATAAGAACTAGGGTGTAAGCCAGAGGGGCAGTGGTGAAAGGATTCACCAGAGAGAGTGGGGAGCAGAACAGGCAGGTGTACTGAAATACACTGCTGAGTGGAGCAACGGGCAAGGCAGGAGAGGTCTCCTGCGCAATGTGGGTTGCTCCCTGGTCGGCTGGGGATCAAACTCCTGCTGCAAAGGCTGGGAATAATTTGCTAGCACTGTGTCTTTAACCCCTGCACTACCAGGGAGGCCCTACAATTATTTTTTCCCCATATTTTATCAGCAAAAAGAATTAAGAAAACTCACACGTCAATAATTCTCTCAATTGGGCCTCCCTGGTGGCGCAGCGGTTGAGCGCTGGGTTGCGAAGCTGCCCACGGCCTCTGCGGCGCCGGTTAGATCCCCGGCTGCTCCCCGGCCACCAGAGGAGGGTCCCACATGGCGCGCAGACCTCTCCTGCCGCCCGCTGCTCCCCTCAGCAGTGTACTTCGGTCCTTCTGCCTGTTCTGCATCCTGCTCTGACTCTGGTGAATTCTCTCACCCTCCCGCGCTTCTGACTGTACCCAGTGCTTGTATAAATAAATAAATAAATAAATAAATCTTAAAAGAAAAAATTTAAAAAAAATAATAATTCTCTCAGTTAGTGTACCTGTTACATAATCATGAACTTTCATCAAAACGTGCTATTCAAGAGCTAATGATTTTTCTTTTCTAGAAATGTCTCATGAAAGTTTTCTCAAGTAAATTAGAATGATAAATCAGCAGTAATATCTTAAATAAATAACTTCCAACATTTTCCCTTGATTTTCATGACAAAAGCGAATGACTGATTTCAGGGGGATTACTTCTGTTGACAGGGAAGTTTAAAAATATCATTCAGCTGAAGACAATTTCCTGATAATCATGAATCTTTGAAAGCTTGACCTTGGACATCACTAGATGATGGTTTAACCCTGCGGAACCAGGGCGAGTATTTAGTCTCCTCATTAGTAGAGAGCATGCCTGCTAGCACAGACCGATTTGGAAGGGGGAAATTGAAATAGGAACATAAATAGCTACTGACAAATTTCAGGAAATAACAGTTAAGGGCAGTCACCAAGGTTGTCAAACCTTGAGCTTTGGATTTGGGAGGTGAAATGAAAAAGCAGGAACTATCCTTTAGTCTTTCATAAAATAGAAGTATTTGCCAGTCCACTAATGGAAAAACACAATGATCCAAAAGTTTACAGAGAGTGATGACTGGTTATGTTTTAAAAGACTTTCTTTTATATATATATAAAAGTGTACAAATCATAAATATACATCTTGGTTAATTTTTTCTACTTCAAGATAAAGTTGTGGAATAGTATACACAGCATAAAATTTACCATTTTAACTATGTTGAGGCACACAGTTCGATGGCATTGAGTATAAACATCCTCTTGCACAACCATCATCATTAACCCCCTGCAAAAGCTTTCCATCTTTCTAAAATGAAATGCCATATCCATGGAACACTAATATCCCATCCTCCAACCTCTAGACCTGAGTGGGTCTCTGAATTTAGCTACTCCAGGAACAAGTCATAAAAGTGATATTATACAGTATGTTTAGCTGAATTTCTTCAAGATGCAGCTTGATGAATTTTATTAAATGGAACACATCTGTGTAACCAGTGCCCCTAATATGAAATTGTGTTTCTAGTGCTAATAAAGCCCTACTTCTAGTTAGTAATTGATCATGAGGGTAACCACATTCTCAGTGAATGACAGGAGGGACGCAGAAGAGGGTCCACCCCTTTCCTCTCCAAAAGAAAAAAATGTGCATTTGATTTGTATTTATACATTAGATTTTAGATTATCTGCTATGGAAAAGCTTGGAAACTGCTGATTTAGGAAATATTGATGTTTCACTCCCAGATTATCTGGATAAGTGCTAGATTCTCTTCTTATCCTCCTAACTCCATTTTTGTGACTTTAGCTAGACAGCCTCTACTGTGGGAAGCCTTCTCTAAGTGCACTTGGTAGCTTCCTATCAAAATATGGAGTATACCTATATTTATTACAGCACTATTTATGATAACTAAGCTATGGAAACAATCTAAGTGCCCAAAAACAGATGAATGGATCAAGAAGAAATGGTATATGTACACAATGGAATACTACCCAGCAATCAAAAAAGATAAACTTATGATATTTGCAGCAACATGGATGGACATGGAAGGGATTATGCTCAATGAAATAAGTCAGAAGGAAAAAGAAAAATATCAGATGGTTTCACTTATAGAAGGAATATAGGAAAACCAAACAGAGGATAAAAAAAGACAAAACTTTCAGGCAAACTATAGATCTGAAGCATACAACAGGGGAAGGGGCAGAAGAGGGATCAAAACTGGGGAAGGAAGAGCACAGGGGACTATGGTGGTGGTTCATAGATGATGTGGTGGTGGGAGATTTATTGGGACTACACCTGAGGGGAATATCAAATATTGTGCAAAAATTAACAATGATATAAGAAAAAAAATTTTTAATTTAATAAAAAAAAAGAAAAAACCCAAAATGTGGCATATACAAGCAGTTGACTAGTACTCAGTCTTAAAAAAAGAAATCCTGACACATGTTACAACATGGATGCATCTCAAAGCTATTATACTAAACAAAATAAGGATAGATATTTTATGATTCCACTCAGATGACGTATTTAAAGTAGTCAAACTCATGCAAATTCATAGAATAGTGGTCACCATGGACTTAGGGGTGGTGAAATGAGAGTTGTGGTTTAGCAAGCATAGAGTTTTTCAGTTTTACAAGAAGAAAAAGTTCTAGATATCTGTTGCACATATTCTTTCAGTCTATGTTATTAAAAAAAATCCTTGAAACACAGAAACCAGTAATAAGTGGAGTCAAAAGATTCCCTTTGGGATCATGCTCAGAGAAATAAGCCAGAAAGAAAAAGAAAAATACCGGATGGTCTCACTCATAGCAGAATCTAGAAAACTTAAATAAGGGACCAGGAAAAAGAATAACTATAAGAAAGTAAAAATCAAAATCAACAAACAACTATGAACCAGAGACAATCTATGGGGGGTGGGGGGCAGGGAGGGGAGGGATTGGGGTCAAAATAAGGGGGTCGCAATTGTATGGGGAATATAAAAATAAAATGTATAAAAACAATTCCCTTTATTAACTCCCCAAATGTTTGGAGTTAGGTTCTTTGCTGAGAGCCTGAGAAAGTGAGCATCCTTCCATTGATTATGTGAGGACCCATCCACACAGCCAAGGGTGACCCCAATTCTGCCTTTACTTTAGCTTTGAATTGAAACTCAACAGAAGCTCAGATAGACAAAAACATTAATATTATAAATATGCTGACAGTCCCAACAAAAATCAACAAAATTCACAATCTGAAAAACATAATTACAGTGTGGGCTTCGAGAAGGAAAACAAAAATGGAGAGACATGAACTGTGGGCAGGAGGGGACACAGGTGGAGAAGGAAATCACTCACAGGTAGGCTTTGAGTGGAGACCTGGCTAAGATCGCACTCTTAGGAACAAGGAAGATTTGAAAAGTGAGCAGGGGTGAAGTCAGTGAATAAAGTTGAGACAGAAACTTCGTGGAAAAGGCAGGAGCCATGGAGTCAATATGCGCCATGGGCGAGGAGCTTTCTGCCCGTGCTGGGTGTCTCAGAAAGCCCATGCAACCCTGAGCAAGGGTGAGGAAACACTAGTGAGGTGAGGGCTGCAGTCCAGCATGTGTGCGCTGGCCTTTGAGGCCTCATGCTGCCCACTGGGATGGAGGCTGGCTGGCAGCTCTGTGCCCGTGTGGTAGTAAGGTGGCAGGTGTTAATCTCCACTGTGCTTACAAAGGCAGCATCTACTCGGGAACCTGGGCTGGTAACACGATTCTGTTTTAGAAGAATAGTTTATAACATTGGGTTTACAATGTATATCTGAATTCTATTTAGCATGAAAGGTAATTACCATGCTTTATATAATATAGTTTGCAAAACTATATTAAAATTAAATAAGGAAATTCATTATTTTTTCTCAAAAGTTATAATGGTTTTTAAGAGTAAGAAATTCATCAAATTTTTAACCTAGCATAGGATTTCTTTACTGTTCAGAAGTGAGAATCTAATCACCCTTATATGACCAAGTAAAAATAAGAAAACATTATAACGATGTTATGTTAAAATTCAGGCATTCTGAAGTAAAACCTTAAATATTCTTTTTTTTAGTGACTAGATGATATCTTTGTAAGCGCAATAACTACTCAACAAGTTCTGTTTCTAAACAACACAGCCTGGGAATGAAAGAACAACCTCATTTTCAAGAAACAGGCCATAAAATAACTGGGGGAAACGTCTCTTTTATGCACATATTGACATTGTGACAGCATCCCCTTAACAGTCTGACATAGAACATGCACTATTGAAACAGGGTTTAACCATGATAAGAAAGAGGACACTCACAGTAATCATCAGTGTCATATTTAATTCAAGCCAACCTTTCCAGGGATATGTGAAGTCCTAGCAGTTTGGGCAGAGTTTGGGAAATTTGGCCTCTTTGTATCACTAAACTCTCTTTTTGACAAAAACTAGTAGGTTTGTTTTCTTTTTCTTTCTTTTTTTTAAAGATTTATTTTTATTTATATAAGAGCTGGGGCACAGGGCAGATGCGCAGGAGGGTGAGAGGATTCACCAGAGACAGAGCGGGGAACAGAACAGGCAGACTGACCAAATACACTGCTGAGGGGAGCTGCGGGCGCGGCAGGAGAGGTTTGTCGTGCCATGTGGGACCCTCGCCGGCTGGGTGGGATCAAACAGGCACTGCAGAGGCTGTAGACAGCTTCACAGTGTTGCACTCAACCTGTGCCACCAGGGAGGCCCTAGGTTTGTTTTCTTTTGGGGGATCAATTAATAACTCAGTTCCTTAGGAGAACCAGATCCTTACATGAGTAAGTAGGAAAGAGGAAAATACAGATGTCTATAAATCACAGCACAGGACTATTAAAACATTTCCATTTCTACATATAAGAAAAATGTCAGGTCAATAATAAAGACTAATGGAAGAGAATTATGGATGAGTTTAGCCCCCGGGGATATTAGTGGTTAAGGTAGTGAAAGGACATTTTTTATCAAGCAGCTATTACATCCTACATGTTACATCTATTATCTCACGTCATCCTTAAAACAATACTGAGTAGAGTTTTTCCTTGGAAAGAATGCCACAGACTTATGATCGATGAACAGATATCAAATTACCATAAAATTTAGCATGGAATTATTTTTGGAAGATATCGCAAGCCTGCTTTTCTTTGTCTCAGTTTATTAGCAGCACCTTGAAGATTAAAAACTGAGGCCCAGATGCCTTATCTGTCTGCTTGGTCCTGTGACTGACTCATGGGATGGCCTTAGTGAAATCATTTTTCCAGCTCTGAGTGTGCTTCCTTGCTGTTCAGAGGAAACTAAAAATACATACTGTCTTCATGGGTTATGGTAAGGGCTAGCTAAGTAATCTTTACTAATAAACTGCAACTTTGTCGAGTAGAAGGTGGGAAAAAAACATATTTCATCATAAAGGAAATCTGTTTGGGAGTTGCCTGATTTTGCAGTGATATGGCATAAAATAGAAAACTTTCTTCAAACCTCTTCCAGTAGGCCAGGAGACAAACACTGGATGAATTCTGGAGCTCCTTAATCTAGGCTTAAGAACTCATACTGGTCTCCATATCGAGCATGACATGCATTAAAACATGGTCAATGTAACAGCCTTATGAACCTGAACACGCCAATAAGCTTTGAGTTTGTTTCCTTCATTCCATTTCTCAAGAAGCAAGCTCTAAAACTGTCACAATAAATATTTGTCCAAATATTCCATAAGTACTTTCTCTGTGCTGTTTTGGAACACAAAGTAATACAACATGCAATGAACCATAAGGACAAATATTACATGATTCCACTTACATGAGGTACCTAAGGTCGTCAAACTACAAAGTTGGCAAATGGTGGAAACTGAGATGGGGCATAGAAAAATGGGAGTTGTTTAGTTGGTATCAAGTTTCAGTTATATAAAATGAATTCGTTCTAGAGATTTGCTCTGTGGCATAATGCCTATTGTCAACAATGCTATATCATACACTTAAAAACTTCTTGGGGGTAAATCTCACACTGGATTCTTACCACAAGGAAATAAATACAAAGAAATTTTTGGTGGTAATGTATATGCCTATTACCTTGACTGTGGCAATGGCACCATGGACGCATGCAATTTCATGGGCTAAAGAGTAATTAAATATGTGCAGTTACTGTACACTGATTTTATCGCAACAAGGCTGTTTTTAAATGTTGTCTTGTGTTGCCGCCCTTCTGGTGCAAGGGTTAAAGTCAAGTCTCACTGCTATCAAGCCATTGCTAGCCACTGTGGCATGAGTTCAATACCTGGCCACATGGTGCAGCAATCTCTCCTTCTTTCGCCCACTGCTCCCCTCTGCAGTATATTTCAGTAGATCTGCCGGTTCTGCTCCCCAATCTCTCTGGTGAATCCTCTCACTTCCACCCTGCACCTCTGGCTTACACCCCAGTTCTTGTATGCAGAAATAAATATGGAGAGGGAGGGCGGAAGGAGGACATGATACAATGTGATACTGTAGTGGCATTGGAAGAGTGAAGCCTGGGTGCAGGTTGGGTGTGAAGTTTGACTCCCCAATCTATGTAGTATTATAAATGGATGGCACATCAATAAAATTTGACCCAAAAAAGGGGCTGTACAGTTGCAAAGAGTAGCTCAATTACTCAAGTTCCGCTTCTAGGATTCATGGTGAGCTCAGAGGAGAGCAATCTTTATATTTCTGGCTGCTTTTCACAGGAACCCTGTGGTTCCCCACAGAGGTGAACATCTGGGTCAGAAAGTCTCTCAACTCCCTGTGCTCCCTGGCAATCTCTCCTCCAGGTGCTGAGTCCACCATAAATCTTTCCTTGGATTTTATTTGGCTGCTTAGAAATCTAGGGGAGAATAATGTTAACCATGATAAGCTGTTGCAAGAATTAGAGAATTTTATTTGTCCGTTTCATAAAACAAATGTATATGAGTACCAAGTTCTTTACCTGGTGATATGGCTGCAAAGAAGACCAAAAAACCCTGGAGCTAATGTGAAAGTGATAGAACTTGTGTTCCAAAAGGTAAACAATCCACAGACATGGCAGGCCCCTTTATATTGGATGTCAAGGAGTTCTTCCTTTATCCTCCAAACACAAAACAAAGGAACACTTTGAGGGGTCATTTGGTCTTATATTGTTTCCACTTCCACTAATTATCTGAACAGTTATTGACAACTGTTTCAACTTCTGTTGGAATGCCTCTTCACCTGGTCTTTCTACAAATATTTTTTTAAAATATCACTCATTCATGGAAAAACTCCCTTTTGTGATAACAGGTCAATACTCTGTAACTCCAGACACATGAGTGCTTGTATATTATAAAATAATTAGAGGTCTTCTCGGTCCCTCTCCCATCTATACTGCAAACTCCTTGATGTCTCACATTTGCCTTTGTATCCCCAGTTTCCAACCCAGTGTCCAGCATGTGCAGGGAATTCAGCCAGGCATTGGGAATTCTGAGGCAAGTGGGATGTTAGGGGCTTGTCCCTGAGAATCTGGAGAGGAGACAGACAAACAGGGTGCTGAGTACTATGGGTGGAGGGGAGAAATATGAGCCTGGTCTGGGTAACTGAGCCCTGAAGGATGAAGAGAATTTTATAAAATAAGGTGGGAGGTGGCATGGCTGGAAAGATGGAAATGGTGTTTGAGACAGAGTATTGAGTAAAAAACAGGTTTTAATAATTCAGTTCAGTATGAAGTGTGGAGCCTGGAGGAGGTGGAGGAGAGATAAAGGAGAGTGAGGATGAAAACTGGGTAAGAAGGGATCTGCCTCATATATAGAGAGTGACAGTGAGAAGAAGACAGAGCAGATTCAGTGAGACGGTCTGAGTATATTCCGTGAGAGGGAGTCATTTCTGAGGGAATTGGAAAAGACACTGGTGAATGGTTGGGGTGAGGAATGATAAGAGGAGAAGTTGAGATTTGGCCCGGGTCCCCCAGGAGGGCTGGTGGTGCCATGGGCAAGAAACATATTCTTTCAGGACAAATGCCAACCCAGTGGTCCTGGGAAAATTACTTGACATCTGTGCCTTGGATTCTTCATCTAAAAACGAGGATGACAGTAATGGAACTTCAGAATATTGTTTTATTGTGTGGATTAAATAAAGCATCAGGGCCTCCTTGGTGACGCAAGGGGTTAAGATGCAACCTATAAAACTATGCGCAGGCAGTGCAGCACAAGTTTGATTCCTGGTCAGCCAGGGAGCAGCCCACATGGCGCGGCAGACCTCTCCTGTCTCACTCACTGCTCCCCTTAGGAATGTATTTCAGTCAGTCTGTCTGTTCTGTTCCCCACTCTGTCTCTGGTGAATCCTCTCACCCCTCGCACCTCTGGCCTGTACCCCAGTTCTTGTATGCATAAATAAATAAATCTTTAAATAAATAAATAAAGTAGCACGTGTAAAGCACAAGGAACAGCACATCCCAAGCCCTCAATGAGTGCTACATCTTCTTAGAGAACACAGGATGATAGAGAGTCTTGGAGGAGAAGAAGACTTAGAAGAGGAGCAGGCCTAATTCTGCTCCAAATGAGACTGCTTCCAGACTTTAAAAACACCATCTTGGGTCACCTTTGTCAAAAGAAGGTGGCCTCACCAATGGAGTGCTGGCTGTGCAAACCCAGAACTACCTTCTTCTGAAAAGATTTATGAAATTTATGGGGCATGTGGGGGAAGTGCTGTAAATCCCCAATTTTCCTTGGCTGGAGCAAGAGAACTGGAAGTGGAAATGTGAATACAGTGGCCCTCCCGGCTTGTTACATTTACCATGTCAGAGAGAAGGCTCCTGAAACCGAGGTGTGGTATGATTTGATTTGTCATAACTACTACCAACTTCTCTGATGTTTTTCTAAAACTGTGTTCCCCTTAAATCTTTTCATGGCACCAATAAATAAGAACTTTTAAAGGGATAATTTAAAAAGTGTATGCACCTTAAGTGGGAAATTAATGACTAAATCACCTCAAACCTAGCCTGCTCCTCTCACTCACCAAATAATTAAGTTTTAAATGCTAAAATGGCAGTTTTGCCAAGGCCTCTCCTGAGCACTCACTGCTATTCATTACAAGCCCTGGAACTGACTCTTCCTCTTCATCTTTATAATTGCCCCCACTCTGGACACTTTCAGCTCTGTGACCTCTTCGCTCCTTGACCCAATGACCTTATTCTCCACTGGGCCACGGCTTCCTGTTCTCACAGTGCAGAATGTAAGTCTGAGCCACATTATCTCTCAAACTGCTCCACCTTCCATATCATGAGTTCAAACATCTCCTGGCTGGCCATAAACCCTGTCACTGCAGCCCCATATACAGAAATTCCCAACACAACTGTCCTGTTATCTCTGGGTACCTCCTACTCCTCTCATTTTCTCCCTATTTATGGACCCTTCCTCTACTAATTCTTTTGATATGCAGGGTGGATTCGGAAGCCCATGATGCCAGCCACTTTCTTGCAAACACTCTAAGCATCCATGTCCCCCTTTGTTGTACTTGCCTGGCATCACCATCTGTCCTTGCCCAGGCAGCTGAGCACCGCTAGAAGAAAGTTCCGCAGCTAGGCAGAGTGGTCTTTTTCTTAAAAAAAAAAAAAAAAAAAAAAAAAAAGATCTATTTATTTATTTATTTATTTATTTTATACAAGAACTGGGGTACAGGCCAGATGCGCAGGAGGGTGAGAGGATTCACCAGAGACAGAGTGGGGAACAGAACAGGCAGACTGACGAAATACACTGCTGAGGGGAGCAGCGGGCACGACAGGAGAGGTCTGCTGCGCCGTGTGGGACCCTCGCCGGCCTGCCTGGAATGAACACGTGCTGCAGAGGCTGTGGACAGCTTCACAGCATGGCGCTCAACCACCTGTGCCATCAGGGGAGGCCCCAGAGTGGTCTTATTATACACCTTTGACTACCAATCAAACTGGCTCCTTCCTTTTTGGGCAATCTCACCAAACTTCTCACCTGTCCTCTGAAAAAAACTTTTCAAATATTTTCTATCTCTTTCAACTTCAAACATGCCCCACCACTCCCTCATTGATTTTGCTTCATAATACAAAAAATATAAAAATACCAGATAAGGTCTCTTTTGACTTCATGCCACTAGATCCATACCTCCATCTGCATCTGCCCTAGCAGTGCTCACCCCTCCTCTAAAAAAAACCTTCTCTTCCTATCTAATCTGGACCTGAAAACACTAGAAAGTGGTTTATGGTTCCAGCAATGTGGGGTTATTGGGGACACCAATGAAAGTCACATTGAAAAGAAATGAAAAAGAACTAGAAGGTGAAAAAAGAAACAAGACAGCTTTAAGCAGCTCACTTGAGAAATTTGATTCTGAAGGGAGGTAACTACTGACTGCCAGCTCTCAAATCTTAAGCTATCCATTATTTCCTTCATTTTCCCACCTTTCTTTCTCCCCATTTTCTACTGCTTTCAAATATACAAAGGTCTCATCTCAACAATGGTAACAACAACAGGACCTCCCTGGTGGCCTAGGGGTTAAGTCTCAGAGCTATCACCTCTTTGGCTTGAGTTTCGGAGTTGGATCCCCAGGCCAGGGAGCTGACCCACAAATGGAGCAGCAGACCTCTGTCTCTCCTGCTGCTCCCCATAGCAGTGTATGTCAGCATGTTCTGCTTCCCACTCTGTCTCTAGTGAGTCCTCTCACCCCTTGTACCTCTGGCCTCATACCCCAGTTCTTCTACACAATAAATAAATAAATATTTTTTAAAAATAGCAGCAACAACAAACAAAACCACCCTTCAGCCTTGCATCCCTCAGCAATTAGTCTATAGTTGCCGCCCTTCATAATCAGATTTCTCAAACATGTTATCTATGGCTGTCTTGTTGGCTTTTTTTTAGCTTCCATTAATTCAACTTTCACTTCACTATAACTTTTATTAAAGTCACCAGCAACTTCCAGATTGCTGGAACCCGAAGCCATTTTCAGATTCTGGAGATGTTACTAGAGGGAATCCTTACGTGATCTTGCAAGTTTGAAAAAGTAACTACCAAAGTTTTACAAGTTAACTCCACATCTACTAACTGTTTATTCTGTGTGAGGCAAGGGATAAGTAAGAGGAATTCACAGTTGCAGAGAATGCAACTTTGTTCTCAAGGGCTCCCAGTCTCACTGTGAAATAACCATAGTGATGCAGCAGCTACAAGGGAAGTGAAGCCCACAGGGTCCTGAGAACACAGAGGAAGAAACACTAACCTTCTCTCCAGTGATCTGACTTTACAGTCATTCCAGGAGAGGTGATAACTAATGTTGGAAAGGTGAACTGGGGTGACTGAGACGCGGGGAAACACACACCAGGCAGTGAAAACATGTAAAGTGGAAATCTTATTGCTGCAGTGACATGCAGAGAACCTCAGGCCAAGTGGGGAAGCAAAAGCTGGGATGAAGTGTCAATACAGGGAAAGGGAAGATGGGCTGGATAGATGTCATTTTTTTTAAGATTTATTTATGTATGCATACAAGAACTGGGGTACAGGCCAGAGGTGTGGGAGGTGAGAGGATTCACCAGAGACAGAGCGGGGAAAAGAACAGGCAGATTGACTGAAATACACTGCCGAGGGGAGAAGCGGGCGAGTCAGTGGAGGTCTGCTGCACCATGTGGGTAGCTCCCTGGCCGGGGATCGAACTTGTGCTCTAGTGGCTGCAGACAGTGTCATAGGTTGCGTCTTAACCCCTTGCACCACCAGGGAGGCCCTGGATAGATGTCATCTTTAAGCAGGAATGTACAGGTACTCACAACATGGTCATGAGCCTCTGGCCTATTTCTCCAGTCCTGATGATAGCAGAATCACTGTATGTAATCTACATACAGTCTTAAGTATTAGAAGGTGTTGAATAAATGAATGAATGAATATTTTTTAGCTTGTGAAATTCTCTATTTGTGTTTAAATTGAAAGAGTTGATGCATTTTAAATGCTTAGAAGATGATTAGGCACAGTGACATAGAGGCAATGGAGCATCATGGTTAGTGCACCAATATATTGGCTCAATACTCAAGGTTTGTGTTCTGGTTTCACTATTTACAATGAATTTGGCCAAGTTATTTAGCCTCATTGTGTCACTGCAGATTGGGAATTCTGATATCTCTGATAGCACCTAATTCACAAGGTTACATGAGGTTACATACATTTGTATGTATAAAGCACTTCACTTTAATAATAGGTATGATTAACAATTATTAAACATTTGAAATATAATTAAATAATTATTTGCCATTATTACGAAGACCCTCAAGAACTCCCTCCTTCCTCCATCACTGCTTTCTTTTCCTGGCATTTCTATCAATAATTTAGGATTCAGATGGCTCGCCAAGTATGTCAGCTGATGGAAGAAACTTTACATGCTAAACACCAGCATGAAAACTTGGTAGCAACGTTCCATAGATGTAAACATAACAATCTATCAAAGTCTAGATGGCCCTTCTTCCTCATTTCAAGTATGATGAGCTAATTCCTATAGAAACCACATGTCTACGTGGAATTTTGTTTTGGAGGGCTAAAGAGAGAATTAACTGCCTCAGGTGTCCACTCTGGAGTTTTCACACAACATTCTCTCCACATTTTTTGTTTATTTTTATATCAGGGTTCAGATTTACTGTTCAGCTAATCCAGAGAGCATGTGTTTTTATATTCTGAAACACTGTATCAACCAAAAGCATAAAACAACAGAAACCGGTTGCAAAGCTTTCACTTTTAAAGAGTTTCCAAGCACCCTGCCCTTTTCCTAAAGGACTCTTTTCCCTTTTATGGATGAGCACCAGGCTCCAAGACAGTGTAAATAGAGCTTCCTGTTCCAGGGAAGTGCTGGCTCCTGCAGGAGCCCAGGGGTCCTTTGGGAAAAGTTGATAGGAACTATGAGCTGTATGTGACCCGAGGACCAAGAGTCAGCTGAGCCAGCAGGGAGGGAAACACATTTAACAG
This sequence comes from Talpa occidentalis, assembly GCF_014898055.3. Lineage (NCBI taxonomy): Eukaryota > Metazoa > Chordata > Mammalia > Eulipotyphla > Talpidae > Talpa > Talpa occidentalis. Next base: position 66,048,665 of record NW_026555331.1, on the reverse strand, counting down.
TCCTTTTGTGCAGGCTAAAGTCCCAGAAGCACTTCTGGGAAAGTAAGTACGGTGCCATACACACAGTCCTTGTGAAGAATGGTAGGGAAGCTGGCTGGCTGGACTGGAGAAGAACACTCCCAGACTGGATGCCTAAGTCTTGGACCTGACTACTTTGAAGAACCAAGAAATATCTAGACATCTTAGTTTGGGGATCCTGTGCTTCACATAAGTGGAGATTCAAAAATTAGAAAAAAACAAATTGATTCTGCACAATATAACTTTAGTCTGAAAACATATTTTTCAGAGTACTCAATATTTATACAGAAAGGGCATGAAAATTAATACCTGCTTCCCTTCTTTCTTGACTTTAATGTTTTTCCATACTTTTAAATGATAGTAATGAAAGGATTATATAATTGTAGTTGAGTTGATGTACTATTTGTTCTGATAATTTTCATCTTTTTGTGTACCCAATAATCTCATCAATGGTGGGAAGAAAATAAGCTAAAAATGTATAACCAATCACATTTTGGTTCCTTTCTAATCTGAATACTAGATTCATGTACTGAAACAGGTGTTCAGATGTGTTCTAGTGTTATCATCTGATATCTTTGATACAGAATAAAATTAGTAAATTTATCCTTGGGTCAGACATTAGAATTTCAGAATGAATTGAGTTTTATTCATCTGAAGTTTTCTTAATCTAAAAATGAAGTCCAGTTATTGGACTTGCTTTAATGGACTGAAATTGGACTAAGAAAATGATTTCATTTAGAATAACCTCAAAAAAGCAATACAATATTTAGGAATAATGAAAGCAGTGAAAATTTGTTCTCTGAAAACTACAAAGCATCGCTGAAAGAAATTTTAAAGTTCTAAATAAATGAAGAGATATCCCATGTTCATGGATTGGAAGACTTAATATTGCTAACACAATAATAATCTCCAAATTGTTCTACAGACTCAACTCACTTCTTAACAAATCTCATCTTGCTTATTAGAAAAAAAATGGACAAACTGATCCTAAAATCCATATGATGGAAATTCAAGGAACTAAGAACAGTCAAAACAATTTGGAAATTGTTGAAAGATTTATACTTCTCAATTTCAAATTTTACCACAGAACAGCACTGATGTAAGGCAAGACACACAGACCAATGGAATATAATTGAGAGTCCAGAAATAAGCCTCGCATTTATAGTTAGTTGATTTTTCTTACAAATATGGCAGATCAATTTAATGGGGGAAAATAGAGTATTTTCAACAAATGGGGCCGGGGACAACCAGTTATGTACAAGTCAAAAAAGTGAAGTTGAACCTTTACTTCAGTCCATATGAAAGAACTAATTGGGAATTGCTCAAACACCTAGATGTAAGAAGTAAAACTCTAAAGTACTTAGGAGAAAACTTAAATGTTAGTCTTTGTAACAGTGGATTATGCAATAATTTTTATATATGATACTAAAAGCACAAACAACCAATAAAATAAAACTGATAAGTTGAACTTCATCAAAATTAAAAATCTTTGTACATGGCAGTAAAGAGAATAAAAAGGCAACCCACAGAATGGAAGAACATTTTGCAAATTATATTTATGATAAGGGTTTAATCTCTAAAACAATAAAAAACTTTATAACTCAATAACAAAAAGACCACAACAAATAACTCAATTTTTAAAGTGGACAAAGGATTTGAACAGATATTTCTCCAAAGAAGATACACAAATGGCCAATAAGCACATGGAAAGATGTTGACCATCCCTAGTCATTAGAGAAATGCAAATCAAAATTATAACACATATTAACTCATTTTCATTGTGATGGCTATTATAAAACAAACAAACAAATGTTCAAACAAACAAAGTAAAACCAGAAAATAACAAATGCTGGTGAGAACAAGGAGAAGTTTGAACCCAAGTGCATTGCTGGTAGAATATAAAATGATGCAGCCACTATGAAAAATGGCATTTTGGTTCCTTAATAAATTAAACAAGGAAAAATGAGCAATTCCACTTCTGATTATATTCCCAAAAGAAGTGAAAACAGGGATTGAACAGATGTTATTATATCCATGCACATAGCAGCATTATTCACACTAGTTAAATGGTAGAAGCAACTCAAGTGTCTATCAATGGATGAATGGATAAATAAAATATGGTGTGTGTGTGTGTGTGTATATATATATATATATATATATATATATATGGAATAGATATAATTCAGCTTTAAAAAGCAATTTCTATGGATTAAGCTGAATTTCCTTTATTCCCAGTCCTGCTGTATTGGTCTTGTGTTAGAATTGTAACTTGCAAGGTTACATAGGTCAATACCTATGTTGTTGGTCTTGTATGTGCTATGCTTTCTGGAGCTGGAGGGGATTATGCTAAGCAAAAAAAAAAGTCAGAAGGAGAAAGACAAATAACCAATGATTTCACTAATTTGTGGAATACAAAGAAAAAAAGCAAAGTACAGACACAAACAAACCACTGCAATCTGACTATAGAATTGAGGCTATCAGAAGGGGAGGGGAATGGTAGAGGGAGGAAGACCCAAAAGACTATGGTGGAGGATTCTGTGTGCTTTGGTGGAAGGCATGTTGTGGTAACATACATACATTAGAGTGTGTAAACATATACCCCTAAATGTATGGTGTTATAAAACAACATTGCTTCAATAAACATAATAATAAATAAAAGAGAAAGAATTCTGACACATGCTTCAACATGGATGAGCCTTGAAAATATTCTGTGGATGGAACTAGAAGGGATCATGCTCAGTGAAATAAGTCAGAAAGAAAAAGAAAAATACCGGATGGTCTCACTCATAGCAGGCATTTAGAAAACCTAAATAAGGGACCAGGAAAAAGACTAATTAATACAAAGTAAAAATCAAAATCAACAAGCAACTATAAACCAGAGACACTGAGGGGGGGTGGGAAGGGGAGAGGAAGGACTAGGGTCAAAATAACGGGGGAGTGCAATTGTATGGGGAATATAACCAAAATGATAATGCATACATTGTGCAAAAATGAAAAATGATGTAAGAATTATATAAAATAAAATATTAATTAAAAAAAGAAAATATTATGCTAAATGAAATAAGCCAGTCTAAAAGGGGCAAATATTTCATGATTCCACTTTTATGAGGTAGCGTCAAACTCACAGAGTCATGAAGTGGAATTGTACTTTCCAGGGACTTAGGGGAAGGGAGAATGGGAAAGAAATGTTTAATGGGCATAGAGTTTCAGTTGAGGAAGATCAAAAAAGTTCTGGTGATAGGTGGTGGTAGTAATTGCACATATTTTAAATGTATTTAATGCCACAGAACTGTGCACTTAAATATGGCTAAATGGTAAATTTATGCTATGCATACATATAATATCATGCAAAAAAAGAATAAGTGAAAACATTGTAACAAGATAACCCAAGTAATAATAAATAGCAAAGCTGCTATGATTATTTGTGTACAAGTCTGGTGGGATGTATGTTTTTCGTTCTCTTGGACTGAATTGCTGGATTGTAGATATGAGTACTAAATTTTAAAAATCCATCAACTGATTCCCAACATGACTGTACAAGTTTTGTATTTCCAGCAGTAAGGTATGAAGGTTCCAGTTTCTCCCCATTCTTGCCAACATTTGATATGTTTGATTTTAGCAATTCTAGTAGGCATGTGGTGATTTATTCTTTTAAATGAGTATAAATGACCACTGGGTGTTGTCACCCAATGGGAAATGCTGCTCAGTGACAGCGCTGAGACATGCTGGGTGTTGCAACATCCCCAGGAACACTGGATGAGGATGACTTGAGTGGGTTTTGGGGAAGAGCTGAGGACTCTCTGATGTCTTTTCTACATTTAGGAAATGAAGGAAAAATAACCATGGACGAAAATACTGCATTGTAAATGCAAGGAGAGGCACTGAAAATTGTTTAAGAAAAATATGAAAACATTGGAAAAAAGAGTTTGAAACCTTATATTTTAGTTCCAACTAAGTTCCTAAATAGACAAAAAAGCTTTCTTTTTGTTTGTTTGTTTGTATGTTTTATCATTTCTGGCCTTCAAGTATCTCATGGGCAAAGAGAGAGCTTCAAATATTATATTTGAGGATCTTTTCTACTCTAACTGCTAAGATTTTAAATACCATGCCTATTAGCAAAGTTAAAACTTGTAAATGATTGATGTTTCCAAAATAAGAAGGGATGCAGCATATGCAGTCATATAATTAAGGTCTGACATAAAAAATTTTAAATTTTAGTCTTAGTCCTAACTCTGTGCTTATTATAAAAGTATAAAATTTTAGATTTTATAAAATGTTGCAAATTTGTTACTTCAGTAAAAATTTAAAAAACATATAAATATGTAAAACTCACTGATAATGGGAAAAAACATGTAAATTGACATGTTGCTGATTAAATTAGAAAAAAGGTATTTGCATGAGTTTCTTAAATTCCATCATCTGGTGACACATATTATTAGTAGCTTTTCCCCAGTAACTTGACATGTTCTACAGTTGACAGCAATATTATATGATGAAAAGAATAAAAATGCTTATTACAATACTCTCTTATCTATGTGTAGAAGATTGATTGAGAAACCTAAGTAGGGTGCCTTGGTACTGTACCAGGAGAAAGGCTGGCTAAGTTGGTTACAATTGCTTTTAAAATTTGGACATGGAATATCTCAAATGCTCATTTGGTTTTGCAAATACAGTTATTTTTCAAAAATATGTTATTTACTATGCCTATAATAGATTTGTTATTTTAAAATAATTTATAATTATTTTTAAAAGTTCTTGATTTTAATTTTGAATATGACTACTATTGATAGGTGTAACCCACAAAAGCAAAGGTTTTGAGGCATCACAATACTTTTTAGAATGTGAAGTTTCTCACATCCAAAGATTTGAGAAATATTAGTGTATATACCCATCATTTTGACTTCTTCAAACCCTACATCTTTCCTGAAGTTCTTCATGATAAGATTACCTAGAAATTCTGAATTTCAAAATCTAATTCAATTTTTTTTGCATTGAATTAGACTACTCCCTTAAAAAAATCTCTCCCCCTTTGAGGTATGTGACAGCAATCCTTTCACTGTCCCGTCTTCCTGACTGGCCACTGTTTTACTTGCTCCTTGTCCTTGCAGTTTGGTGAATCTCAGGGTTTCAAAGTAGGTTATTTCTTTTACTGCTCTTTTTTTGCTCTGGGGTGTCTCTTTCAAATGTTTGGCTTCAGTTGTGCCAATATAGCAATGGTTTCCAGCTTTTGATAACTCTATCTCCAAATGCATATTGCTCACCCACAAGCACCTCAAAGTGAACATGTCCAACTGAAACTCAGCAACTTCCTTCCCAAGCTAGTATACCTGCACACATGCCTTGTTTAATAATATTATTATCCATTTATTTGGGAACAATAGTAAAGGAAAATCCAAAACAGCAATTAATAAAAAACTTATGAAGTTGTCTTTGAGTTCTTTTCTTCTTACCCATCCCCATATGTAGAAGATTTTCAATCCAGTTCTAGCTCCAAGTCATCTCTCATATCTATTCCTTGCTTTTCCTATTTTTATTTTTTCCTGAACTATTGCAATTGTTCTATTGACCAGTCTGCTTTGTCTTTCAGAGTTACCTTTCAAGCATGCACAAGTCTCCATTTGCACTCTTGGTTTTTAAAATTCTTCCATGCTTCCTTCTCAAAGGACAATTTCATGCTTCTTCTATAGGTTACAGAACATGAAGTCCTTTATTAAGTAACCTTACTCAGCTTTCTACCAAGCTGTTTTCTCACTATACTGTAGATACTTATTTTGTCTCCATTTCTCCACCAGACTGACTGAGATTGTTTCTTTCCCCCAGCAGCTGTCCAAGCTCACAAGTAGGTGTGCAGCTAAATTAGTTGGATGGGGGACATCAGAACAGTGATCTCCTGCTTTCTTGCTGAACCAAATACAGAGAAATTCTTTTCTCTTCATAATTAAATCAAAATGTAAATGCTAAATCATTTCATCATGGACAAAAATAAGCACAACGTGAATAAATCTGGTGATACAGATGAAATGAAGTTTCCCTCTTGTTAAGGGATCAAGAACTGTTCCTGGTAGGGCCTCTTTGGTGGCACAGGGGTTAAAGTCTCAGCTCTATGAAGCTATCACCAGCCACTGCAATAGGAGTTCGATCCCCAGCCAGGAAGCTGACCCACATAGCACAGCAGACCTCTCCTGTCTTGCCCACTGCTCCCCTCAGCAATGTATTTCAGTCTGTTCACCTGTTCTGCTCCCCATTTTGTCTGGTGAATCCTCTCCCCCTGCAACTCTGGCCTGTACCCTCATTCTTATATGCATAAATAAATCTTTTTTAAATAAAGAATTGTTTCTTATAGTTTGTTGTTTATTTCTTTTCATAGATCAGCAATGTGGAGAAGGATTTAGAGAAAAAGAGAGATGCTGGGATGAAGCTACTAGTAGAGAAGTGAAAGAGAACCAGGTGAGTTACTTAGGGAAAAGGTACTAAAAGGGAAATGAGGGAGACTGGAAAAGAAAAAGAAAAAATTGTTGTGGGAAAGAATGTGTCAAAGGAGCAGAACCAAAGAATAGTCAATTCTCTGCCAATAAGGAGCTACAGGGAAAAAGAAATACAGGAATGAGAGGAAACTCTGACAGGATGCAGCTTCACAATTCTTTTCAGAGCTTAAGCTCACGCTGGCTTCTTTATATTGTCTCTAAAGTGTGTGTCCACCCTGCCTCTCAAAGCATGTAGGTTTTCTCTGAAAGGCACTTCTGGGTCAAAAGGCCAGAGCCTGCACATTAGAATAGGAAACTGTCTTTTCTGAATATATGTACCATGGTAGGAACAAAATCATCTGACGCCCCAATCGTTTGAAGAAATAACTCTAATAATTGTCAGTTTGGTTTAAGATATAGATGAATCTCAATTGCCTATAGAATCTCAATTGCTATAATCATTTTCTTCCATCTGGTGTGTTTATAGGATTTCAATAAGAGCCTATGTGAAATCTTAATACTCTTTGATGTCAAAAATCAGAAATAACTCTTATTCAAAAAACATATAACAGATCAAGTCTACAGTTGGTAATTGCTTTGGTTAAAGAGTGCTAAACATATAAATTCAATCATAATTTTTAAGTTGTAGCAGAACATAGGGATTGAACTTTTTTTTTTTTAAGATTTATTTATTTATTTATATAAGCACTGGGTACAGTCAGAAGCGCGGGAGGATGAGAGGATTCACCAGAGCCAGAGCGAGGAACAGAAAAGGCAGACTGATGAAGTACACTGCTGAGGGGAGCAGCGGGCAGCCGGAGAGGTCTGCACGCCATGTGGGACCCTCGCTGGTGGCCAGGGATGGAACCGGTGCTGCGGAGGCTGCGGGCAACTTCGCAGCCCAGCACTCAACCGCTGCGCCACCAGAGGAGGCCCCATAGGGATTGAACTTTTAACCCTCCCCCTTTTTTAAAAAAATAAAATCTTTCTCCAGAACTGGAACTTGTTAGTAAAAATCTACATATTGAATGAAATAGTTTTAAAGTTGAGAAAAGTGTTATGTGACAACTTTTAAAGTAAAATATACTTTCTTAGTAGAACCACTGGTAACATTTACCTGCTACTGAAAGATTTAGTCATTTTAAAGTCAGGAGAATATTCTAGAAACTAAAAGTTTTGCAAAGACATGAATTATAACAACTTTCATTCCCTTCATGTAAATATATCATAATGTCAGAATTCTTAGTTTCTGTCTTTTTTTAGTCCCCTTGAAGGGTAAAATTGCTACTTGGAAACAAATATTTTCACAACTTCTATCAAATAAATTCTCATCATCAATCTGTCCAGTAATTGTCCATCACAGGGGATATGGATTTGTGGGGGGAAAACAACTTAAAATATCTTTCAAGTTTTGTGTTTAGATTAGCATTTTTAAAGAATCTTAGCTGTCACCTGCTTTCTTTATCAGCTGGTCTGGCATAGAGTAAAGAGCAGAACTTAAGTTTTCCAACTCAAGCTCTCTGTCATACCATATCACCTTTTTTGTGCATCTCTGCCCCTTTGAAAAAGATCGTGTCTTGGGTATTTCCCAAATGCAGGACATATTTTCAGATTCATTAGTCAATCAATTTTAAGAAAATTGGTGTTGGCTCCCCATGTTAGAACAGGTTATTTAACAATCTTTGTATATGTTTACAAATGATGAAAGAGAGGGGAGAAGGCAGATGGACATAGAGACAGAGCAGTTCAGCTTAGCTGAACTTAAAGGACAAACACTGGTCTTGCATTGCTTGGGGTGCTCCTCCAGATGTGCTTTTTTCTGACTTCTCTGTGACCTGAGGCCAGTGGCTGGGTTTCTCTGGCTCTGTAGTAGGGATTCTGTGAGTATTAATTGAGATAAAGTCACTTATGACTAAGCCAGGAGCATGGTGCACATGTTAGCTGTTACAGAAAATGCTAGATGGCATTCCTTTTTATTTAGAGGTCAAAAAAAGTTGGTGGCACCTGCAGGTGTCAAGTATCATCACTTATCTGCAAAGACATGTTGTCTTTTTAACAGTTCTTCCCTGTGGAATTCTACTGAGCTGCCCACATAGAAGATCCCAGGTAGTCATTTAGGTGCTGCTAAACTGTGTTTTTCAGTGTGGCTTGAGGAGACCCATATAGAAATAAAACTCATGATCTTTGAGGGACTGTAAACGAGGAAACTCATCAAACCCACACAAACTGTCTCAGGGGAAGACATCACCACTTTCTAAAAAATTAGAGGTTTAAGTTACCACATTCCAATCAGTAGTCCATACATTCATTAGTTGAACAGAGAAGGAGATTCCAGTTTGAGACAAAAGGAAGCTATGATCTAGAAGAAAACTATCTAAAACATCCAATGATTCCTCCTTTCTCTCCATTCCTTATGACAGCATTTCAGGTTCTTTAGATTGTCTGTTAACATTATTCACTTGAAACAAAACCCTGGGTGTGTGCCTTTTGGGGAACCACGTAAATCAACAAAGCTATACATAGAACAGAGTGATTTGCTTTAGCAGCCAAGAGTTCCCGATAGATAGCAGCTATAGAGATCTTGCTAAGGAAAGGAAGTGCTGTGCTTCCTTATTTTTCCAGCTTACAAGTCAATATACATCCTTTATGCAGTTGGCTATTCAAGAAATTATTGACAAACCACACTGATGATTTCAAGGACTTGATTTGTATGATTACAATAGTAGTGAGTGTAGAGCTCTTTTCTGAAATGTTAGCAATGCATGTATTATTTTAGTCTGAATTTTAGAAATAATTTAGAAATTGAATATTAAACAGTAATCTCATATTTAAATTACTATGAACTAGCAAAGTTAAAATTACATTTATGTATACTTTGAAAAACTACATATGTCTGTGGTTTAAACAAACTATTTGAATGATAGTTCAAAACAGCAGATTAGCAGGCATTCATGTCATGCTAACAGCTTTCTCATATTTCCTTAATGATGTTATAATCACCTGTGGAAATACAGAAAGCCATTTCCCATCTGTCCAACACAAACATGTTACCTCCTGTTTTGTATTTCCTCAGAGTGATTTTCAGCACTTCTCCGGTTTTCCGGACAATTTTCAGTCCTGAAGTAAAAGTTGTTTTTTATTTCTCCTTAGGTTGTGTTAGGGAGCACCATGTAAATCCCAGGCTGGTGCCCTTTTGGAGACTGAAACCAGCAAAGAATAAGATAAAGGTCTAGAGTTCAATTAAGTGCTTAGTATGTTTCATCTTTGTGTAACACCCTCCAAGATATTGCATCCAAAGTGCTTCCAAAGACTTGGCCTCTCTTCTCTACTGCCACCCAGGGACCAGCTTTTGGATTTACTCTGATGTCTTTTCCTTAATCTTTATGAGAAAGCCTGAAAAGCGAAAGTGGGTATACTTTTGGGGCAAGTTTCAATGGTGGCTTATTGTTCAGGGTTTTTGTTACACGAGTCTTTTCATCTGGGGACCTTGAAGGGGATGTTGGAAGGGTTTTTTTGTTTTTGTTTTTGACTCTTCAGGCAGAATTGGTAAAAACATGGTATTTATGATGCCAAACTTCATATGTCAGTGCCAGAAACTATTTTCCTAGTCACAGCCTGCACCTGGAATACTCACCATCCTGTTTGGATGGATCGTGGATTTCACCACAATCAGAGAGACCAGCTACCAGTCATACTTATTTTTATATATAGGCCAACTTGATTGGGGGGACAAAAATTTCTAGACAGTAGTATGACTTCAGTCATCTTCTGAAGCATTTTGTCTCAGACTCATCCCATTGAGACTACCTCAAGGGTGAGACAGGAGAGGTCTGCTGTGCCATGTGGGTTCACTCCCTGACCAGGTATAAACTCCTCTCCTGTCTCGCCCGCTGCTCCCCTCAGCAGTCTATTTCAGTAGATCAGCCTGTTCTTCTCCCCCTCTCTGACTCTGGTGAATCCTCTACAACCCCCTTACCTCTGGTTTACACCCCAGTTCTTGCATGCATGCATAAATAAAAATAAATCTTTTTTTTTAAAAAGAGACTACCTCAAAATGTTGTCATAATGGAAGCCTTCCCTGGTTCTTGAGGTAACATTAGGGCCAGGTAGGGACCTTTGTGCATATTTATTTTCTAGCTCTGTTGCTCCCTATGATTTATGTATGTAACCCTGTCCCTCATGACTTATGGGCTCTTTTGAGAGCTAGAAGTAGATCTTCACTGTTCTATCTCCTTGCTCAGTCGGACTCTGAGCAATCATTCTGAATGACTGTCCAGCAACAGCTACATAGAACTTGGACCCTGTACAAGTTATGCTATTCTTTAGTTATGCTAAAGAATCTACTGTACTGGAATATCATACAGGCATATTAAAATCACTGAATCCAGGCCTTTTCCTGCTCTAGGGTGCCTAGTCAATCAGTAGTTGCTACTTACTTCATTACCCAAGCCTTTAATGTGAGAGTGACACTCAGTTCCCCCCCTCTCACTAGAACCCCCCACACACAGAGCTTTCACCTTTACTCAGTTGACCAAGTTCTGACATCTTATCATTCAAATTGTCAAGTATTCCTTGTTTGTAGTGACACTATCTTAATCTCAACAACAATATGCTACCTGAATTAATACAGTTGGTATTGTTATCTTCAATACTGCTGTCTCCACTGCTAATCATCTCTTGCACAGAATTTGAGGCCCTCACTCCCTGTTGGATGCATCCTTAGTATGATTTCAGGGGTCACTTCTGTTTCACCCATCCCTCCTACCTCTGGTCACATGCCCGTCTTTCCTTAGGGAGCTCCAACATGCACACACTCTTCCTCCCATTGCTTTGACACCCCATACCCATTCCTCTCCACCACCTTCTGTTAAGCAGTTTCAGGACTGGGAGTTAGTGGAGTGTGGCCCCTCTGCACAGTGAATGATTCGGGTTTGACCCTGTGTCTCTATCATCTTAAGGAAAAGTCAACCCAGGGAACTATTGGTCAGGAAGAGCTCCTTATGCTGGGGTGGCATCCAATGGGACCTGGGTCTGGTGCTGCTGATGACCACCTGGACATGGACTCTAGACTTGCAAGTAGAGATGGGGAGCACAGAACAGAGACGGGATCACACAGACCTGCCACATCCAAGCACTGGGATTCAGACTTACTGAATTTACCCCCACTCTTTTAAGTTAAACAGGCAATTTTTTTATTTAACTCAGTCTGACTACCACCAATGGCAACATAAATTTCTTAGTGATAAGCTTCTCCTTGCCTTTTGGATTACATAAGGATCCATGCTTTTCCTTAGTTCTGGACTTTTATAAAAGGTCCCACTTTTCTAGAACTTTCATTGCTTTTTTTTTTTTTTTTTTTTACTTGACTAACTCTTACTTATTCTTCAAGAATCAGTTAGAATTCACCACTCCTGAGAGGCCTCCCCTGACTTCCCCGGGCTCCTAGATCATGATCTTCTCATAGATCTGACTATATTACATCTAGATGGTCTAGTGCTTTTGGGGGCCTCCCTCTAGACTACAAGATCCCTAAGGCTGGATCTGTTGTGTCTCTAAAATCACATATATTCACTCACACATATGAAGGAAAAATTAAAGTCTCAAAGAGAGATAGAAGAGAAATTATTATCTTGGTTTAAAGTAAAATGTGATCATGTATATTAGAAAGATCACTCCTTTTGGCTAAATCATAAAGAATGGACTGGGCAACATTACAAGGGCAAGATTGTAAGTTTGGGAACCTGTTGCAGTTATTGTCAATACATGATAATGTGATTAATTACAATTAACGGATTCATAATGGATGCATGAAGAAGTGACAGATTCAAGCTATTAAAACATTAAAGACTGAGGAAATGTGGGGCAATAAGAAGAAAGAAGTCCAGAAACTAAAGTTTCTTGCGACAAAGAAACACACAAGGAGAAAGAGTTTTGAATTTAGGGAAGTAACTTTTTCTTTCTTTTTTTGAATTTTAAAAAATTGAGATATAATTCACGTACCATAATGTTCACCCAAAATGTATACATTTAAAATATTCAATTCAGTGACTTTTAGTTTATTCACAAGGTTTTCCAACCATTGCCATTATCTAATTACAAAAATATTTAATTATTTCTAAAAAAAAAAGCCAATCAGCAGTGATTCGCCATTGTTTCAACTAGCTTCTGACAATGATTTTCTCTCTCCATGATTTGCCTGTTCTGCACATTTCATATAAATAGATTTAAACAATATAGCTTTTTTGTGTCTAACTTCTTTCACCTAGGATATCATTTATTTCATTCATGGTTTTGCATCTACAGTATTTCATATCTTTTTATCGCTAAATAATATTCTGTTGTATGACTTACCATAATTTGTTTAACCATTTACTAGCTGATGGACCCTGGGATGTTTCTACTGTTTTGTTACTGTGAATAATGCTGTTATGAACTTTGGCATACAAGCATTTTGTATAGATACATACTTTGAGTTCTCTTGGGTATATGCTGAACAGTGGAATTGCTGGGTTATATAGTAACTCTATTTGACTTTTTCAGAAACTGTCACATTGTTTTCTTTTCTTTTTTTTAAAGATTTCTTTATTTATGCATACAAGAACTAGGGTACAGGCCAGAGGTGCGGGGGTGGGGGTGGTGAGAGGATTCACCAGAGACAGAGTGGGGAATAGAGCAGGTGGATCTACTGAAATACACTGCTGAGGGTAGCAGCGGTTGAGACAGGATTGGTCTGCTGTGCCGTGTGAGTTAGCTCCCTGGCCAGGAATCAAACTCATGCTGCAGTGACTGTGGATAGCTTTATAGTGCTGAGACTTAACCCCTTGCATCACCAGGGAGGCCCCCACATTGTTTTCAAAAGTGCTGCATCATTTGACATTCCCACCAGCAATAAATGAAGGCTCCGCTTTGTACACATGCTCATCAACACTTGTTATTGTCTGTTGTTTTGATTATAGCCATCCTAGTATGTATGAACTGGTATCTCACTATTGTTATTATTTGAATCTTTCTTAAGACAAATGATATTCATCATATTTTCATGTGGGTTTTTTGTTGGTCATTTGTATTTTTTTTTTGAGAAATATCTATTCAGATCATATGCCTCCCCCCTTTTTTTATAGAGAACAAAATTTTATTCCTAAAAATATTTCATTAATAACAAAATACCAAGAACTGGAAATTATAAATAAAGGGTGGGAGACAGGAATTTGTTTTAACTTTTTCCCCAAAATAAACAAAATTGTCACTGTAACATACTGCAAATTCTCATTTGCATGTATTGGATTTATTCATCTTATGAAATATCAAAGGAAATATTAAATTCATAATTTGGTTAATGCCTAATATTTAGACATACATGTAGGTTGTCTTTTTTTTTAAGATTTATTTATTTAAGCATACAAGAGCTGGGGTACAGGCCAGAGACGCAGGGGTGAGAGGATTCACCAGAGACAGAGTGGGGAACAGAACAGGCAGACTGACTGAAATACACTGCTGAGAGGAGCAGCGGGCGAGACAGGAGAGGTCTGCTTTTTTTCACCACGTGAGTTGCTCCCTGGCCATCTGGGGATCAAACTCTGTGCTGCAGAGACTCAGGTTTGCTTCATAGTGCGGTGTTTAACCCCTTGCACCACCAGGGAGGCCCCATGTAGGTTGTCTTTATCTTAAAATAAATACATTCTCAAGAGATGCAAACAAATTTGAACTTTCATATGCTTATTTTAAATGGGTTTATTTTTGGTTCTTTTTATTACTTATTGTAAGAGGCCATTATATCTTCTGGACAGAGTCCCTTATCAGATATATAATTTATAAATACTTTCTCCCATTCTGTGGGCTGTTTTCTTACTTTATAATGTCCTTTAAAACACAAATGTTTTTAATTTGATGTAATTTATTTTTCATTTGCTGCTTGTACTTTTAGTGTCACAGCTAAGAAATTATTACCAAATCCAAGCTGATTTAAGTCTGTTTTACCTAACATGTTTTATAGATTTAACTCTTTCATTTAGGTTTTGTACCAATTTTTAGTTATATTTTGTTTATGATATGAAGAAGAGTTTTTACTTCATTCTTTGGTAGATTGGATAGTCACTACCCACTATTGAAAAGACTATTTTTTACCCATTTAAAAAACTATTCTTTCCCTATTGAATTGTCTTGGCATCCTTGTACAAAATCAATTGATCATAATATATGGGTTTATTTTTAGAATATATATATTATTCCCTTAGTCCATATGTCTACCATTTTGTGAGTTCCTCAGAGTCTTATTACCATAACTTTTTGGTAAGTTTTCAAACTGGGAAGTATTAAGTCCTCTTACCTTACCTGTTTTTCAACACTGTTTTGAATTTCCCTATAAATTTTAGGATCAGCTTATAAATTTATGCAAATAAATCAGTTGAGAGTTTGAGAGAAATTATGTTGATTTGTAGATCAGTTTGAAGAGTATTGTCATACCAAGTCTATCAATTCATGAACATGAGATATCTTCCCACTTACTTAATTTTTTTCAATAATGTTTTGTAGTTTTCGTTGTACCTGCATTTTCTTTGTTAAATTTATCCCTGTGTCCTATTATTATTGCTGGTGCTATAAATAGAATAGTTTTCTTAATTTTCCTTTGGGACTATTCATTGTATTGTACAGAAATACAATTGAACTTTAAATATTAATCTTTTAAGTTCTAAAATCTTGTGGAAATTATTTATTAACTCTAGTAATTTTTTGTGATCACTAGCTGTCTTTTTAAAAAATGAAATATTAGTTATCTAGCATGCTGTCAAACACCAAGCTCCAGGGATTAAGGAAGCCCTGGAATGGGTTTGGGAGTTCTCAGCAATCATTGGAGTAATTCATTGGACAGAGCAAGAAGGTTGTGTATGGTGGGCAAGAAGCCTGTGACAGACACTCAGGAAATACCGCTAATAGGCAGTAAAAGGATTTTGTAAAGCAATACACTCATTTTAGTTTCATTTAACAGTGAAGGTAGACATTCAAAATTTTTCCCCAGAAGTTCTCTTTCATTTTTCTCCTGATTCTAGTGAATTCAAATTAAGTACCCTTATAAAAACTTTCACCACTTTATTTTGCAAATAACATATAAAAATATTTGGAGGGGCTCCCTGGTGATGCAGGGGTTAAAGACATAGCGCTATCAAGCTATCACTTGCCACTGCAGCATGAGTTCCATACCCAGCCAGCCAGGAAAGTGACCCACATGGCTCAGTAGACCTCAACTGTCTCACCCGCTGCTCCCCTGAGCCACTCTCTCTGGTGAATCCTCTCACCCCTCTGCACATCTGGCTTATACCCCAGTTCTTGTTTGCATAAATAAATAAATCTTTAAAATAAATAAAATAAATAAAAATATTTGGGATATATATTGCTAAAAGTTTTGAAAACTGACTTTCCTTTCTCATGTGATTTATTATTGGTGGTTGCTATTAATATTTTAGGCCAAGTTTATGGATTAAATTCAAATAACTGTTGATCTTTTTAAAAATCTATAACCAGATTTTTGTTTAGAGGAATAGAAAAAAATACTACTCCAGAATTATTTTTGAAGCCAAATTAAAAAAAATTATCTAATAAATGGCATATATACAAAGAGGGAGAATTTTAACATTCTATCTTTACTTCTTCTTGACACTTTTCATACTTGACATTCCTTTTACCCCCATGGAGCAGGCTCACATCTGCTGTATGTTTTGTTGTTATTGATATGGATGCTCCAAAGTCAACAGGTGACTTCTGATGCCAGAAGAACTTTGTGTTTCCTTTGGATGCATTCCAGTGTTGGATAAGACATGTTTGCCTGAAATGGCTTATCTCTTTCATAGGACCCATTGGCTAGAAGATGCCAGAGGGCCTGTTGCCAGGGAATTCTCCATTGAAGATTGTCTATACAATTCATCAAATATTTGAAGTCTAAGTAGTGTGTGTTGTATGATGCATGCTCTGGCAGTGCCCACAGAAACTGAAACATTTTGATTCAGAATGTTGATCTCTAGCAATATGTAGGAATTGTTTTTACAAGGAAATAAATATAGTATGTGGTGGCCCTTCCTGTTTGATTGGTCACTAAATTTTTGGCCAAGTGAACAACTGAGAATTTGAAGTTTGAATATATAGTGCTACATTTAAGGCAAAGAGTACACAGACACTTCATGTTATAAAAAGCTGTCTAGGAGGTCAAGCAATTTATTTATCTCCACCATGAGTCAGTTATATTAGATGAAAAAAGTCTTAGATATACTAGAAAAATAAAAAAATTAACCTTTTTAAATCCACTGGAATTATTTCATATGTCTAATTACGTATCTATTAAAAAATGTTTGGGTAGTCACTAGAAAAAATTTAATTGCTCTAACTTCTATATTTAAGTTGTAGATTATAGTATTCTCTTTCTTCATAAAGAAGATCTTTCCATATTGAGAAAAGTTTTATGGTTTATTTTTAAAAGTAAAATATGATCTATCCACAAAACTGATTTTGAGAATTCAAGCATTTTTCTCAGGCTGAAAGGGGAGTCATGCTGCTTAAGAGTTCAGAACCTTAAACCCTAAAGCCTTTTTCACAAAAGGAATTATTTTATTGAGTTGCTAAATGACAATCAAATTGGTTTTCCTTATATTATAATAAATATCAAAATGAGAATTTTTTCAAGGCTTACTTTGATATGTTCTGGCCAAGCATTCCTCTGAGAGAAGGAAAAGAGAGGGAACCTTTCCCCGCACATTTGAAGCAGACTGAGATGGATCCACACACATGAATGATGGAGAATAAAATTGGGCAGGACAGGACACTGGCATGTTCACAGTGAGCACAGATTAAATAAGGGAGCATTTATCAGAGACAAGAAGTAACATAATCTGCTCAATAATTGGAAGGCAAGGAAATGTTCCTGAGTCTTTCAGATTGCACTTTTTGAAAGAGTTCTAACAGGCAACTAAATCAGAGACATTCTGCGGATTAGGGGAGGAGGGAAAGGGATCAAAACGTGGGCGGGAAGTACACAAGGTACTATGGCGATGGTACACGGGTGAATTGGTGGTGGAAATTCTCTGGGGACTACACCTGAGAAAAGAAAGCAAACATTGTAAGAACAAATAAATAAATAAAACTCATAAAATAAACTTTAAGGGACGATCAAAAAAATAAAAAAAGAAAGAGTTGTAATAGTTTGGGGCATGTTTCAGCAAGAGGAAGACCATAATTCCAGATTTCCAATTGATTTCTAGCTGTCCTAGAACTGTCCCCGTCTAAGCTACCTTAGAACAAATCATTAGAGACTGTAAATAGTTTCTGTGCTCAGTGCTGCTCTTAGGGATGACCTTCTCAGCCTAGCCAGCACTTCCTGAGCCACTGCACAGAATTCCCTGCTCCCAGCCCCTCAACTGGTCCTAAGGCAGACCAGTTCCTCTGACAGAAGTCCTTTCCCCAAGGAACATCAGGACTGCAGCCTCTACCCACAGTCCCTCCTCCTGACCTGCTGCAACACCTACTACACTCCTGGGCCTTAGCTGGAGTCTCAAGCCCTGTCAGCTCTCAGTCTTTACTGACCTCTCTTAGTCTCTTAGTGACCTGCCCTGTCACCACCCATGCTAAAGTCTGGAAGTTTATACCTCTTGAACCCTTAAACATTCCTCAGATTTACTTTGATTGTTCAGAAAAGGTCGTTTTAGCTAATCTCTTATCATCCTGCAGATTGACTTGTGCAATTTGCCTGGGTTAGATAGCGAATTAGCTCTGATTGCTTATTTTAGAGAAAGTATCAATAGATCACACAGTAGTAGAGGAACCCATCCTTGTGGGACGGGAGTGACATGCTCAGATTCCATAGCTACCCCTTGTGAAGGATTTGGGTCAAAAGCCAAGCCTTTACCACAAAAAGTAGTGAATAGTGTAAAGAAGTTGCCAGGTTTCTTAAGTGAAATCTCCTGTCAGACATCTTTTTCTAGGTCATTTGCACCTCAGATTTTATTCTGATCTTGACTCACTATGGACCCGGCAGAGATAGCCCACTTCTCCTCTGCCCTTTCTAAGGAGCTGAGGACCCACTCCCTGACCCATTTGACCCTCATCACCAGGACTCTGATACTCTTACCTCCACAAGTTCAGACAAAGTTGGGCTTCCAGAAAAAGCAATCGAGATGGTCTGTCTATCCTCTGATCCCTGCAAACACAGGGACACTTGAAAAGAGAAGGAATCATTGTTCTTTCCAAATTCAACATTTTGTGACCACACTCTCTTCCTTTCGTTTTCCAAACTTATCAGATTTGATACTCTACAAGTCCTGACTTGGGTTGCCTTTTGGGGACTTAGGATAGGCTGTGAAAAGTCTATTGAGAAACTGCCAAATCGAAGTTCCTTATTGCTAAATCTTATTAGCTCAAAAAAGCCACTGCTCTTCTGACATAATTTGCCTCTCTTCAGAACATGCCATTCATTTTTTGCATTGTTGTGCAATTTTGTTTTTAAATATATGAGATATATTTAAATATTAGCAGATATTTAAATATGTCTTCTTTTGAAGTTATTTTATTTTAGCAAGGGAGGGAATCAATTAGCATTATCTTGAAACATACTTGAAATATATTTCTAAACCCCAACTGTTGTCAGCATTGCTGAGCCTGTGCGGTCCTTGGGAGTGACATGGTTGAATGAATGAAGGAGGGAAGGAAGGAAAGAATGAAACTGAACTGTGCCCTGAGCTAGCCTCTCACTGACACTTTAACCAGCCCCTGTCACAGACCACCTCCCTGGGAGTAGCTTTGATGTGGAGGTATTCATTCTTGTGGTTGCTGTATTTACCTTTGTGTGCTGTGTTCCTGCCAAAGGGTAGTTAAGAATACAACAGAAGAGCTACAAGATTTATTCTGTTTAGTGAGATGTTTAGTTTGAATCTGCCAAGATTAACATTAGGGTCAGTGAAAGAACATAGAAAGTACGGGAGCACTGGGATCTTTCTTTGTTGCAACATCCACCATCACACAGAATCTCACTGGACGTGAGCACCATTATCACCTGTTTTCAAGAGAAGTGGCTCAGAGTCATTTGCCCAGTGTCACATGCAATAAATGGCAAACAAGATTTCAAATTAGACTTTAAACATGGTACATGAATGACATTAATGCCGCTCTTGCTGCCTCCTCTCCCTATACATTTATGAGCATTATTTATTAAGACTGGAAAGCACAGCAGCTAAGCTGGTTTTCACAGGATATTGTCTTGGTATAGGAATTATGAAGAGAGGGATGAAAATCCCCATCTCTACCCATAGTCTAGATGCTGGCATGCAATTTGCGATGCGTGGCTGAAATCTGATCACTTTGTTCTTCCAGATTCCCATCTTGACTGTACTAAACTAATTAATGGGAGTAAAGGAGCCAATTCTCCCTCATTAACCTGCTTTCTCTGCTTCTCCAGTTCCTATATTTCCTGGTGGTTCAGCTAATTCCTAGTTTTTTGTGTTTTTTTAAATTTTTATTTATTTTTTTGCATAGAACAGGAGTGTAGGTGAGAGATGCAGGGGGTGAGAGGATTCAACAAAGACACAGTGGGGATCAGAACAGGCAGGCTTACTGAAATAACACTACTAAGGGGCACAGTGGGTAAGACAGGAGAGGTCTGCTGCACCATTTGTGGATTAGCTCCCTGGCTGGGGATCGAACTCATGTCATGGTGGTGACAGTGTGATAGTGCTGAGACTTAACTAACCCTAGGCCACCAGGGAGGCCCTCCCTTGTTGTTTTTAAGTCACCCACATTCCCCTAACCCATTTTCTTTTTGCTTCAATAATCAGATTTAATTGCAGTAACTGACACACACAGGACTCACATCTTTGGAATACTTATAAACTCATGACATTATTTGTGATATCAGCTAGTTTAATCAACATGAGCAATCACTCCTCAATTTATAAATCACTATGCTGAGGCACCAAGAATTAACTTTCTCAAAATCATGAAACTGACAAATGGTAGAACTTGTATAAAAATAAGTCTGTGAAAAAATGATGGATACAAGTCCATCATTTTTATCCACAATTCTGAAATCCACATAGTTCTGAAAACTATCAGCAAAACCTGGTTTGAACTGATGTGTGATTACTTTTAGTCTTTATATTGCTTAATGTAAACTTCAAGTTGATGTGACTATCAAATCCATGCTCCTCCCCATTTTAATGGACTTGAAGCCTCCACCTATTTGTGATGAGCCTCTGACCTATACCCATCTGAGGATTATTAGTAGCTTCCAATGATTGGCAATAGTTGAAGATGATGCAGTAGTTCTCATGCAAACTTGCAATATTGGGGCCAAATGCTGCCCCAAAGATTAGAAGAAGTGATTAAGATTTCAATAACTTATTCTTTGTGTAAGATCAAAGACCCATGTAATCCTTCTAATCGTGATATATTCTGAGCATCACAACTTTCACCAACAAAAAATTATTTAGCACATGTTATTCTTTTTTTTTTTTTTTTTTTTTTTTTTTTTTTATAGAGGCATGTTTTTCTTTATTTGTTTGTTTGCTTGTTTGTTTGTTTTGTTTATACATGCACTGGGTACAGTCAGAAGTGCGGGAGGGTGAGAGAATTCACCAGAGCCAGAGCGGGGAGCAGAGCAGGCAGAAGGAGCACATGTTATTCTAATTAATGAATATATATTTTAGGTGTAGATGATAGTAATATACTGCCTCCTAGTCATTTTTACAGTGATATTTCTAATTTGGGTATTAGAAATGCTAGCTAACCACAGAAATAATCATCATACAGACATTATGATATTGTATGCACTGAATTTTTTTTTTTTTTTTTTGGACGGAGTTCTTTTTTTTTTTTTTTAAAGATTTATTTATTTATTTATACAAGCACTGGGTACAGTCAGAAGCCCGGGAGGGTGAGAGAATTCACCAGAGCCAGAGCAGGGAACAGAACAGACAGACAGACAGATAGACGGAGGACACTGCTGAGGGGAGCAGCGGGAGGCAGGAGAGGTCTGTCGCGCCATGTGGGACCCTTGCCGGTGGCCGGGAATCGAACCGGAGCTTCAGAGGCTGCAGCCAGCGTCGAAGCCCAGCGCTCAACCGCTGCGCCACGGAGGAGACCCTAAGCACTGAAATTTTAAGAAATGACAACTATTTCATATGGAATTATTTTAAAATTTATTATAAACCTAACCATATTTTAAAACGGAAAAATTTAAATAATGTTCTAAAAAGCTAAGCAACATTTGAATTTTGCTTGAAAACCTACAGAAGTATGGATTCAACCAACAAAAAAGCATTAATACACACTCCCTGCCCCCACCTCGTGTTTCTTTTCCTATTAAAGTGGCATTGCGTGGTTCCACTGGGTATAAATACATCTCCAAACTTGAGCACTGAAACTGTCAGTGATTGATCATGTGGTAGTTATCCTCATGCCCTCATGACCCATTTTATATATATATATTATATATGTGTGTGTGTATATATATAGGTATGTATGTGTATATATATATATATATAATATGTGCTATTATATTTATATGTTATATGTTATATACTTTTTAACCAACCAAAAAACATGACTACATTGTGCATAAAATCTATAGATTCCCAAGAATATTTGAGATTTCCTAAGAATCATGAACCCTACTTTGAAAAACACTAGGCGGGCAGCTCTTTCTGCCCACTTGTGTCTGTGCAAGTGTCTTCTCCCTTCCCTTTTCCTAATAAAACTAACCTTTAAAAAAAGAAAAAAAAACACTAGATGACTCCTCTCCTACTGTATGTGAAAACCAACAGGGAAATAGAAAATTGAAGCTGAATCCCAAATACCATATCATATCAAAGCTGTCCAAGTTATTAATATATTCAGTCTACCAATAGTTCTCCTGACTTCAAATAATTCCCTGTGGTGTGATACAAGTATACTTCGCATCAGTGGAAATCCTACCAGAATGGGCAATAGTTTCTTATATATGTTAAATAAGTTACTAAGCTTAAATTGCTAAAGATGACTGGAAGCAAATTCAAATGAACCAACAAAACATAATACAGTGTTATAAACCAAAACTATTCCAATAAAAACAAACAAGTAAGAGAAACAATAAAATCTCAGTGTATTTGATTGCATTTGAATTCACTTGAAATTTAAAATACCTAGCTTTTATTGCTGAAAGAAATCATGAAGAAACTTCATGTAGTCCATTACCTATAATCATTAAAAGTATTTTGCTCATTCTCTTTTTTTAATATTTTTTTAAAAATTATTTATGCATACAAGAGCTGGGGTGTAGGTCAGAGGTGGGGAGTTATGTAAGAGGATTCACCAGAGACAGAGTGGGGGAGCAGAACAGATGAAGTGACTGAAATACACTGCTGAGGGGAGCAGGAGGGGAGACAGGAGACATCTGCTATACCATGTGAGCCTCTCCCTGGCCAGGGATAGAACTCATATTGCAGTGGCTGGAGATAGCTTGATAGCACTGAGACATAAACCCCTGCTTCACCAGGAAGGCCCATTTTGTTCATTCTCTTATCTATTTTCCATTTAGTGACAGTAAACACAGTGGACATTGTCTGCTGTAGGATGCTATACTTGCTATTATTCCAAATGATGTGTGTGGTGGGGAGAGATTATCTAACTTGGTACTAAATTGCATTCCTGGAAATAATAAAGAAATAAGGAGTTTTTACCCTGACCAAGGATGGTGAAAAACAGGTGAAGAAAGTTTTGGAGATGCCTAGAAATATTTAACCTTGTACTAGGTCATCTGCAAAGCTGGGTTAATGTAGCTAAGGTGAGGGTCTGTGACTAAAAATTAGAGCATCTTCAAGTTCTGCATTTGGCTCAGGATTCTGGGTCTGTTTCTGCTTTATCCCAAGTTTATCCAAAGCCAAAAATTTACCAAAAAAGTGACACACTAAATATGGGCTGGGAAGTATGAGTTATTTGTTTTGTAGCCTGTCTTCCATATCAGACTTCTGGTCTTTAGGGCACATGAAGTGATAACATGAGACTTACTAGTTCGAAAAAAGTACAATCCCTTAGGGGATAAGGCACCATAATTACAAATGTAATCAATCCAAAACACCATGATCAACAGATAATATTGTTGCAATGTGTAAATTTTTTTTTTTTTTTATAGAGGCATGTTTTTATTTATTTATTTGTTCGTTCGTTTTGTTTATACATGCACTGGGTACAGTCAGAAGCGCGGGAGGGTGAGAGAATTCACCAGAGCCAGAGCAGGGAGCAGAGCAGGCAGAAGGACCGAAGTACACTGCTGAGGGGAGCAGCAGGCGGCAGGAGAGGTCTGCGCGCCATGTGGGACCCTCCTCCGGTGGCCGGGGAGCAGCCGGGGATCGAACCGGCGCCGCAGAGGTCGCCGGCAGCTTTGCAACCCAGCGCTCAACCGCTGCGCCACCAGGGAGGCCCTCAATGTGTAAATTTTTAATGTAAAATGTCACCCTTAAAATTATTTCAGCCTTTTCAATACTAATGTTGTTAGGGGGAAAAGGCAGTCCCAAAGCAAATTCCATACAGGCTTTGTGGACTCCACCCCCACCCCAGGTCAAAGCCAAAGACACTGGGAACTCCAAATCCCATCACCACCAAAGGGAAGGTGGCTGGGTGTAACAACAACCTGTGAGATATAGATTTGTATTTACTTACACATGTAATATTTAACCTGCCAAGGATCAAAATGACAATTATTGGGATAATATAGGAAATGCATACAAATGGTTTATTTTGTCCTATTTTTAATCATGTTTTTCTGTTTTGTCCTATAATAATCTATCGAGAATAGATACAGATCTTTCTCTGTTGTAACTGCATTTTTCTCTCTCAAGACTTAAAGAAATAAAGGAAAACACCTGCAGGATGTCTTGCCTAATTCTCAGTAGATTTAAGAGGGTCTGACTTAGTCCTTGCCCTCAAGAGCAATCTGAATAATAGTTCAAAGGACTTTTCTTCTTGGATGTTGGGGCAACTCAAATCTGTACACGTCTTTGTTACTATCAGTTCAATTGAAAACTGTCTCCACTTACTGTCAATTTGAATGAGACTACTAGAATGAGAGCCCATTTTCTCCCAATGATTTTGTATCTTTCTCTAAAGGTTGTCTCTAGAGACAAAATGGACTTCCAATGGGAATCTTTATAGTTATGTATATTACGGGCAATGTATTGTACAAATGAATGAAATCTGACTAAATGACTAGCGCCACCTATTGGTAGTCAAGTATACATTTGTTCTTGACAGCATTAACAATTACCACTACAAGGTAGAAATAACTTTGATAATTCTTTTTTTCAGTTTATATATCATATGCCTGCTTTATATTGATTTTGATATTTAAATGTTGATTATAATAATGATTATTATATTATAATTTAAAATCTATACTTATGTTTGTATTTATTCACAGTTCCCTTCACCCAGCACTTGAAACAACAGTCCACTTTTCAACATTTTACTGTTGAGATGATGTTGAGACAACTGGATTTCTACATGCAAAAGAACAAAGTTGAACTCCACCTCACACTTACAACCCTTAACTCAAAATGAATGAAACACTTTTATGATATTGTGCATTTGTCAAAACTGCAACAGGGCCAGGGGCCTCCCTGGTGGTGCAGGGGTTAAAGACACAGAAATATCAAACTATCCACTGCAGCACAAGTTCAATCCCCAGCCAGGAAGCTAACCCACATGGCCCAGCAGACCTCTCCTATGTCGTTCACTACTCCCCTCAACAGTGTATTTCAGTGCATGCATCTGCCTGTTCTGCTCCCCAATTTCTCTGGTGAATTCTCTCCCCAACCCCCCACCTCTGGCTTACCCCCCAGTTCTTGTATGCATAAATAAATAAATCTTTAAAAAACAAACAAACATATAATTGGTCTTCAGTGGTGGCCTAGGGGTTAAGTCTCAGCACTAAAACCTCTACAGCCTGAGTTCCATACCTGGCCAGGGAGCTAATACACATAAGGCACAGCAGACGTCTCCTGCTCCTTAGCAGTGTATTTCAGTAAATAGCTTGGTCTGCTCCCCACTTTGTCTCTGCTGAATCCTCTCACCCCCTGCATCTCTGGCCTATACCCCAGTTCTTCTATGTAAAAATAAATTTTTTTAAAAATTGAAATTTTACAAATTGAAGAATTCTGGAGTTTAGTTGCACAATAATGTGAATGAATTTAATATACTGTTTAAGCACACTTTAAAATGGTAAATTTTATGCTATGTGTATTTTACCAAAACTTAAAAAAAATTTAAAAAAGGATCAAATATATAAATGTAAGAGCTAAAATGAAACATTCATAAAAGAAAACATAGGAGTAAATCTTCACCGTTTTGAAGTAGGAGTAGTTTCTTAGCTAGGACACCAAAAATATAAGCAACAAATGCCAAAAAGGACAAAATGGACTTCAACAAAATGAACAAATTTGTGCTTCCAAGCACACATAAAGAGTGAAAAAACGTGGGAGAAAACATTTGCAAATTATATATCTGATAAGGGACTTGTGTCTACAAGGAACTTGTGTCTTCCTTGAGTTTTCTCCAAGGAAGACACACATGTAGCAAATAAGCACCTGAAAAGAAACTCAACACCCTTAGTTTTTAGGGAAATGCAAATCAAAACCACAAGGAACTAATATTGCTTCATCTCCACTAAGATGGCCACAATAAAAAATGTTGAGCATAGTGGAGAGGATTTGGAAAAAATTGTAAATTTCATATATTGCTGGTAAGAGTTTAAAATGGTTAGCCACTGTGGAAAAAGTCTGGTAATTCCTTAAATGGTTAAACATAAAATTACCATATGGTCTAAAAATTCCACCCCAGGAAATTGAAAATAAAAGCCTACATGCATGTGCACCAGCACACATATGCAGACTTGTTTGCAAATGTTTAAAACAGGAATTTTTACAATAGACAAAAAGTGAGGAATACCCCCAAATGTCTATAAATATATGAATGGACAAATAAAATATGACATATTAATAAAATGGAGCATTATTCAGTCAGAGAAAGAAATGAAGTACTGGTAACAGGTAACAACATGGATGGGCCTTGAAACATCTTGCTAAGTAAGAGAAGTCAGTCAGGAAAGACCAATAGTTTGTGATTCCATTTATGCAAAATCTCCAAAATAGGCAAAACTATAGAGGCAGAACTGTTGGTGGGAGTGCAAACTGGTCCAACCACTATGGAGAGCTGTGTGGAGATTTCTGGACCTACTAAACATAGAGCTTCCATATGATCCAGCAATTCCACTCCTAGGTATTTACCCAAAGGACACAGAAACATCAATTCCAAAGAGCACCTGCCCCCCTATGTTTATAGCAGCACTGTTTACAATAGCTAAGCTTTGGAAACAACCCAAATGCCCAAAAATAGATGACTGGATCAAGAAGAAGTGGTACATATATACCATAGAATATTACTCAGCATTCAAAAAAGATAAACACATGCAATTTGCAGCAACATGGATGGCGCTGGAAGGGATCATGCTCAGCGAAATAAGCCAAAAAGAAAAAGAAAAATACCGGATGGTCTCACTCATAGCAGGAATCTAGAAAACTTAAATAAGAGACCAGGAAAATGAATATAAGAAAGTGAAAATCAAAATCAACAAAAAACTATGAACCAGAGACACTTTTTGGGGGGTGGGGGGTGGGAGGGGAAGGATTGGGGTCAGAATGGGGCGTTTGCAATTGTATGGGGGAATATAAAAATAAAATTTATTATTTAAAAAAAAAAAACTATAGAGGCAGAAAGTAGGTTAGTGATTTCTTTTTTTTTTTTAATATTTATTTATTTATGGGCCTCCCCGGTGTCGCAGTTGTTGAGCACCGCGCTGAGAAGTTGTCCGCAGCCTCTGCAGCACCGGTTCGATTCCCTGCCAGCCAGGGAGAACTCCACATGGCTCAGCAGACCTCTCCTGCCTCGCCCACTACTCCCCTCAGCAGTGTCTTTGGTCCGTCTGCCTGTTCTGCTCCCCGCTCTGGCTCTGGTGAATTCTCTCACCCTCCCGCGCTTCTGACCTGTACCCCAGTTCTTGTATAAAATAAATAAATCTTTTAAAAATATTTATTTATTTATGCATATAAGAACTGGGGTACAGGCCAGAGTTGTGGGGGGGGGGAGGTGAGAGGATTCACCAGAGACAGAGTTGGGAACAGAACAGGCAGACTGACTGAAATACACTGCTCAGGGGAGCAACAGGTGAGAAAGGAGAGGCCTGCTGTGCCATGTGTGTCAGTTCCCTGGCCAGGGATTGAACTCATGCTGCCCTGGCTGCCAGTTGGCTTCATAGTGCTGAGACGCAACCCCCTGAGCCACCAGGGAGGTACTTAGTGATTTCTTAGAGCTAGAGGTGTAGGTGGGGGTGGGGGATAAGGAGTTTGACTACAACAGGTTTCTTTCCCATGTCACAAAGGCATTTTAAAATTTATTGTGGGGATGCTTCAGATATCTATAAATATACTAAAGGCAACTTAATTGTGTATTTTAATTGGGGCATTTGGGGGCTTCCCTGGTGGCGAGGGGTTAAGTCTCAGCACTATGAAGCTATCTGCAGCCACTGCAGTAAGTTCAATCCCTGGCCAGGGAGATAACCCACAAGGCACAGCAGACCTCTCCTGTCTGGCCTGCTGCTCCCCTCAGCAGTGTATTTCAGTCAGTCTACCTGTTCTGCTCCCCACTATGTCTCTGGTGACTCCTCTTACCACACCCCCTCCCCCTCCACCTCTGACCTATGGCCAGCTCTTGTATGCATAAAGAAAGAAATCTTTTTTTTTTTTTTAATAAAGGGGAGGATTTGCATGATATGTGAAATATATCTCCAAGAAGAACTTAGTTTTTTAAAAGTGGATGTGTCAATATTAGATTTACCATCATTAACTTGTGACATGGATTTTTAAAATTATAATAGGCAAGACATGAGAGAAATGACATTAAGATTAATTATTAGAGTTTAGGTTTCATAAATATGAAGTTCATACAGAGCTTTATATTCTGTATTTTGTTGCAGTAAATAATTTCCACTAAAATTAAAGAGACATTGTTTTTATCATCATTCTTTACCTCCCAAACTCTTTCTTTACAGCAAGCAATGAACAAGTAGCTTAAATCTAGAAATTGTCCCCCAGGGAGGACCACTACCTTTCTTCCTTGCATTGTCTTTTATATATGTTAATTTCCTAGATATACAAGCTCACAAGCTGTTAATTTCATTCATAATGTTAAGGATACCCTTAGGAAGACTCATTTAAAAAGTCTGGCTTTTCACAACTCTTTTTCTGCTTCAGAACTAAAAGAATCCCTAGGGCAAACCTTCCTTAAGCCTGGCTTTAAGAGTTAGCCATCTGGGTGAAAATTTCCTTAAATGCATGATAAAAATGCAGATTCAAGGAAGTTACCTCAACCCTACCACATCCCAGGCACTTTTTTTGTTTTAATGCAGAAAACTCTAATAGGTTTAGAAATGTCCGAAGCCCTTATTTCATCTGAGAGGTAGGAGCTTTGAAATCTCATTGCCATGTGGAAAATTATAGACTCCTAGAAGGTGAAAACTATCTGTTTAGCCCAAAGTCATGCTACTAGCCAGGGGAATGCTGTTGGCAAGATGGTGCTCCTGTGTTTGAAGCCCAGAACAGTGTCTGTTGGGTTCTATATGAGCAGAGTAAGGTGGATGGGACCCCACTGGATTATTTGACTACATCCATCCATCATAGGGGGAACCGTGAATTTAGTTCAAATTTTAAATAAGATAATCCACAGAAAGGAGGAATGAAATAATGTGAGAAAGGGATCACTATAGACATGATTTAAAGTTTTCTCTGCCATAGCTCATCTATATTCACCTTATTATTTTAAAGTTTAATATACAATCTCTAGAAAGCAATTCATGCTGTCTCTTAAAATGATGTAAAAGTGTGTAAGCTAGAAAGTTTACTCTAATATTTGTAGAATTGACTGTTTTTTTCTTGCTGGGTACTTGTGGACTATTAAGAATTTTCTAAATGTGATTCCTGAAGAAAACAATTCAGAAGATAGTTTCCCCCTCTTTCTCACTCTCTCTCCCCCCCTTCTCCCCCTTCCTCTCTTCCTTCTTCTGGTCTTGGAAATTGGCCATCAACATTATTTATGGCTCTTAGTTCACATCACACCTTAATAATAAACAGGAGCAGTTTTCCTTTGTTTTCAAATTTCAACAGTACAGTAGTTAAAAATTGGCTCCCATCAGAAAACTCTTTCTCCAAGTCTAATGTGCTATGCCATGTATATACATGATTAACCAGTACAATACGTACAGCAAAGAAACCAGGTGAGAGATTTATTGATTCTGGCTGAAACAAATTGAAAAGTAACCTTGAACACTTTGTGAAGTCCATAATGAGCTCCACAAATCAACTCTGGAGCCAGTTTAGCACGTCCATTTAGTTGAGGCAAAGAGCCTGTTTGATCTAACCTAATAAAGTAATTCCTGAGCAAAAAGTCTGTAAAAATGACACGTTTTAAAATTCAGTTTTCTTTTATTTAGAGAAAAACATTTCTTTCCAAAAGAATTAATGATAATATATTTGGTGAAAAACGGTATTTTTTTGCCTACTGTGAGTGTACCTTCTACTAATACTTTGTGATAGATTTGCAGGATCAGTGAGTGATCCAAACACAGAGCTGACTCCAAGTAAAATTAAAAGACTTGGCCCTTCTGGAAACTTGCCCTGCCTCTGATGAATCAAAATTCAAATTATGACTATAAATTAAAACACAGAATTAGTGTAGCTGATATTATAGAACAGATATCTGTTCTTTTTTTTTTTTTTTTTTTTTAGAACAGATATCTGTTCTACTGGTATTCACCCATTTGAGTTAAACATGTTATCTGACAGTATTAAGAGGCTATATTCTCTGAAATTAGTGTAAGTTTTTAAAAATCTGAATAATCAGAACAGTATTAAGGTACTGTATTAAGGTACTCCCCTCAGCAGTGTACATGAGTAGATCTGCCTGTTCTGCTCCCCACTGTCTCCGGTGAATCCTCTCACACACACCCACCACCTCTGGCTTACACCCCAGTTATTGTATGCATAAATAAATAAATCTTTTAAAATAAATTAGAAGAGTAAACACAATTTCAAACTCAAATTTTGTTGTCATTTTTTGTTTGTTTACAAGTGAATTTAAAAGGAATAGGGCCATGGCAGAAAATAATCTCTTTCCTTGGATCTTAAATTTTATTCTTAATGCTTTTCTGTTTATATTAGTAATTATATGTTTCCATGATGTAGAGAATTCCATTTGTATGGGAAGACCAGAAGCAGGTTACGCTGGGTAACCTACTGGTTGCTTTTGAGAAATCAGGTGTTTTGTTTTGTCTTTTCCCCATAATATTGTAAGCCTTTATTTTCTTCCCCCAAATAAAATTAACTAACTTTGTCAGAGTGATCATAAAAGAACCAAAAATGAGTAAATTGTTTGGTAGGAAAAAACATCCCAATTTCAAAACTGAACAGTAAGCCCTTGGTCTATTGCTACCAGTAGAACTTTATTTCCTTTTCAAACAAATGTTTCCGAACAAGACACCACAATCAATTTTAGAAAAAAAAAATCTTTTTGAGGCAGGAAAGACAATAAAATATTTATAGAGCAGTTGGCAAAAACCAGTTTCTAATCCTCAGTGAGACAGAAAGATGCCGGCATAACCCTCGCTGGTGATTCTTCGGTTTACAATCAAGTCGCGGGGCTCCTGCACATGCTAGAACTCTCCAGCGAAATTGCACAGTTTGGCGTGTTGCCACTCATGCTTAAATCTGAAAACCCTCTGGTTGATATGGAGGTGGATTTGTGGAGAAGTAACTATTTTGTTTGTCATTTTAGTTACCTTAAGAAAGCATTTCCATTTGTAAAACTATTTTGCTTCTTGTGTGAAAAAATGAAATACTGACGGCTGATGAAAATTTCTTTGTACTCAAAAATATTTTTCAGGCTCACTCAAACCCCAACTTTACTGAACATGAAGCTAAATTTTTCCAGAATATTTCATCAAGTCCCGAAATGAACAAGTGAGAGAATGCCTGATAAAAATACTGTAGCGAATACATAACAGGAGGATGAAATCGTACATTCCTCCTAGTTCTATAGTTACTCAAGAGTCATTTTAACTTGCTTAGGTATTTTTTTAAAGTTCATCAGTATTCTTTCACAAACCTTAATTGCTGCTTAATCTTAACAAGACTACGAAATAGAAGCTGAAAACACATTTTATGCAGCAAGGTAGGAAAAGAGGAAACATCTCATTTAGAATTATGAAGTAATTTGTATACTACCTTAGGGAAAAACTCTCTTGTATAATACCTTAGGGAAAATAGCACCTATGATTTCAAGCTGAAAAAAAGACATCAAATAATAAAATTTAAAATCAGATTTGTCAGATATTAAAATTATCCTATGACTAATCATACACTGATTAGTTCATGCTAGAACATTTTTTCTATTTATTGCCCCGGGGGAGAAGTTAATCCATTGTAGAAATGTGCCTGAGTGGGGGAGGGGAAGTGGAAAGGAATTCTATCCTGACTATCAAAAGCAGTATCTTCAACGAATTTTCAGTTTCAAACAAAACTTTTAATATTGTGTCATTTCCAGATTGTATCTGATTTCTAATTTTTGAATAACAGTTTTATTGGGATATAATTCACATTCTATATAATAATTCACCCTTTAAACATGTATAATTCAGTGGTTTTAGCACATTCAGAGCTGTGCAATAATCATCACAATAAAGTTTAAAACAATTTCATAGCCCCAGAAAGAAACACCAGACCTTTTAGTCATCATCTCCTCCTCCCCAGCTCTTCTCTACACACTAGCCCTAAGCAACCAATCATCTATTGATATTTTCTGTTTATAGATTTGCCTATTGTGGATATCTCATATAAATGGAATCATGTAATATATGGTCCTTTGTGACTGACTGCTTTTACTTACTATAATGTGTTTTCAAGGTTTAATGTCTAATTGAAAAAAAAAAAAACTTTTCTTTGGGAATAATTTCAAATGTACAGAAGAGTTTTACTAAAGTGAAAATAGTACAAAAACCCTAATATCTCTTATACAGATTCACCTATTGTTATCAAAATGTCTGAAGGTTTTTGATGTTCTTGTTACTGCAGCAATAAACTTTTTAAAATTACATTTATATAGCAAATGGTCAGCAATTGCTTATGAACAATTTGGTTTGTCACTTCAAACCTTTCTAAAATTATTCTGAAATCCAGGGGCTAATTTACTGCTACCGAGATATGTACTTGATATAGTACAGATGATTTTTTTGTGTATACCCAGCAAACGGGGAAGCTTAAGACTCAACCCACCGTAATGAAGTGAAAGGAACACAAAAGAAACAGGATTTAAGAAGGCCAAGAGGATACCATGTCCTTTCCCACCATTTTTATCAAATTACAATTATAATCAATTATATTTATTAAGCACCTTACTTTGTGTTCCAAATTTACCTAAAAAAGAATGATAGTTGACCAATTTTAACAAAACAACTGAATGCAATCCAAAGTGACCTGAATTATATTAGCAAAGTTATGAAAAATAGCAATGGAGAGCCTCCCCTGGTGCGCAGGCTGTCCGCAGCCTCTACAGCGCCTGTTCGATCCCCGCCAGCCACAAGGGTCCCACCTGGCGTGCAGACCTCTCCTGTCGCTCTCGCTGCTCCCCTCAGCAGTATATTTCGTCAGTCTGCCTGTTCTGTTCCCCGCTCTGTCTCTGGTGAGTCCTCTCACCCTCCCACGCATCTGGCCTGTACCCCAGTTCATGTATAAATAAATAAACAAATCATAAAAAAAAAAGACAAAAAAGCAATGCAAGACAAATAATTATTCTGGGATGATGACACTATTGGAATCACAGAAGTAGATGGACCTCAAGAAACGTTTGAGTCTTAATTTTTTTCCTTTGGAGAAAGGGATTTAAAGATGGCCTGAGGGCCTCCCTGGTTGCACAAGGGTTAAGATGCAACCTATGAAGCTGTTTGCAGACACTGCAGCATGACTTCGATCACCGGCCAGGGAGATACCCACATGGTGCAGCAGACCTCTCCTGACTCGCCCACTGTTCCCCTCAGCAGTGTATTTCAGTCGGTCTGCCTGTTCTGTTCCCCACTCTGTCTCTGGTGAATCCTTTTACCCCCACACCTCTGGCCTGTACCCCAGTTCTTGTACACATAAATAAATCTTAAAAAAATAAAAAAAAAAAAGATGGCCTGGGAGATGGGGGCCTCCCTTAAGTCTCAGCTCTATGAAGCTATCTGCAGCCACTGCAGCTTGAATTCGATCCCCCACCAAGGAGCTGACCCACAAGGCACAGCAGACCTCTCCTATCTCACCTGCTGCTCCCCTCGGCAGTGCATTTCAATAGATCTGCGTGTTCTGTTCCCCATTCTCTCTCTGGTGAAACCTGTCACACACACCTCTGGCCTGTACCCCAGTTTTTGTATGCATAAATAAATAAATCTTTTAAAAATGCCAAAGGAACTATTTTTTTTAAATAGAAATACAGAAATATAGGAGACATGTGTTTTATGGAAAAGGTGATAAAACAAAGTTAAGAAATCTCTTTCTGCTGGAGTTTTTTTTTTTTAAACCCATGATCAGAGGATTAAGAACCTAAGGTAGCTGTGTTTATTTGTTTGTTTGGTGGTTTTTAGGAATAATAGTACTCAGGGTGCCCTATATTTAAACTTAGTACACATGACAGCTTTCACCTATGTTGCAACAATTCTATTGCATATCGTTAATAGTTTACTACCTTTAATGTGGTAAAGCAATGTTTTCTGGCCTTTGCTGGGGAACAGGACAACTAAGGTATTTGTAATTCAGGTTCCTTGGGTCTTCTGGACAAAATAAAATATTTACAGGGAGGAGTCCAGGATATTATTTGGAGCATGGTTCTCTAGAAGCTTATGATTATAAACTAGATTTAGGATTCTATCTTACCATATTGATTATTGAAGCTTAGCTGTGGATTTAGAAATTATCATTGCAAAAATAATTAATAAAAACATATCGTTCTAAGTCTCTAAGTCAGGTGAGAGTGTTCATATAATCTAAGGAGCAGGAGTCCCTCGGGCAGTGGTGGAATGACACAGTGGCAAAAAGAAAGCTGGTAAAAATCGAACTCTTTCATCGTGTGAGGACATACTGATAGTGTGGACAATTGGAAAAACATAAAGTGTGGACTCAAAGACTTGTGACTCTGGGTGAATTTCATCTACCTACATGTTATTTTTCCTCTTGTGAAAAAAAGGGAAGCAATAAGACTATCCATCTGGTAAGGTTATTTTAAAGATTATTGAAGTATGTATATACAAATATTTTGCAAAATAGTGTAAAAATATTATTTAAAAATATATTTTGCAAAACAACAAACCACTGTTCCACATTCATAGCCTTTTAAAAAAAATTGCTAGTTAAAAAAATTATTCATCAATATATCATCTTAATTGAATGATGTAAGTCCAATACATCTGAAAGTAAATCTACAAAAGATGCCATTTTCCTCTTTTGTATATTATTTCATGTTGTAGCAATTTTGATGGGGTTACAACTTTAGATCTTCTCATTATAGGAAGTTGCCATTCTAAAAGACTTAAAGGCGTTTGTTGATGCCTGGTTTAGAGAAAACCTATGGCTATGTGAACTAGTAAAGTAAAGCAATTTGAAGATAATTTGCAATTCATGAATTTGAATTCATGAAGGCTATTTGAATTCATGAAGGCTATTTATGAGGAAATTTAAACTGAGGGGATGTGGCTAGGCAATTTTAGTATCTTTGAAAGTATAGCTAATTGCAATTTAGAAGGAAAAAAATTGCAAGTAACAGTTCAACTGTCTGCTTGGAAAATATAATTTCACATCCATTAACAATGCAACATCCTTATCTGAACAAACACCTTAATATGATAATAACATATGTGATAACGAGATAATCAATATTTTGCTGTATGTTAATATTTTCTATATATGGAAATCTGCAACCACAGCTCTACTTTGATGGTGATGGGAACAAAAGGAAGGGATTTATGACAGCCAGAATTCTAGGTGTATTTTAAAAATTAGAAGTTAGAGTGGAATAAAATAAGCATGGGGTTAAGCACCACACTATGAAGCAATCTGCAGCCACTGCAGCATGAGTTCGATTCCCAGCCAGCCAGGGAGCTACCCACATGGCGCAGCAGACCTCTCCTGACTCGCTCGCTGCTCCCTTTAGCAGTGTATTTCAGTCTGCCTGTTCTGTTTCCCACTGTCTCTGATGAATCCCCTCACCCCCCACACCTCTGGCCTGTACCCCAGCTCTTGTATGCATAAATAAACAAATCTTTAAAAAGTAAAAATAAAATAAAATAAAATAAAAAATGTGAGCTTGTATTTTGCATGACTTTATTTTCTTTTTCTAATGATTTACTTATATTGTATGTTAAAATCTCAATGTGTCACAAGTTGGAAATAAAGGAAAAACTGATCTTTCTCCACAGATAGTTCTTTAAATCTTTCCTGATTCAAAGGATATTTCATTTTGATCAGCATTTCCACTACTGAGTCATTTTCGCCCTAGAAATAGTGACCTAGGTGTAGAGAGGGGGTAGGGCAGGCGATCCGATCCTCAGATCTGGCTGTTGTTTGCCCTGGGCGTAGGGATCTTTCTTAGTCAACCTGCAGGTGGCTTGGCCTGGATTCCTTTTTCCCAGCTCCTGGCTCCAGGTGATAGCTGTGGTCTCATCCCCTCAGCAAACACCTTCAAAGAGCTCGCTGTAGATATGAAGTGGGCAGGAAGATTGGCTTTCTCCAAACACAGGGAGATTGTAGAGGGGGAGTAGGTGAAAATCATATTCTTAATCACAAACAAACACAATTAACTGGCAACTGGATTAAGATACCTAATCAGTTAAAATTATTTAGAGGCTCTTATAACCATCACCCTTCTTTTGAAAGTTCTTAGTTACTCAGTGAGATAATACTCTGTTAATGAAATACATGTCCGTAGGGAACATTCCTCTTCTTAAAGTGACATAATGAGGCTTCTATAAGAGCAATAAAAGCTCTTAGGGGTAAGAGTGTTTAAAAGAAAAGGACAAGATATGACAAAGCATAGTAAAAGACTAACCAGCAGTCAGAAACATCCCCAGTTTTAGTTCAACTGAGGGCCATAGTGAAGTCCTTTAATGTGCGAAGTTTCAGGTAGTGATCTTTCAGTCATTCAACAAGCCATTAACTTTTCAAGATATGCCAATTGCCAAGTGTTTAGAGTACAGGGGATGGGACACTGCCCAACATTTTAATGAGAGGGATAGACAATAAATACATAAAGTATAATGACTGCTAAGGATACATGCTTTAAGAAATTATAAAGCAGAGGAGAGACTAGAGTTTAACTTCTGGGGAAATGGCAGACAGCAGCAACTTTAGGTAGGACGGTCTCACTTATTTTTGTGGTGGTCTCGTTTTAGGGAGTCTGACACAATATGTGTCATTAAATGAAGAAACTAGTCATAGGAAAACATAGGGGATCCTAGTTCCATGCTGACAGAAGAGAAAATAGACTTCAAGAAGGAAAGAGCTTGACATGTTTTAGGAACATCCAGAGGCCCATTAGCTAGAACAGCAATGGAGGCAGAGAGTAGTGAGATGGGAATAGAGATAGGAAAAGAGGCAGTTCATGTGGGACCACGTTATCTACCTTAACAGTTAGGATATTTTCATATGATTGAATTGCGATTGGTGATTATGCTGTTATGCATAAGCATTAGAAATATTCACTATAAAATGTACCAAATCAAATGCTAAGTGGATGTGTTGAAAAGTATTTACTTTAATCAATCATTTTTATAAATATACCTTTACAATTTTTTTAAAATGGAATAAAATAAGTATTGTCAAAGTCAAATTAACATAAACCCTTTAACTATTGAAGATTTAAATTACTCAAGAATTAAAACTTCAATATGGGGCCTCCCTGGTGGCTCAAGTAGTTATGATGCAGCACTATGAAACCATCCACAGCCACTGCAGCACGAGTTCAAACCCCCGGCCAGGGAGCTGACCCACATGGCAAAGCAGACCTCTCCTGTTACGCGCTGCTCCCCTCAGCAATGTATTTCAGTCTATCTGCCTGTTCTGCTCCCCACTCTGTCTCTAGCTGATTCCTTTGACTAACTCCCAACCTTTGGCCTGTACCCCAGTTCTTGTATGCATAAATAAATAAATCTTTAAAAAAAGCTTCAATGTGAACAGCCACCCTCAAATAATATATATTGGATGTTTTGTAACTCTCACTACATACAATGACTGAACCAGTTAAAACATACACATGATTAATATTTGTTCAATCATTCGTACTTATAGAATTTACTTAATGGGAGTTTGCCCGTTCCAGCTCTGGGATATTTTATGTCACTCTTTTTGCAGACAACACCCAATAGGATTTTCTTTCTTTAATTTTGTAAAGGAAGGAAAGATTTACCTAGGAGAGAAACACTCTAGTCTGTTACTGCAGCTGGACTAGACTCTGCTCAGGTGATGCTGAGAGAAAGCAGCCCACCACAGATGCAGTTTGGAGTGTTTGGTTGTCATTTTCATGTAATTCCACTGAACTTGCTCTCTCATGTCAAAGATAGAAGTGACTCAGGGGAATGCAATCATGCATAGAGGCAGTGTAAATTAGATTGGCCAACTGCTGCACTTTGGGTAAGTCATGAAATTTGACTTGTTATGCATTATTTTCTTCATCTACGATCATGGAGAGAAATGTGTGTGGGCATGACTGACAGTAGGGAGAGGCTAAATATATTTACAAAGTATTTCCTCCAAGCTGCCAGAAGTTCTATTTACACCTCTAGAAAATATTACTTAGTGCTTATTACGTTCTTCCTTATTGTTTTTAGTAAATGAAATCCTACTAGTTCAAGTCAAGCTCTAGTTTTGTTGTATTATCACTAAGGCCCAAAGCATTTTTGGGGGTTCTAAAGGTACAATCTTGTTTCAAAAGTATGGGTGACCCCATTCCAAACAAGCAAAAACAATGCCTTGTAATTTTGTTTTCAATTTATTCCTGTGGAATTTTCCAGAGTACAGATAGTAAAGATGAAAACTTTGATATTATAATTTATGGTTACATTTAGAAAATTTTAAATAAGTGTAAACAGGTGATTCTTTTTTTTTTTTTTAAAGATTGATTGCTTGATTGATGCATCCAAGACCTGGGGTGTAAGCCAGAGGTGTGGGGGTGTAAGAGGACAGAGTGGGGAGAAGAACAGGCAGATCCACTGAAATAAACTGCTGAGGGGAGCCGTGGGTGAGACAGGAGAGGTCTGCTTTGCCATGTGGGTCAGCTCGAGGATAGGGGATCAACTCACGCTGTAGTAACTGCTGAGAACTTCATAGTGCTGAAACTTCACCCCTTGTGCCACCATGGAGGCCCCTAAACAGGTACTTTTTCACACTACCAAACCTGGACAAAGTGAAGTGCCAAGCAGAGATGTGTATCAAGATGCCAGCATGCTTAGAAGCCAAGAAAAGGGAGCCCCAAAACAGGCAGGTGGAAAAGTTGGAAGACTGATTAGAATGAGCCAATGTACAGATAGGAGGGTGGTGGACATGTTTCTTACTGTTAGAAAAGAGGTTTATAAATACGGAAAGTTTTCAGGCCATAAAGAACCCTGAGATGTTGGATGATAACAGGAATGTCCTCAAATAACTCATGGTTTCATTGGTTTCAATAGTTTCTAGAGATAGACATAGAAATAGTGCTAGAGGTCAATAGACATTAAGAAGTGCCCATTATCATTTATTAGCGAAAAACAAATCAAACCACAATGAGATACCATGTCACACCTGTGAGAATAACTATCACCAAAAAGACAAGAAACAAGTATCAGTAAGGATGTGGAAAAAGGGAAACCTTGTGTTCTTTAGTTGGGAATGTATACTGGTACAGCCACTATAGAAAGAGCATGGAGATTCCTAAGGAAATGATGAGTGGAAACACCATATGATACAGTCATTCTCATTCTAGGAATGAGAAGAATACAAAACAAAAACACTATTTCAAAGAGATATGCACACCCCCTATGTTTATTATGTTTCCTATAGCCAAGATACAGACATAATTTAGGTACCCATCAATGGACGAATGGATAAAAATATGCTATATATCCACATGGACTGCTCGGCTATGAAAAGCTATGAAAAAAAAAGCTGCCATTTGCAACATGGGTAGATCTGGAGGGCACCATGCTAAGTAAAATAAGTCATGTCACTTTAGTCATATGAGAAAGGTAAAGAGACAAAATAAATGAGCAAACAAAACAACTCTTAGATTATAAGAACAAAATGGTTGTTACTATTTTTGAAAAGGTAAGGCATTGAGTAAAGATATCAATTTATGATGGTGTAATAAAGATATATAAATATGTTTAATATAGAAGA
This sequence comes from Talpa occidentalis, assembly GCF_014898055.3. Taxonomy (NCBI): domain Eukaryota; kingdom Metazoa; phylum Chordata; class Mammalia; order Eulipotyphla; family Talpidae; genus Talpa; species Talpa occidentalis. The sequence continues at coordinate 66,008,680 of NW_026555331.1, read as the reverse complement.
TACATTGATGTATTACTTATTTAGTATCTACTATATATTGATACATGCTAATGTGTTATATTATTCATATATGTATTATACATTAATATATTTGATGTATACAAGAGCTATAGCAAATGTGGGGAATGTTTTTGTTTAAACAGAGAAGCACAGGAGATAAAATGCTAACAAATTAGAGTCTCGGTGAAGTTGATATAGTTCTCCCTTAGTTTGAAATTATTTAATGATAAATCATTTTATTTATTTATTTATTTATTTATTTTAAGATTTATTTGTTTATTTATTTATACCAGCACTGGGCACAGTCAGAAGCGTGGGAGGGTGAGAGAATCCACCAGAGCCAGAGCGGGGAGCAGAGCAGGCAGAAGGACCGAAGTACACTGCTGAGGGGAGCAGCGGGCAGCAGGAAAGGTCTGCGCGCCATGTGGGACCCTCCTCCGGTGGCCGGGGAGCAGCCGGGGATCGAACCGGCGCTGCAGAGGCTGCGGTCAGCTTCGCAACCCAGCGCTCAACCGCTGCGCCACCGGGGAGGCCCGATAAATCATTTTAAAAGAAAATCTGCATGTTAACATAAGTAGCAAGTGCTTTCATATATTATTGTAATATGTTATATTTCCTATGTACTACATTTCCAAACTATCACTAGGATAATTTTATAAAACTTACAAAGTAAGGAATGGGTTAGACAGCCCTTTATAGTCTTAAGAGTTCATAAATGTTAGGTGGTTTTCAGGGAAAATGTTATATAATAAGAAATTGTCATAAAGAGTTGTCTATCTTCAAATACCAACCAGTTTTAAATTAGCTAGTGAATTAATCTACTTGCTTTACTAAAAATAATGGTTATCCAATACATCCACACGGTCTTGGTTCATAAAGATAGACTCTGCTTTGCCCTGGATCAAAGTTGATATCCTTGCTAATTAGTTAAAAAACTAAACTGTGTTTACTCTAAAAATAGCAGCATTCCAACATAACCCAGTCTTTTTTAAGCCCCTATTTCCATTTTAATCTCAATTTGTTTTTTTTTTTCTGTACAAAGAACCTTCTCTAACTGCATATATATGTATACATACACACACACTAGCACAGTTTTGCTCAGCATTTTACTTTGCAAGAGTAATTGAAATTATTTTTTCTCTTCTTTATTTGTAAAAGTTGGGAAGAAATCATAATTTTTTCCTTAGTTTTTTTGAGAAAATTGAGGATGAGGCAATTTAAGGGACTTGCAATTTACCTGCAACCAAGACTAGAATTTAGGATCTTTTCATTATTCTTCACTGAAACACTTAAGCAAGTCTGTACATTTTGGATTATTTCCCCCTTGCAATTCATGTGTAGCAGGCATAATTATCAAAATTGACTTTTGTCTCTATGCCTTTCAAGGATAATCTAGGCTTATAAAGGCAAGTGTTCATTTTCATGGAGTCTCTGAGATTTTTTTGTGAAAATCTCTTCAAAGATTTTCCAGTAGAATATTGAATGTTTTACAATTCCATGTAATTTTTTTGGTAGTCTTAACAGTTTTCAAATGTTGACATTCATAAAACAAAGATTTTTTTATCATCAAAAGAAAAATGTCCACACCACACTCAAATTTTGGTAGTGATGAAACAATAGTTTATTGACATCTCTAAAAATTTTTGTCAGTTTGATAGACAATTATGAACTATAACAGATATTAACATAATATATTCCAGTAATTTTTTCTTGAAAATATTTGCTCAGTTGTTATAATTCAATTACCCTAAGTACTCTGGTAGCTTTTTCTTATTTATTCCAACATGTTTTCATATGCTTATTTTATTTATTTAAAATTTATTAAATACCTGTGTAGTACGACTATATTCAGGCCCTCATTCTAATCAGTTTTTTTTTTTAAGATTTATTTATATATGCACACAAGAACTGGGGTACAAGCCAGAGGTGCAGGGGATGAGAGGATTTGCCAGAGACAGAGTAGGGAACAGAACAGGTAGACTGACTGAAATACACTGCTGAGGGGAGCAACAGGCGAGACAGGAGAGGGTAGCTCCCTGGCCCAATGGGGATTGAACTCATGCTGCAGAGGCTGCAGACAGCTTCATAGTGCTGTGCTTAACCCCTTGCACCACCAGGGAGGCCCTCTAATCAGTTTTTGAGCAGTGAATTCATTTCATCTTTATGAGACTCTCTGATGTCATTAGAATAATTATCCTCCACTTTACAGAGGGACAGAGAAGTAATAAGTAATATAAGAACATACATCTGGTAAGCTGTAGAACTAGCATTCAATTCCAGGTAGGTCAGCTCCCAAGTCTGAACTCATGATCCATGCATCGTGGTACACTGTGGCTCAGTCTTTCCAGGGGTGGGTAATTATTTGTTAATTAAAAGAGTAGATTTTTCTCTTGTCTTTTAGACTGATTTGAAGCATTAAATAAATTAACCCATTGATATGTCTTAATTTTCCATTTTGTAAAATAGAATTGATAATGTTTGCCATCCATTTCTTTCCCAAGCAACACTAAAATGGAGAGAATTTACTCTACCTGTTGCTATGTGTATGTTTTTATGATTTAAAGACTTTAGAGTATGCTTTTAGCATAGATCTTAAACATGTGATGAGGCCATAATTTAATGTAATTAACTTTCTTTCATTATGAAACAGTGTGAAGAGTAGTCCAGGGGTAAGTCTTTGGAGACCTCATCTTCCATATTTTTGAACTTTATCACCATTTAACTGAACTGTTTTCATTTTTTCAACTGAATTAAAATTCAATGGTATGAAATATTACTCCAAATAAATGAGGTGCCACATAGGGTTTAGACTATGTAATCTAATTAAAACACTAACAATAGATCTAAATGAAAATGTGTTCTTGTTACAGTCCTGTATCTTTAATATTAAAAAATTATCATGAACGTGGTTAGGGACACTATAGATTTTTGTGTCAAGAATCCTTAGTCTATATATACTTATCTGCTGTCTTTATTTAGTCTCTACAAATTCCATTAGGTCTTTCACCAGCTATAGACTAGGCATATAAAGAAATCCAAAATAAGAACCTCCACTGTTAACAGCAAAGACAGGTGGTTCAAACACCTCTGTCCGTGACCTTGAGCAACCAGGTATCCTTTCTTAGTCTCAGATTTCTCTTCTGAAAGATTGGATGGGATTATAACAATGACCGCTTTTCTACCTGGTGGGCTATCATCCTCAGATGAGTTAAGTTACATGAAATTGCTTTGTAGATTGTACCCTGTGATTAAGAAATTAACAGTAAGGGTTTTGGTTCTGAAAACCCCTCCAGAGATAGAAATTGCTTTTGCATTATGTCCACATGCAAGACTGCCCATGTCTATTTTTGATCTGGATTTCCATGTTAAATGGATTCAGAAAAGAAATAGGACTTTAGTTAATTCTCAGAAAAGGGGAGATATTTGATACTTATTGATTGGAGACTGGCTGAACTCCTGGTGAAGGAGTAGGTGGGAGAAAATAGTACTTGAAGTCAGATGACCATATGGTCTACACAATGTGACTTAGAGGAGAACAGATTTTGCCAAGTTCATAGAGATAATTCTTAGGTCTTTGCCTTGAAGGAAATCACCTAAAGACTGAGTCAAGAAGGACAAACATTACTGTATCCTAAGAATTTATTTAATACCAATGGACTCTGTGTGCTCTAGGGATATAAAAATAATCTGAACCAAGGACCTGTGCTGCTATTAAAGATTAATGAGAAAGTCACTCACACAGTCCAAGAAACGACAGAGAGGAACTAGCATTCAATTCCAGGCAGTTCGGCTCCCAAGTCTGTGCTCATGATCCATGCCTCGTGAAAGCCGTCAAGTGAAGATTGATTGCAAAGGAATCCAGCAAGCATCCCTAATATTTTTTTTCCTGTTTAAAAACTTTGGAAGCCAAACTGAGGTGCTGTTCCAAAATCTGGACCACTGTGGCTAAAGTTGCACAGAAGAGGGATAATGAGTGCTGTCAGGAATGGCCTGCTCTAAGATCTATTTCACTTTGATCATTTCTATGATCACAGAATGCACACCTTGCCCTAACCAACCACTTGGCAAAATATAGCCCTACTGACTGGGGAAACTTGGCAAGCCAGAGTTTCTAGGGTGAAAAGGCAACCTATTACCTCTCCTAGAAAAAAAAATCTCTCAAAGCACTTGGCCCACTGATGTCAGTATCACCTTTACATGCCAGAAACAAATTACTAAAGTAGAACAAGGCCTTGAACACCCAACTGAAGGAAGACTAATGGTGCTGCACTGTACATTCCTCAGAGGCAAAGGCCGTGTCTTCTCTCCTTTGGGTGGGAGGGAGTGCAAGTGTTCTGCTCACAGCGGACATGCCACTGATAAGACTGTCTGGTTAAGGATACAACTCTACAAGGAAAGCCCTGGCCTTTTCCAGGGTGTGGGGGAAGGTGGGAGCAGGAGGTCAGCAAAAGTCGTTGCATAGTAGCCACGCCGCTATCAAAATTCCCTCTAAGATGGGAGGCAGCTATAAAGGGGATAAGCAAGATCGCGTGTGTCTATGTTATCTGTCCAGGGCTCAAGGACTGCGCTGCCTGCCCTTCACTCTCGACGCCGCCACACCCCAAGGAGTCTGAACTTCCGATGCCAGGCATAATAGGGAAGGAGCCCATACTTCAACCCGCGGACCCCAGCTACGGCTGCGGGTTTCTAAGAACCACCCCCGCGGACGAGTTTCTGAGCAGGGAAATGGACCGGGAACCGCGCATTTCCTGCTTCGCCCGTGCAAATCCCAGGCGGGGCCAAGCGGGAACAGAGTTACGGTCGAGGAGTCGCCGCCGGCAGGGTGGGGCTCCGGCGGCCTCCTAAGGGGGTGCACGGAGTGGAGTGCAGAGAGTGGGAGAAAGCGCGAACGACGAAATCACTCTTCCCATTCTCAAGCATCATGAGAACCCCCAAAGCTCGCGCTAACGCTGCCCTTTTCCGGTCCCCTCGGGAGAGGCCGGCGCACCCTAGAGCAGGGTCGAGAGCCGGGTGCCGAGACTTGCCCCGGGGCGTCCCTGGCCCGGGGGCTGTGCAGCTCGCGCCCCAACAGCTGAGAGGACGACCGCTACCTTCGGGTCACTCCTTCTTCCCTACCTTTCCCACCCCGCCCGCGACTTTCGACCTCGCGTCCCAGACCCACGGGGTACTGGCCCGGGGACAGGGAGGAGACTCAGAAGGTATCACGAGGCGCGGCGCAGCCGCCCAGTCCGCGACCGGACGCGCGGGGCGAGCTGGCTGCGTCGGGCTGCGGTGCCCTACCTGCAGGACGCGGAGCCCCGCCGCCCCGGGGCCGCCCGCCGCCGGCCGCTGAGTAACCGAGGCCGCCGCGAGCTCGCGATTTATATATAAATGCAAAGGCCTCACTGTTGTTCTTTGTTCCAGGGATACCATTGTCTATTCGTCGGCGGGCCGCCCCGGAGCTTTCCTTGGGTTTGCGGCGCTCACTCTCCTCCCCGCCCCCAAGGACTTGCTCTCCCGAGCCAACCTGGATCTGTCGGGGTGCCCACCGCTTGCCCTATCGACTTGAGTCTCCTTCCGCTGGTTCCAGCTTCCCGAGCACCGAATATACAAAGCCTGCGGGAAAGCACCCAGCCTTTCTTGGTCGCTCAGGGTCCCAGGAGAAGCTCGGCTCTGAGTGCTCCAGGGCCACGGTGTGTCACCTACCCGGGTTAACTTCTGCGCCCGCTGACCAAAGGCCCCAAATGGTTAACGGGCACAACTTCTTGCTATGCTAGTCGCTTCCTCACACCGCGTTTTGAGCCTCGGTTCTGGTCCCGGGACGTGAGTGTAATTAGAAGCCAGGAACCCAGAGATCCTGGACTGTGTGTATTGTAGAAGCGGGAGTACAGGGCTCTTACTCACGAAACTTGTTTGTCTCCCCCTCCTCCCCACGTAAATCTCTTGTGTTGAGAAAAGCAAGGCTTGCAGGAAGCCACTCCGGATGTTTGCTGCTTTTCATGTGGCATTTGTGGCTGGCTCTGATAACGTCCCGAGCTCAGCTTCCAAGACCGCGTTTAGTAGAGACCAAAATAGAAGAGTGTACACACACACACACACACACACACACACACACACACCCGACAGGTCTGTGGCGCCACGGACCCCAACACCTTTCCCCCAAAATACATGACTAGCGAATGATCAGAAGGAATTAGATCTAAGTAACGGTATGTAATAGTGCCTAGTCTTGGAAAGGTACTGTAATTCCTTCCCGGTAAACAGAAATAAGCTGTTATTTTGTAACTCAGGGTATAGCAAGCAGGGGGAAGAGCGCTAAAGCAGAAACTTCGACTCCATTCTCTGGATGCTGTTTTCTCACCTGATTTCTCAGTAATCTTCCCGTCGTCGATCAGTAGTAAGTTTCCCGAAACAAGTGACAATTAATAGTGGGGAACCCTGAAGCTTCTTCCCCATCAGTTTCTTGACTTGGGTGGGCGAGGAAGAGCATGATGGAAGTGTACAAGGGTAAATCCATGCGTATACATTTTGGGGGCTCACACCTGGATCGAATTTCTCATAACCCTGTTTAATTTTTTTTCCTGAATTAGTCAAATAGATTAGATTGATAAAATGAATTCTGCAACCGAGGAAAACTATTAGTGCATAAAACTTTCAGGCCCATATAAAGTTCTGTCTTGATATCTTTGAAAAGATGTTTGTTACAGCTCAGGAAAGTTAGAGAAGATGGTCAAGAAAACCACAAGGCTCTCGTCTGAATCCCGCTGTGGGATTGATTTGTTTGCTTTATTCCTGGGGTTTCCTTATTGATATAATTATTGCAATGCAATTATGCTTTATTTTCAAGCCCAGTTTTCCCCTAGAAAAAATAAAGTTTTAAAGAAATTTAAGGTCAACTGCTTCAAAACCACCAATTGAAAACACCACTTTTCTGTAATTTTCTTAAGCAGGTTAGTTTTTTTCTTGTTTGAACCTTGGAGATGCAGGAACTAGAACTTTCTTAGTTTATTCCTTCTATGAAGACTGGTTTCTGAAGGGTAGCACCAGCGAGACCTCACAGATCCTGGCAAAGTTAAATTTAACTTAAAGCAAGTATGTAGGAGTTCACTGGAGAAAGAGCAATAGCAAAGAAAAAGAAGGCCAAGGATTTTCCAAGAGTCTGTTTTTTTGTTTTTATGCATGCCACTAATAAGCAGACTTGGTAGACTACTTCGTCATTGTAACATCACACAAAAGGCTGCAGCATTTACCTCCTAGATGTCAACCCTGGTTTTTCATCACCCCTTCACAGTGAACAAAGAATATGTGTTCTGGAGATTGATGTACTGATTTCTTTGCAAAGTTGTCTAATGGTTGCCTTAGAAAACACCACATATATACAAACACAACAGCCTGGCTTAGTGATTAAGAGTTCTTAGTATGTAAATCTGAAGGTACATTTTGGAGATGAATTCTACCCCCCAATGCTGTGATCTAGGGCAATTTCCTAAACCTCTCTCTTTCCTCTCCTGCAAAACAAAATACTGTGGATTTCATAGGATTGTTTAAGAATAAACTAGTTTGCTAATGATTGGAGGGTTTGTAGAACAGTGCTTGGCATGTGGTGCCATAGAAATGCAACATAAGGACTTGTTTAGAACTTCCACTGAACAATTTATGAGATTTAAACAATTTAATAGTTATCTATAATTTTTATTGCAGTCTAAAACGTATAGGAATCCCTGAATTATTTGCTAGAATAATCGCCTTAAAACTACCCTAAGAGCTAGTTATGCTGCTGCTAAAAAGAATTAATTGCTCTTTCCTCTAAATGGACTTGGGCGTTTGGATAAATTTTGGTGATGTATTTACATTTTAGGGGGGAAAAGTAGTCTTGCCTCTTTCGCTGGACACACACGTTTTTGTTATGCTGAATATGCATTTCATGTTCCAATTTTCAAGGGCTGTTTCATTGTTATGAATAAAAGCTTTGAATTCTTCAGGGTGACAGGATATTGGCTACAGAAAGTCATTCCGTAATTTAATCTTGTTTTAGAAATGAGAATTTACGTCCGACATAGCAATTTGAATATAATACAACAAGCGGCGACGACCTTACCTAGAGAATGTATTTTTGTTTATAATCAATAGTGTTTCCTATATAAGTAACATTTGAACAAGGCACCTGTGGGGTTCCTTGGAAGAAAGCGAGATCACTCACCACTGAAATACCCTTAGCTGGTGTAAAGAGTGGATACTTTTTGATGTGAGCTACCTTGCTCAAGTTCTCTGCAGCGTTATAATCAACACCCCAGAAGGTTTTTCTGTAGCCCCCTTCCGGGGTCGATGAGGACGTGGCGCCAAGGCCCGGCTTCAGCCAGTTTTCCCCGGGGCAGGTGTAGCCCTGGGCGCGGGGTCGGGGGAGGAGAAAGGGCGGGCTGGGAGCTGCTCCGGGACTTGGAACTCTGGCTGCCGGCTGGGCGTGGACCTAACGACGCCGGCCTGGCCCGCCCTCGCAGCTCCATTGGCCACACTGTGTAGAAAAGGCCGGGCGGCCTGGGGGGGCCCCCGCAGTGCCACTGGGTCGTCCGGGACACTGTTGCGCGGCTGGTTGGGACTGGCTAGAGCGCGGCTGTCGGGTTCGGACCCGAGAGTCTCGATCTACACGCCGGACTTCTGCCTCCGTCGCTCCCCACCCCCCTCCCCCCACGTCGGGGGAGGCGGCGTGTCCGGCGGAGGGTTGTGGGGCTCGGGGCAGGGCTGGAGCGCCATGAGCAGCCCGGATGCGGGATACGCCAGTGACGACCAGAGCCAGCCCCGGAGCGCTCTGCCCGCGGTGATGGCCGGGCTGGGCCCTTGTCCCTGGGCCGAGTCGCTGAGCCCCCTCCAGGACATGAAGGTGAAGGGTGAGGCGGCAGCGAGTAGCGGGGCGCCGGCCGGGGCCGCGGGTCGAACCAAAGGCGAATCTCGCATCCGGCGGCCGATGAACGCCTTCATGGTGTGGGCTAAGGATGAGCGCAAGCGCCTGGCGCAGCAGAACCCGGACCTGCACAACGCCGAGCTGAGCAAGATGCTAGGTGAGTCCCCCCATGCGAATTGCAGAGCCCCTTCTTGCACCTCTGAGAGCGCGGGCTTTGCTCCGGAGGACAGAGATGCGCTGCCAGCGTGCGGGTCCTTCCGTGGTACCCTGGTCCTCCTGCCGCTCTGGGCTATCCCGACCCTCCGGACAGGTTTTTGGCTTAGGTCCTCAGGACCCGGAGTACTTGATGACCGGGGCGCGGGTACCACGGCCAGGGGGCGGCCAGGGTACTCCTGGAGCCGAGTTCGTTTGGTGGTGCCGGTGCCCCGACTCTGCCTGGGATAAGGGGGCGTCTTAAGTTACTCGAAAGTTACGCTGGGAGTGGGTGAGCTCGGGAGCCGCTCCCAGGAAGCTAACGGAAAGGACTGATGCTGTTAGAGAGAACCCTAGCTTTCTCGTCTCTCCAAGTGTTGGGACTCTCTGCGTACGGAGTCCCAAACTTTCACTCTTGAACTGGACTTCTCCCTCTAGTTGTGGCACAATCCAAGTTGGGCGGGGTGGGGCGAGAGTGGGGCCAGTGGGGCCTGGGAGCGGGAGCTCATAGAGTAAGGCCGGTGTCCCTCTCCATCTCCCCACGCCCGTGCAGGCAAGTCGTGGAAAGCGCTGACCCTGGCGGAGAAGCGGCCCTTCGTGGAGGAGGCCGAGCGGTTGCGCGTGCAGCACATGCAGGACCACCCCAACTACAAGTACCGGCCCCGGCGGCGAAAGCAGGTGAAACGGCTCAAGCGGGTGGAGGGCGGCTTCCTGCACGGCCTCGCGGAACCGCAAGCGGCCGCGCTAGGTCCCGAGGGCGGCCGCGTGGCCATGGACGGCCTGGGCCTGCCCTTCCCAGAACAGGGCTTCCCGGCGGGACCGCCGCTGATGCCCCCGCACATGGGCGGCCACTACCGCGACTGCCAGGGACTGGGCGCGCCCCCAATCGACAGCTACCCTCTGCCCACTCCGGACACATCCCCACTGGACGGCATGGAGCCAGATCCCGCTTTCTTTGCCGCGCCGCTGCCGGGGGACTGCTCGGCGGCTGGCCACTACAGCTACGCTCAGGCTTCGGACTACGCGGGGCCCCCAGAGCCGCCCGCCGGCCCCCTGCACTCGCGGCTGGGCCCGGAGTCGGCCGGTCCTGCGATGGCGGGCCTTCTGGCGCCCCCCAGCGCCCTGCACATGTACTACGGCGCTATGGGCTCGCCCGGGGCGGGCGGCGGGCGCGGCTTCCAGATGCAGCCACAGCACCATCCTCCCGGCCCCGGACAGCCGTCGCCGCCTCCCGAGGCTCTGCCCTGCCGGGACGGCGCGGAAACGAACCAGCCAGCCGAGCTACTCGGGGAGGTGGACCGCACAGAATTTGAACAGTATCTGCACTTTGTGTGCAAGCCCGAGATGGGGCTCCCCTACCAGGGACATGACTCTAGTGTGAATCTCCCAGACAGCCACGGGGCCCTTTCCTCAGTGGTGTCGGATGCCAGCTCTGCGGTATATTACTGCAACTACCCTGACGTTTGACAGGTCCCCGTCGCATCCAGCCTGCAGGCCAGAAGCACAGTGTTACCCACTTCCTGGAGGAGCTAAGGAAATCCTCAGCCGCATGTTGTTATGTTTTATAACAAACATTATTGCTTCGGCATATAATTTATGGTAATTTATTTTGTCTGCCACTTGAACATTTGAGGAAAATGGGCTTGTGTTTGTTAAGATTTGTGCAGATACTTGTTTACCACAGTTGCATTGTCAAAAGCCCATTTCTGCGTTTAAGTTTACTGGTTTAGACTGTGTCCCAGAACAACTTGTTCCATTTTCTGAAAATTTATTGATCAAAGAAATTTTGTCCAGGGTGTATTTTTTTCCATCTTAAAAAAAAAATAAAATCTGGAATCCTAGTCCTATTTTGTCATTCTGCCTAGTGCCTTTGCCACAAAAGCCGTTTTTTGGGAGTAATGTTAAATATTAATAGGTTAGAAATAGTTCAATAGCTGACATTTAATATACCGTCACTCTGCATTTTCATTCTCTTCTAATAGACACTATGATTTCAAGGAGAAGCCCTAAGAATTCACATTAAGAAATCCAAGATTGAGAAAATTGTTTAATGAAAAAGCCTCATGGAATGAAACGTACATTTCAAGTGATTTAAGTAATGGTTAATCGTAAACTCTAAATGATGTCAATTTTAACATTGGGCTAATGAGTTTTGGTTGTGGTATTAATAGTGGGTTTTGGTTGTGTTAGCTTGGCACATCGCTAAAGAGACCTTTGGATTAAAAAAAAAAACAAACCTGTATTTCACCAAGAGTCTACACACCCCAATACTGAGCTTGCCTTTAATACTCACAGTTTACAGGTTGGGAAGTAGTGATGTTGGACTAAAAAATAAATTGAAGGAAACAGGAAACATGCATTGTAAGCTACTTTTAATGGGACTGTAGCATCTGATTGCAATAGGATTTTTTGCTATTATAGGTTAATGGCCTACATGGCAAATTGCATTTTCTGACACCAGTAGTTTTGTTACTAAGCTTTTGAGGTGAATGGGCTGGGAGTGGGGGGAATGCAGGAATGGTTTGTATTATATAGAGTGCTTTACAAATGCAATTAAAGTGACTGCCCTTGGGGTATCACTATTCTGTCCCTAAGGGAAAAAAGCTGAGTGACAGGGTTCTTGCATAGGGGCCATTTGCTGTTGTGTGCTTTAGCACCAATTGCTGTGGCATTTTTTTCATCACATTTTGCAGACTGAGACAATGGATACATGACTTGTATTGGGCACTTTCTGCACCGGTTTTTCTTCAATGCCACTTTTTTTGTTGTTATTAAAGATTTATTTTTATTTATGCATACAAGAACAGGAACAGGTGGGTCTGACAAGAGCAGCTGGTGAGACAGAAGTCTGCAGAGCCCTGTGAGGGATGGGGTGGGAATGGAACGCATGCCTAGTGGCTGGCCATAGCTTGACAACACTGAGACTTTAACCATTGCACAACCAGGGAGGCCCCAATGCCAGTTTTTATAGTTGGAGCCTGATCAAGCCTTAGTTTTGGTGCCTATTCTCATTTTGCTAGTAAGAAGGCCTGGGGCCCTCACTGGTCTTGTGTGTGGTGGAAGTTTGTCATTACAAATTCTTACAGTGTTCATTTTTTTCCCTTTGTGCCAGGGTGTACACTTGGGTAAGGGAGAACTTGCATTCTAGACGCAACAAACTAATTCTCTAGATGAATAAGCTGCTATAAAGAAAGGGAAGGGGGGCCTTCCTGGTGGTGCAAGGGGTTAAGCACACACTATGAAGCTATCAGCAGCCATTGCAGCACCAGTTCTTGGCCCACCAGGGAGCTACCCACATGGTGCAGCAGACCTCTCCTGTCTCTTCTGCTCTTGCCCTCAACAGTGTACTTCAGTCAATCTGCTTGTTCCCCACTCTGTCTCTGGTGAATTCTCTCAAACCCCCGCACCTCTGGCCTGTACCCCAGTTCTTGTATGCATAAATAAATAAATCTTTAAAAAAACAAAAAAACAGAAGGGGACATAAGACTACTTTAAAGCATTCATCTTGAAGAGGGGGTAATCTGAGTTGAAATGTTTAGATTCTCTTGTGAAATGGCAGAGCCTATGATTTTAGAAGGTGCTAGGAATGTTCAGGACAGAAAATTTCACTGAGGAAATGTATTTTTTCAGGCATAACAGAGGCTATCTTAATGATTTGCAATTATATAAGTTCATCCCAGGATTATATTTACCATTTAATCCAATTTATTTGATTCGAATAGTCCATGTTTTTTTTCCACATTCTTCTCACCCAGACAGGTTTTTCTTCCAGCCTGAGTTCTTCCCCAACATGTTCCTAAGAGTTCCCAGTAGATGAAATGAGCAGAGGCCTCACTTTCTCAAGTTGGGATCACAGTAGGTACTTTAGTGCATGCTTGGTTGGCCCACATTTGCCTGCTATCAAGCCACAAAATTAAGATAATTAAGGAAGAGAAAAGAAAAAAGAGGAGGGCTCAGGGAAAGAATCAAAAGTTCTGTTAAGTTATATTCTTAACTACTCACCAGATACAGGTGGGAAAATAAGGACTAAAATTGCTTGATTGCAATGCAAGTAACCACAGTGGAGGGTATTTAGTTCTCTCAATAATTCTAGGAGAGAGGACCATCTAGCCCACTCCTTCTCTTTCCTCAAATGGACTCAGATGAAATAACCCCAGGCACCAGCTAGTGGGTACTTTTTGTTTGACTTTGGAAACATATTATCACTCTCTTCTACTGCCTCTCAATTTCTGAGACACTTCACACATACATCAGAAAGTAAAAATCTAGGAAGCTCTAAATTCTAAGCACTCTTATTAGTTCTGTTGCTTATTTTATTTATTTTTTTTAAAGATTTATTTATGTTTATACAAGAACTGGGGTACAGGCCAGATGTGGGGGAGGGTGAGAGGATTCACTGGAGACCGAGCAGGGAACAGAACAGGCAGACTGAAGAAATACACTGCCGAGGGGAGCAGCAGGCAAGACAGGAGAGGCCTGCTTCACCTGTGGGATTCGCGCTGGCCAGCCGGGTTTCGAACCCACTCTGCAGAGGCTGAGGACAGCCTCACAGTGAGGCGCTCAACCGCCTGTGCCACCAGGGAGGCCCATGTTGCTTATTTTAATTCACTTTAGACAACCGTCTGAGGAAAACTGGGAGTTCCTTTCCTAGGAGTTTACACATAAACACATACACAGTGTTTCAGGAAAAATTTTAGGCAATTAAAACCCTTTAGCACTCTCTAGGGGGTGTAAGAATCAGGTTCTGAGTGTGAGGCCCTGATGGTGAAGGTTTGTTGGGGAACATGGCAAATAAATACAAACAACAACAAAAACAAACCCAGGTTCTCTATACTTGAAAATAAAAAGGTATATCTCAAGAACTCTCATGGTACTAAGTCTTCTCTTCTTGAGACGTAAGTCAAGAAACATGAGTGTAGTGTGCCCCCTCTCAAAGTATGAAGGAAACCCAAGAAGCCTTGCCAAGATGAATACCTGATCTTTTTCCTTTATGCAGATATGGTGGTGGTAGCAAGTGTCCAAGGTTGGCCTCATGAGCCATACTCCAGTATTTACACCATTACATAAATTCTTCTCCCATTTCTTCTAGATTCAACTTCCCACTCCAACCCATCAAAATGAACAGATTCACCTGTTGTCAGCTACTGGGCCAATCTGCAAAAAGACTTGCAGGTTTTGTTTCTTGTACTTCTGAAAACCCTGAGTTACTGTGTATGAAGTGCAGTTACCACAGTGGTGATATGACATGAAGAAGAGGGACTAATCTTCCCTCCAGCTGCCTTTGGCTGCCCACACACCACCATCTCATTTGGCCTCTGGTGAGGCCAAAGCAATCCATGGGTGAGAAAGATTTAAAGAAAAAGGCATGAGGTGGGTTGTTATCATTCAATTCAAGTTTTGGAGAACTTTTGTTATGTAGCAACTGGCTAACTTAAATAACTATTTTTATTTTTGAGTATAGGAATGTGAGTATAGGTTTGGAAAAAATCAGGAAAAGAGCTTTGGGGTATGCCAGAGAAATCAAGATAGTTTTAAATGGCAGAATATAAGACTTCCACTCAAATTGGATGGCTGTGATATCACCAAATTCAGAGACCTTGAACTTTCCTCAATGAACTCACATGAAGTGACCACCATTTCCAGCTAATGATTGGTTTTCTAAAAATATTACATTTGTCTCAGTTTTTCATGATTTCATTTTGGAAAGAAATGCATAAAGGGTGCTCCTTCCCCATCTCTACTTCTGAGGTACTTTCGAATCCTGCCAAGAGAGAGGACTACAGCCCTTTTGTGAACTGAGATATCTTGACTTTATGCCAGCATAGAGTCTACACACTTTTGTTGAGGGACCCAAAACAAGAAGTAAGGGGGCATTTCCTTTCCCAAGAGACATACTGACAACATGTCCATTAAAGCTACCATGGTGTGTCTGCTAAATTACAAATATATTGTAAATTGCTTATATAAGCAGCTAAGAAATGAACTCACAAGCTACTATTTATTTGCATCTCAGAAGATTATTGTATTTTTTTTTAAAGATTTATTTATTGTGAGAGAATTCACCAGAGCCAGAGCGGGGAACAGAACAGGCAGACTGACGAAATACACTGCTGAGGGGAGCAGCCAGAGGTCTGCGCACCACGTGGGACCCTCGCTGGCAGCCGGGGATGGAGAACCGGCGCTGCAGAGGCTGCTGGCAGCCTCGCAGCCCAGCGCTCAACCGCTGCGCCACCACGGGAGGCCCGATTATTGTAATTTTAATTGAATTACACTGCAAACAACATCAGCTTGTTCTTTAACTTTATGCTGATATCAGGAAAAGTACATACAAGCAAAAAGAATTCAGAGGAAATGGAATGGGGCGCTATTAATCAAAACATATCTCTAACATTTTAAATGCATTTTATTTTGCTTTTAATATTTAAAACTATTGAATAATAGATGTTCAACATTTTCTTTCTTCCCTGATTCCCCTTTAATTTCTTTTGACAGTACTGGACAGGGAGAGATTTTATATCCATTATTTCAACATGGATTTATTCTTCCTGCTTGCAAGATGCTTCCTTCTGAGTCCAGAACATTCTTCTGATGCCATTCATGGGTACTGGCATTCCAGTCCCCATGTAGAGCAGGATGAAGACTGACTCCTGTTCCTCCACATAAACCCGTGGTTCACAGAAAATTTCTTCAGGTCCTCTGGCTAGGTCCAGCTACACCTCTTTGAATTTTTCATTGCAACATCTGACCCTACCTTCCTTCTTTAAGTTATTAAAGTTGCTGTGTGCTTTTTTTCGAATTACACAGCAGCTTTATATGACTCAACAATTCAGATTCCACCATTCCCCTTACACAAACATTGCTCCCTCACCACTTGCATTTCTCCAGCTTCATTCAAGACACTAAATCCAGTGTAAAATAGTTTTTAAAAAGTAAAGTATTATTTCTTTGCTCAATATAAAATTTCTTAGCAATACCATACAGAAAGCACTATATAATCTTGTGTTATGAAAACGATATTCTTTAAAGTAAATTTTCTCCACATTTCAGTTCCAAATAACAATTTGGCTGAACAAAAGAAAAATAATTTTAATCTTGCTGAAAACATTTTAGCATTGAGGATCTTATTTCCACTTTAAGCAAAGTTTTTTTTTTTTAAGTTTTTATTGAGGGAAACTGCATTATAGTATTATATAAGTTTCAGGTGTACCGCATAAACAGCTATATACACTACATTAAGTTCACCATTCAAGTCCAATTCTATGCTTCATCATTCAATTCACCCTTTTTACCTGATTTACCTACTATCCTTCCCCCTTCCTCTCTGCTAACCACTAATTTGGTCTTGTAGTTTGCAAGTGTATTTCCACTTCGCTTCATTTAAGAATGTAATCATACTGCGTCTGCCAAAGTCTTTTTTTTTTAAAAGATTTTTAAATTTTTATTTATTTACGCATATAAGAACAGGGGTGTAGGGCCAGAGATGTGGTGTGTGTGTGAAAGGATTGATCAGAGATAAAGTGGGGAAGCAAAGCAGGCAGATCTACTGAAATACACTGCTGAGGGGAGCAGCAGGTAAGGCAGGAGAGGTCTGCTGTGCCATGTGTGTCAGCTCCCAGGCCGGAGAGGGAACTTAACACTGCAGTGGCTGGCAATAGCTTAACAGTGCTGAGATTTTAACCCCATGCCTCCAGGGAGGCCCTGTCTGCCAAAGTCTTGAACACTTTGCTGAAGTTAAATTCATAACAAGTATTCCTCAAACTTACATTGTTCAAAAAGATGATCTGTGAAGTCACACTCTATATGGAGATTTGGATAAGCATAAATAAACTGCAGAAAACATGCTGTGGATCACAGCCAATGCCCTCCATGCTGGGAATCAGTGCCCTACCTAATACCTGATATCTTGTTAGGCAAGGAAAAGAAGGTGGGTGGCAAGTTGCAGTAAACTAAGCAGCTGTCTGGTCTGTCTGATTCTTCCTGGTAAGTGCTGAGAAAATGGACTGAGTAACTTGGAGCCTCAGTTTTCAAATGAAGATTCCCAGAGGAATTGGATCTCCTGCTAAGGCTCTCTCTTTTCTGTTTGAGACAGTCACTAGTCAGTTGAGCAATGTGTCAGAATATCAAACCTCATGACAAAAGAAAATTAGTTATTGTAGCAAAGAATAGAGAATGAACAATACCACCGATGGCAGTGTTCCAAAATAAGGAAAACAATGCATTTTGCACCAGAGTTCCACCAGCCCAGCAATTTACCTGTGTAAATATGGAGAAGTTATTCTATTTTCCCTTTTAAATTTAATTTTCAAAATTAAGTATATCTGACATATTTTGTAATTTAAGGTGTACACTGTCTTACTTTGACACATTTATATATTGTGATATGATTGCCAAGGTGCTGTTATTCAGCACTGATAATTACCAGGTTATATAATCTGTCTTTTTAGTGGTAGAAATAATTAATTTTTGATTTTGGCAAATTCAGTGATTGTAGTACAAAATTGCTGACTATTCACTAAAATCTTGGTCTATTCCTGCAGACTTGAGGAATTTAATTTCATTGAGAAGGAGAAAACAAGAACTTGCTTTCCCTGAACATTTTGATCAGTGGATTGAGAATTTTACAAACTTGTAAGATTGTCCATACTTTCTGGAAACAGATTACTCTGAGCTTTGGACAACTCAGCCTCTTTGATTATAAAATGAAGATAGAAATAATTTTCATTTGAAGAAGTGCTTTTTTTATGGAATGTTTTAATTCATTTACCCTCCCAATGTGAATGAAAATCCAAGGTCTTTATAAAGGGATAGTTTATATACACACATTGAACAAGCACAATGTCAAATTTGCTAACATTCATCTTTCAGTCTGTCTTTATGCCAGTCAATGTTTCTCAAGTCTGAAACACATATCCATGTCATTTACTTTTTTTTTTTAAGGACTGAACAGAGTTGGAATTCTTGAGGATGAAAAAGCAGAGTGGAATGCGGGAGACAGAAAATTAAGAAATAAACTCTGTCTTCCAGAAATTCCAAGTAATGCTGAAGCTCGATACTCAGGTTTTTGAATCACTTCTTCCTTAAAAGTTATACTGTCAGGGCAATGTTGAAGGTAGAGAAGAAAATTCTGAGGCATGCCTAAAATATGGGAACAGTATATAGTTCCCTATATAATGAATTCCTATGCATATTTTAATAAATCCTTTTGGATGTTGAAAACAAAAGCCAAGTTTACAGTTACACAGAAATAGAAAATAAAAATTCAACCTTGTAATTTTATTGAGTAGATTGTGGGAAAATATATTTTATTTATTAATTTAAAAATAATTAAAAAATTAAATGAGGCACATGTTTACATGAAGAGCAAATTTTCAGATAATCTTGCAATATAAACTAAGAGTTGTGGGAAGATTCTGTCTTTGTTTTGGTGGGCACTGTCAACATTTATAACTGTTCCTCTGCATATTAATTAATATGCTTGCGCACAGTTATATGTTTATCAGTTTTAGACGTTAACTTCCTGCTATAATAGTTAAGCATTTCCTGTGCTCCTTCATTAACCGAATATAACTAAATCCTATTTCCATTTCTTTTATTGTCACTGCCTTTAAAAGTACTAGATTGCACACCTTTTTCATGTGCATCACAAAGGCGTGAAGTCTTTAGCAAAGGAAGAGGATATTGATACTCCTTCATTTCCAGAGGCACACATCTGCCGCGAAGGTGGAGTTTTTTACGAATTTATTTGGGGTCGGGGGACAGCTGGTGGGTAGAAGATGGAATAATGATGCGCGTTATAGAAAAGTATCCATTTTCATAACATTTCGATCAATCCCAGGCAATCAGGACTGTGTCCTGCCACGCTGTGACTTCTAATTCACTCACTGCTTACAGTCATGAAGAAAGAGAAGTAGTCTTCCTAAAACTATAGGGAAAAAAAAAAAAAAAGTAAAAGGGCACACCCTAAACTCAGTGATCGGTTACCTCTGCTCACACCCCTCTACCCCAAGGTGTCCTTAAGGATCCCGGGGGGGGGGGGGGGGTCGGAGCTATTCCTTCCCGCTGGACGTCGGGGAGCAGAAGAGGCACTGAAAGCCCAAGACGCAAGTTCTTTTCACCAGAATCTGCACATCCAATGCACTTAATTCATGGGTACTTTTTATTAGACTCTGCAATCACTTTAACTTAGAAGCTAAGGATCATAGGTTTGATGTAAGGCAAAAAAAAAAAAAAAAAAAAAATGCCGGGGTGTGTGTCAAGGAGAACATCGCCAGCGCGGCCCCAGGACGCCGGGACTGCGCTGTCGCGCGCTGGCTCCAGGGCGTTTCGAGCCCTTAGCTTTGCGACCTGGTTCCCGCCCCAGTAAGCACCGCCTGAAACGAAGAGGACTCCCAGGTTAGAACAGGGCTTCTCTTTTGTACTTGTTCGGGAGTCAAAACTTCAGAAAATTCAGACGTGACATTGTGGCCCGACGCCTCCGAGGGGAGGGCCTTGGAGCATTATTTTCTGCCGTGGAGAGAATAAAAGAGTAGCCACCCGATGCGTTTTTTGCGAAGGGCAGCGAGTGGCGCTGCTCGGCGCACATCTCTGCGGCTCGAGTGGAGCCGAGCGGCGGGAGCAGGGGTTCTCTAGGGAGCGGCGTGCGGGGCGGCCCCGCGGCCCAGGGGTCCCGCGGTGTCTCTGGACTTGGCGAGGACTTGGGCGCGCGGCGGGCTGGTGTGGCCGGGGCCGCCGGGGAAGGATTTGGGCGGGAGAGATGGAAGCAGCCAGCAGGGTTTTTCCCTCCTTCGCTCCCACCCCTCCCCCCCGCGTCCGGGGAGGCTGCGTGTCCGGCTGGGGGCTCAGGGCAGGGCCCGAGGGCCTAGAACAGCCCGGAAACGGGGTATGGCAGTGGCGCCCAGAGCCAGACTCGAACGCGTGCCCGCGTTGATGGCCGGCGGGGCTCACTGCCCATGGACCGATTCGCTGAGCTCCCTCCCGGACAAGAAGGTGAAGGGCGAGGCAGTGGGCAGCTGGGGACGCTGGCCTGGGCCTTGGGTCGAACCGAGGGTTTGTGCCGCGTCCGGCCCAAAGTTTGGCTAAGGCCGGACGCCAACCACCAGCGATGGACCCCGGGCCCGGCAGGACGCGTGCAGCTGTGCCGGACGCCAGGGGAGGCGGAGCGCAGCGGGGTGGGGGAGAGTGGAGGGAATCGTAGAGATCCGGTGGTGTAGGAGGAGACCCGGGTCTCGGGCTTCCAAGCTGGTGGCCCAGTGGTTCTATGTCTCAGAACTCGCTGGTGTTGTGAGTTTTATCTGACAAACAATTGGCAGACGTAGAATCTTCTTGGGGGTGGGAAACGAAATTCGAAAAGTTCAAGATCAAATTGATAACAATCTCCAGGTATAACTGGTAACATGAAACTTCGCGGTCTTGAGAAAGATTTTTAAGTTGTTTAATCAGGGAAAGTTCTCTAAAAAAGAAAACTCCATTGCTCTTACTCCAAACTTGAAAGAGCTAATTCCTTCTTTATCTCTCGAAAAGAAATTGAGAAACTTACTATATGTAAAACTGCTTACCCTTAATGGAACTGGAAAACATGCAACCGTACATAAAAGGGGAGGGGGCAAAGTTTTACAATTTCGAATTAGACAGCTTGCAGTCTTGAGTTTTTTTGATGCTTAAGTTTTTTTGTTCGAAAAGACTCAAGTTACGAAGTTTTGAGCTCATTCCCCTATTGAAGTTAAGAGGAAGAGGTTTTTTTTTTTTAAAGAAGAAATAAAATGACCAGACTTTATTTTTGTTTCTCTTCTAAGTAGTTTTTTGGTCTTCTAAGTAGGTCCATTAAAAAATTTCAATTACCTATTTTTCATAAGAATTTCAGCACAGGAGAGAAATCTAAGTTATTTCAGAGTTAAAGACTCCTCACAATATCCTGTTTTTTTCCTTGTACACATTTTCTCTGCATTTACAATCATAGATATGTTGTAGGATTTTTTTCCTCCCTCTCCTCTCTTCTTCCACTAATGGGATGGCATTTTTCTTGACATTCTGAAACTTGCTTTTTCAGCTAACTCTATATTTGACATTCCTGTATTCCTGGTAGAGAACCTGTGTGTACCTGGTTGGTGGTCCTCTCCACTTGCGCGTGAGATCAGACCCACTTCTCCGATCCAACTCAGTGTATATTTGGATCTTGACTTGTTCCTTTCACGTGCAGAGTCCTATGCCTCCTTCGCATTCAGGCAAAAACTAAGTTTGTGCACATGAAGGAGAGTACCTTACAAGTGCACATAAAATACAGGGGACGTAGTGTGGAATACATTTCCCTGAGGGAAAAGAAAAAAAAGGGACGGAAACTGCACGCCCTTAGGGCAATCTTTTGCTGTCTGATTCATCCTGTATCAGATCTCAGGGGTGCTGGCAGCCAAAGGATGGACAGAAAACTCTGCTGGCGATACTCATTACAGGAGATTGGCCCGAAACTTTCTGCCTTCCTGGGGCAGGTGTTGATCTGCCAGGAGGCCTCCTTGCGCTTCCCGGACATTAATATCACCAGGCGGAGATGGCGTGCCAAGTCAAGATGGTGAAATCGGCCTCCCGACTCAATCATTGTCTGATAAGTCTGTAGTGTTCCTGTTCTGGCATATGGTTAATAAAAAAACCCACCAAAGTAACGCGGTCTCTGCTTTGCGGGCTTGGGTTGGTTTAGGAGATAGCCACAACTGTGAGCTGGGAAGCGACTCGTCTCCCCGAGAGGCGGGCTGCCGTGGAGGAGCGACCTTTCTGGTAGAGGCGCTGCACTGGACCCTGCAGGACCAGCCTCCCTCCCCCCACCCCCGCCCCAAAGAAAACAAACAAAAAACTCTTCTGACCTTACAGTCGCAGGCGGCCTCCTGGCCTTGGACGGTCTGAGCCGGTCTTCCTCGGCTTGCCCCGCATATGGGCGGCCACTACCGCGATTGCTAGGGGCTGGGGAGCAACAAGGTAGGCAGTTTTCAGTTGCCCACACTCAATTCGCCCCCACGAGACTGCGAGGAGCGGATTCGGTCTTCTTCGCCTTGCCGCTGCCCGGGGAGTGTCTGGTTGCAGGCCCAGTGGAGCCCGGTTTCGACCCGGAACCCCCAGGTTCTGGAATGCTGAGGCTCCTGGCGCCCCCCAGCGCCCTGCACATGTACTATGATTGCGCGTGGGCTCGCGGGTGTGGCAGATTGTGGCAGACTGCGGCCGGCTGGCCTGGCTTTCAGAGGCCACCGGAAAAAAAACCATATGCGTGCGGGTTCGGGCAATTGTGATCCCTTCTGGTGGCAACAACGCGGACCAGAGTCATCCTGCCCCCGACCCCCCAGCTCCTGGGGACAGTTCAAGGGCAGATCCTGTTTTGAAACCCTAGACTCTTGTCTTCTGAGTCCGTTGTCAATTTACAGTATATTATTGCGACTGTCACAAATATCAACCTTTACTATTGCTCTCAGAAGATTCCAGTAAGAACAACGCTTAACATTGTTAATATCTCAAAAGAGAAATGCAAGATGTGCTCTGCTTAAACCCATGTACCGTCTTTGCCCATGTTTTAAACGCATGCTCAGCTGCTCCAGTGTGAAAATAGAGATGGGACTGCAGGATTCTTTCAAAGCTGGACCCTTAGGAACAGTGAGGAAGACAGACAGGAGGCCTAGGGAGCGTCGGTGCTATTTTGGCTTAGGATTTAATGGCGGACGTGAGATCTGGAGAGTTTTAGGGTTGGAAGAAAAGGGAGGGAGAGACAGGGAAGGTAGGAGGATGCATCAGAGGGGTTTTTGGAGATGGTGGGTCCGGTGAGGCTGGAGTGGAGGGTGTGGCCCGGGTGGAGCTGCTGAAGGGGGTAAAGCTGAAGGGCATAGGAGCTGTGCAGTTGGGGGATGTGAGATGGATCCTCCACGTGGATATTGAGATTCCCCAAAGCTGGGGGGTAGGGGGAGGAAGACTGTAACCTTCTCTGTGTATATTTTACAAGACACTCCAGTGGGACTAAATTTAAATGAATGATTTGTAAAATAAAGAAGGAGTATTTAGAAGAGAAAACAAGGGACATGTCCATTCAAATGCAAGGTAGAGCACTGGTGAAGTAGGAAAATCCCATTCAGATTGGAAGCTATTGAGGAAGACCTGGCAGAAATTCTTAGTGATGAAATAAATTTTTACACATCTTTCTGGAAATCTGGAGATATATTTTTTCTTTTTTAGTTTAGAGTCCAGATAGTCTTCTGGTAGCAGCAACACTCAAGGTTAATCAAGAAGGGACTTTCTTATCAACTTTGTAAATAATGGTAGGGTTTATAGATAAGTGTTATTAGCAATGCACTGCTTCAGAGAATTTCCTGCTTGGATTATTTGGTTTTCATCACTAGGTGCTAAATTTTAAAAATCATTACAGAAAAGGCAATTTCCCCCCTCCACTCAGTCATCTCAATATTGACACCTTGAGGCAAAGGGACATTCACCTGGCTTTAACTAGGCTTCTGCTCAGCTTGGTTGGCTGACTTCTCATACTTGGCCTTCCTCTTCCCTCCCCTAAAAACTAGAGAATTTTTTTTAAAGATTTATTTATTTATGCATACAAGAGCTGGGGTGCAGACCAGAGGGGGGGGCGCTGAGAGGATTCATCAGAGACATAATGGGGAGCAGATCTAGCAACATACACTGCTGAGGGGAGCAGGGAGGCAGGAGAGGTCTGCTGCGCCCTGTGGGCCAACTCCCTGGCTGGAGATAGAACTCCTGCTACAGTGGCTGCAGATAGCGTCATAGTGCTGAGACTTAACCCCTTGCACCACCAGGGAGGCCGGCCGAAAACTAGAGAATCTTTTATCATAATATTGAGCAATATTCATCAGGTTTCCTATTCAATAGGCACAAGGATGCTCTTTGTCAAGAAGGACACAACCTGGGTAAGCTGTGGTTTTCTCAGAATTTCCCATTAGCAAGGAGAGCTTTGTATGGACATGGAAATGTGGGTGTTGGAGGTCTCCCAGAATCCTCCTTCTCCAGAGAAGTATAATGTAACTCTAGAGACCTGCAAGACGCACAGTCTGTGGCCAGAAGACTTAAACCTTCAAAGACAAAAGCCATGTTGCAAAATTGCATGAATACCTGAGCACCCTCAAACCTCTGTAGTGGGTGCTTGTGTGAGAGCAGGAGTCAGTTCTCTTGCAGAGTTTATTACTGGTGGCTGAGACATCCATGTTTGCAAAGGAAGGGAGACCTTCCTCTTCCCAAGTGGGCTCTGTATCCTGTTTCACTAATACCACTCAGGGGAATCAAAAAAGGGGAAGGTCAAGTTCTTGGCTTTCCCCCAGCTGTCCCCTGGGTTGTATCTCTTGGGTTTGTTGTTCACAGATAGGCCCTAAGACTAGGGGCACACAGACTCTTTTTCCCTAGGAGTGGGTCTCTAGATCCTTCTATATATAGTGAGGTCCCCCACACACTCTCTCATTACTCATTTAGCTTGGCCCAGGTTGAAAGCATGAACAATCTCTTCCAGGCACTCCCTGTTTTCACTTCCCTCAGACCAGAGGGCCCCTCCTCTGGTCTGACCCATGGGGGTCAACATCCTTTCTAGCTGATCCGCCCCACTTCCTCACTCAGGTCGAGCTGGAGTCTGTTTTTTTTAGTTCAAGGGTTCCTGGAGAAGTGTTTTTTCTGCTCCCCCCACCTCCATTATCACTTCAAACCTATTACATATAGGGTCTTAGGTTATTGGAGATTCAAAAGCAGAACGATCAGTTTGAATTGTAGGAAGAAACTTTGTGGGTAAAAGTGGGAGTTGAATAACACACCAATGAAAATGGGCAAAAGGGGGCCATTGAAAGTGGGGAAAGACACAGGAGCATTTTATATTCAAGGTGCAGTTGGAGAGACTAGCCCTAGTTAGTTCGGAGAGGGCCTCTGAGGGCCCTCTTTGTACAATGTGCTGCACTGGGTGTGAGCTGAACACCCAGGATAGACCTGGATTAAAATTCCAGAGAGACCACCTGAGGTCTGGAACCTCAGGCAGTCCCTCAACTACTCAGAACGTCTATTTCCTCATCTGTAAATCTATAACTACCTTCCGCCACTGCAAGGATTAGAAATACTTTCCAGTGCTTGGCATTAGGAGGAAATATGTGTTTCCTTCTGTTCCACCAAGCCAGCTCTGTACCTAGCATTGCAGCCTGAGTCTACTTAGAGTAACCAGTTCCCTGAGCAGTCAGAAGTCACTGGGGGAAAATGCTAATGGTTTGTGTTTCACTCCAAATAAGACTTTAACTATAATCTCTTAAATCTTCCTATCTTGTTCATTAGTGAACTCTGGGGAAGATTTTATTGCTTTCTAGTTACTTTTAGTTGTTAAAATCTAACTCATTTTATTTATTTATTTGGAAAATGAAGAATGTATAGGTCAATGCACTGTAAATCCTCAATCTTAGTTTAAATCTTATCCCCTCAGTCTCCTCCCTGAAGGCTTAGCCAGGACCCTATCTACTAGTCCTGGAGGAGGAGGGGGGGAATCTAGTCTCAGATAGCCCTTCTCCCCTCCCTCTTTAAGGCTGACTCCTGCTGTGTGTGTTGGGGGTGTGGAGGTGTGGTGAAAGGAGAGGGAAAGGGAAAAGTGTCTTTGTATTTAACTGACTACTATTAAAGTTTTCTCTTTGGTGCTTCTCTGGAAATCATTTACTGACTTAAAATCCCTATTACGGAAGGCTGCATTCATGGGCCACAGTGAATGCCTCAGGGTACTACAGCTCTGGCTTTGCCATGTGGCACGGTTTTCATTTGATTCTGGGGCAATTCACGCATCCATGGAGGTGGTGAGATTACGCTGGGCTGTCTCCTGTTGCCCCCTGAAGATCAAGTCTGAGTCTTAGCTAGATGACAAACCAAGGACCAGAATTC
This sequence comes from Talpa occidentalis, assembly GCF_014898055.3. Classification (NCBI taxonomy): domain Eukaryota; kingdom Metazoa; phylum Chordata; class Mammalia; order Eulipotyphla; family Talpidae; genus Talpa; species Talpa occidentalis. The sequence goes on along the minus strand of NW_026555331.1, from coordinate 65,982,723 downwards.
AATATATCTTTATTGTATCCCTTGCAACCTCTGTCTTCTTCTTTTTTTAAAGATTTATTTATTTATTTATTTATTTATTTATTTATTTATACAAGGGTACAGGCCAGATTCGCGGAAGGGTGAGAGGATTCACCAGAGCCAGAGCAGGCAACAGAACAGGCAAACTGATGAAATACACTGCTGAGGGGAGCAGCGGGCACAACAGGAGAGGTCTGCCACGCCATGTGGGATCCTCGTGTGCCTGCCGGGATGAACCAGCACTGCAGAGGCTGTGGACAGCTTCATAGCGCCTGCACCACCAGGGGAGGCCCTCTTCTTTTTTTAATATTTCATTTAGAAGTGTATGTAAGATCTTCAAAATTATGTATTATAATAGCATACATCAGATCACATGTACTTGATCACTTACTGATATCATAAGTAGTAAAATCCTTTTTGCAGTTAAATCCTTTGGGCACTTTTGTTTAGTACTACAGAACAGTATTTGTTGTGGTTCTTCGTTAAAACCCAACTCTAAATGGCCTAATAAAAAGAGGGAGACTTGGGCCTCCCTCGTGATGCAAGGGGTTAAGTCTCAGCATTATCAAGCTATCGAAAGCCACTATAGCACAAGTTAGATCCCTGGCCAGGAGCTACCCACATGGTGCAGCAGACCTCTCCTGAATATCCCTCTGCTCCCCTCAGCAGTGTGTTTCAGTCAATCCACCTTTTCTGCTTCCCACTCTGTCTCTGGTGAATCCTCTCACCTCCACCCTATACCTCTGGCCTACATCCCAGCTCTTGTATGCATAAAATATATCTTAAAAAAAAAAAGAGGGAAACTTATTGATTATGTAATGAAGTCATAAAAAGTGCAAGTAGACTTTTTTCTCTTTTCTCACTTGGCAATTGAAGCTTGGCAATTGGCAATGTCACTTGGCAATTGAAGCTTCCTTTTTTCAGATGGTGAATCTCTATGAAATCGGATCCCCTGAGAGCCTGTACAGCATTACCACCAGACTGGACAGGTAGTCTCACTAGTTCAGTTAGGAAGATTCAGGGAAAGTCATATGTGTCAATTGCTGTGACTAAGGTGACTGTGTATCATGTTAGGCTGAGCATGAATTGTCAGGAGTAGCTATTTTGTTTTTAGAAAATTTGGGGAAGGAGTGTCCAGTACTAATTAATATTCACTGTACAGATCCACTTTATTCTTTAAAATGCTTCGTTGTATTCTATTTCAGGGTCATATCATTCCTTATTTGCCTAATCTCTTTTTTTTTTTAAGAATTATTTATTTATACAAGAACTGAGGTACAGTCAGAGGCGTGGGAGGGTGAGAGGATTCACCAGAGACAGAGCAGAGAGCAGAACAGGCAGATGGACCAAAGACACTGCTGAGGGGAGTAGCGGGCAAGACAGGAGAGGTCTGCCGTGCCATGTGGTTTTCTCCCTTGCTGTCTGGGAATTGAACCCAACTCGCTGCACCACTAGGGAGGCCAAATCTCTTTTGATAGATAGTAATGTTTTCACCAGTTCTTTGCTATTGTATACAATATCTCTAATAACATTCTTTTATTTTTAGGAACATCTGTAAAATTTTTTTATGGCAAAAAAGTTTATATTTAGAATTAGCCAGTGAGATTCACTTTAGATGGTCACAGTTTGTTGGCAACATCCAGAGTCCTCATAGTCTGGAGCCAGTGGAACATACACTATCTTCCATGAGGTCAGATCAGGGTGTTGACCTTGACCAGGTCAATGTCATAGAGTTTCTTCACAACCTGTTTGATGTGGTGTTTATTGGTTTTGACATCCACAGTGAACATGAGTGTGTTGTCTTCTGTATTCTTCATGGCTGACTCAATGGCTGGAGGAACTTGATGGCACAGTGGCCAAGCTTGTTTCTCCTGGGGTCTCATTGCAAGGTTATTTTGGTTGCCTTCAAACCACAGTGTCTCAGGCCATTGAAAGGTGAATGATATTCACATTTTTCCCTCTCCTCATCCTCTTAATGGTCCTCTGACTCCTTCTCTTTTTTGTGGTGCTGGATGCCTTTCAGCACCGCTTTCTTGACCTTCAAAACTTTTGCTTTGTCTTTTATTTTGGGAGGGACAGGGGCTTCCTTCTTAGATTTTGATGCCATCTTTGTGGAAAGAATTTCTCCATGTATTTTTATAAGATAAAATCCTAGAAGTAGAATAGTATGCATATTTGAAAATTTGGAAGATATTGTAAATTGTTTTCTAACTATCTCTTACCCGGGGTAAAAGTCAGTGCTTGCTTTTCTACACTCCCACCAACATGAGTATATTAGTTAGCTTGTGCTGCATAACAAATTATCCTCAAACCTATTGGCTTAAAACAACCATTTATTTGTGCTCTATTCCACATAGCAACAATTTAGGCAGTGCTGAGGTGGGATGGCTCTTCTATGCTCCACATGGTATTCCAGTTTGGCTCTCAGCTGGAGGTCACTGGTCTCACTCATGTGTTTGGCAGAGGCTGGCTGTTAGCAGGGGTGATGGAGATCATGTGATCATTTGAATTCACCAGCTGGCATGCTACTGACCAAAGGATTCCCAAAAGCAAAAAGGCAGCAAGTTCCACTGTGTGAGTACTTTTCAAGGCTGTATTTTGGTAATACTGCTAATGTCCCTTTAGCCAAAGTAAGTCATATGGCCAACTTCAGCATGAAGAGGTAGAAAAGTAAACACCTTATCATGGGAGAAAAGGCAAAATATTTTAGTTATCATATATGCATATATTTAATATACATAAATAGTACTTTTGCATAGAATTCTATAAATGTATAATAAAATATATACAGTTATATATGTAAATACATAATCATACAAATTACTTTCTCTAAATTATTTTTTAATTCCTACCAATACCTTCAATCTTGATTTCTTTATAGTAAATTTTAGTATGGCAAATTATTTTTTTAAAGATTTGTTTATTTATGCATACAAGAACCGGGGTACAGGCCAGAGGTGTGGAGGGTGAGAGGATTCACTAGACACAGAGTAGGGAATAGAACAGACAGACTGACTGAAATACACTGCTGAGGGGAGCAGCGGGCAAGTCAGGAGAGGTCTGTTGCATCCTGTGGGTAGCTCCCTGGCTGGGGATCAAACTCATGCTGTAGTGGCTGTGGAAAGCTTCATAGGTTGCATCTTAGTCTCTTGTGCTCTTGCGAGGCCCAGTATGGCAAAATTATTATTATTCTTATTTGAATATTCTTACTCTTGTCTATTATTCTTCTGAGTAAAGTTAAAAATCATTTTTGTCTAGTTAAAAAATAATTGGACTTAAAATTGAGCTTATAGTACATTTTTATATCTTATTGTTAGAAAGATTTTTATTTTTATAATGCATTTCCATCAAGTATTGCACAAATTAATCTATAGTTTCAGTATAATCCCTAGTAGAATTCCAGCTGTTTTCTTATATTGCAGAAATTAGTCATTTGATCCTAAAATTCATATGGAAATGCAATAATCCCCCAGTTTCCAAAACTATCTTGAAAAAGAAAAACTGGAGCAATCGCATTTCCTACTTCAAAACTTACTAGGAAGCTATAGTCCAGAATAGACTTCAAATTAGTGGAATAGAATTAAAAGCCCAGAAATGAACCTGTATGTCTACTGTAAACTTATTTCTTTTATTTTAAAGATTTATTTATTTATTTCTGCAAGCACTGGGTATAGTCAGAAGCGCGGGAGGGTGAGAGAATTCATCAGAGCCAGAGCAGGGAGCAGAACAGGCAGAAGGACCGAAGTACACTGCTGAGGGGAGCAGCAGGCACCAGGAGAGGTCTGCACGCCATGTGGGACCCTTGCCCGGCGGCCGGGGATCAAACTGGTGCTGCAGAGGCTGCTGGCAGCTTCGCAACCCAGTGCTCAACCACTGCGCCACTGGGGAGGCCCAATGTCAACTTATTTTTGACAAGAGGGTCAAGACTGCTCAATGAGGAAATATTAATCACTTCAAGAAATGGTATTGGGACATGAGAATATCTATACATTGAAGAATGAAATTATACCCTTACCTCACACCATATGCAAAAATTAACTCAAAATGGATAAAAGATCTAAATCCAAGGATGAAAACTACAAAACTCAGAAGAAAATATAGGTATAAATCTGTAAGTCTTTGGAATGGAAATGGTTTCTTAGATTTGACATAAAAAAACAAACAAAAGAAGGAAAAAATAAATTGTACTTCATCTAAATTAAAAATTTGTGCATCAAAAGACACCTTTGTGAAAGTGAAAATGTAAGCTGGGACAAAATATTTGCAAATTGTGTTTCTGACAAATGTTTTGTATGAAGGCTATATCAAGGAACTCTACAATTCAACAATAAAAAGACAGGCAGCTTAGTTTAAAAGTAAGCAACGGACCTAAAGAGATATTTGAGTATCTGAGAAAACATATGTTCTTTTTATGGTAGTCTTTTTATGGTATCAAAATAATGCTAGTTTCATAAAACTAATTAGGAAGACTTTTCTTTTATTATTTGGAAGTTATTGTATAAAATTGGTGCTGATTTTCCTTTAGTTATTTGTAGCATTTGTTATAAAACCATCTGTGCTTGGAAATTTTGGGGGGGGGAAGTTTTTAATTGCAATTATATTTAATTGGTTAATAAAATTCCTTAACTGTTATAAGACTATTCAAACAATCTGCTTCATCTGGGGTGGTAGGTTGTGTTTTTAAAGGAAGTGGTCCATTTTATCTAAATTCACAAATTTATGTGTATAAGATTATAGTATTTCCTTAGCCTTTTGATATATGCAAGGTCTGTAGTGATATCTCCTGTTTTGTTTCTGATGTTACTAATTTCTGTCTTTTTTCTTTCTTTGTTAGTTTTGCTAGAGGCTGTTGATTTTATTGATCTTTTCAAAGAACCAGCTCTTTGCTTAATTGATTTTCTCCATTGTTTTTCTGGTTTCAATTTCTTTGATTTCTTACTTTTCTCCAGTTGGTAGGGCCTTATTTTTTTCTAGAGTCAATTCTGCTTTCAAGAATTTTTCTTTGTCTTAATTATGATGTGTGTTGACTGGAATTTCTTTGAGTTTATCTTGTTTGAGTTTTGTTCAACTTCTTTATAGATTTATGTTCATGACAAAATTGGGATGTTTTCATTTACTGATTCTGGGTTATTTTTCAGCCCTGTAGTTTTTCTCTTCTGTTTCTGAGACTTTGCTTACCTGAATGTTAGTTCTAATGCTATTGTCCCACAGGTCCCTGCAACTATTCATTCTATTTTCTTAGTTTGGTTTCTCCCCGGTATTCATGTTGGGTAACTTCTTTTCTTTTTAAAGATTTATTTATTTATGCATACAAGAACTGGGGTACAGGCCAGAGGTGTGGAGGGTGAGAGGATTCACCAGAGACAGAGTGGGGAACAGAACAGGCAGACTGGCTGAAATACACTGCTGAGAGGAGGAGCAGGCAAGACTGGAGAGGTCTGATGTGCCATGTGGGTGGCTCCCTAGCCAGCTGGGGTTCGAACTGGTGCTGCAGAGACTTTGGATAGCTTCAAGTGCTGTGCTTAACCCCTTGTGCCACCGCGGAGGTTCAAGGGTAACTTCTATTATCTATTTTACAGTTCTTGATTCTTTCCTCCATCCCTTCCAGTCTTCTATTGATCATTTTCTGGCTTTGTTTTGTTATTATATCATTTAATTCAAAATCTCCCTTTGATTCTTTCTATCTCCTGTTTCTTTGCTGCAACATTGTAATACTTTTCTGGGATATTATATATATTTTTGTGTTTCAAGCATGTTTTCACATCCAAGGAATAGAATAAAGTTCCTTGTAGTGTAACAACTGATTCATATGACAAATACCTGTAGAACACTTTCTACATGCCAGGCACTATTCTAGGTACTGTTCAACAATGACACATACAATTAGTGAAATATTTTTACCATGGCTATTTTAAAATCCATCATATAATTATAGCATCTCTGTCATCTTGGTATTGGTACCTATTAATCTTTTTTCCTTCTTTTTCTTTTATTTTTGTGTAGAAGAACTGAGGTGTAGGCCAGTGGTGCAGTGGGTGAGGGGAGGAGTGAAGGACTCACCAGAAACAGAGTGTAGAGCAGAACAGGTATATTTACTGAAATACACTGCTGAGGGGAGCAGCAGGTGAGACAGGAGAGGTCTGCTGCTTCACATGTGGGTTATCTCCCTGGCTGGAGATCCAACACACCCATAAGGGTGGCCCCCTATTAGTTGTTTTTCTTTATTCAGTTTGAGATCTTCCTAGTTCTTGATATGATCATGAATTACTATGAATTGAAAACTGGACATTTTCATGTAATATTATATGACTATAGATTTTAAATAAACCTTCTATTTCAGCCAACTTTCTGTGATACTGATATGGCAAGAGAAAAGTACATGGCCCATCAACTGGAAGGATAAGAGAGTTTTGCCTACTCACATGTAACCCACTGAGAAACCTCACTACTCTTGAGTAGTTGTGAAGGTTCTGACTCTTTTTTAAAATTTATTTTTTATTTTTATATTCCCCATACAATTGCACCCCCCTTGTTTTGACCCTAATCCATCCTTCCCCCTCCCCTCCCCCCATAGTGTGTCTCTGGTTTATAGTTGTTTGTTGATTTTGGTTTTTTCTTTCTTATAGTTATTCTTTTTCCTGGTCCCTTATTTAAGTTTTCTAGATTCCTGCTATGAGTGAGACCATCCGGTATTTTACTTTTCCTTTCTGGCTTTTTTCGCTGAGCATGATCCCTTCCAGCTCCATCCATGTTGCTGCAAATTGCATGAGTTTATCTTTTTTGATTACTGAGTAATATTCCATGGTGTATATGTACCACATCTTCTTGATCCAGTCATCTATTTTTGGCATTTGGTTGTTTCCAAAGCTTAGCTATTGTAAATGGTGCTGCTATAAACATAGGGGTGCAGGTGCTCTTTGGAATTAATGTTTCTGTGTCCTTTGGGTAAATAAACATACAAGTACTGGGGTATAGGCCAGAGATATAGGGGGTGAAGAGGATTCACCAGAGACAGAGTGGGGAACAGAACAGGCAGCCTGAAATACACTGCTGAGGGGAGCAGCGGGCAAGGCAGGAGAGGTCTGCTGTGCCATGTGGGTCACCTCCCTGCTCGGCTGGCCTGGGTGGGATCGAACTGGTGCTGCAGTGGCTGCAGATAGGCTTCATAGTGCTGTGCTTAACCCCTTGCACCACCATTGAGGCTCCAGTTCTGACTCTTTTATAGGACTCATCTGATATCACTCAATTATGAGAGGGGTTCCTTGTTACTGCTAAGTCAGGATGGAAGTCAGACAACACAAGATGTCTCTACTACCATTTTGGTTAGGAAAGCTTGCTACCATCTGCTAGGGAGGGAAGTCCTGGCTTCTTCCTTAGTCTTTTTTGACACCAGTAGAGTGTGGTTATCATGCTAGAGGAGAGGAGTATAGACACTCTCCTTTAATTTTGCTTATTGGATTTGGTGGGCCACCATTTTTTTTCTAAAGATTTATTTATTCATTCATACAAGAACTGGGTTACAGGTCAGATGTGTGGGAGGGTGAGAGTATTCACCAGAGATTGAACAGGGAACAGAACAGGCGGACAACTGAAAACACTGCTGAGGGGAGCAGCGGGTGAGACAGGAGAGGTCTGCCGTACCATGTGGGTATCTCGCTGGCCAGCCGGGCTCAAACACACACTGCAGAGGCTGCAAACAGCTTCACAGCACTGCGCTCAACCACTGAGCCACCAGGGGAGGCCCTTTCTGTGGTGTTTTGCTGGAGTCTAGACATTATTTTCTAAAAGTTTTATATCCTGCTAGTTTTCTCCATTCTTCATTATTTGGTTTTTGTTGTTTTTGTCTGTGCCCGTGGACATTTCCATGTTGTTGTCCTCTTCAACTTGAAGTCTGGGGTAGATGAGGCAAATAGAAAATGCTGGGAACCTATCACCACATTATGTCTCAGGCCCTAAGTTTCCAATCATTCTGTCTTCTTTCCACCTTTCAGAAACTTGTGTTTATCTCATATAAAATGTCCAATAATAAGATTATGTTTCTTTCCATATGCATGTACATGACACTTAGTTCTGACATCTACTCAGAAAGTTTGCCTCTCTATTATAGAAGCACAAACAGAGGGACAAAGTGGTTACAGAACTCATCTGAGAACTGATACCTAGTAAGCAGTGGAGCTGACATTCAAATCTAGAATGTATGCTTTTGTTTTTCCTTCATGGTTGAAGCCTAGCACTAGAATAGGGCCTGACAGGTAGCAAATGCTGATTGGTTTGTTGTGTGAATTGTTACACTATAGGGAATTTAATCTGTACCTTGGATTACATTTTCTTCCTCAGTTCATTACATCTTCATGCCCTTTCTCTTTCTATATTTTTCTAGTCTAATGTATTTGCATCATTTCCATGACATTTCTTTATATCTTGTTCAGGTTTAGATAACTACCGAGTTGTATTCTTTAGTTTGATATATTGCGAATGGTTTCTTTTACATGGTTCCTTTTCAATACTTCTAAAACCTGTCCATCTTCTCTATGAGCTACTCTGTGACAGCTATTTATTACATGTTCATCTTTACTTACGACATCTGAGGGCCTCCGAATGCACAGAGGCTTGGTGTTTGTCTTATATTTTGTTCACTCCAATTTGTCACAGGACTTTCCTACTCCTATGAAGGGGAACTTTGAGCTTCCAATAGTTCTTGGTCCAGTCCAGTATAAATCCTTGAAGAATGAATTTATATCAGAGAAAGTTGAAATCTGTTGTTTATTCTTCAGTTTTACCCAAGTCTTTTTTGGAAGCAATTTTTACTACCTATTACTTGAATTCCATGGTTTTAAATTAACACATAAATGATTAAATAAATTTATATTTAACCTGCATTTAAAAAATATTTATTTATTTATGTATACAAAAGCTGTGGTGCAGGCCAGAGGTGTAGGTGGCAGGGTACTGAGAGGATTCACCAGAGACATAGTGGGGAATAAAACAGGCAGATCCACTGAAATGCACTACTGAGGCGAGCAGCAGGTGAGACAGAGTGGTCTGCTGCGCCATATGGGTAGCTCCCTGGCAGGCTGGGGATCAAACTCATGCTGCGGACAGCTTCACAGTGCTGTGCTTAACCTCTTGCACCATCAGGGAGGTCCCCAATCAATATTTCTTTTTTTTTTTATTTTATAGAGGCATGTTTTATTTGTTTATTTGTTTTGTTTATACAAGCACTGGGTACAGTCAGAAGCGCAGGAGGGTGAGAGAATTCACCAGAGCCAGAGCAGGGAGCAGAGCAGGCAGAAGGACCGAAGTACACTGCAGAGGGGAGCAGCGGGCTGCAGGAGAGGTCTGCGCGCCATGTGGGACCCTCCTCTGGTGGCCGGGGAGCAGCCGGGGATCGAACCGGCGCCGCAGAGGCTGCGGGCAGCTTCGCAACCCAGCGCTCAACCGCTGCGCCACCGGGGAGGCCCCCAATCAATATTTCTTATCTGAAATTCAAGGTTATGTATTAAGCTGCCTATCTTGTATCTCAACATGGATATTTAATTTTCTCTGTATCAGTAACTAATTGTTCTGGTATCATTATTTGGATAGTCCATTATTTTCTCATTTTAACTTTTTAATGCAGCATTTTTAATATGTAAGTTTCTTTTTTTTACCTAACAGTGAATTTAAATATTTTTTCCATTAATATAGCTGTCCATTTTGCACACTATTACATGGCTCTAATTAGACTTCCCATGTTCTTTACAAAACTATGTTGGCTATTTTTGTTCCCTTCACATTCCATATGAATTTCAGGATTGGTTTGTCAAATTCTAAGCAAGATTAATTGTTTTCAACTTTGTTTAGGTATGAATTAACATGGAACAAACGCATCTACTTTAAATCTAACAGTAAACAAAGTGATTAATGTATGTATCTATGTTTCCAACACCTACCAAGTTCTCATCGCCCCAAGATTCCTGTCCCCCTTTATAGTCAATTCCCTTCCCAATCTTGTGTTCAAATAATCATTGACTGGCTTTAAGTCAAATAGAAGAAAATATCCCCCTAGATCTTACATATGTTAAATCCTATTAGATTTACGCTTTTATGCCTGATTCTTTGCTTAATATACTATTTTTTGAAATTCATCCATTTGTATGTATCAATTTTTTTCTGTTTTATTGCTGAGTAGTTAGTATTCCATCGCATAGATAAATAATTCAGTTATTCATTTATCAGTTGTTTATATCACTGGATTGCTTGTAGATTTGACAGTCACAAAGAAGCTTGCTATAAACAATCATAATCATGTGGATACATGCTTCTGTTTTTTTCTTAGATAAATACAGAGTTTAACTGTAAGGAAAGTATATATGTTTAACATTTTAAGAAAATGCTAAATATTCTCTAATATGTTTGTACCATTGCATACTCCCACCAAGCAAACAATGATTCCGGTTGGCTAAAATTCTCTTTAGCATTTGGTATTGTGGTTTTTTTAGTTTTAAACACTCTGATAGGTACAAAGTAGTATCTTCCGTTATCATGTGTATTTCTCTTGGTGACTAATGAGGTTGAACATTTTTTCTTTTGTTTATTTGCTCTTCATATATTTTTTTTTTTTTTTTTATAGAGGCATGTTTTATTTATTTATTTATTTGTTTGTTCATTTGTTTTGTTTATACATGCACTGGGTACAGTCAGAAGCGCGGGAGGGTGAGAGAATTCACCAGAGTCAGAGCGGGGAGCAGAACAGGCAGAAGGACCGAAGTACACTGCTGAGGGGAGCAGCGGGTGGCAGGAGAGGTCTGCGCACCATGTGGGACCCTCCTCCGGTGGCCGGGGAGCAGCCGGGAATCGAACCGGCGCCGCAGAGGCTGCGGGCAGCTTCGCAACCCAGCGCTCTACCGCTGCGCCACCGGGGAGGCCCTGCTCTTCATATATTTTTAAATGTGTTTGTTCATATCTATAAAATCATTTTTAATTAGGTTGTTTTGTTTACTTCTTATAATTAAGACTTTGTTTTGTATATTCTGGATACAAGTCTTTCCTCAAATACTTATGTTGTGTATATTTTTTCCTAGTTTGTGTCTTTTTTATTTCTTGATGGTGTCTGTTGAAGAGTTTAGTTTTTAATTTTGATGATGTGAACTTACCAAGCTTTTTTGTTGTTGTTATTTTTCTTTTTACTTGAGGTAACTTTAGTTTACAACACTCTGTGGGTTCCAGGTGTAAATGTTTCTCACCTCAGCAACTGTGTATTTCAAACCACATACATCACAAAAATCAGGTTTTTATTTGGATTTTTGAGTTTTATCTAAGAAATCTTTGTCTAACCAAAGCTCACAAATATTTTTTTCCTTCTGTTTTCTTTCAGAGATTTCATAACTTATGCTTTGTGTTTAGGTCTATGACTTATTTTGAGTTAATTTTTTATATGGATTAACGTTCATTATTTTACATATGGATATTCAGTTGTCCCAACTGCATTTGTTTAAAAATATGTCTTGGGCCTCCCCGGTGGTACAGCGGTTGAGCGCTGGGCTGCGAAGCTGCCCCCAGCCTCTCCTTTGCAGCACTGGTTCGATCCCCCGCCGGCGGCGAGGGTCCCACATGGTGCGCAGACCTCTCCTGCGGCCCGCTGCTCCCCCCCTCAGCAGTGTACTTTGTCAGTCTGCCTGCTCTGCTCTCCGCTCTGGCTCTGGTGAATTGTCTCACCCTCCCACGCTTCTGACTGTGCCCAGTGCTTGTATAAATAGATAAATAAATAAATCTTTTAAAAAAAATAAATAAAAATATGTCTTTTCTCCACTTACTTATATTATTGACATCTTTGTCAAAAATATCAGTAGGCAGTACTGTGAGTTTATTTTTGGACTTTCCCTTATATTCAAATGGATTGTAATGGACTAACTTCACTATTGTAGGACTATGGAATTATAACAAGTGTTGGAATTAGTTACTATGAGACCTTTAACTTTGTTCCATTTTATCAACAATTATATTGAATACTCTAGGTCTTTTTCTTCTTTCCTATAAATTGTAGCATATAGTTGGTCAATTTCATTGAGATTAAGTTAAATCTAAACAATCATGTGATGGTTAACTATGAGGATACATTCTGAGAAATGACTTGTTAGGTCATTTCATCATTGTGCAAACCATACGGAGTGTAATTGCACAAGCCTAGATAGTATAGTCTACCACACACCTTGATTATATGTGTACCACTATGCTATATGTGGTCCATCACTGACTAAAATGTCATTAAGTGATGATGGTAAATCAATTTGGGGAGAATTGACAGTATACTAATATTGAGCCATCCATCAATGAACATATTTCTCCATTTATTTGTCTTTGACTCTTCTCTCATACGTATTTTGTAATTTTAAGCACTTAAATATTGCACATACATTGTTAGGTTTACCCCCAAACATAAAAATACATACTATTTGATAAACATATCATATACTATATAATAATATGATTTTATAAATAATGTAATTTAATATATTTATATAAATATAATATGATAATAAATAAGTATATTTCCTGATTCTATTAAAGATTTCTGTATTTTAGATTTCACTTTCCAATTGTTCTAGCTTATAGAAATATATAGTTGCTTTAAAAAATTGATCTTGTGTCTTCTAACTTTGCTAACTCACCTATTAGTTCCAGCAGTTTTTTGTAGATTGCTTGATATTTTGTTCATAGACAATTATATAATCTGTGAATAAAGCCAGTTTTTTTTTTTTTTTCAAATTTGTGTGCCATTTCCTTCTTTTACTTGCCTTACTGTACTGGCTAGGACTTGTCATACAATTTTGAAAAGGAGAAGCACTTCAGAGTCTTTCTTCTCTCTCTTTGACATATTGAGAAGACATTTTGCAAGAGGGTAGACGGACATTTTGTGTATCTAAGATCTGTCTCCATTATACCACATCTGTAGAGGCAATCAATAATTTACTTTGAGAAAATAGTAGAAAGAATTGTGGTGATTTGGGAACTGAAGAGGAAAGCAACTCAAGTGTGATGACTCTTCACCCGGGAATCAAGCCCTAGTGATTTTGGTCCCTAATGATAGGTCCTAAACATGTCTTCAGGGCAGCTGGCCTCAGAGAAGGATGGCCATTTTTTAAAACTAAGGACTAGCGGCCTGGGCTAACCATGGTAAATATAGTAAGAAACTTTTGAAACAAGTGTGTTTTTGAGGAAATGGAGGCATACAGGGAAAGCATGTACCTTCAAATATCCCTTTCAGTCTGTTATGGAATTGGGCAAGTCAGACTGTTTTGAATAGAGGGAGAGCAGCATTTGATGACAGTGCTGGGTGACAGAGAAATGATGACCCCAGAGTGGGTTTGACACACCCCAAGTCTCTTGTCCAGTTGCCAATGGATAGCTGAGGGAACTTCTTTGGTATTGTATGAAATCCTGAAACTTCAGAATAAACTAAAAAAGGATAAGAGAGAATCCTTAAAGGTAAAATTCTACTTCCTGACAATCATAATAATGGTAAGCCAAATAAGTTTTAATTTGATTGGGGGAAAATATAAAAAATACTTGAACTCTAGTGTAAAGAGTTTGTTTATATTCATTATAATGAGAAAAGTCAGATTATTGAAGCTTTAGAAAATCAGGTTGAAGTGTTTGGATTGTAATTTGACAGCCAAGAAGTATTATTCACTCTTCTAAAAAAGGAAACAAAGGGCATGTAAGATACCCCACAAAAAAACTGTATATTGGGCCTCTCTGGTGGTGCAAGGGGTTAAGGCACTGCACTATGAAGCAATCCGCAGCCTCTGCAGCACGAGTTCCATCCCCGGTCGGCCAGGGAGCAACCCACATGGCAAAGTAGATCTCTCCTGTCACTCCCGCTGCTCCCCTCAGCAGTGTATTTCAGTCAGTCTGCCTGTTCTGTTCTCCACTCTGTCTCTGGTGAATCCTCTCATCCCCCACCCCTTCTCATCTCTGGCCTGTACCCCAGCTCTTGTATGCATAAATAAATAAATCTTTAAAAAAAAAGAAAGAAACTATATTAGTGGAAAATTATACACAGGTAAAGGAAATAAAATATGGGCAGAAGCTTGGAGACAAATCTCTTATGCTGGAATGACAAGTCTCATCCTGCTTGGTGTGGAGTAGTCCGTGATATAAGAAATATGGGAGAGAAAGGCCTGGAGTGACACTTAAAAAGAGCTTTCCCACAATGAGTTAAAACAATTCAAATATTTGAACATTTTTCCATCTTTTTCTTATCAGATTAAAATGCATTTCAGTGGCTATTTCTTGGAGTTATCAAGGGAATAGACTTATTGTTCATGTAGAGGGTGGCAGCTACATTTACCATGGAGAACCTATTTAAGAACCCACAGCCTTGGGCTTTTTCCAAGGCATTGTAAAATTATTTCACAGTGTCTGATTTACTTTAAAGGTTCTTGATATTACAGTTTAGAAACAAAATTTATCCTGCACACATCCTGTTTAAAACAGAATTCTCTCCTCTGTTAAGCAGAGATAAAGAATGCAAGAATAGCACTTTATAACATTAGTTCACCTTGATGGTAGATGAAAATGGGACATAGTGCTTTTTTTTTTTTTTTAAAGATTTATTTATTTATTTATTTATACAAGATTGACTGATTGATTGATTGATTGATACAAGCACTGGGTACAGTCAGAAGCGCGGGAGGGTGAGAGGATTCACCAGAGCCAGAGCGGGGAGCAGAGCAGGCAGAAGGACTGAAGTACACTGCTGAGGGGAGCAGCGGGCTGCAGGAGAGGTCTGCGCGCCATGTGGGACCCTCCTCTGGTGGCCGGGGAGCAGCCGGGGATCGAACCGGCGCCGCAGAGGCTGCGGGCAGCTTCGCAACCCAGCGCTCAACCGCTGCGCCACCGGGGAGGCCTGAAAATGGGACATAGTGCTTTAATAGGTTAGAGGAATGAACAAATATACATTTTAAAGTGTAATTTGGTTATCAGTCTTGAGCAATTTAATGAGGTGACAGGCATAGAGGGGCAGGTCTTCTCATGGGTATAAAATGAAGGAAAATCGATTCTTTTTCCTCCTGTTTCTGCTCCTTGTCCTTTTTCACCTTCTTTAGAAGTCCTGCATGTACATGTACTTGTGTATGATATTTAGAAACTGTCCTCCTTGAGAAGACACAGTTTACTTTTATACTATGTGGGCATATTGAGGAAGGCGCCACTCCTTGTCTGGCACAGAGACAAGACCAAGTAGACCAGTGTTTGCCTTGGTGAGCAACTCAGGCATGAGTGGGACCCTTGTGGATGGAGCATTTTTTTCCATTGCCAATTTGCAGTAGATTTGCCACTTTCAAAAAAAAAATGTATATACAATATATACTCATGAGCTTCCACAAGAATGTTGAACATGTTATCATGATGTCATGAGTAGAATGAGGCAGGAGGGTTCAGGCACTATGCATGCCTTTCTCTCTTTGATAAACCCCGTGCATTTGGTTCACACTTCACAGTTTCAGACAACAGTTGTGGAGTAGTAGTCAGGTTTTTCAGCTTATGACCTCTGGGAGAAATATTTGTATATACTTGATCTGGAGATGGAGCTCGTTAACAGTGGCTAACATTGGCCCAAAGTAAAAACCTAAGGGAATAATATTTTACTGGGAAGATTAAGGCATTTTAACATCATTTTTACTGGTCCACTATAATGTAATAAGAACTAGGTTTGCTTGTTTTTCATTTTTTAAAGATTTATTTATTTATGCATACAAGAACTAAGGTGCAGGCCAGAGGTGTGGGGGGTGATAGGATTCACCAAAGACAGAGTGGGGAACATAACAGGTGGTTCCACTGAAATACACTGCTGAGGGGGGAGCAGTGGGCATGACAGCAGAGGTCCACTGCGCCATGTGGGTCACCTCCCCGGCCGGGGTTTGAACTCTTGCTGCAGTGGCTGCAGATAGCTTCATAGTGCTGACACTCAACCCCTTGAACCACCAGGGAGGCCTCTGTTTGATTTTTTGATCTTTTTCCTGATGTCCTTTCTCAAATAATCCTTGGGGAATGCTAATGTTGTCCTGAGAATCAGCCTAATTTTTGGACTAGAAATAAGACTTCTGCATGAGCGAGTGACTTACTAAACTTGTCCTTACTGATTGCTCCCTGGTGCTTTCCTCTCTTCTAAACTTATTGTCAGGTTAACTTCTTAGTGAGGTCTCTATGACTTTGATTTGGGATGTCCATCCTCTGCCCTGTGTATCTGTCAACACTGGTAATCACAACCACTGGGCAGTTGCTAGAGAATTTTCTGTTCTTAAAAAACATTGGAACTGGTCTTGTTTTGTGCTGATTCTGTGGTTTCAGAGGAGAGAATGCCTGTCCCATACCATTTTCCTTTACATCAACCACCAACCAGAATTGTGCCACTTGCTACTTCAAAGTTGCTCTTTGTAGGACCTATCACTAAGTTTTGGTTGGGATGCTTCCATATTCAGATCATTTTTAAAGCAAAATTATTGATATACTTTACTAATGACTAAGCCAATCTCCTTAGATCAACCACCAGTCCCGTTTGTCTTCCTGATTCTCTCTGACTTATTTCCCTCTTCAGTCAAATGGCCCCTTTCTCTATCTTCAATATTTCAGTTTTAATTTACACTTTTGGTAACACTTTTGGATCCATGTAATAGAAAATTCACCCCAGATACCCTTAAGTAAGAGTGGCCTCTTGACTCACATAACTAGTGTTTAGGGGTAAAACTTTTTTAAAAGAGTTATTTATTTATGCATACAAGAACTGGGGTGCAGACCAGAGGTGCGGGATGGGGGTGTGTGAGAGAGGATTCACCAGAGACAGAGTGGGGAGCAAAACAGGTGGATCTACTGAAATACAATGATAAGGGGAGTAAGGGGGCCAGACAGGAGAGGTCTGCTGTGCCATGTGGGTTGCTCCTCGCTGGTAGGGGATCGAATTTGTGCTGCAGTGGCTGGCGATAGCTTGATAACACTGTCTTTAACCCCTGTACCAACAGGGAAGCCCTCCGAGACACTTTCTAAAGTGATTTGAGACATAAAATATATAACATTGTGAATGCACACATATTCCAGACTTTGTGCCTCTAATACATCCCATCAAAGATTTGGCTTCATGATGTATAAAAATAAATCTATTTAGGGACCTGACGGCACAAGGGGTTAAGACACAGCACTGTGGAGCTATCTGCAGCCACTACAGCACAAGATCAATCCCTGGCCAGGGAGGTGACCCACATGGTGCAGCAGGCTTCTCTTGTCTTGCTGGCTGCTCCCCTCAGCAGTGTATTTCAGAGGAGCTGGCTGATCTGCTCCTCATTCTCTCTTGTGAATTCTCTCACCCCTCCCCCCACACCTCTGGCCCGTATCCCAGTTCTTGTATGCATACATAAATAAATAAATCTTTAAAAAAAAAAACTAAATCTATTTAAATGAAATCTACTTCTTAACTAAAAAGCCATAAGACCTATAAACATCATATAGATAATTACTCCAAAATATAGAGATACAAATATAAGCACTTTATAAAGTAGTGAAAATTTTTTTAAAAGATTTATTTATTTATGTATGTATGTATGTATGTATGTATTTATTTATTTATTTATACAAGAACCGGGGTACAGACCAGATATGCGGGAGGGTGAGAGGATTAACCAGAGACAGAACAGGAAACAGAACAGGCAGACTGAGGAAATACACTGCTGAGGGGAGCAGCGGGCGAGACAGGAGAGGTCTGCCGTGCCATGTGGGACCCTCCCCTGCTGGCTGGGATTGAACCAGCACTGCAGAGGCTGCGAACAGCTTCACAGAGTCACAGCGTGGTGGTGCTCTACCGCCTACGCCACCAGGGGAGGCCCTAAAATAGTGAAATTTTAATCATAATTTTAGCAATGACTTTTTATAGTGTCATTTAAAAGTTATCTAGAAGGTGATTAAGCTGGGATTTGAATCATTTTTCTGTGTCTTCATCTGTATAAATGGGACAGTAGTGTCCATCTTAGAGTCAGTAAGGATTTAAATGTGATTACAAAGATAAAATGCATGGTGTCAGGCACATAAAAGCCTTATGTGATAGATATTACTTTAGATTGGTATTATAACCTGAGTTACATAGATGAAGGAAACAAGTAATAAATGATGGATCAACAATCAGAATCCAGCTCTGTCCAACTGCAAAGACTGTTTACCATTCCACTGCCATTACTGTGTGACATCCAGAAATTATAACTACAAAGGAAAACACACCACTCCAGTGAAAAATTTGTATATTTGGGCCTCCCCTGGTGGCACAGCGGTTGAGCACTGGGCTGCGAGGCTACCCGCAACCTCTGCAGCACCGGTTCATTCCCTGGCCCCCAGCGAGGGTCCCACAAAAAAAAAAAAAGAAAAAGAAAAATGTATACATTTGTTGTTATTTACAGTATTTTAAGTCTTAACAAACTTAATATGGAGAAATACAGAGACTTAGCAATTTTATATTAATATATATTCCCAAAATTCCTCTGAATCTTAGAAAGTGATATTTACATAGTTCAATGTAGTATTCTAGAATATAACAGATTCCTTGGTGGTGTTCAGTTCTTTTATACCTATGATTATCAGGTCAAATACAGATGTCAACTTCATTAACTTCTCAACTTGAACATCTCAAACTTTTGATGATTTTTCTAGATTGGAAATACTGACTTTATGTTCAATAGCTGTTTAATTAGTTCATAAATTCAATTTCATTACATTGGTTAACAATTTAAGCCTTATAACTACACTTCATGTCTATGCAGCCAATTTACCATTTCAGTGCTCACACTACTCAGATATGCAGAAATGTACTTATTGTTCATTTCGCTCTACAATGGAACTGAACTCTCTGAGTCCCCGTTTCGCTGATGTCATCTTGATAGCTACTTCTTATATATTAATAAAACTCAGTCTGTGTTAGATAAATACTGTAGGTAGAGATTTCCTCCTTCCTTGTCTACTTGGAGACTCTGGAAGTCATGGCCCTTCGTGGCAGGGGTGGCTCTGTGCTGGTGTCTTCATGGGCTTCTATTACTGCTGTATTTTCTGCTGAAGGATTTGCCTCCCTTTCTGGTCTACAAAGGATGTCCATGTTCTGTTTGCCCCGATTTCAAGGTCGTGGTAACATTCCCTATTCTCACTCAGTTGCTTCCATCCCCTTCTCTGTAATAAGAACTTTTGGTCACTGTGCTGAATCCTCTGGGCACTATCTGAGGCTTTAAAAAACACAGACAAACAAAAAAAACCCAAAACCAAAATCCATTTGGTTCACTCACATCCATTCCCAGCCTACTGTTTCAAATGTGAGTTGGATCTCAAACCTGCTTTACTTATATGTCTCCAGCCCTACTTTGGTGTGTCTAACTTTTCTTCACAGGGTTTTTATGAGAACAGGGCAAAGAGTAAACACTAGCCATGCTTATTTTAAATCTTAACCTCCCCTTAGCTGTTCAATTTCTAAAAATCACCTTTTTCTTGGAAAAAAGCTGCATTTCTTCCTGCATCCTTTCTACCTCTGTACAGCTCTTCAAGGGATTGAGTTCTCCAGGTTGTACTTTTGCTAGTTATAGCCAAAAGTTTGAATGTCTAAGAAAAACACAAAACAGTTACATTTTCTTTTTTATGTCTCATAATCAGTGGCTTCCAGGCTGTTGGCTGTGTTATAAAAAACAGATTACACTATTATATTATATATAACAAGTATTGCTACAGACCACAATATTATAACTGCTGTACTTTTCAAAAGGCCACTGGGACACCAGGATTTCAACTCTTCATTTACTCAGCGGCCCCTGCTGGCTGGTAGAGGGAATGGTCACTAGGAAATGGGGCTGAGGGGGTGGGGGAACATTTGAAATGGTCCAAATTTCATCCCAGTCCTCTTACACCTAATAAGTCTCATGTTCACTACATTTGTTAACGTTTTATTTTTTAAAACTATTCTTCATGTTTATGGGGCGAATTTACTACTTCACAATTCACAGTAATGCAACCTGTTACAGGACGGTCTCTTTCTTTTTTTCTTTTTCAAACAATATTTGCTTCCCCCCCACCCTCTCAGGTGTAGTCCCCATAGAATTTCCTTCCCCAATGCACCCATGCTCCATCACCTCAGTCCCCTGTGCTCCTCCCTCCCTCCCTCTGATCCCTCTCCCTCCTCCTCCCCTGCAGGATGTCTCTGGTTTATAATTGTTTGTTTTTGCTTTGTTGTGTTTTGTATTATTATTTTTTACACTGATGTCTTATTTGATTTCCCTGTATTCCTCCAATAAGTGAAACCATCTGATATTTTTATTTTTCCTTCTGATTTATTTCACTGAGCATAATTCTTTATAGCTCCATCCACGTTGCTGCGAATGGCATGAGTTTATCTTTTTTGATTGCTGAATAATATTCCATTGTGTATATGTACCACATCTTCTTAATCCAGTCATCTATTTTGGGGCATTTGGGTTTGTAGGGTAAAGAAAATGTCAGACTTTTCTGCCCTCCCGCCATCAGGATAGATGACGGATCCTTGTCCTGAATGCATGCCTGATGGCGGGCACCTGGAATAGGGTGTGGGCATAGGTAGATGGGATTCAGCTGAGCTAAGACTGTGCTTTTAAGGGCGGCGTCACGGGGATGCCAGCAGCAGCAGTAGAAGCCGAAGCTGAAGCCGAAAGAGAAGCCGAGAAGCAGCAGCAGAACGAACACTAGAGAGCCCAGATAGAGTGAAGACTTGCTGGGGGGCTGGGAGGCCTGCCAGCCTCCCAGCCCCCCAGCCAGCACCCCTGCCTGCCATATGCCTGGTGAACCCCAATAAAAAACCTGCAAAAAACCACTGAGGACTCTGACTCCTCCTTTAACCGGTCTGTATGGGATCAGAAAACCTGCACTGTATCCATTCCTGCCTTTACAGGGTTGTTTCCAGGTTTTCCCTATTGTAAATAGTGCTGCAATAAACATAGGGGTACAGAAACATTGATTCAAAGGATGGATGAAAAAACACTGATTTAAAGGATGGTCTCTTTCTTACAGAGGGCTACAACTCGTAGAATTTAGGTGCTGGCATTGATAGGAAGGAGGGAAGAGAGCTGTATTTTTGTACCAAAAGAAGGGCACAGAACAGGATTCTATGATCCTATGCAGATGGGTAAAGGAGGAGTCCTGGATCCCTCAGTGTCTTTTTCAGGCTTTTATTGGGATTTTACCAGCTACATGGCAGGCAGGGGTGCTGGGAGGCCGGGAGCGAATCCTCCCGCGAATCTTCACTCTTCCTGGGCTCTCCGGTGTTTTCTCATGGTCTCCTCTTTCTCTTTTGCTTCTCTTTCATTCTGCTCTCTCGCTTATTCTCTTCTCATTCTGGTTCTCTTCCCTCTTGTTCTCCTGGCATCCCCGTGATGCTGCCCTTATAGGCCCAGTCTTAACCCAGGTGTACCCACCTATGCATGCCCACACCCCACTCCAGGTGCCCGCCATCAGGCATGCATTCAGGACCACAGGGATCCATCATCAATCCTAATGGCGGGAGGGCAGAAAAGCCTGATACTTTCTTACTTACCCTAAAATTTTCTCCTGACATCCAAGAGTATATTATGAGAAAAGAAGACAGTAAGAGTTATGTCCAGGATGAGATATGTTGGGACAGCAACAAGGGTACTTGAGGAGCTCAAGTTTAATGATGTCATTTCTGTGAGGTAGGAAGGAGTTTTCTGTTGAGAGTGAAGGTGGGAGGTGAGAAATATGTGGCTTTGATAAGATTGTTCTGCGTTGATACAGAAATGTGCAAATGCACGAGAATAGTGCTTTCAACCCTGGATAAATCACCTGGGAAGGGGGTGCTTAACAAAAATGCAGATTCTTGGCTCTTGTGCACAGTCTTCTAAGCCAGAAAATCTCTGGGTTAGTTGATAAGTTTCCAGTTGATTTTATTTTTAACAGCATAGCACTGGTCCAGTGTGTATGGGAAAATACAGTACTGGATGGTCAGGGAGGCACCAAGGATATATAAAGCAACAGCAATGTAATAGGCTGGTTTTTAGAAGTATAGATGCAGGTGGTCTGCCATGAATAGTGCTAGACAAGAGAGAACACCAAGAAGAAAATAATTTTTAGTGATTTCACAAGAGGGAAATTTGTTTGCTGTGTAACATTGTCAAAACAGCCAAGCTTAGAAGTCTCTTTAGAATTAGAATTACTACTACTAAAAAAAAAAGTTGCAGAAAGATGCTGAGCTGGTTTTCTACTACTTAATGCACCTAATTTAAACAATATATTTATTAATATTAGGACTTCTTTTACTAGATAGACTATAAGTAGTTTATCTGCCTTTCTCTCTTCTAATGAGGTTTAAGTTTAAGAGAGGTACTTAGGATATTTAGGATTGTTGCTTTGAGAAAAATTCCATTTAGTTTGAAGAGAGCTTGAGAGCAAGCCCTATTTATAATGAGCTCCATGCTCTATTTCTGGGTGGTAAGATGGAGGAGAGCCTGGCCCTCATCATGAATACCATGAAAAAAAATTTAAAAGAAAACATATGTTGGCTAGCATGTGGAGGAATTAGCACCTTTGTAAATTGTTAGTGGGACTGTAAGATGGTGCAGCCCTTATGGACACAGTAGGGAGATTCCTCAAAAAGTTTAAAATACAGTTCTCACTTGATCTTGTATTCTGCTTTCTGGGTATTTATCCAAAAGAATTGAAGTTGGGGTCTTGAAGAGATATTTGCATTCCTATATTCATTGTAGCATTATACATATAGCCAAGATATGGAAACAAGCTAAATATCTATTATGAATAAGTGCAGAAAGAAAATTTGGTGTATTAACCCCCCCCCCCCACACACACACACTCAACCCACACATACACACACACATTTTAGGACATTATGCTAAATGGTAAGAAATAGACCAGTCACAGAAGGAAAAACACTACATGATTCCTGTTATATATGAAACATCTAATATTAAACTCATAAAAGTAGAGAGTAGAATGGTTGTTACCAGGTTCTGTGGGGAGAGGGATGTGAGAAGTTGCTGTTCACTAGGTAAAAAGTTTCATTTATACATGATGAATATGTTTTAGAGATCTGGTGAACAACGTTTTTCTTGTAGTTAATAATACTGTATTGTACACTTCAAAATTTGTTAAGAGACTAGAGCTCAACTTAAGTGTTCTTAGCACAATTTATATCTTCACTAGTTCTTTGACCAATGTTTTGTACTTTCATTTTATGTTTTTCACTTCTTTGGTTAATGCCTAAGTGTTTTATTCCTTTTGTATATGAAGTTGGTTTTGTAATTTCCTTTTCATATTGTTCATGTACAGACATGTTAATTTTTGAATCATGCCACTTTACCAAATTCATTTATCAGTACTGTACTAACAACTATTTTTTGTGTGCAGTCCTTAGGGTTTTTCTATCTATAAAATCTTGTCACCTACAGCAGTTATAATTTTACTTCTTCCTTTCCAATTTGGAGACCTTTTTTTCTTTTTTAAAAGATTTATTTATTTATTCATGAAAGAACTGGGATATAGGCCAGAGGTGCAGAGGGGAGGGATGAGAGGATTCACCAGAGATAGAGTGGGGAACACAACAGGCAGATTGACTGAAATACACTGCTAAGGGGAGCAGCCGGCGAGACAGGAGAGGTCTGCTGTGCCATGTGGGTAGCTCCCTGGCCAAGGCTAGAACTCCAGCTGCAGTGGCTGTGGATTGCTTCATAGTGCTGACCCTTAACCCCTTGTGCCACCAGGGAGGCCTGCAGGCCTTTTTTTCCTGTCTTATTTTTCTGGTTAGAACATCCAGCACTATACTGCAAAATGGTGAAAGCAGGTATTCTTGGCTTTTCCTGATCTTAGAGGAAAGGCTTTCAGCCTTTTACTGTTAAATACGATTTTTTTTTTTAAATATGAAAGCTTGTCATCATTTTTTTTTTTTTTTTTTGTTTTAAGATTTATTTATACAAGCACTGGGTACAGTCAGAAGTGCGGGAGGGTGAGAGAATTCACCAGAGCCAGAGCAGAGAACAGAACAGGCAGACTGAGGAAATACACTGCTGAGGGGAGCAGTGGGCCGCAGGAGAGGTCTGTGCACCATGTGGGACCCTTGCCAGGTGGCCAGGGATCGAACTGGCACTGCAGAGGCTGTGGGCAGCTTAGCAACCTAGCACTCAACCGCTGTGCCACTGGGGAGGCCCTAAATATGATTCTTGACTTGGGTTTCTCATGTGTAACTTTTACTAAGTTGAGGTAATTTCCTTCTGTTTCTATTTTGCTAGGGCATTTTTTTTTCTATCATGAAAGTAATTGCATTTTTTCAAATTCTTTTTCTGAATCAATTGAGTTGAAAATGTGGGTTTATTTCCTCCATTTTGTGATATGGTATATTATACTGATTAATTTTCATGTGGTGAACTACCTTGCATTCCAGTAATAAATCCTGCTTGGTCATGGTGTATAATCTGTTAAATATGCTGCTGAATTCTGTTTTCTAATATTGATGGTTTTTGCATCAATATTAATAAGGGATGTTTGTCTGTAGTTTTCTTTTCTTGAATCTTTGTCTGGTTTTGGAACTAGATTATGCTGATCATACAATTTTTGTTTTTAAAAACTTGAGAATGATTGGTATTGGTTCGTTAAAATTTGGTAATTTCACCAGTGAATTTGTTAGGTCCTGTGCTTTTCTTTACTGGGAGATTTTTATTTACTGATTAAATCTCCTTAATAGTTGTAGGTCCAAGCAGATTTCCTATTTTTTTTTAAAGATTTGTTTATTTATGCATACAAGAGCTGGCTATAGGCCAGAGAGATGGCAGCGAGGGGTGAGAGGATTCACCAGAGACAGAGTGGGGAACAGAACAGGTAGATATACTGAAATAAACTGCTGAGTGGGGCAGGAGGCAAGACAGGAGAGGTCTGCTGTGCCATGTGGGTCATCTCTCTGGCCTGGGATCGAACTCATGTCATAGTGGCTGGTGATAGCTTCATAGTGCTGAGACTTTAACCCCTGTGCCACGAGGGAGTATCCCAGATTTCCTAGTTCTTTATGAATTAGTCTTGGTTGGTTATGTTTTTTTGTTCCTAGAAATTTGTTCATTTTATCTAGGTCCAATTTGTTGGTGTTCAGAATACTCTCTTATTTTTTTTTTTATTTTTGTAGAGTTGATAGTAATATTCCTAGTTTCATTTCTGATATTACTAATTTGAGTCTCTCCTCTTTATTTCTTAGTCTATCTAGCTAAAGATTTATCCATTTTGTCAATTTTTTTGAAGATCCAACTTTTGATTTCTTTCATTTGCTCTAATGGTTGTTTGTTTTCTCTTTCATTTAGCTCTATTCTAATCCTAAATATTTTTTTCCTTTGCTAGCTTTGGGCTTAGATTGTTTTTCTTTTTCTAGTTCCTTTAGTTGTACAAGATTTTTTCCTACAAGTCTTAGATTTTGTTCTGGATGCAGCTAAATTCCTTGGAAACAGTTCGATCCTTTGGGATCTTGCTTTTATTATTTACTGGATCAGTCGATCAGTCAGTGCAATGTTCAGCTTAGAGCAAATTGTTCTCTACTACCTGGGTAAGACCTTTATTCAGTGCTTTGCAAATTATGATTCCATTCTGACTGGTTTAAAGAGACATTATTCCCAAGCTGTGTGAGGACAGAATTCCTTCATCCTTTTGTTTGATTCCTTCTTTGACCTCAACTAGTTTCTTCCCAAGCATGCACTGATCTGCATTCTGCTGATTACTCCAAGGAGACCCTCTGGAGAGCTCCAGGTTTTTTTCACTGTTTGACACTTACTTCTTTGATTCTCTGTTCTATGAATTTTAGCTGCCTTGATCTTCCTGCCCTTAAAGACATGGCACAGGAAGAGGAAATGAGGAGGGGCCTGGTGGACTCTCTGAGGCCTTTATCATGCTATTTTTTGGTCATTCTAGTACATGTTTATAAGAATTCTTTATTGCACTGTTTGTGATAACAAAATACTTGAAACAACTATTCATTTATAGGGGAATTATTAGATTATAATATAGTGGACTATTAAAGAACTACTAAAAATAATGTGCTGATGTGGAATATCTGTAAATATATTAAGTGGGAAAGGTACTTTATTTTATTTTGTGGTTAATTCAAAATCATATATAGAATTTTGAACAGACATCTGCCTTTTTTTCTGTGAAACATCTCTTCTCCTTTTTTTATTGTCTTTTGGATTTTTTAAATCAAATTCATCTGCTGTGAATTATGATAGTTTGATATCTTCATTTCTATTCTTTATTTTTTCTCTTGACTTTTTGTTGATAGTAATGTCTAATTCCTACCTTGAAAGGGAATAAATCTTGTCTTGTACCTAATCTTAAATGTTGAAAAACATTTAATATTTGATCTATAAGAATGGGGCTTACTGTAAGGTTGTTATTTATATATATAACCTTTGTCATATTAAGTTAGTTTTCTTCTACTTATAGTTTTTTCACTTTCATTTTAAAGTTAATTTAAAATTTAAATTATTTATGTTATTGGTTTGATATTTTTATTGAATTTTGTCAAACACCTTTTTTCATCTTTTGAGACGATCATATTATTTTCCTTCTTTTTTCCTGTTAATGTGGTGAATTATATTGATTTATTTTTATTATTTATTTATTTATTTTTTAGAGTTCTATTTTTTTTAAAAAGATTTATTTATTTATGCATTCAAGAGCTGGGGTGCAGGCCTGCGATACGGGGTATGTGCGGATTCACCAGAGACAGAGTGGGGAACAGAACCGGCAGATTGACCAAGTACATGGCTGAGGGGAGCAATGGGTGAGTCAGGAGAGTTCTGCTGCATTATGTGAGTTGCTGCCTGGCCATCTGTGGATTGAACTTGTGCTGCAGAGGCTGCCGATTGCTCTGTGGTGTGGTGCTTAACTCCTTATGTACCAGGGAGGCCCCTATTTTTATTTTTTAAAATTTTAAGAAAAAGATTAATTTTTATTTATTTATGCACACAAGAGCTGGGGTATAGGCCAGAGGTGTGGGGAGTGAGAGGAGACAGAGTGGGGGGCAGAACAGGCAGATCTACCAAAATACTCTGATAAGGGAAGCAGCAGGAGAGACAGGAGGGCTCTGCTATGCCATGTGGGTTAGCTCCCTGGGGGGATCGAACTCATGTTGCAGTGGCTGCTGATAGCTTGATAGTGCTGAGACCTAATCCCTTGTGCCACCAGGGAGGCCTCCATAGAAGAGAATTTGAATGAAAAAAAATATTCTGAAAGCTGTTGCTTGCCAAATTTTAACAATACGAAAATCTTGAAGACAGTTTCCAACTTAGGTTCATTGTTCAAATCCCCTGCCTTTCTGATTTTGCATTCTCAAACTTTCACTGAGGAGGAGCAGATGGGTTGAGAGGGTAAGCATGTGGGTTAGCTGACATTTGAGAATCATCCAGCCCTCAGGCTTTATTTATTTATTTATGCATACAAGAGCTGGGGTGTGGGCCAGAGATGTGGGGAGTGAGAAGATTCACCAGAGACAGAGTAGGGAGCAGAACAGGTAGATCTACTGAAATACACTGTCGAAGGGAGCAGTGGGCAAGTTAGGAGAGGCCTGTTGTTCCATGTGGGTTAGCTCACTGGCAGGG
This sequence comes from Talpa occidentalis, assembly GCF_014898055.3. NCBI lineage: Eukaryota > Metazoa > Chordata > Mammalia > Eulipotyphla > Talpidae > Talpa > Talpa occidentalis. Next base: position 65,955,076 of record NW_026555331.1, on the reverse strand, counting down.
GATTGAACAGCTCTGTGTCTTTAACCCCTTTGCCACCAAGGAGGCCCCCTATTTATTGATTTTTATTTAAAGATTTACATTTATTTACTTATGCATATAAGAACTGGGGTATAGGCCAGAGATGGGTTAGAGATGGGGAGTAAGAGGATTCACCAGAGATAGAGTGGGGAGAAGAACAGGCATATCTACTGAAATACACTGCTAAGGGGAGCAGCAGGTGAGACAGGAGAGGTCTGCTGCACCATGTATGGGTTAGCTCTCTGGCCAGGATCGAACTCAGGCCCCAGCAGTGATAGCATGATAGTGCTGATACTTAACTGGTATGCCACCTGCTAGGCCACCTGGGAGGCCCCCTGCAGGTTTTATGCATCTGGCTACCAAGAGTCATATTGAGAGCTGAGCCTTCAGATACTCAAGACATATTCTCCTCTTACCATTTCCACCCTAAATCCCTAGCTACTGAATGAAACCAGAAATATATATGCATGTGTATGTGTGTGTGTGTATTTATATTAGTAGCATACAATAGTCATTAATTATTATTATCCATCATAATTCTAGGGGTGGACTGGGTCTAGCAAGATAGTTTATTCTCTGGGTTTCCTGTGTGTGGCTGTAGGAGGTGGTTGAGGCTGGAGCATCCTGAAGGCTTCCTATACACATTGAAGCTATGATGTAGAATACCTACACTCACCTATTCCATGTGACCTGGAAAAAATACACATTTTTATCAAGTCCCCAGTGTGATATTTTTATTAATTAATTAAAATTTTTTCTTATATCGTTGTAGTCCCCATAGTTCTCCTGCGACTGTATCATCCTTGAGCCATCACCATATTCCCTTGTGTTCATCCCCCCCTGTTTTGCCCCTGCTTCTGTCCCTGGAAGGGAACTCCTTAATAAGGTAGGTAGTGATTTGTGACTACTTCTGGGAATTATTAGACATGAAATTTTTGGCATCTTTTTTTTTCCTCAAGATTTATTCATACAAGAGCTGGGGTACAGGCCAGAGATGTGAGGGGTGAGAGGATTCACCAGAGACAGAGTGGGGAACAGAACAGGCAGACTGACTGAAATACACTGCTGAGGGGAGCAGCAGGTGAGACAGGAGAGGTCTGCCTCGCCATGTGGTTTCTCCCTGGCCGGCCGGGGATGCTACTCATGCTGCAGAGGGTGCGGATTGCTTCATAATGCAGTGCTTAATCTCTTGCGCCACAAGGGAGGCCAATTTTTGGCCTCTTACATTTGTTAAATTCTAGAATTCAAGTCATTGATTTTCTTTTGAAATAAAAAAATCTTTAAAGTTAAGAAAACGCAGAGACTTTCAAAATTACAGCTTAGCATTTCAGTTTCTCAGATTCTTTCTGGAATTGACGATTTTCCTCAGGAATTTCTCAAAGCAAAATGCCATGTTAAGACAAAATTTCAAATATAGTATTAAACACAAGTCTAAAAAATAACTAATAAAAGATGTTCAACATAATTCTCCTTTTTCAACTGCATATGCCTTTATGGAGTCATCCATGTGGACTTATATTTTTTTTCTCATCTGCTAACAGAAGTTGTACATTTTTCAAAATAGTACAACATATAAACTGGTTCTACACTTCCTTGAGACGCAAACTCCTGCTGCTACCAGTGGAAATTGTGAGTCTGGGGCAAGAGAAGAAGCAAGAACCTTTATAGAGAATGGAACTTCCTATGATGTTACCTGCTGTGCTTGGCTCCTAGGCTGCCTTGTGTATTGGGCTAAGACTGGAGATAGCTCTAAAATCATAAAGTCCTGCTAATGTTTTACCTTTCAGCATTGTAGGGTGGTGTACATAAGACCATTGCCAGGTAACTTTATGCAGTCAACCTAACAGGTCTCTGTTTCACTATAACGTGATGCTAGCTGCTTTTAGTAATTGAATCCAGTTGGTATCATCACTGGTTAGACATTTTATACCTTTCTAGAGAATATTTTAAGCTGCTCTCTAATGAAAATGTCATAAAGCATCTGGTTCTTCATTGGGTCTTCTGGAAATTTCAAGCATTAAAAAGAAAATTGGCTCCTGAAGCTTATATTATAAACCAATGGAAAATCAATTAAAAATATTTAAGGGAAGCATAATCGTCAATTGCTCCTTCTCATCTCATAATTTCCAAACATAAGCTGATAGCTCTCATAACCTTTTTTTAAAAAGATGAATAACTTCCAAATTGATTCTTACTAAAATGGGTTTTTAAAGAGAAATGAGAAGCTTCCTTACATTAAATGCAAATAGGTCAACCTAGTAAAACCTCGGTAAGTCCTGTGATGAATAACAATATTGTGGTATTTCATGTAAACAAACTATTCTGTTGTCTGATGCTTTTTGTTTCTTAATTTAGAATTATGATAATATCCAGGAATTCTTACTTTTGGTATAGAATGATAAAATTTTATGGGTTTTTATGATTCAGTTTAAAGCTAAAGGAAATGTGTTTCAGGCATTTTCCTTGAACATTCCTGTTCTGGGCAGGAAGTGGGCAGTGTCAACTGAAAATGTGGCCATTAGATGGGAGGGAAATGTGCCCTGTGACCGAAGATCTACCTCCCCTATTGGATGTATTTTCTTATTCTTTGATATTTTTTACCTAAAACTAAACCAATGCTCAGTGATAGTTCAATATCGGGGAGAAAGCATGTCAAGCTTCAGCTGAAAGTGGTAGGGAGTGGTTGTTTGCTCAGAGGTAGCCTAAGTCTTTCTTATTGAGATAAGACCTTCAGGGTGTGCCTTCCTTTGCAAAAATGAATGACAGTCCCATTTTTAGGAACAAAGGTTAGATGACACTCCAGCTCTATTGCCCGCTCCTTGGGAGTCTTTAGGCAGACCTCAATATTCCCATCTTTATAGCGGACATAATAGCATTGAAATTTCTGTAATACTAGAATGAGTTTATTTGCTGAAAATTTTCTTAAATTCTCAAAACAATTATACATATCTAAGACAGTGGCACTAAGCAATCTGAATGAAAATGAATTTCTATTTTATTTAATAACAATACCATATTTGCAAATAATTCCATGCACATTCATGTCCCCAAATGGAATACAGTATGTGAGGATCCCAATTTGGGTGTTTTAATTTTTTTTTTTGTTGTTAAAGGGCATAGGTTCACAATGTTATACAGGTTTCAGGTGTGCATCATTATAAATTAACACCTGAATTTAGTACATAATGTTCACCATAGAAGCCAAATTCCATTTTCTAGTTTGAGTGTTTTAGTTGCATTTCTTTGCATTCTTAATTCTGTTTTATCATACGTTTCTTTTTTCCTTTTATTGTAAAAACTACAATTATTCATTAAAAATATTGATTATTACTATGTTCAAGGGTCATGCAGTTCTTTATGGGAAACAAAAAGGATAAAACACTGTCCCGTCATTAGAGAGCATACATTGTTCATATTATCTTGGATATTTACAGTTTGGTATCACTAGCCTGAACTGTGAATTTTATAGGTGTATTTCTTGAAATCATTCCTTGTGCAATGACAAAATTGATGATTACTTGAGCACCAACAGTGATTTTTTTTCATATAACAGTTTTTATCAGATAACATAATGTGTTTCTTAGAAAGGAAGTTCAAAAGGACCAATTCTGTTAGATTGCTGACCTTGACCTCCTGTGGCCAAAAATCCTGTTTCCCTATGTTTTTAAAGGAAACACGTTTGAGAAAAGCTCCCAAACCCAGATTCAGTGGTTTTCCTTAAAGCCTGTTTGGAGAGACAACAATGGAATTCTGGGAGAGATCTGACATAAGCGATTCATCTGATCCTTCTCAGGAGAGAAGTGTTTGTTTACTCTGCTCAGAGTGCTATATTTCTATGCATGTGCTATTATTAGAGTCCTTTGAAGTAGAAAATCGTATGTCATAGACCTTCCTTATGATTAAAAACTTTAAGGCTGTTTATCTGACGTGTATGTAGAGTACATAGAAAAGGAGAAACACCTGTTTGTTGTAATGGACTCTGAGGAATTAAGGATCAGAAGTTTGTAAGTTTTTATCCTCTCCACAGTGTCTCATTTGTTTATCTTACATCATAGGCTGCGTTTCAAGTATTTTATGATAGATGGCTTTAAAGAGGAAATTATGATTGCATCTGGATCCAAGAAATTTACAAAATACTGTGTGGTATCTAGAAACTGTATTGGACTGGAAATAATGCCTGCCCTGATTATATTAAACATATATATGTGTGTATATATATAGATATATATATAAATAAAACATTACGTGAAATAAAGTTGCTTTCAGAAACTAGCTATTGAAAAATGAAAACATCTTTCTCAAGCATTAACTTGTTTTTTTAAAGCTCTTTAAAAAATTCAAAATAGAACAGCACAAAAGATTTTTATTTTTTTAATTTTTTTAAAATATATTTTTAAAGATTTATTTTTTTATTTATACAAGCACTGGGTACAGTCAGAAGTGTGGGAGGGTGAGAGAATTCACTAGAGCCAGAGCGGGGAGCAGAACAGGCAGACTGACAAATCACACTGCTGAGAGGAGCAGCTGATACGGCAGGAGAGGTCTGCGCGCTATGTGGGACACTTGCTGGTGGCCGGGGATCGAACTGGTACTACAGCGGCTATGGCAGCTTCGCAGCCCAGCGCTCAACCGCTGCGCCACTGGGGAGGCCCAAGATTTTTAAATGATATGCAATTTAATTCATTTTACCCTATAGCTACATATCTTAGCTGTATGTATATATCTCAGTTTTAAAGTGGCTATATATTATTTATCTTTGTGAAAGTAAAATGCATGTACTGTATTGATAGATATTTGTGTAATTTTATTACACTATTGAAAAGAGGCCACAATGAACATTCATGTAACATATATTTTTAAAAAAAGATTTATTTTTATTTATTTATGCATTCAAGAACTGGGGTGCAGGCCAGAGGTGCGGGGGATGAGAAGACTCACCAGAGACAGAGTGGGGAGCTGAACAGGTGGATCTACTGAAATACATTGCTGAGGGGAGCAGTGGGCAAGACAAGAGAGGTGTGCTGAGCCATGTGGGTCAGCTCCCTGGCCCGGGATCAAACTGGTGCTGCAGTGGCTGCTGATGGCTTGATAGTGCTGAGAGTCACCTTCTTGCACCACCAGGGAGGCCCTCATGTACCTTTATTTATTCTCAAACATCTCTTACTGAAGGTAAAATATGTGAAAAAAGAGGAAAGACTCAATCAGATATGCCATTGAAGATGAGGGCTAATTACATTTATATTTATTATGGAAAGCAGTTTTACATCAAGCAATGAGAGGATTAATTGTAAGGGTAAAGTCATTTATGATACCAGATTTGACTTCTGCCTGCAGAAAGATGGAGTAGACAGTCTTTTTTCTTTTCTTCTTATTAACTAAAAGCACTGCACATTATATATAAAGTAAATATTGCATGCCTCTCAAAGGTGAACAGGAGGTAGAGTGGCTAGGTGCCTGGGAACCTAGGTTTTTACATTGGCACCTACCCTAGATTGGACATGAAAGAAACTGACAACTTGGAAATACTAACAGATACAGACAAACAAGCCCAAAGAAAACTTTATAATCTTTAGTAAAAGGACCAAGAAAAGGGCACCCTAACAAGGAAACTTTTAGATAATATATGCTCCACAGAAAAACTGGTGATCCTATCTCTCCATTTTCCTACCATCTCTCTGCCAATAATGGCCTCCACTTCCACCCTTAAATGCTATAACAAGTGCTCCTACTGTACTGAAATGATTTTAGTGAGGAGTGAATGGGAGTTAGGACCTTCCCTCTTCCATTCTTTAATGGAAATGAAAAACATGAAATGGCTGGACTTTCACCTTCTCTTTCTCCTAGGGTGGTATCACTGGATGCAAGATAGAGGGTCAAGGTTTTTACCACTGCTAAGTAATAATCATCCACCCTCTACAGAGTGAATGTAGCTCACATGGGGAGGAGTAATGAAGGACCCTTTTCCCTGAGGAAACCGAGTGGAAAACCTAAGAGTAATGAGGTGGCATCGTCTTTCCTCCACCAAGTGGTATCAGAAGAGATCTGTTAAACATAAGATTTAAATAAGATTCAGATTCCCAAAACAATGCCCCAAATCCCTAGGGATCAGCTGAATATCATTCATTATTGCAAGAACCAGGGTGAAATCAGAAAAGGCAATCAATGGAAGCTAATACTGAAATAGTACAGATATTAGAATTATCTAACAGAAATTTAAGGCTGTCATTACAAAATGCTTCAATAAGCAATGGCAAACACATTTGAAACAAATGAAAAACTAGAGAGTCTCAGCAAAGAAAAAGTCTCAGAAAAAAAGAAACAAAGAAAAACCAAATGAGGCGTGGCAGACCTCTCCTGCCTCGTCTGCTGCTCCCCTTAGCATCTTTCGCCTGTTCTGCTACCCTCTCTGTCTCTGGTGAAGTCCTCCAGTGCCTCTGACTGTACTCTAGTTCTTGTATAAATAAATAAATCTTTTTTTTTTTAAAAAAGGAAAAACCAAATGAAATGATGGGATTAAGAAGTATAATTAGGGCCTCCCCTGGTGGTGCAGGTGGTTGAGTGCAGCGCTGTGAAGCTGTCCGCAGCCTCTGCAGCGCAGGTTTGATCCCAGCCCGCCGGCCGGCGAGGGTCCCACATGGTGCAGCAGACCTCTCCTGTCTCACTCGCTGCTCCCCTCAGCAGTGTATTTCATTAGTCTGCCTGTTCTGTTCTCCACTCTGTCTCTGGTGAATCCTCTCATCCTCCTGCGCATCTGGCCTGTACCCCGGTTCTTGTATAAATAAATAAATCAGAAACAGACACCTTTGTATATGTGGACTTAATATGATAATGCCAGTATTGTTAAGAAAATAAAGCTACGATAGCACACTGTATATAAAAATTGTAGATGAATCAAACACCTAGAAAAATAACTACTGTATCATGCTAATTATGTTTAGTAGTAAAAATATCTTAGGGTCACAGAGGCTTAATATAGGAACGCTCCTCTGATTATACAAAATGTGAAGTGAGGGCAAAGACTCCTCAACACAACTCCTTCCAGGTGATGTTCCAGGTGGTGATTCAGGTATTGAGGCTGCTTCAGTCTTGTTCCTATGAAATTTAGAATTTTTGCTTTGAGGTATGCTGGTAAAGGAGAGGGGAGAGCTAGTCGGGTAGAAATGATTAAATTGTATGTGTCATTTCTGCCCAATTTCCAGTGCTTAGAATGAATCGTATACTTCTTAACTAATTGTAAAAAGGGCTTGAAAATGTGGGAGAGTATGAGCAAAAACAATCAGTATTAACTGTCTGTCAAAAAAGTATTACAGTCATATAGAGATACACATTTTTATAAACTCAGAGTTGGGGAGGTTTTTTTTTTTTTAAAAGATTTATTTATTTATACAAGAATCGGCTACAGGCCAGATGTGTGGGAGGGTGAGAGGATCCACCGGAGATAGAGTGGGGAACAGAACAGGCAGACTGATGAAATACATTGCTGAGGGGAGCAGCAGGTGAGATAGGAGAGGCCTGCCTTGCCATGTGGGCATCTCCGTGGCTGGCTGGGATAGAACTGGTGCTGCAGAGGCTGTGGACAGCTTCACAGTGCTGTGCTCAACCACCTGCGCCACCAGGGAGGCCCGGGAGGGTTTCTTATGATTGTCTGAAAAAGAAAAAACAACAAAAGAAAAAGGCATTCTTAACTACAAAATAGTTTGTGCACACACATGAATGCCAAAATGATAATTTTCCCAATGTGAAGCGTTTTTATCAAGAAAAGTGACAAACAGGGGCCTCCCTGGTGGCACAAGGGGTTAAGACACAACCTATGAAGCTATCAGCAGCCACTGCATGAGTTCGATCCCCAGCCATGGTGGAGACCCACATGGCGCAGCAGAACTCTCCTGACTCGCCTGCTGCTCTCCTTAGCAGTGTATTTCAGTCAGTCTGCCTGTTCTATTCCCCACTCTGTCTCTGGTGAATCCTTTTACCCTTCACACCTTTGGCCTGTACCCCAGTTCTTGTATGCATAAATAAAATCTTTACAAAAAAAAGAAAAGTGACAAACAACCCAATATATAAAATACCTAGAGATTAAAAATTCAAAAATTAATAACATCAGTAATATATGTTCAAGGAAGTAAATTGTAGTTTGCTGATAATGCCATGAAAATTGGACACAATTTTTTTTCTTTTCATTTTTTTAATTTTATATATTTTTTACATTATTTTTCATTTTTGCACTATGTATGCATTTTCATCTTGGTTATAGTCCCCATAAAATTCCCAGTCCCTTTGTTTTGATCCTACTCCTCCCTCCTCCCCCTTTCCCCCCCAGCACTGTGTCTCTGGTTTATACTTGCTTGTTGATTTTGATTTTTACTTTATTATAGTTAGTCTTTTTCCTGGTCCTTTATTGAGGTTTTCTAAATTCCTGCTATGAGTGAGACCATCTGGTATTTTTCTTTTTTCTTTTTCTTCCTGGCTTATTTCACTGAGCATGACCCCTTCCAGCGCCATCCATGTTGCTGAAAATTGCATAAGTTTATCTTTTTTGATAGCTGAGTAATATTCCATGGTGTATATGTACCACATCTTCTTGATCCAGTCATCTATTTTTGGGCATTTGGGTTGTTTCCATAGCTTAGCTATTGTAAATAGTGCTGCTATAAACATAGGGGTGCAGGTGCCCTTTGGAATTAATGTTTCTGTATCCTTTCAGTAAATACCTAGGAGTGAAATTGCTGGAGTATATGGAATCTTTATCTTTAGTAGGTTGAGGAACCTCTACACAGCTTTCCATAGGGATTGGACCAGCTTGCACTCCCACCAGCAGTGCAGGAGAGTTCCTTTTTCCCCACATCCTTGCCAACATTTGTTGTTGCGGATTTTTTTTTAATATGTACATTCTTACTGGTGTAAGAGGATATCTCATTGTAGTTTGGCACTACATCAAATTAAAGAGCTTCTGTAGAGCAAAAGAGACAGCAACCAAAGCAAAGAGACACCCCACTGATTGGGAGAAAATTTTTGCACACAACACTCATGATAAAGGACTGATCACAAAAATCTACAAAGAGCTGATGAGACTCAACAAAAAACAAAGTAAATAATCCAGTAAAAAAATGGGCAGAAGAGCTAAAAAGAAACTTCTCCAAAAAGGCAATGCAAATGGCCAACAGGCATATGAAAAAATGTTCAACATCACTTATAATCAGGGAAATGCAAAACAATTTAATTTTTACTGAGTCTGATTGAATCATGGATGTTGTATTTATACAACGGGATAGCATATAGTCAATAAAACAGAAGAAGATAAATCTCTACACTGATGTGAACAGAATGTCCTTGAGCTATAAAGGAAAAAACAAGATGTAGATTACTGTGGACACTGTGACTATTATTTGGGGAAAATTTTAAATTGATTTAAAAAATTGATGTAGACAAGAGAATTGATAAATAATAGGACAAATAGATAACAAAATATAACTAAATATGGAAGAATATGGATATAACTGTTAATATTGTTTTTTTTTGAGATGTAGAGGAGGCTACATTCACTTTGTTAAAATTCATATAATTTTCCAAGTGATAATTTTTATTTTTTTGAGTTTTTCTGCACTGTTTAAATAAAAATGATATTTATTTAAATTATGATTTTTAATTCAATAATATTTAACTCACTTATTCATCCATTCACCTATCCATCTATTCACCCATTCATCCATCATTCTGTCCATTCATTCTATCATATCCAAGCAACATTTGTTACCTATCCATAGACATTGTGTTTGCCTTGCATATCACATTTGCCATTTAGCTGTCTCATTTTGGAAATAGAAGAAGGATGCCCAAATGTTTTTTCCTCCTTCTAGTTGATCATTTATTTAAAAACAAACCAACAAAACATAAAAAGTCTGGTCCTGGGCTTCTTGAACACACCATCTGGCGTGGCTTCCCTAGCCTCTGGCCTTTGTCTGCCCTGTAGATGACAGATTAGTGGGGAACATCCTTTATAGTAGGAAATGGAGGTCAATAAAATTTGCACCAGGCTTTCCAATTTAGTATCATCCCAGTCAGGACATCCCAAAATAAAATTTGTTTCAAAAATAGATCTAGGAGTAGAAAAAGTCAGGACTGAAAACAAACAATTAATCCTCTTATGTCATTGATTCTGTGAGAAAACTAGATTTAAAAAAATCAGTTTCTTGTTCAGGTGCAATGATTTTGCTGGTAGAAAAAAAGCAGAACAAAAATAGTGCAGAGTCTAGTGTGATAAACGATACTACAGAGCAAAACAGGAAGTTATTTAATAGAAGAAAATAATTGACTTCACAGCCTGAGACATGAATAGATCTTGACTGCATATGTTTTGCATTTGTAGAGTTTTGTATTGATGCTTTATTGACCAATACTGTGTATTTGGTGGCAACATGTTAGATATCTTCAGTGTTGGATGAAAAGCATTCTCTATATAAGAATGCTTCTTTTTAAAGAAGCATTCTTATATATTCACTATATAAGAAAAAGGAAAACATGAGCTTCTATTTTCATATATGTACCATATTTGTATGTGTGCATGCATTTATTGATATATATATGCATGTGACCTTATACTATAGAGATTTTAATGAATTTTATGTGCAGCTGGTCAGATATCTCAAACCCATCTGATATTTTCCTGCTACAATATTAAAAAATAATAGCTTCATCATAGAAATATATAGCTCTTCCAATTTTTTAGAAGAGTTGGGGAATGTTTGTTCAAATGGTATCTGTTCAAAAAGGAGAAAAACATTTCTTCCTAATATTTCTTATGATTTGTTCTTATAGTGTTAATCTGGGAAAATATTAAGCTGGTAGTTTCTTCTCAGAGAACTTGTCTCAACGCCAAGAAAAACTGTTTGTCTTAAAAATTCTTTTCATATAGGAAACAAAATTGGACATTTTAAATCTTTACTCTGATAATTCAGGCAGAACTTCTTAAATGAAATCAAGGTCGGTATGTGGTAGGCTGTTATGAGAGTTTTTTTTTTTTTTTCAAATCTCCATTCCCACCTCATAGGGGAGGGAATGACATGCCCAATGAGATTCCGTGGTTTGTCCAAGATAGTGGCAGTAAGCGGCACCGCTGATGTCAAACCAGATCCAGAAACCCCCAGACACTTGCAAAACATGCTCTTTGTATAAAGTACAAAAAAAGCTCATTTATCCTTCAGCTGACTTGCTATCCTCTAATTTTAGCTGGCTGCCGTCACAGACTCAAATGCAAGTCGAACTCATGTGGACAACTAAGAAATGATTCCAGTGTCTGAGAACTTCAGGGTGTATGAAAGAGAAGAGTACTGTTTTGTTTACTTATTTTCCTTTGTTGTTGTTTACCTAGGACAAGACCTTGTCAGCATTTCAAATACACAGAAGCTGCTGCTTCTTGTTGGTGGCGGACAAGAACTTGCCTTTCTTCCCTGTTTTGCTGGGGCTATGAACAGAGTCTTTGAGGAGGGGAAAGGGAATGGGCATCCCTGAGGACCTGCCCTGTGCGAGGAGAGAAAGCCTAGCAGATGGCAGCTGACACGTAGCGGGCACTTTGTAGGAACCCCGGCCCCATGCAGGCTTCCTGAGCTGCAATTCAATGTCCCTCCCTTGCCAGGGCAGCCCAGAGGCGTCTGATGACTTGGCCTGGGACCAGCAGGCTTGCAGCCAAAGGGCAGTAAATCAAAGTGAAAAAGGGGTGATATTTTAAAAGCAAATGACATTTTTTTTTGTTTGTTTTGGAGACAAAGAGAAATAAGTTATTGTAGTTGTAAAAGGTAGGAGATGTAAAACAGCACTGTCATAAGTTAAGGTTCTTTGTAAAAACCTTTTCTTTAATGAAAGAGTATGTACTGTTCTTATTACACAAATTTCCCAATATTTTGCTAGATAAGAATGGAGAGTGTATAATTCTAGTTATGCAGGACAATTGCTGACCCAGCATCGGTGAAGCTTTTACTCTTTTAAAATAAGCAGAACATTCTAGTCATAATCTTTACCAGCATATTAAAATGTTTTCTGTGTAAAATTTCTGGCTTCCAAATCTTTTTCTAAGTCAATTTCTCAGTTTTTGGTCCTTGATGAGATTTTTTCACGGGTGCTCTCAAACATAGAAAAATATCTTTAAATATTTATCTTCCATGACCAGCTGAGAATAGCTCTGTAACCCGGAAAGAGATTCATGTGGAAGTTGGGCTGGGTCTCAGGAAGCTATGTTATGAGCACCTGGATCTGGGGGTTTGTATCCACAGAGTTCTGGGGGACACTTAAGCATTCACTTGCTTATCCTGAGCGTATCTTTAATTTTTTAACTTATAAGTATAAAATATTTCAGGAATATAAAAAATGTACAAAAATAATATGAACATCAGATTCTCATACTATTTTTTGATTAAGCAATAAAACGTTTCAATTTAATTAGAAGGGAAGAATACCAAGTCACCAAAGAATAACTGAAAAGAAATATGATTTTTCTTTAAACTTACTACTACTTTAGTTGAACTCTTGTGTTTTCCAAGAGTAGAAATGAGAGATACCCTGTTGACCCAGATGTGAAGGGAGAAGCATAAGAAAAAAAAAAAAGAGGTCATAATACACTCTAGGAAATGTCACAGCAGACAGAAGTCCTTGGAACTAAGGGGCTACAGAGCAGTACCTAAGTTGGGGTGGAAGGTGATGACGCGGTAGTGGCCAGTACATGTTTCTCAGGGAAAGTGATCCTTGATCTGATTCTGGAAGGTGGATCTGTGTTGAGGCCTGCTTAGGGGGGAAAGGGGAAGGGAATATTAGGTTTCTGGGCACGTGCATCTGTAAAGACTTGTAGGTGCTGAGCCTGGACAACTACTGAGAATTTGTTGGCTGGAGTAGGCTGTGCTAAGAACTGGGATTTGCGGGTGTTGATTCAAACCATCATTTCTGCACTTTAGAATATGGACTCTGTCTTATCAAGCTTCTGAAATTATACACAATATGGTAGGAGTCTGTGGGTGTGTGCCTGTGTTCCTTTGGGAAGGTCCAGCTCTTTCTTCCCATCTTAAATGTCTTATAACAATCAAATAGGGAAAAAACTCTAGTAGGATAGAAGAAGGTAATTGGATTGGAAGGTTATTACAGTGAGAAGACAAATAATGAAGTCTTGGAAAGGACGCTTTCCAAGATAATCAAGAGAAGGTGTCAAAAGGAATTGTTATCTTATTGGATTTTCAGGAGGAGAGGAGAGAGCAGTCCAGTTTAAATATCTCAAACGTTATCTTGAATATGAACCATCTGTCCATACTGAATAGCAGGTCTGGGGAGAAACCAGGAATCCCACATCTCCAGGTCCCTTGGTGATGGTAATGGGTTGTGTCCCTCATCCCCCAGAAACTACACTTGAGCAGCAAGAGTTGATGTGTCATAGTCTGGGTTCGGGGTTAAAGATTGGGGGAAAATATTTGTGTTGCATATAATTGAAAATCAATTATATAAAAAACACGCAACAAACTCTTAAAAATCAGGAAGAGAACTACAAGCAACCCCCAAAAAACCAGGCAAAGATAAAAGAAATCACAGAACAGGGAACAGCAATGGGCAACAAAATTAACACAAGCTTCTCCACCTCCCCAGTTCTACAGGCAAGAAGTTAGTATATTCCTCATGTCAACAGCTAGAACAGCAGAACCTGGATGGCAGTTCCTTCTCTGATCCAGCAACTGTGTGCTAAGATCTGCATCTCTGTGCTGCATTCTGAATTTAAACTCTCATCTCTAAATTACAAAGAGGTTTTTCTGGATGAGTTGCTCTGCTTTATGATGATGTATTGGGGAAATCTTTTAGCTTTTGACAAATGAAATTTAAAATATTGTAATTACATTTTAAAATATTTAAAGATTTAAAATACTACTAGTATAATATATCAGAAGTAGCATGTAACACAATTATTGGCTACTATATTTTTTAAAACCTGCATTTGATGCACAACATATTGACAGGCATATTTTCCTATCACTGAAGGTCAAAGATAAACTACAATTATGTTTTCATTTTTTAAAAAATCAGTTATGTATACCTTTACTAAAGAAAACCAGTTTTTTTACTCTTAAAATTCTAGTTTTATTAGATTTCATTTTGTTAACTTTATAAAAAATTTCTTCATAGTCAAGGGAAGAAAATGTTCTATAATTCTTGAGTCTGAGCCCATGATATGATTGTTCGGTCCCTAGAAGTGTTTGGATTAAGAACCAATATATAGATGGAGCTTCACTATTTTAAATGTTCTCATGCAAACATTCTCATCATTGTAACTAAAGACTCTGTGCTCTTTAGGCAAATATTACTACTCTCATCATGTTGAAATTGAGACTTAAGCACAGTGTTTTTAAATCACTTGCTCTGAGACACACTGACCTGTGGGGACATGATCAGGATTCCTGACATGAGCAATTGGGTTTGGCTCACTTAGACCTGCTATTTGCCACGTGCAGGCCTGATATATGGAGCCACCCTGCCTGTCCACTGAAGGCCTCTTCCAGGCCACCAGTGACCTTCCCTGCAAGTCTCCCTTTTGAGCAGATCAATAGCGCTTGGCACAGGTGATCGCTGCCACTGATAAACTCTCTTCCTCCTGGGATCCCTTTCTTGCCTTTTTCAGATGCTTCACTATTTCCAGCTTCTAAGTATTGAACATCCCAGGGTTTTGTCTTTGAAGTACTCCTATATTTACATGCACATATTACTTTCTAAGTTTAAAATACTATAAATACATAAACCACGAGAGTAGTGAATTATATGAAAGACTGTGGTTTTTGATCTGTGTCTCATCACTATCATGATGTTGAGAACTGCTCAAATATTATGAGACAAAAATTAATGGTTGATTTTAAAATATGATGTCACTATTAAATGAATGATGTCACTATCAAAAGTGGCAGTGTAAGAACTAGACTTATGTTGCAAAGGCTTCAGAAAACCATATTTTTTTTTTTTTTTTTTTTTTTTTTTTAAATATTAAATTTTATTTTTATATTCCCCCATACAATTGCAAACGCCCCATTCTGACCCCAATCCTTCCCCTCCCGCCCCCCACCCCCCAAAAAGTGTCTCTGGTTCATAGTTTTTTGTTGATTTTGATTTTCACTTTCTTATATTCATTTTCCTGGTCCCTTATTTAAGTTTTCTAGATTCCTGCTATGAGTGAGACCATCCGGTATTTTTCTTTTTCTTTTTGGCTTATTTCGCTGAGCATGATCCCTTCCAGTGCCATCCATGTTGCTGCAAATTGCATGTGTTTATCTTTTTTGAATGCTGAGTAATATTCCATGGTATATATGTACCACATCTTCTTGATCCAGTCATCTATTTTTGGGCATTTGGGCTGTTTCCAAAGCTTAGCTATTGTAAACAGTGCTGCTATAAACATAGGAGTGCAGGTGCTCTTTGGAATTGATGTTTCTGTGTCCTTTGGGTAAATACCTAGGAGTGGAATTGCTGGATCATATGGAAGCTCTATGTTTAGTAGGTCCAGAAATCTCCACACAGCTCTCCATAGTGGTTGGACCAGTTTGCACTCCCACCAACAGTGCACAAGAGTTCCTTTTTCTCCACATCCTCGCCAACATTTGTTGTTGCTAGTTTTTTTAATATGTGCCATTCTCACTGGTGTGAGATGGTATCTCATGGTAGTTTTGATTTGCATTTCCCTGATTACAAGTGATGTTGAACATTTTTTCATATGTCTGTTGGCCATTTGCAAGAAAACCATATTTTTGCTCCAAATTGATATACTCCTCAAATTATGGGGCAGATAAAGAGCCAGTGTATATTAGACAGAGTTCAAAGGGCTGAGAATTCAGCAATTTTATCTGTGAGTTACAAGTAAGTGAAGAAGGAAAGCATTAAATGAGGCCTTTTCTAAATCCTTGGAATAGTGTGTCTTAACCCTCAATTTATTTATTTATTTGTTTATTTCATTTTAAAAAGACAGTTTTATTAGAAAAAGGATAAAGAAAAGGAGAGGCACTTGTAGTCACAGGTAGGCAGGCAGGTAAACTGCTAAATTCTCAATTTAAGGAGGAGAGAGGAGCCTGAAATATGTTAAACACTTTTCTAGATGTTGGGGTAAATAGTTTAAAAAGTAGAACAAGTTGGAAGAGAGACAATTGATAAATTTGTATCATCGAGTTAAGCAAAAACAATCTTGTGATGGAGCATATGATGAAAAGTGCCTTTTAAATCAATCAATCAATCCCTCAACTCACTTTTATTTCTAAATTAAGTACCAGTGATAGTACAATTTCTACACATCTGTGCATTTTGTGGAGTCCAGTATGCTGCAGCAGCCCCAGCAAAGCAGTACCATCTACCCTTCACCCCGCTTCCAAGCCCCCTAGAGAAGAGCAGTCAGTCATGTCTCAGGAACCAGAACCTGACAAATGCCTCTCACACTTCACTTAGAGGAGGATAAAGAAGGCAGACTTTCCCAGTGGTTCTTAAAACAGTTCAGAAAGCAGTACTTTAAAAATTCTTCATTTTGGGGCACCTCTCTGGTGGCGCAGGTGGTTGAGCGCAGCTCTGTGAAGATGTCCACAGCCTCTGGCAGTGCGGGTTCAATCCTGGCTGGCCGGGGAGATACCCACAGGGCATGGCAGACCTCTCCTGTCTTGTCCTCTGCTCCCCTCAGCAGTGTATTTCAGTCAGTCTGCCTGTTCTGTTCCCTGCTCTGTCTCTGGTGAATCCTCTCACCCTTCTGCACATATGGCTTGTACCCGGTTCTTGTATGCATGAATAAATAAATCTTAAAAAAAAAACTTCAGGGGCCTCCCCGGTGGCGCAGCGGTTGAGCGCTCGGTTGCGAAGCTGCCCGTGGCCTCTGCGGCGTCGGTTCTATCCCCAGCTGCTCCCCGGCCACCAGAGGAGGGTCCCACATGGCGCGCAGACCTCTCCTGCCGCCCGCTGCTCCCCTCAGCAGTGTACTTGGGTCCTTCTGCCTGCTCTGCTCCCCGCTCTGGCTCTGGTGAATTCTCTCACCCTCCCGTGCTTCTGACTGTACCCAGTGCATGTATAAACAAAAACAAAACAAACAAACAAAAACAAACAAATAAATAAATAAAAAACATGCCTCTATTAAAAAAAAAAAAACTTCATTTTTAAAAAAATCACTCAAAAGTAAAAATGCAGTTAAGATATTTTCAAAGGGAAAATCTTGTCATTTATGCTCAGTAACTAAAATCCTAGTCCTTACTACTCTGGATTTTGGGAAATGAAAACTTTTTTTTTTTTTTAACATTTACACAGATGTTTAATTAGTTTTATTAACAAAGCAGGGATTTAGTTTCTGTACAAATCAAGACGGTCATGCAAATACTCTAAATTGTGTGTGTGCAATGCTGACCTACCTGTCCTGATGTGCCTGCTCCGCACTCTGTCTCTGGTGTCTCCTCTGTATTTTTGAGATGACTGTTGTAACTTATGCTCTTTATTTTATGATTCTATTTATTATAGTTTTATTCCTTTTTGTGTTTGCCTTTTCAAAGAACTGGCTTTTGGGTTCCTTGATCTTTTGGACTGTCTTTTTTATTTCTATTTTGATTTTTTTTCTGCTCTAAATTTTATTGTTTCCTTGTTATTTTTATTGTTATTACTGCTTTTGTTGCCTCTCACAGATTCTGATAGCTCATATCTTCATTTTTTTCTGTCTCCAGATTTTTTTTGAAAGATTTATTTATTTATTTACACAAGCACGGGGTACAGTCAGAAGCGCGGGAGGGTGAGAGAATTCACCAGAGCCAGAGCAGGTAACAGAACAAGCAGACTGACTCAACATGTGTCACATCAAGAATGTTCCATTGCACTTTAAGAATATGGACTTAGCTTTTTTGGTGATGCAGTGCCCTATAAAAATGTATTAAATCCATGTGGTCTATTTCCTTGCTCTACTACTATCAATATAATGTTGCTGCCAATATCTGGTTTCAGATTTGTTAATCTAAAAATTTATTACACCTTCATTTGTTGCTCCTTCATTTGGTGTGTATATATACATTGATGAGAGTAATGTTTTTCTTATGTATTAGCCCCCTAGTCATTACATAGGGGGTCTTTCTCTTGCTTCCCTTTTTACTTGGAAGTGTATTTTATCTGATATGAAGTATGCCTGCTCCTGCCATTTCTTTTAACAAAAGGAATAAGGCTAGACTGATTTTACTTGAAAAACAACAAAAAAGGTTTCTGTACAGATCAAGACAGTCATGCAAATACTCTAAATTATGTGTATGCAATGCTGACCTAACTGTCCTGATGTGCCTTCTCCCTTTTCGGTCACCGAGGTGCACTGATGCATGCGCACCACAAGATGGAGCCTTTAAAGCAGTTTACTTCCTAGTGCTTCCTCTCCATTTCCCGCTTTGGAAAGTGAAGGTCTGAGTTAATGAGTGTTTGGGTGACCAAAGCAAACACAGTAATGAGAAGGTTCATGGGCCTTGAGGGGATTGTTCTAGTCATCGTCACACTAAAGGCTGATCTTTCCTTGGCCCTGTACTGATGAATATTGTTATCAGCATCTTTCATGAAGACACAAAAGTTATGCTTGGCAAGTGCATGGATGATACAAAGTCAGAGAGAATGATTGGTGCACTGGATGAGATTGTAAAGACTCTAAAAGCTTTCAGTTGACTGAAATATACAAGGTAAATGTGAACAGGGATAAATACACAAGTTTTCCTTCTGATGGTATGGTAAAAAGTAAGGTCTGGAATGGGAAAAAGGAGATCTGCATATGAGTCCCAGGTAATACTAACAATAATCATGATGACTATGTTGATTATAACAATGTCACCTAACACAATGTTGCACAGAATGCGGTCCATCATCTGCGGGTTGGCAAAATACTTGTTCCCAGTCCTTTACAAGTGGCTCCTGCCAAGCTATCAACGATCTTCTGTGTAAGTATAAATGTCTAGACCCAAATACCTCAGTTTCCTTCTGGTGAATGATGACAACAATATTTGACATAAAGTGTTGTCATGGTGAAGGTCAGAAATATGATGCAGCTAAAGTTCAAGTTATGATTCCTGGCACATAGTGTGTGCCCAGTACATGGAAGGCAATATAAGTGTGTTTCTCCTTCATCCCTCTTCTTGCTATCCTTGTTTCATAGATCAGGAACTGAGCTGAGTTTCAATCATACAGTTCCCAAGTGCCAGAGCCCAGACTTAATAGCAATTTTCTGATTCTTAATTTCATTGCTTATCCACTACTGTACATTGCTAATTCCTGGACTACATTCTTGGATTAGACCAAGGAAGTATTTTAAATTTTTTGGCTAAACCTCTTTTATGGTCATAACTTACAAAGATACAGACACACACACACACGTACACAAACATAGGTATCTTTTTTTTTTTTAAATATTTATTTATTTATTTACACAAGCACGGGGTACAGTCAGAAGCGCGGGAGGGTGAGAGAATTCACCAGAGCCAGAGCAGGTAACAGAACAAGCAGACTGACGAAATATGCTGCTGAGGGGAGCAGTGGGTGTGGCAGGAGAGGTCTGTTGCGCCATGTGGGACCCTCGCGGGGGCCCGGGATCAAACTGGCACTACAGAGGCTGCGGGCAGCTTTGTAGGCCAGCGCTCAACCACTGCGCCACCAGGGGAGTCCGACAAACATATGTATCTTGAAACAAGTTTCAAGTAATAATACTTGCCTTTCATAAGTGTAATGCACTCTGGTATTTTTCTACTCTCTTTTATTTCATTTATAAAGAAGAAGCTGTTGTTGACTGATTAAATTAGTTTTTAAAAATTTTTTTTATAATAAATTTTATTTTTATATTCCCCATAGAATTGCAACCCCCTTATTTTGACCCCAATCCCTCCCCTCCCGTCCCCTACCCCCCATAGAGTGTCTCTGGTTCATAGTTTTTTGTTGATTTTGATTTTCACTTTCTTATAGTTATTCATTTTCCTAGATTTAAGTTTTAAGTTTTAAGTTTTCTAGATTTAAGTTTTCTAGATTCCTGCTATGAGTGAGACCATCCGGTATTTTTCTTTTTCTTTCTGGCTTATTTCGCTGAGCATGATCCCTTCCAGCGCCATCCATGTTGCTGCAAATTGCATGTGTTTATCTTTTTTGAATGCTGAGTAATATTCCATGGTATATATGTACCACATCTTCTTGATCCAGTCATCTATTTTTGGGCATTTGGGTTGTTTCCAAAGCTTAGCTATTGTAAATAGTGCTGCTATAAACATAGGGGTGCAGATGCTCTTTGGAATTGATGTTTCTGTGTCCTTGGTTTTAGCAGGCTGTAACTCACTTGAAAACTTGGAACAGTATTGGCTATTTCTGCAAATTCTTCCATTCTAATAGCTTCTGATTCTACTAGAAAACAAAAACACAAACAAAGGTCTTCAAATCCAATTTCCTTAGATATTGGGGCTTCAGCCTAAGTTAATATGTGGAAAAACTTCAATTTCCAGGCTCCTCCAGGAAACTCGCATTCTTTTTGGGTGCCATTTTTTAGGGAAATCAACAATGTGTTCAGAGAAGGGCAAAGAGGCTTCAGTCAAGGTGGGGGAAGTGTTTGAAATTATTTATGGAGCTAGGAATAAGTGATCTGATTTTGAAGGAAAAAAGTCTCTAAACAATTAAACAAAAGAAGGATATCATGATTATAGGTCTCTAAAGCAGTAGAATTATCCTTTAGGACTGAATAGGTCATGGTCTGCTGATGGGCAATATCTCATAGAAAGCTCAATTCTATTGGGTTTTTATATTTTGATATGTAAAGTGAGAATCATGCAAGATGCTTGTTACTCCACTTCCTTCACTGCGAGCCTGTAAAACTTGGGCAGGAAACTGCCCCTCCCAGGGTAAGTGGAGAACCTTAAAAACTTGGTGTTGGCAGGACTTTTGCCCAGCTTCAAAGAGATTTGAAAGGGTGTGACAAATTCCAGCCCAGGCTCTGCCTTGGAACACCACATTCCTTTGCCCAGAGCCTGCCTGGCCTTGTGGGAAAGCCCCTGGTTCCTGATACTCAGGATGAGTAGGAAGCACTTGCCCAGTTGTTTCCCTGCCTCCTTGGTTCCAGCTGAAAACCTTTTCTCCATGGAGACAGGAAAGGCGGAAGTGCAGGGCTGGAGCAAGTTCTCCACTGGGGCTGCAGTGGCCTGTAGCTGGAATTCCCCCTGGAAGATGGCTAAGACCATGAAGTCTGCATGATTCTTGCTTAGGTAGGCCATTATATTGGAATGAGTAACAACAGTTTTGCTGGAAGTTTTAAGTTCAGGAAGGAAAGGGGAAAGAGAATGAATTAAGGATGACGTGACTGGGAAATCTGGGAGCAAAATGGGGACACCAAAACACAGTGGAAAGACTAAAGTGGTGGAAATTATGAGTAATTTTGATAGTACTAAGTTTGTGGCTTACAGAGAGAACTGTAGCATAAAATGACTTCCACCAACAATATTGATTTTGCTTCTCATCCTATGCAACGTTAAATCCAGATACTTGAAGTAAAATGTGATCATATTTGAGAGGGAAGTGTTTCCTTGGGATGTGAACTGTGCTGTAGTCCAGGATAACATAGTTTGTCATTATCTTGTGGCATCTCAGATTGAGTTTAATTTTTTTTTTTTTAAGATTTATTATTTATACAAGAACCGGAATACAGGCCAGATGTGTGGGAGAGTGAGAGGATTCACCAGAGAGAGAGCGGGGAACAGAACAGGCAGACTGACTGAAACACACTGCTGAGGGGAGCAGCAGACGAGACAGGAGAGGTCTGCTGTGCCATGTAGGTTTCTCCCTGCCAGCCGGCTCGAACCCTCACTGCACAGCCAACAGCTTCACAGTGCGGCGCTCAGCCACCTGCGCCACCAGGGAGGCCCGAGTTTAACTCTTTTTTTTTTTTTTTTAAGAGGCATGTATTTTTATTTATTTATTTGTTTGTTTGTTTATATATGCACTGGGTACAGTCAGAAGCGCAGGAGGGTGAGAAAATTCACCAGAGCCAGAGCAGGGAGCAGAACAGGCAGAAGGACCGAAGTACACTGCTGAGGGGAGCAGCGGGTGGCAGGAGAGGTCTGCGCGCCATGTGGGACCCTCCTCTGGTGGCCGGGGAGCAGCCCGGGATCGAACCGGCGCCGCAGAGGCCGCGGGCAGCTTCGCAACCCAGTGGTCAACTGCTGCGCCACCGGGGAGGCCCTGGAGTTTAACTCTTTTAATTAACATTCGTTTTGGTGGTTCTTTCATTAGGCTTGAACAAATAGTGAGGAGCTTTCTGACAATGACTATATTTTTTCCCTTATCCCTTCCTATGGTGGATTGAGTATAATGGCACTTCAATTAGTTTAGATATCAAGTTATTTGTGATGATAAGATGGGATGGGCTGAGGAAGCAGCAGAAGTTGTATGTGTGAGTCTAGCATGGAGTGGGAGTGATGACTTGTTGAACACAGTGATAATCAGAGCAGCGGTTAACATGTATTGGATGGTAACTCTGTGCTGAACAGTATTCGCATCACCAACTATAACTATCTAATTCTATATTCAATAACCCAGTCAAATAATTACTATTTGAGGGTAGTGAATTTGCCCAAGGTTGAAGTGCTGAGATGGTCTGAACAGTGAGCTGCTCCTTTTGTACTTCCTGGGGAGGTGTTGTTCTTCCTTGACTAGATAAACCAGCCTAAGCAGCTAAAAATGCAAGCAGTAGAGTCAGAAGCTGAATAAACTGTTTCCTAAGAAATAGGGTTGCTTCACGTGCCCAGGTAACAATGTTGGTGATTCAACACTGCAAAAAAAAAACATTCTTTCATTCCCAGAGACCACAGTGTAGTTATGAGCTGCAGGGGGCTTCCAGCTCCATGTCCATGGAACACCAGTAGCCCTTTGTCAAGAGGAGCTTCCCTCAAGTGCTTATATGCACTGGAGAGGAAACTGGATGAAGTGACTTAGCTGCTGCAGCCTTATCCTGTACGGACCCTCCTCAGCGAACCAAAAGGAGTATGGAGGAGGGGACCTAGAAACCTGCCAGGGATGGAGGTTCTTGTCCTCAACTCAAGTGAAGCCTGACAAGCTAGCAAAGCTCAGGAAGCTGCAAACTATCATACCCACAAGTAAGTGAATTCTAGATGTGTACTGAGGGAATGAAGATTGTCCATTCTAAAAATAAATCTTTATTCAATTTTACACAATTGTTATGAGTTCCCAAAATCTGTTCAAAAGAGCAAATGATGCAACATATCCTGTGAGGAAAATGAAGTCTCTTTGGTTGTCAAGTGTTTTTGGTGAGGCAGGTTTCTTTACAACTTGCCTCTCAACGTTCTTTGTGTCCCCAGAGCCTAATATGTCATAGTCAATGACATAGAATACATGCTCAGCGAAGGCCCATTAACTTGAACATTCACAGATGAGTGAAACACAAAATGTAGGTTTTTTAGGAGATAAATGTGGAGTTCTTCCTTGAAGTTTCCTACATGAAGAAACAAAAATGAGAAACATCTGGAAAACAAAACATGCTATTATTATATAAAGATGAATAATTCAGTCCCTGTGATGAAACAGCAAATAATGATGATGAGACATAAAACTTAAAAGCCCTGAGAAGGGGCAGAGAAGGCAACAGTGTATTCCAAATTTGCAGAGAAATGTCTGAGAGGTAATTCAGTTTTGAAATTTTTCACTAAAAATCCCAGCCACACACACACACAAAATTCCAATCACATTTTTTTAAAAGATTTATTTATTTATGCATACAAGAACTTGGTATAGGCCAGAGGTGTGGGGGGTAGTGGGGGAGTGTGAGAGGATTCACCAGAGACAGGGTAGGGAACAGAACAGGCAGACTGACTGAAACACACTGCTGAGGGGAGCAGGGGGCGAGACAGGAGAGGTCTGCTGCGCCATGTGGGTTGCTCCCTGGCTGGCCAGGGATCGAATTTGTGTTGCAGTGGCTGCGGATAGCTTCACAGTGCTGTGCTTAACCCCTTGCGCCACCAGGGAGGCCCCCAATCACAATTTATTTATTTGTTTGTTTGTTTATTTATTTATTTTCCTGAAGATTGATTCATTTACGCATACAAGAACTGGGGTGTAAGCCAGAGGTGCGGGGGAGGGGGGAGCAGTGGTAAGAGGATTCACCAGAAAGAGTGGGGAGCAGAACAGGCGGATCTACTGAAATGCATTGCTGAGGGGAGCAGCAGGCGAGGCAGAAGTCTGCTGTGCCATGTGGGTTGCTTCCTGGCCAGCTGGGCATCGAACTTGTGATGCAGTGGCTGTAAATAGCTTGATAGTGCTGTCTTTCACCCCTGTGCCACCAGGGAGGACCTCAGTCACAATTTATGAGGAAAAAGAAATCAGTCAGTCAAGATCTGAAAACTCCAATGCAGCCACTGAATTTCATCCTGTTTGTTATTGGACCATGCCCAGTCAGTGTTTGTGTGGAACCTGTAGGGAGAAGTCCTGCTCACCTTCTGAATCAGATGCCCCTGACTCAGGCCACCAAAGCTGAACTTCTACCTGAAGACAGCAGAGTATAGCTTCAGAAGGAGGAATGAGAGGGAGGAGGTCCCCTTAGTGGTAACATTCCCTGGCCCTATTTGAAGGACTGGAGAGAGGAAGCTATCTATTTAATTAACTGAAAAATATTCTCTCCTTGAGTTCAGATGAAATTAGTCCAGAAGCGGCCCAAGGGAGTTTTTTCTTTAATATTGTGATAAAATATACATAACATAAATTTTATCACAATAACCACTCTGAGTACACAGTGTGGTGGCAACTTTATTTGCATTGCTGTGCCACAGGTACTATAGTCCATTCTCAGAACTGAAACTCTAAGAGAACATTTGGTACCACTGGCTCTTAAATTTATTTTTTAAATAAAGCTTTGCTTTCTTGTTGTTTATAAAAGTCTAACAACACAGGAATAAATGGTAGCAATAAGAAAGCCACTGTTTTTTGTGGACGTGGTTGTCATATCTGGAATCAATAAATTTGCTAATCTCCATTTAAAGTCACACATCCGGTGGCTCAGTGGTTGAGCGCTGGGTTGAGAAGCTGCCCGCAGCCTCTGCAGCGCCGGTTCCATCTCTGGCCACAGGGGCAAGGGTCCGACATGGCGCGCAGACCTCTCCTGCCGCCCGCTGCTCCCCTCAGCAGTGTACTTCGTCAGTCTGCCTGTTCTACTCTCCGCTCTTGCTCTGGTGAATTCTTTCACCCTCCTGCGCTTCTGACTGTACCCAGTGCTTGTATAAATAAATAAATAAATCTTAAAAAATAAATAAATAAAGTCACACACTTACACATGAAACACTGTCTCTAAAAAGTCTCAAGGTGAGAGGGGAGGGTGGTAGGGCAGGCGTGGGGGAGGGGAAAACACCCAGTAGTGAATGGAGGTGGAGGAATGTTGGGGCACTGATGGTGGGCAGAGTGTGAAAGTCTACATGTGCAGAGGTTTAACCTCTAACTCCTGGGACAGATACAAAAATACAAACTTATTTCACCTCAATAAGCATAATTTGTGGAAGGAAAAGTCTTAAGGATATATTTACTATGGGCCACTAAGCTTCATGGATAATGGAGTATACTGATGTGCAAATGCAACATTTCCTGTGATAAGTTAAATGCTACAATAAAGAATTGGTCTGCTATTTGTCCTGGGTTTCTGATTGATGGACTTCTCTTTTTATTAATAATTAATCTTTAAAAATTTTTTACATCATTGTTCATTTTTAAGCAGTATTTGCTTCCTCCCACCTCCTCAAGTTTAGTCCTATAGAGTTTCCTTCACCGATGCACCTGTGCACCATCACCTCAGTCCCCTGTGCTCCTCCCTCCCTCCCTCTGATCCCTCTCCTTCTTTGTTATGCTGTGAGGTGACTGTGATGGGCTCCTAGATAACTCCATATGGGGGCTGGTCACCAAAGTCTAACCATGTGATTAAAGGACTGGGATTTTTCACTGTTTAACCTCTGGGGAGGGGAGCAGGGCTGGAGATTAGGTTACCTCACATGCTCAATAAAGTAATCAATCCTGCTTACAAAACGAAACTGGTAAATACTTTGGAAATGAAGCTCAGTGGAGCTTCATGTTTGTTGTGTGCACAGAGGTTGACTTGCTTAGACCTCACAGTGCAAGCAGAGGGAAAAGGAGCTCTGCGCTCCCTCCCAGACCTGGTGCTCTCTCTTCATTTGATTGGTCTTCCTGATTTTGTATTATTTTATACTATAACTGCAGTTATAAATATAGAGCTTTCCTGGGTGCTGTGAGTTCTAGCGAATTCCTGAAACTGAGGGGGTCAAAGTGTTACAGGGCAGCCCCGATACAAAACTGTGCGTCCTCACCCGCACTTAAAAGGACTTATCAATGCTCTACTGCAGTCACACACGGAAGGTTAATAAAAGGTTTATTTACAAGGGAAGGGGAAATGAGGAAATGTACAGCTCAGGGAGAAAAGTGGGAGACAAAGTTTTAAATGAGTCCTACCCAATCCGCCGATAAGGAATCCCAAAATGGCGCTCTCAGAGTTCGCCGCCAGCCAGGAGCCGTGAAGCCAAGAGGCCAGCTAGAGAGTGAGCCCCCCAAGACCCACTTGTTTGGTTTTTATACCAATCCTGGCTGCTTAACTCCACCCTCAGGTCCCAGCCACCTTCCCTTTGGTGATGACAGGATTTGTCTTTCCCAATGTCCTGATGGCTTTGGTCTGGAGTGGGGGTGGAGTCCACAAAGCCTGCATGGAATTAGCTCAGGACATCCTTTCCCTCTAACAAAAGGAGCCCCTGAATTTATCGTGATTCAGTCAGAAATGTGGGTTCTCTAGGAGTCCCTAAAGTGTGGACACTATGAAGTGAGGGGAGTCTGGTTGGGAACTCTTCCTTTTGATATGTGGGGGCTGTGGCCACTCCTGGTGCTTAGTGCCAGAGCTGACTATAGTCCAGTACAGAATGAGAGCACTGCTAGAAGGAGGTAGGACAGATTTTTCATTCTGAATGTGCTGTTGGGAGACAATATTCCATTGATTTCTTGCATCTTTACACATTGTGCTATTGACGCATTGACTGCCTCTTGTTCTCACTCTTTTTTTTTTTAAAGATTTATTTATTTATGCAAACAAGAACTGGGGTAGAGCCCAGAGGTATGGGAGACAGAGTGGGGGGCAAAACAGGCAGATAGACCGAAATACACTGCTGAGGGAAGCAGTGGGTGAGACAGGAGAGGTCTGCTGCGCCATGTGGGTAGCTCCCTGAGTGGGATCGAACTCGGTGCCGCAGTGGCTGCGGATAGATTTATAGATTGCATCTTAACCCCTTATGCCACCAGGGAGGCCCTTTCACTCTTTTTAAGGATGTTTGTATAGTGTAAAGCCCGGGGAATCGGAGATGTCGCTCTTCAGAGTAAAGGGAAGGCATGCTTACTATTTATTGTAGAAGACTTGGATTTTCCAAGCCCAATATTTTTTTTTTTTATGACACAATGAACTGGATATGTAGGCAACAATCTGACCCTCTGCATCAGTGGTTGTGGGGGCCAGAGAGTTGGCACCAAAATGCCAATACTGGCTGCTATCACTGCTGTGAGTAATAAACTGGTTCTCTGTCTCTGGCCCAGGAGGGTCATGAATTCTGCCATCATCTATGAAACGGAAGCAGGTTAACTTGCAAATAGGAAATGCTCAGATAGTTCTGGACAGTACCACCAGTTAACTTTATTACGTTGGAAAAATGAATGAATTAACCTTTTTTGGAACTGAGTTGTAACAAAGAGCGTGATAGGTTTTTTCCTAGATGTTCATTTCAGATTCAAAGATTCACTTTAGTTCACCATTCCTTTAGTTTACAGTGCTTCATAATCTTTTATATTATTTTCCTCTGTGTATGACTAATGGAATATAGTAGAAGGAGAATAAACCAGGGAGGAAGGGCAAGTGAGAGATGTGAAATAAGAACACAAAAGAATGGGAGGGGAAATGAGGAAACTCACACTTTTTATATAAGGGTTTGGAGATTGTTTCCAGAGTAATCATATGTGTCTAGTGTTTGGGCATTTTAGAATATTTCCCCCAAGGAACAAGAAAAAGCAGAAAAACAAATTTTATCTTTAGCAGTAGACAAAGCAGTTAATTTAGGTTAAACCTTAGATTAACTTTTAAAATTTTTACAGATCATGAAAATTATTTTGACTAATCAAATTTATGTCAGACATTGATAAATTGTTTCCCTTCCTAAATCAAGCTTCTGGTGCTACCAAGCACCTGCTCACCCAAGGTAGAAGCCAGGAGGGGGTGTCCCTCAATTTTTTGCTCCTAGTAGACCGGGTCTATTGATTTTACATCCACAATCTCCTTCATTTAGCCTCCTTTCGCCATTCCCACTGGCCTCCTTAGTTGAAGCCTTTGTTACCTCTTAGCAGAGTTTAGCTAAATGTTTTATATATGACAGCTTAGTAGTCTGGGTATTCCAGAGAAACAGACTCATTCGCATTCACTCCCTCACTCTATCTGTCTGTTCTATCTATCATTGGTAGGATGGTATAATTCCAGTTTGGCTCCAAGTCTGAAGGCAGAAGACTGATGTACCAGGTTGAAGACAATTTCAGTCAGAAAGAGTGAATTCTACCTTTTTCAGACCTTTTGTTATATTCAGGTAAAACCCATTCACATGGGGAAGAGCAATTTGCTTTACTCAGTTTACCCATCCAAATGTTAATCTTACTCTGAAAAACCTTCATAGACCATCCATAATAACAGTGGCCCAGTCAAGCCGATGCTTAAAATTAACTGCCAGGGTAGGCAACTGTACTAGTTTTTCAAATTATCACAAATTTAGTGACTCAAAGCAAAACACATTTTTCTTACAATTCTGGAGGTCAGGAGTCCAAAGTGAGTCTCAAGGTTTCCCAGTGTAACCATGTGATATCTGTCGAAGGGGGAGGGTTTGGGTTCCCTGCCTCACCCAGGGAAGGGTGGAGTTGGGCAGCAAGGGAAAGCAAGAGAAGACAGGGAGAAGGAAGAAAGGGGATCGAGGAGAGACTTGGAGGAGGCACGTGGAGTAGAGACGTGAAGAAGCTGCATTTGTTTCTCAGGCTTGGACTGGTACCAGAGACTTGGGGACATGGAAGGAGACACTTGAAAGAGACAGAGATGTGAGAGACCCGTGGGGAGGCTGACAATAGCAGCTTTTATCTTGATTTGACTTTTGGTTTTTCTCCTTTCCTTCTAGACATGCCTGATACCTTCTGCCTCTTTTCTGTGTGTCTGTGTGTCCCCACAGAAGGTGCCTTAGACTTGTGACAAACTTTTGGGCCTCAGTGGCCTCACTTTGGGCCAACCCTGTTTGATTGGGTATTTACCCACAAGGGGATGGGTAACTTTGGATGCTTCGTGGGGAAGCTATTTTAACTATATTCTTTCTCTTGCACATTGTTTGTATCCATTATTATTATTAATTATTATTTTGCATTGAAGGTCTTATGTACTTGAGTATGCTATGTTTGGATGCAATGGATGACAGAACTTATAAAGAGTAGTCAGTTTTGGAAGTCTCAGGGTACCTTTCACCCTTCCTGTAACACCAGGACTGTATTCCTTCTGAAGAGTCTATGAGAATATCAATTCTTTGCCATTTCTAGATTCTAGGGGTTGCTTGCACTCCTAGGATTGTGGTCCTGTCTTCCATCTTCAAAGCGCAGCATCTTCTATGTTCTCTCTGATGCTGATCCTTCTGCTCTTTCTTATAAGAAGCCTTGTGACTACAGCAGTCCTACCTAAATAACTTTTTATTATTCTAATGATCTTTCTATCTTGAAATTCTTGGCTTGATCACATTTGCAAAGTCCTTCTTACCATGTAACATAATATATTCACAGATCCCAGTGGTTAGGGTATAGATATCTTGGGGAGAGGGAGCACTGATCTGCCTACCACAGCAATCAATAAATATTGACTTAATAAACTATCAGCATAGTTATTTAAATTCAGTTTTATTGCCTTCAAGCTCAGTGATATAATCAGAATGGTAATTATAACATAAATGTCATGTCACCACTCTGTTTAAAATTCTTTAGTTACTTCCTGAAGTCTGTAGTATAAACCTAAATGCCAACATGGGGTTGCCCCTACCCACGTTTCCAGCAACTTCTTCTACTACTATATTGTATCTATTAGGTTAAATGATATGAAATAATTAAAACTTACATTTCTATTTATGCTTCAGTATAAAATGTAGGTGTTGGGCAGTTGTGTGACTGGACTCTGAGGAACAGCACACTTTTGCAACCCGTGTACTTTCTTTGTTTGATGGGGTTGCAGTACTGGTGGGCATGTTTTCTGGTTATACTGTACATTCCACCATTCTTTGTTGTGACGTGCCACTGAAAATCTGACTTTATTGTCTGGTGATGTTGCTATTTTTTTAAAGTCAGAATTATGCTTGATATCAGCACATACTGAGGGGCCTCCCTGGTGGTGCAAGGGGTTAAGATTCAGAACTATGAAGCTATCGGCAGCCACTGCAGCATGAGTTCGATCTCTGGCCAGGGAGGTGACCCACATGGCACAGCAGGCCTCTCTTGTCTCGTCCACTGCTCCCCTCAGTAGTGTATTTCAGTCAGTCTGCCTGGTGTGTTCCCCACTCTGAGGTGAATCCTCTCACCTCCCCCTGTACCTCCGGCCTGTACCCCAGTTCTTGTATGCATAAATAAATAAATCTTTAAAAAAGAAAGAACATACCTCCAATTGGCCAAGAAATCTGCTTGCCTGTTTGCTTTCTATTCCAGCACCTAACACAGCATCTAGCACAAAGTAGGTATGCAATAATACAATTGAATAACAAATAAAATACTAAGTATTGGAGGGTAAGGGTAGGCAAAATGGGTGAAGTTAGTCAAAAGATACAAACTTCCTGTTATAAGATAAATAAGCTATGGAGATGTAATACATGGTGTGGTGACTAGTTCAGAATAGTATATCGTGTATTGGAAAGTTACCAAGAGACTACATCTTGTAAATGTTTATCACAAGACAAAAAATTGTAAAAATAGTAGGTGGTGAATGTTAACTAAATAGGGTGGGAATAAAACTGCTGCAGGTGTTGAAAAGTCTACCTAACTGAGCTTCTTCTTTTGCAGACGTTAATTAGCAGGAGAATGTGTATCAGACCTGTTTATGGTCAGTTGCTTCTGATTTTTCCTCCTGCACCATCCTGCCCCCTGCTGCTTAACAGTCGAGGAATAATGTTTTAAAAGACAAAATTCATTCAGATAAAATTTCTTGCTCTTTGGAATTGATGTTTTGGGGTTGCATTTGAAGAAACTTACCTTGTTGTTTGTTATATCTGACAGAAAGATATTTTCTGCATTGAGCAGAAAATCAAACAGTTGTTGACTTTGCTCCGAGCATTGAAATCATGGGAAGACTACAACTCAATAGCAAACAAACCTAAATAATCTAGGCACATAAATAGTGGTAAAAAACTCGAACATGAATTTTTCCAAATAACTAATATAAATGGCCAATAGGCATAGGAAAGACACTCAACACCATTAATTATGAAGGAAACACAAATCAAAACTACAACCTTACATCTGTTAGGAGGGCTATTAAAAAAAAAAGATAAGTATTGGTGACATTGTAGCGAAATTGAAAGCCTTGTGCACTGTTGGAGTCCATGTAAAATGGGGTAGCAGCAAATGGAAAACAGTGTGGAATTCCTTTAAAAATTTGAAAATAGAATGACTTTATGATTCAGCAATTCCACTTTTTTGAGGGTTTATCCCAAAGAATTTAAATCAGAATCTTAAAGAGACACGTGCACTATGTTCATTGCAACGTTATTCACAAATAGTCAAGGCATGACAGCTTACCAGGCCCACTAACAAATAAATGGATTTAGAAAATGAGGTACAAACATATAATTGAATATCATTCAGTTTTAAAAAAGGAATCCCTGCCATTTACAAATGGATGAACCAGTGGAATGTACATTATGTTAAGTGAAAAAACCAAGTTATAGAAAGATGAAAACTGCATGATTTCATGAGGAATACAAAATAATCAAACTTACAGAAGCAGAGAACCCAGTAGTGACTGCCAGGAACTGGGGGGCGGAATAAAAAAAATGTTCAATGCTAGGTGAATAAGTACTAAAGATCTGCTGTACAACATTGTTCCTATAGTAACAATACTGTTTTCTTTGATACACTTCAGTATTTGCAAAGAGGGTAGGTTTCAATTTAAGTATTTTTAACAGTAGAAAAAGCCCCCAAGGAACAAAAACAAAGGGACACAGGCACTTATGGGACATAATGAATATGTCTGTTTTTCTTGATGCTGTTTAGTGTTCTGGGTGCTTATATATGTCCAAACTCATCAAATTGTATATATGAATTACTTGCAGTCTCTTGTATATACATTATACCTCAATAAAGATGTTGAAAAATCGTAATATGTGGGCTCTAATGCTCAAAATCAAGGTAATTATGTTGACAAGTGATATTGTGTGTGTGTGTGTGTGTGTGTGAGAGAGAGAGAGAGAGTGATCTGTGTATCAGAAGCATAGGATCTTCTCCCTCAGGTGTTGTTACCACATTGCAACCAACCTCAAGACACCCATAGCCCATACCATAGTCTATCGCACACCTTCCCCATTTTGTTCTTGCTCTTCCCCCTCCATTTGCCCCTCTGGTAACCTCAATTTTGTGGTTAGATTTCCAGTGTTAATTCTTAGTTTGGCTTTATCTGACCCTTTGTCTGGTTTCTTTATTTTTCACATACTCCAGTGACATACTCCAGTATTTGTCTTTCTCCTTCTGACTTATTTTGCTTCATATAATTCCCTCTTGCTCCATCCATGTTAATAGTTGAGTACTATTCACAGTGTGTATGTGTGTGTGTGTGTGTGTGTACCACATCTTCCTGATCTATTCATCTGTATTTGGGCCTTACTTATGCTCTCTTCTTAGTTAAGCTATTGTAACTAGTGCTACAATGA
This sequence comes from Talpa occidentalis, assembly GCF_014898055.3. Classification (NCBI taxonomy): domain Eukaryota; kingdom Metazoa; phylum Chordata; class Mammalia; order Eulipotyphla; family Talpidae; genus Talpa; species Talpa occidentalis. The sequence goes on along the minus strand of NW_026555331.1, from coordinate 65,922,077 downwards.
ACATGGGAGTACATGTTTCATTTCTAGTTACTGTTTTTGTATTTTTTGGGTAGATACTTAAGAGTAGAATTGCAGGGTCAGTCATATGACAGATCCATTTGTAGTATTCTAGAAACCTCTACTATTTTCCATAGGGGTGAAACAATCTCCATTTCTGCCAACAGTATGAGAGGCTTCCTTTTTCTTCTTATCCTTGCCAGCACTTGTTGTTTCTGATCTTTTGGATATGAGCCATTCTCACAAGTGTGAGGTGGTATCTCACTGGTTTTGACCCACATTTCCCTGATGATAAACGATGAGCATTTTTTTTTTTCATGTGCTGTTGGCTGTCTGTAGGTCTTCTTTAAAAAAGTGTCTCTTTAGCTTTTCTGCCCATCTTCTGTCTGGGTTATATGTTTTCATTTTTTTTTTAGTTTTATGATTTCTTTTTATACCTTGTATATCAGACCCTTGTCAGATGTATGGTATGCAAATATTTTCTGCCTTTTATTAGGGTGTCCTTCTGCTTTGCTGATGATTTCTTTTGCTGTTGATTTCTTTTGCTGTGCAGGAACTTTTTAGTTTGATGCAGTCCAAATTATTTACATTCTCTTTTGTTATCCTTGCTGTTGGAGACAAGTCCACAAAGACATCATTAAAGCCTACATCATGGAGTATTTTGCCTATGTTTTCTTCTAAATATTTTGTGGTTTCAAGTCTTACATCCAAGTCATCAAGGCCAGATCTTAAATGGAGCAGATGCTTAGCAAGTGTCTGTTAACTTTAACCAATTTACTTTTTATGGGGACTTGACCTTTACTTCATGATGACTATCTAAACTAAAACATGCTTTTCAAAGTAAATATTCAAAACATTAACTTCAAATTAAGGTAAAAATCTCATATGTTCATATGCCACATTTTGTTTATAAGCCACAAAGATCTTTTTGTGAGAAAAAGAACAACATACCTAATACATATATACAATCATGAATTTGAGACTAGCACTATTCTTTGCCAGTGTGTGGTTTGGGAGTTAAGTGAAGTGTTTGCTGTTGCTACAGGAGATCCAGGTGATAATGCAAACGTGGCTACTCCTGTGAGCAGCACACACAGACGCCAGGTTTACTCCTAAGTGGTATCTGAGCAACAGGCTTCCAGTGATGCCAGGCTCTGCCAAACTCTGACTCTTCCAAACTCTAGCCCTTCTTGATTATGATATTCTGAGAGAAACTGAGGAGTTTCCACACATGTTTTAGAAATATCAGGTAAAATGATTAATTTCTTTCTCCTTGCTCTTTTTATAGGGAATAAAATAAAATTTTTAAGTCTTATAGCTAGAATTTTTAAAGGAGGATATCTTTAACTTTTATTTAAATGTGGAAGATTGCTTTATGTTATAGAAAATATGCTACAGATGGTAAAGAAAACAGGAGAGACAAGAATTAGATACTTTTTAGTCTTGGTTGTTATGGGGAAGGTGAGTGAATTTGTTTTCCTTGAGGGGCATTTTTGCAGATGTTTCTGGTTTTGAGAAGTTGTTTGGACAATTGTCCTCAAGTTCAGAGCCTCTGGGTCAGCCACTGGTCTTTGGGCTTAATCTTTAAAGCCCTGGAGGACCACTGGAGGTGTTATGTAGAGGAATAAATGAACAGTCTTGGATTTAAGAAATAATAGGAGCATTTATTAACTCTGGAGGCAAATAGGACAATGGCTCATAGTGGGCCAGGGATGGGTGGATGTTGAGGGCTTGAGGAGGCCACAGACAGTCTGATGAGGTGGCTATGAGGGATTGACACTGGTCAGTTCCAAGAATATGAAAATATTCAGTGCAGGAAATGGAGTGGGGATTGACTTAGAAACTCTGTCCTCAAATGGCAGAATGAATTTAAAATGACTGCTATTTCTAACAGAAGACAGTAATTTCTCAAATTCTTGTGATTACAATTTTTCATGTGTAATTACTAACAATCAAGCTGCAAACATTCACTGTCTGCAGAATGTAAATTGAGAGGAGACACTTTGGAGGCATCATGGCAAGAACACAGGATGCTGAGTCAGAGGGTGCGGCTCTGAGGTTGGACCAGGTTCCTTCTGGGTGTGCCTGCAGGCAAGGGTGCCAGAGCTCCTCCCACTCTGTATATAAAGTGTTACTTGAATGGTAGTTACTATTTTGGATTTCTTTTCTTACCAGTTCAGGTGGAAGTTTGTTTTCATTTCCATTAAGTTACTAGCTTTCTGAGGACTATGGAGTTGGAAAGAGTGAGCAGTAGCCTCCTGCTCATTGAAGTGTGAACCAGGCCAGGAATTGTAGAGCAGTTGCAGGGAGAGCACCACTGAGAAGCCCCTGTCCTAATGCTTGGAGCTCTGTTCACAGTACACACTCCACAAGTTAGAAGAATGCTGCTGGTCCCTACTGTTTTGTCCAGAGGCAGTATTGCAGAGTGGTTGAGAATTTGTGCCCCTGCTCCAGAACCCTGTAAGAGAGCTTTCTCTTTCTGGTTGCCAGATCTGTGAATTGGATGACAATTGAGGTCACCACAAACAGAGCTTAGCACACCATGGGCATCCAGCATATAAACAAAGAAATCTCATTTGTTCTTGGTCCATCATGCTGACATCATTCAAGGAGGGATGTCATACGGCCTGTTGCACACTTGATGTCATCTCTAGCCAGGGGCTTTGTGTGGAGCTAGACTGAAGGTACATGCCTGGCTCCTAAACTCAGCACTGGAGACAGGGTCACCTTGTAGTGTCAGGAGGTGACAATATTTGGATGCTAGAGAGACTAGAATTGGATGCTGATTGTGAATGGGTCACTCAGTAAAACTGCTTAAGCAATGGGTGATGTCACCACATTACCCCAAGAGACTGGACTACTCAAAGAGGCTCTGTCAGTTTGGCCCCACAGACTGAAAATTGAAATAAGCGAAACCTTCTTTAAAAAAAATTATTTATTTATGTATACAAGAGCTGGGGTGTAGGCCAGAGGTATGAGGATTTACCAGAGACAGAGTGGGGAGCAGAACCAGCAGATTGACTGCAATACACTGCTGAGGGGAGTAGCAGGCGAGACATGAGAGGTCTGCTGTGTCATGTAGGTTAGCTCCCTGGCCTCGGATCGAACTTGTGCTTCAGTGGCTGCTGAGAACTTCATAGTGGTGAGACATAACCCCTTGTACCACCAGGGAGGCCCCTGAATTGAGCAAAAGTTTCTAATTCTAAAGCTTCTAAATCAGTCCCCAACCTTATTTCAACTGGCATATTCAATTGGAGATAGAGTACATTCACAAGAATGCATCAGGAACAACTTTCTTTTATTTGTTTCTCCAGAAATTATGTATTTAAAATTTTTCATGTTTATACGGAGTAAACTCAAAGTGATTGTATAAATCACTCACCATCGGCACTATAGCAGTGGGTGTTTAGTTTCTGTATATAATGACTTCATTTAGTATCATAGAGTCATTTAATAGCTACCCAACATGAAAGTCAAACTGTGCCTTAGAAACTGTAAACACAAAGAAGACTTGGGCATTATCACAGTTGAAAAATTCCTGCAGTGCTAGGAAATACTAGACAAGTATGGCATGACTTAATAGGTCAGTTATGTACAAAACAGTATCACAGGTACTCAATTTATAAAAAGGTACGTTGAGGCTTTTCATGTGATTAATTTGTAGAGTGTGTAAACTCTGACCATTGGATTATTTTATTCTAGGTTGATTCAGTTAGTCTCAAAAGAATTTTAGTAACTATCAAACAGAAAAAGAACAGTAACAAATATCAATGCTAGAATATATAATAAGTACATAGCTGCTATCTATGCAATGAATACTGTATTTCAACTAATTATACTACTTGATAACATGATTTAAAGCCATGATATTATGCATATAATAAATATACTCTAATAGTTGAAATACACTGAAATATAAGTGAAAATAATTTCTATTTTTCTTTGAGAAAGTGTATCAAATTTTTACAACATCTCAGGGACATTTACACAAATATCACTTATCATAAAAAGGGACTGTAGTTACATAAGATATTTATGATCAGCTATTGAATGACTTGATGGTCCCTTAACTTGTCTAGAGAAAGATTAGATTCTAAATGTTAATATTAAGAAATGTTAATATTAAGAAATTTAAATAAATCTTCCTAAAATCTCAGCAGTTTTCTATTGTTCAAATTACTCAAAGCTTAAGTTTTCAAATTTCTTGTCTTATATCTCATTTGTCAAATGAGCTAATAACTATGAGTGTAATGTTTTTACACCCATTAAGAAAATGAAGACAGGCCTGATGTTTCAGAGGGGGCATCCATGTAGAGTATATTGAAATGATACTGTGTCTCTGATATATACCCCATTCTCTGGAATAAGTTAAAAGAAACATTTTTAGTGATATTTAATAGTTGGTGAATAGTACTAAAAATTTACAGTTCTTACCTAAGATTTCAATAACAATTGATCAAAAAAGCACTTTCATAGGTCCTCCCTGGTGGCACAAGGGGTAAGCACCACACTATGAAGCAATCCACAGCCTCTGCAGCTCAAGTTCGATCCCTGGACGGCCAGGGAGAAACCCACATGGTGCAGCAGACCTCTCCTTACTCGTCCGCTGCTCCCCTTAGCAGTGTATTTCAGTCAGTCTGCCTGTTCAGTTCCCTGCTCTGTCTCTGGTGAGTCCTCTCACCCCCCACATCTCTGGCCTGTACCCCAGCTCTTGTATGCATAAATAAATAAATCTTTAAAAAAAAAGCGCTTTCATAGAAGATGCTAGACAGATGGCATCTTCTTTGACATAAAAGAGAAAAGCAACCTTCCAAAGTCCTTTGAAAGTCTCTAAGAGAATTCTATACCAAGTACATGGGTCAGGCCAGTGCCTTCCATTTCTATAGGCTTTGCGCTGAGGTGTATGTGCGAGCTAACCAGGTAGGTCACAGAAAGATTCCCTTTATCCAGGTACCCAGTAGGCATCAAGCCCTACAACATTCCAGATGTCCTGATAGAGATTGTGTTTTCTTTCCCTTGTCTAAATCCTATTATCTGCCTTTGGAGTCATCCCACTCTGAGAGGAAAGGAAATCAAATTTAAAGAAAGAAATAAAACACATTAGTCCCGGAAAGCTTGACCGGAAGCTTGCATTTGGCATTGACTATGGCTGCTGTGTGGCTTCTTAAGGAGATCAAAGTTTGGGAACAGGCCAAGGGGGAGAAGGTCTGGGGTCTCTTGTCCCCTCAATCATAAGGGGAAGCTGGATTCCTGAGATGGACCTCTCAGAGGGAACCACAGTGCAGGCGTGCGTCACTTATCTCCTTGCAGATACATTATTTATAGACTCGTTTGATATCTAGGAGTGTGGCACATTTTAAATTCTATATAAACATTAGCTATTATTACTATTTTTTTTGACATCCACAACATCACACTTTGGCCCCAAGGCCCAAACATTTTTCTAAAAAATAGAAATGATAAGAAAGGACTGGTCTGAAAGCAGTGAAACCAGCTATATCTGTAGAAATGTGAGTACACTCATCCCAGGAGGAGCTACCTCAGGGTACGTTGATATGCTAGACTTGGTGACCCGTGGAGTTTCCTCTCAGAGGAAATGATATTCCTAGAACTCTTCAGTCCAGGCCTCCTGTGCGTGAGATTTGGTAGCTGGTACACATGATACAGGAATGTGAGAGTTTTACAGGTGCAGTTTTCAACCTCTGGAGGTCTATTTTCATAATGTAGACTTTTTTGAGTAGAAGAATTTCTCCCCTTTGGTCATTACAGGGTTAGATGATAACACTAAAATGAATGCCACCATTACAAGAGTACCTAGGGGAGCCAGGGACCCAGTATGTTTTATGTCTGAGGGATGGAGCAAGGCAAGATGGAGCAACCCAGATCTACCACTTCATCATGCAAACTTGATGTGACCCAAGCTCGAGGAGCCGCAGTTCCTTTATTGATAAAACAGGGAGAGTAGTAATATTAACTTTAGAAGATTACTGGGAAAATAAAAAGGAATGCTCAGTATGTGTTAGCTGTCACCTCCATGAAATCTTGGTGGTCATTGTCTCAGCCCCATTTCAGAGGCCTTGAAAGCATTCTCAGAGACTTAGCTAAACTCATTGCCATTCACTGAGAAAGTGGAGGCACTGTACCTTAGGGCAAAAGGAAAACTGCATTTCCACTTTGAAATTTAGGAAATTGCTTTTCTCTAGCTACCAACACCATTGTGTGTTAGTTGGCTGATTGTATTTGCTGTGAGGCCCAGCACAGCCTAATTCCCTATGGTGGGTGGTGCTGCACATTTTCCAGATTGCCCTCCTGCCTGAGCATGGAAGAGACCTGTGAGAAGACAGAAGAGTCTACCAGGTGATTGATTCCTCTAATATGTGGGGGATCATCTGTGGGACTAGCAGGAAAGGGGATGGGGAGCCCTCCAACTTCTCAGGAAGGTGTTAGCAGGTATGCAAGTGTCAGTTGATGGGATTTATAGGTGGCAAACAATTTCTGCACAGTAAAGCTCTTAGGTATGTCTTGCAAAGAAGAGTTTGTATTGTGATCCATTCATTGTATCAGGTCCCAGGAAGACTGCTTTGTACAAACCAGACAGGTTTAGCGGGTCCAAAGTCCTTATACTTGTGCATTAGCTTATAGGGACTCTACTAGAATTCAGGGTTTTCTCCTTCCCTACATGGGCCTGAAGAGAGAGAACCCACATAGTTGATTGACAGAAGACATGTGGTTCAGGATTTGCAAAAGACAAGTTCTTTACTGTTACTCTGTGGGGGTGGGAAGTTGGGGTTGGGAGCTCAGGACTCTAGGCATGCCTAATTGTTCTTCATTGCTCAGAGTGTTGTGTTTTGTTAAGTGGACAGCTTCTATGTTTGTCTCCTAGGGCTGCCATAACAAAGCATCATGAACTGGATGGATTAAGCAACAGAAATATATTGTTTCCAGTTATGGAAATTAGAAGGCTGAAGTCAAACTTGCTGACATCTTGATCTTGGACTTCTAGCCTCTAGAATAGTGATGTTAGTTTCTTTTGGAGCTGTGAGGGAGAATCTGTTCAACTCCTTAATTTTCCTGGCAATCTTTAGTGTTCCATAGTTTGTAAAAGCATCACCTGGACTCTGCTATCATCTTTGCATGGCATTCTTCTTGTGTGTGTGCATGTGTGTGTGTGTATGTGTGTCAATATCATACTCCAGTATGACCTCATTCTTTATGAATTACATCTGAAACAACCGTATTTCCAGAAATGGTCTCATTGAAGAACTGGAGGTTAGGATTTCATCATAAGAATTTGGGATGGGGCACAATTCAATACATTATGCCTACCTTTCCCCCTTAACAATTATATTTGATTCCCTTCAAAAGAAACCTAAATGCTATGCTCTCTAGACAAGAGAGGGTGATGAGAAGTCTCGAACATCTGCTTCAGTGGGCAGAAGGCTCACCCCAAGTGCTCTAAAAGGTAGGGCAGGATGCTAAAGTTTGATACTAGGTCCTCTGAATTCTTTCTTCCAAATCACTCAAAGGAAAGTTCACATTTTTCAGGCTGTGCTCTGGGAGAGAAGGACCTCACAAAGCAAAGTCCTACAGCCCTCCTGTTTCCTTCTCCCCGGGGGGAAGGACTGGTCAGATCAAAGCCATTCAACCAGATAATCTCTACATGGTGCTGCCTTTTCCCAGCCTTTTTTCTCGGGAGCTCTCTCAGTTGGGTTTGTTATTTTTCTCAGGTTTGAGCTGCGGTTTTGTAACCCCAGGCTGGCCCAGGAGAGTTGAAGTGGGGCACTACAAAGAGCCAATTGAGTTCAGAGTCACTTGTATTGCCCAACCCTAGTCCTCCACTCTACTTGTTCTATGTTGAAAGAAATGAAAACAAAAACACATATTTTAAAGATTTATTTATTTATATATACAAGAGCTGGGCTCCAGCTTTGGCCATTGAATGGCCAAAGAGGAGGGGTAGGTAGGAGGGGAGAGCAAGCACCAGAGGCAGAGTGGGGAACAGGACAGGCAGACTGACTGAAATACACTGCTGAGGGGAGCAGCAGGCGAGTCAGGAGAGGTCTGCTGTACCATGTGGGTAGCTTCCTGTCCCGATAACAAACTCATGCTGCAGGGGCTGCGGATAGCTTCACAGTGCTGTGTCTTAACTCCTTGCACCACCAGGGAGGCCCAAGAAATGAAAAATGTAAGAGATTTAATGCATACAGCTTATTTACAAAGGAAGCAAACCAGCATACACTATAGGTTACAGAACCCTAACTACCTTACAGGATCAGATAAAGTGTATTGAATTATTAACATAGTGGTGCATATATCTTTTTTCTTTTTTTTTAAGATTTATTTATTTATTTATACAAGCATTGCGTACAGTCAGAAGCGTGGGAGGGTGAGAGAATTCACCAGAGCCAGAGCGGGGAGCAGAACAGGCAGAAGGACTGAAGTACACTGCTGAGGGGAGCAGCGGGTGGCAGGAGAGGTCTGCGCGCCATGTGGGACCCTCGCGGGCAGCCGGGGATCGAACCAGCGCTGCAGAGGCTGCAGGCAGCTTTGCAGCCCAGCGCTCAACCGCTGCGCCACCAGGGGAGGCCCACATGTATCTTTTTTCTATTCTCCAGATTCATACCTAGAAGTGAAATTGCTGGTTCATATTCAAAAAGATATAGGTATCCCTATGTTCATTGCAGTGCTATTCACAATTACCATGGCATGGAAAAAGCCTAAATATTCAACAGGAGTGGTGGGTAAGGATGAACACTATTCAGCTATAAAAATAATGAAAACAGGTCTTGCCGGTGGTGCAGGGTGTTGAGCGCAGCGCTGTGAAGCTGTCTGCAGTCTCTGCAGTGCGGGTTCAATTCCCAGCCAGCCAGGGAGATATCCACATGGCACAGCAGACCTCTCCTATCTCGCCCGCTGCTCCCCTCAACAGTGTATTTTGGTTCGTCTGCGTGTTCTGCTTCCCACTCTGTCTCTGGTGAATCCTCTCACCCTCATGTGCCTCTGGCTTGTACCCCAGCTCTTGCATAAATAAATACATCTTTTAAAATGATGAAACCTTGTCATTTGCAACAACATGGATGGGTTTTGAAGGGAATATGCTAAAGGAAATAGGTCAGAAAGACAAAGACAAGTCCTGTGTGATTTCAGTCATGTGTATATAAAGGAACAAAACAAACACCCCAAACAAAAACAACTCACCAGACTTGACAACAAAACAGTAGTTAGCAGAGGGGAAGGGGATTCAAATGAGAGGAATGAGTGGTGGGGGTCTACAATGGCAATGGATGGTAACTAGACTTTTTTAGTGGGAGTGGGTGGTATATGCATTTATCTAGGTGTGAAATTTATGTAGTATTTACATAGTGTAGCATAGTATTTATATAGTATACTCTGAACTTTATATAGTATTATAAACCAATGTTAGCGCAAAAAAAAATTAAAATGTGCTGAGTTAGATATAAGAGAGTAGGAAGGTCCTCAGCATTTGATGAGCACTGTGGGGAGTGTGACCAGGTAAGTGGCGGAGGTGAACGCTTAGAGGCTCAAGCCTGCTCAGATGCTAGAGTGAAGGTGAGAAAATCGAGTTCACCATGTCACATGCAAGACCTGGCTTTAGATCTGGGCCCTGAGTGTTCCCTGATTTTCTCACAGTTTATTTGAATACTTGTGTCCCTGTAGCTCAAAAGGCAATAATCTTTGGCAATATTTGCCAAAGAAAAATCTTAAAAAAAATTTGGCGCAGCGGTTGAGCGCTGGGTTGCAAAGCTGCCCGCAGCCTCTGCAGCACCGGTTCGATCCCCGGCTGCTCCCTGGCCACTAGAGGAGGGTCCCACATGGCGCGCAGACCTCTCCTGCCGCCCGCTGCTCCCCTCAGCAGTGTACTTCGGTCCTTCTGCCTGCTCTGCTCCCTGCTCTGGCTCTGGTGAATTCTCTCACCCTCCTGCGCTTCTGACTGTACCCAGTGCTTGTATAAATAAATAAAAATAAATCTTTAAAAAAATTTTATTTACATGTATTTTACATCATTGTTCATTTTTAAACAATGTTTACTTTTTTCCCCCCTCCATTAGGTGTAGTCCCTGTAGAATTTCCTCTACCAATTCCCCGTGCACCATCACCACAGTGCCCTGTGCTCCTCCCTCCCTCCTCAGACCCCTCTCCCTCCTCCTCCCCTGTAGGATGTCTCTGGTTTATAATTGTCTGTTTTTGTTTTGCTGTGTTATTTTTTTCCCTGATGTTTTATTTGGTTTCCCTTTATTCTTCCTATAGGTGAAACCATCTGATATTTTTATTTTTCCTTCTCACTTATTTCACTGAGCATAATTCCTTCTAGCTCCATCCATGTTGCAGCAAATGGCATTAGTTTATCTTTCTGATTGCTGAATAGTATTCCATTGTATGTACATACCACTTCTTTTTGATCCAGTCATCTATTTTTGGGCATTTATGTTGTTTCCAGGTTTTACCTATTGTAAATAGTGCTGCGATAAACATAGGGGTATATAGGTGGTCTTTTGGATAAATGTTTTGTGTCCTTTGGGTAGATCCCTAGTAGTGCAATTGCTGGGTCATATGGTAGCTCCGTTTTTAGTAGACTGAGGAATCTCCACACAGCTTTCCATAGTGGTTGGACCAGTTTGCACTCCCACCAGCAATGTAGGAGGGTTCCTTTTTCACCACATCCTTGCCAACATTTGTTGTTGCTAATTTTTTTGATATGTGCCATTGCCAAAGAAAAATATTAAAGGAAAAATTCTTCAGTATAGGTAATAATTTTGTCTCCTTCCATCCAAATTTCTATTTGCCCTATTTTAACAAGCATGCCTTTAGTTCAGGAATATGCTATTGTTAAGATCTTCATGCATACCAAGGGGTGCCTACATTTGGCAAAATGAGCAGAGAACTTCCACTACATCCCTGTGAAATGGCCAGCTTAATATAGACATCAATGTCCAAGCAATTTTTTTACAGTCTCAGATCCAAATACCTTTCAGGAAACTCAAAAAACTTTATTTTTATAGCATAATTCAAAGTGTATTGAGGTCACAGACATTTCACCCAGTATCAAGAGGCTTTCAGAGTAAATGTAAAGTAAAATTATAGGCATGCAGGCTTTTAGAACTTTATTTTTGAATAGATGGGATGGGATGGAGAAGGGAAAATGATTCTACTGGTTTTGAGGTAATTATTTTCCATGTGTTGGTCTTGAATGCAGTAAACAATGGAACTAAGCCTCACTTTGTAAACTGGGGGAAAAGTCACTAGGGGGGAAGAAGCAATTATAAAGTTATGAATCTGAAAATATTTTACAGAATTATAGGGTCTTCTGAAACATTTCTGTAAAATCTTTAGAAGAAATGACTGTGGTTGGTGTGATTGATTTGTGGTTGGTGTGTTTGCTTCATTTGATCAGGCATTGCCCAAATATCCAAACTATTTAGTGTGTGTGTGTGTGTGTGTGTGTATTTGGTGTGAGGAAGATGGGGGAGATTTGTTTCTAGTTAAATGCCTGACATAGTAAGTGCTACTCAAATAGCCAGTTTACTGGTTAGAATAATGACAGGGTCACAGATTGCTGTGAGATGGGGAATGTGCTTGGCTTAAAAAAGTCAGAATTCTTTTGTTTAAAAGAAGGGAAGAGTGGTTTTTGACAATCTTATAATCCTTGCTATGCCATTGAAAAAGTACTAATTGACTGTGTTGGATTAGTGGCCAGAAAAAGTATACATGAGATATCTTGTTTTGCTTGCATGAAAAACTGGGTAGCCAATTTCTGTATCTCACAGTGATGTAAGTGTGGGGCATAGGAGAGAGAGCACTGATCCTGAAATATATCTTGGGCTGACGTTGACTTAACTGTGGACAAGGATGTTGAAACTCTTGGGCTCTTTTATCCTTCATGAAACTGGGTGTGAACATTAATAGTGTGAGACAAATATTTTCAAGTTCCCAAGATGAAAATCAAGGGAGCTGATTATAAATGACAATGATCTGGGAATCTGTCCAGTTTCTTCCAGATGTCAATACATGGGATGAAATCAGAAATAACACATATTATAAGTGGTTCAACCACTTTGTTTCTGTGTGACCAAGGAGAAGTTATTTAACAATGCTAAACCTCAGTTTCCACATCTTTAAAATGGGAATGATAGAAGTCCTTAAGTCCCTGGGTTGCTGTGAGACTTAAGAAAAAAATGAATGTAAAGAGCTCTGCTCAGTGCCTGGCACATACTAAGTACTCAATGAATATTAATTGCAATGATTAATAATGCAAAATGCACAGGAAAAGCTGAGAAGTTATGTGAAAAATCCAGTGACCCAAATGCCTTTGTTCCTGGGTTGTTGTAAGGGAGGAAAGATCCTGGCAGAATGTTGTCATCATTTCTCAGAAACCAATTTAATGAATATTTATTATTCTGCATATCTTCTCTTCCATATAGCTTGGAGTATTTGTTAAACTATTCTTAACTGTTTTCAAACAAATAAGGAAACACATGGAACACACCTTCTCACAGGAACCTAACGACCAAAACATTTTGAAAAGAAAAACCAGCTTTACAGCCCAGATTCAATAATACATGTTTATTCATTATTTCTGTTTCAGTCTGTTAGACTCCATTTTTAAGTAGAAAGCAGAAAGAATTCCATTAGGTCCCAGAAAAATCAAATATAACTGAAGTCTGGAAGTGACTCATGATGTGAGTCTTACAGCATAGGATTTCTTTGAAACTTGTGCTACTGCTGCTATAAATAATACTATAAACATTGGCTCCCCACCCCCGTGTGGCCTTGATGGGCTGTGATGGGTGGTATAACTGCATCAAGGAGGAAATACTTGCTCCTACATTTAACAATCCTTCATTCTCTCCTTTCTGCCTGTCTAGAATGTGCTTGCTCTAAGAGAAAGGATGGACCATGTGAACTCTGTCCAGGTCCTGCCTGGAACATGCATTCTTCCCCCTTTCCTTGTTGAGGTGCTAATTGCTCCCTTCATTTCTGTCTCTGCATAAACTTAATCTGCTTATGGGAACCTCCCACCCCCACCTCCGGCCCACAGACTAGTCTGATTTTCCAGGGCACCCTTTGCATTTCCACAGCACATGTCTCACCTGTAATTACTTCTTTTGAGTTGATCTTCTCTGGGAGACTGGAATTCCACGTCATGGGGATTATGTATTCCTGTTTGTGACTGTTTCCCATGGCCAGCCCAGTGCCTGACATAGAACAGGTACTTAAGGACTATTTCTTCTGAGAGATGCAGCCCCTCTCCTTGTTTGCCACAGACAGGTCCCAGGTCGGGCCTGTGCTCTTGGCCTCTGTGAGTGGCACACTGATGAAGAACCCACAGGTATTAAGCCAGAGAGTTAGTGAGATCAAAGAGTTCACCCTTTCATTTTTCAGTTGAGACAATGGTACAGTTTGACAGGGCTGCAAAACAAAGTACCATAAACTGGGTGGTTTAGATAACATAAATTTATTGTCTTACAGTTCTAGAGGCAAAACTTCAAGAGGCAAAACTTGAAGGTCAGGATTTTAATAGGGTTGATTCCTTCTGAGTTCTGGGATGGAGGATCTGTCCCTGCCTCTCTCCTAGCATCTGGTGTTTGCTGGAAATCCTTGGTGTTCTTTGACTGATAGATGCAAAGTCCCATCTCTGCCTTCATGGTTTTCTCTCTGTGGGCATGTCAGCACTCATAGTACCCTATCTGTAAGGACACTGGTCAGATTAGCTTAAGATCCACCCTAATGATGTCACTTTAACTTGATCATCTGAAAAGATCCTGCTTCCAGATAGGGTCTCATCACAGGTACTGGGCATTAGGACTTCAACATCTTTTGGGAGGATGCGATTCAGACTATAATAACCACATCACAACACATTTTTCTCTCTGTTGAAAGATCATGCTACGTACCCACCATTTTTGGGACATGGGAATTACATTATTTTCCCAGGTCTGGACTGACTTGTCTTTTATAAGAACCACAAGACAGAGACAAACCTGGTTTAGAACTTAAGAGGTTGGTTTTTCAATTTAATGGCACTTGTTTGGAGAACTCTTCTCCTATTGTTTCTGACTGAGTGACATTAAACCCAATTTGCTACATGTACACCAAGATGTGCAGTCACAGGTACTCATTTATTCTCATGGATCAATACACAATTATTCAGAGGAAGTGACTTTGTCAACAATTTAATTAAAGTCAACCAACCTTTGAAAATAGAAGTAACTCAAGTTTTGCCACGTATTAGCTGTGTAGTTCTAGGCAAGTCCTAGTGATCAGTTTGTGGTCTGCAAAATTCTGGCATTGCATTAGGTAACCTCCAAGGACCTGTCTGCTGGATACTTCTTTGGATCATGTGGTTCTTTTAGTGTTGAAAACAGCAGAAAATTGCTCCAAGGAATCAGGCTACACAAGTATAAAAAGGAATACATTGTTGAAGCAGTTTTCTGTTAACTATCATCAGCAGATATGTAGTGGTTCTAGCCTCAGCACAGCTGAAGCTTTGTCCCTGCTTTCATCTACTTTCACATGCTCAATGTCTGCTCTTGTCAGCAATGGGGCAGATCACAGGACATGTAATCCTGCTAACAGGTTATGGGGCTCACCCTGGTGGGCATGGCCTAGTAGATTAAATTCTCACTTTCACCCTCAAAATAACCAATTTTTCAAGCAGTTGTTTTATTTAATATTTATTTTATATAATTCTTACATCATTTTTCATTTTTGCACAATGTATGCATTTTCATTTTGGTTATATTCCCCATACATATGCACCCCCCCTTATTTTGACCCTAATCCTTCCTCTCCCTGCCCGCCCCCCCCAAGCAGTTGTTTTTAATAGGTGTCTGACGACATATTTAAGAACCATATTAGAGTTTTAGTTACTTGTCACTTGTAGAACTTAGCCTGTGGTGTACATGCTAACTTTTTGTCATTATGTTGTGCACACCTCTGCTAATAATAGCATTTTTACTACAAATAGCGATTTTAAGATGTCCTCTCCTATTGTACTGCCCACTACAATGCTCAGTTTTCCTGGTATCTTAATTCCCCCCTTTTTTTCATTTTGCCATAAAACTGTGACCTTTGATTGTAGGGAGAATACAAAATAGAAAAGACGTCTTAACCATGTCTGGGTAAATCAGACATCACCTTTTTTTTTTCTCCCCCCCCAAAAGAATTAAGCATAGCAGCTTGAGTGAGATCTAGCCTCCACTTTCCATTTAGTGTTTCCAAAGCAAACAGAAAAAAAGATGTAGATGGCTGCTAACTGCTCTGTGTTGGTTGTGTGGGCACTCAGTTTTAAGGATTGAACCTTTGTTATTATGAAAAAAGAGGGGGGTCAAATTGTCAGGGTTTTGTCTCATTAAATTTTGAGACCAAAAACAACAACCTTGGGAGAAAAAGAATTGATTAGAAATGTAGATCTGGTTTTGTGTTTGAGAGGAGTTAGATTTTGACATGAAACTAGGAGACAAGTACTCATTACAGAAGACTTTCCCTCAAATTCAAAAATGCTTACATTTACACTTCAATGTAACTTAATTCTGAATTCACTTTTTTTTTTTTTTTGCAAATAAAAAGTCCTACTCAACAAACTTATCATGAAGCAAGGAATGGATTTAGAGCAACATAGCTAGAGTCAGTCACTGAAGTATTTTCTCCCAACACTTTAAAATACTGATATGTACCAGCCACTGGGTTAGGTGTTGAGTATACATGATATCATTTAAAGAAATATAACCTTAGGAGATTAGAACAACTCCACCTTATAGAGGAAGATAAAACCTAATATAAAAGGGAGAGCAACAAAGCCTGCTCAGAGGTTCATCCAATTAGGAAATAACATTTTCAGAATTCAAGCAGCGAGCAGGGTCATTTGGCTCAAGACTGGAACTATTTTCAAAAACCATGGTGTCTTATTAACAGGGGCCTGATTTATGTAAATATTGCTGTCATACTGTTTCCAGGTATAAGAATCAGTGGAATACAATGAACTTGTTCTGACATTGATTCCTGTGGGCATCATTAATATAAGCCAGGCCACCGCTTTTGGAGTTAAGACACAGTTCTTCAGAATACTTTTAGGAGATCCAGAAAGTACACACATCATTATGAAAAAAAGGGAGAATAAAAGTGCTCTGAAATCGTGTTCTTGAGCCTCAGGGAGAGATCCTATTATACAAAAACTTTTCTGAATGTAAATTCACATCTACCTATTGATGGTGATGGGCAGTGTCACTGAGTCAGAGGGTAAGAAAAGAGCTATTAGAGGAAGGATCTTCTCGGATGGGCCTTAAGGATGGTTAGGGTTTCGGTAAGAAGACATTTGGGTGGGAGATGACATTCCAAGAAGAGAGATCGACCAGAGAGAGGCATAAAAGTGGAGTCATTTATGTAGAGTAGCATTGTTTGGGAAAATTATTAGGAAATGCTGCTTTGGTTTGTAAGAGTGGGGCCTAGGAGGACTCCAGCCCATGGTCTCCTGGCTCTCTAAGCATAGAAATGGGCTTCAGTTCATCTATAAATTTTTCTATTAAATTTTTTTGGTATATGTGCATGTTTCAGTTACCCATTGCCTCGTAGCAAACCATTCTGAAGCTAATTTTAAAATGAACTGACATAACAATAAATTATGTATTATTTTTATTTATTTATTTATTTATCTATCAGAAAGATTTATTTATTTATTTATACAAGCACTGGGTACAGTCAGAAGTGCGGGAGGGTGAAAGAATTCACCAGAGTCAGAGTGGGGAACAGAACAGGCAGAACGACGAAATACACTGCTGAGGGGAGCAGCGAGTGAGGCAGGAGAGGTCTGTGCGCCATGTGGGACCCTTGCTGGCGACCTGGGATCGAACCGGCGCTGCAGAGGAGAGGCTGGGGGCAGCTTCACAGCCCAGCGCTCAACCGCTGCGCCACTGGGGAGGCCCCTATTTATTATTTAAAAAAAATTTTTATTGAGATCTCATTGATTTATAACATTATATATGTTACAGGGGAACAGCATTATAATTTGACATCTATATACACCACATCATGATCACCACCTAAAGTCTAGTTTCCATCTACCACGGTACAAATCATTCCCTTTACATGTTTCACACACTCCAAATCCCCTTCCCCTCTGGTAACCAGAAATCTGCACTCTGTATCTAAGAGCTTGTTTTTGTTTTGTTTGTCAAATGATTATTTGATCTTTTGATTTTTTTTTTAATTTACTGAGGTAACTGGTTAACAACTCTGTATATGATTTAGGGAAACAGGTTTACACCTCCTCAGATGTATGTCACCTCACCACCTCACTACCAAAGCTCCATTTTCCTTCACAATAGACCATTAAGGGCCTCCCTGGTGGCCAAGGGGTTAAGTCTTAGCACTATGAAGCTATCAGTAGTCACTGCAGCATGAGTTAGATGTCCCACTGGGGAGCTAACCCACAGGGCACAGCAGACCTCTCCTGTCTCACCTGCTGCTCCCCTTAGCAGTGTATTTCACTAAATCTTCTGGTTCTGCTCCCCACTCTGTCTCTGGTGAATCCTCTCACCAGGCCCTCACCCCACACCTCTGGCCTATACCCTCGCTCTTGTATGCATAAATAAATGAATCTTAAAGAAAAAAAACCAAGACACAATAGAGCATTAAGCCTCCTCCCCACTTTGTTCCTTCCAACCCTACCTCACCTTCTAGGGTCATATTTCCAAGGTTTGTTTTGTCAACTCCTTGCAACAATTTATTCCTTTTCATGAGTTTTGCTTTCCAGGCTGGTTCAGTCAGGAATGAGAAATTGCTCGAAAACCACAGTTTGGGGCCCTATTGCTTATTGCTGGGTCTCCTTCAAGTTTGGTTTCTACCCTCCAGCTAATAGTTTGGAACAAGAGTAAACTCATCAAGGAAAGTTCGCCATCAAATTGCACAATTCACACTGAAGCTATTGCTATCAAGTACAAGAACTTATACAAAAACGTGGGCTCGACATAATTAAGAACTTATATATGGAGCTAACCATGGGCTCTGTCCTAATCAATGAGTTCTCCACTTACGGTTGAATTGAAAGAGCACATACATGACAGTGGCTCAGGGAAAGCAATTCCTTCTCTATGGGTCTTATGAGGACTTAGAATTTAAGGGTCCTGAATGAGTTGTTCTGTAATGTAGCAAAAGTACTGAGAAAAGCGAAAAGAGCTTTTGGAAAGAACAGAGTACCTGATAATTGGAAGCCCAGAGAATAGCTATTTCTATAGCAAGATTAACTGGCAAGACAGGAGTTCTTTCTCACCCCAAAGGGTGAGATGAGAGGAGAATCTGTTATAGGACAGGGAGAGGGGCAGCCCAAAACCCCGCAAACCTGCCTATTCTAAATGGGTTCTGCCATCCGCCGCATCAACACAAAACATATAAGACTTTAATGGGAAGGAACTTTAATAAAACTAGGAAACAATACAGGTAAGGCAAAGAGTCTAGTTTCTAAATGAAGCACCC
The DNA here is from genome assembly GCF_014898055.3 of Talpa occidentalis. Classification (NCBI taxonomy): domain Eukaryota; kingdom Metazoa; phylum Chordata; class Mammalia; order Eulipotyphla; family Talpidae; genus Talpa; species Talpa occidentalis. Next base: position 65,903,591 of record NW_026555331.1, on the reverse strand, counting down.
AAAGTTACCCGTCCCCTTGTGGGTAAAAGTCCATCCAAATGGGATTGGCCCAGAGCAAAGCCCCAAAGCCTGCCACAAGTCTAAAGCATCTTCCAGTGGGGACCCACAGCAAAGGGTCAGAAATAACCAGACAAGCCCGGAAGGAAAAGAGCAAAATCAACATCAAGATAAAAACTGCCATTGTCACCTCCCCATGGGTCTCACCCACGTCTGTGTCACCCAGTCCACGACCAAAAGACAAGCGCAGTTTCTTCACGTGTCTCTAGGCTCCATGCGCCTCCTCCAGGTCTCCTGGCTCCATCCTGCTCCTTCCTTCCTCAGTCTCTTCTGCCGCTTCTCCTCTTCCTGCTCAGCTCCACCCTCCCTTGGGTGGGGCAGGGAACCTCCCCCTTTCCTGGGGACCACCCCTGTTGCAAAACTACTTTCTCAGTCATCTTTGCTGCTTTAGAAAGTTCCCAGTCTATGTGCTATTTATGTGTCCTAAGGAGAAAAAGAATGAATAGTATATTAGACTCTTACCATTTTTTAAATTATATTTTTTAAAGATTTATTTATTTATGAATAGCAGAGCTGGAGAGTAAGACAGACGTGTGGTGGGTGAGAGGATTCACCAGAGACAGAGTGGGGAGCAGAACAGGCAGTTTGACGGAAAGATACTGCTAAGGGGAGCAGCAAGTGAGACAGGAGAGGTCTGCTGCACCATATGTAGGTTAGCTCCACTGGCTGGGGATCAATCTCAGGCTGCAGTAGTGATGTTACAGGGCAGCCCCGATATAAAACGGGTTGCCTGACTGTGGGTCCTCACCTGTGTGCTTAAAAGGGACTTAATACTCTGCTGCAGGCACACACAAAAGGTTAATAAAAGATTTATTCACAAGGGAAGGGGAAATGAGGAAATGTACAAATCAGGGAGAAAAGTGGGAGATAAAGTTTTAAATGCGTCCTACCCGATCCGCCAATCTGGAATCCCAAATGGCACTCTGAGAGCTGGCCACAAGCCAGGAGCCGTGAAGCCAGGAGGCGAGCAAGAGAGAGACCCCAAGGCCCACCTGTCTGGTTTTATACCAAACCTGGCTGCTTAACTCCACCCTCAGGTCCCAGCAACCTTCCCTTTTGGTGGTGATGGGATTTGTCTTTCCCAATGTCCTGATGGCTTTGGTCTGGAGTGGGGGTGGAATCCACAAAGCCTGTATGGAATTAGCTCAGGACATCTTTTCCCCCTAACAGTGATAGCATGATAGCACTGAGACAACCCCTAGGCCACCAGGGAGGCCTCCAGGCTCTTACCATTAAGTAATCAGTCTTGCAACAGTTGCTTGCAACTTCATTAGTGGCTATGAAAGTGTATGTTTCCACTTATCTTGCCATTCTTTTAAAAAAAATTATTTTAAATTTATTTATTTATTTTCTTTCATCATTGTTAGTTTTTGGACAGTATTTGATCTCTCCCCTGAGGTGTAGTCCCTGTAGTTCCTAACCTGCATTGGGTCTTCTCTCATGTTATAAAGACATTCTTCAAAGATATGTTAGATACCAGTGAAGTCATTGCCAATCACATTTAAGAAAGTGATTCCTCATGGTTCACAATGGAAAGATTCAAACCCACAGATTTCCATTTTAATTTAGGGTCAGGTTCTAATTCATATTCTTTGTTTTAGACTTAATTCTGGTCAAGTCCGAAGATGCAGAGAGAATGTTAGAGGTTTGGGAGTGAGTACACTGGGAAGCGATTGCTTCAGGGCAACAGTTAATCTCTTTCCTCTTCTGGTCTGGAAATTCATGGATTTTTTTTCCCTAGATAAGACTCGTCACTACACTGACTTACAGTGATGTCCTGGTGAAGCTGTCCTTGTTGTGGAAGGTGTTATCAATAGCCCCAGGTTAAACTTGATAGACATTTTGAAAACCTGACTTGATTAAGTTGATCAGAATGCAGTTTAATTTCCTTTGTGATGCTGTTTTTTCCAAGTTGCTCTCTACTATTCTACAAATTTAAATATGAAACAAAACTTCTTTGAATAAGTAGAAAGTGATCTGAATATATGGGAAACAATTGTCTGCCTATTTTTTGCATAAAAAAGGTCAATCACTTATTTGTGACTTCCATATAAAGGGGAGGAAAGTGTCACTGTCATTGTATTAACTAAAAAGACAAAAGTTAAAAATAATGAATTTGTATTCAAAGTTTAGAGGCTATGTGTTTTCCTTACATGAATGTATACTGTTTTGCTAACACAATTTTGAGAATAACATAACAAGTTCACATTTCCTTCTTTGTGGTATATTTTGAGCATTCACATGTTGTGAATGATTTATTAATAATTATGGCTAACATGACTTCTTACTAGGCACTATGCTACTTTATCTTGTTTAATCCTCAAAATAACACTACAAGATATGTACTATGATAACAACCCCATATCATCTGTGAACAATGGAGGCATAAGCTATATTATTACCCTGATCACACAGCTGAAGAGTGTTTGGGTGGAGCTCAAATTCAGTCGTTTCCATTGTCAAACCATACATTTAAGCAATATACTCCATTGACTTCATGTGGCATCCTGATAATCTCAGATATGGATAAATTCCAGTGATGACAAGTTTGGCAATTTTAGAAATGAGATCATAGAGGAATTACAGATATTTTCTAATCAGACATAGATAAATGGATCTTAAGACTCAACTCATTTTTTAAATTTAAATTTTATTTTTTATATTCCCCATACAATTACAACCCCCTTATTTTGACCCTGAGCCCTCCTTTCCCCGCCCCCCCCACCCCATATAGTGTCTCTGGTTTATAGTTGTTTGTTGATTTTGATATTTTCTTTCTTTTTTTTTATTAAATAATAAATTTTATTTTTATATTCCCCCATACAACTGCACATGCCCCATTCTGACCCCAATCCCTCCCCTCCCGGCCCCTACCCCCAAAAAGTGTCTCTGGTTTATAGTTTTTTGTTGATTTTGATTTTCACTTTCTTATAGTTATTCTTTTTCCTGGTCCCTTATTTAAGTTTTCTAGATTCCTGCTATGAGTGAGACCATCCGGTATTTTTCTTTTTCTTTCTGGCTTATTTCGCTGAGCATGACCCCTTCCAGCGCCATCCATGTTGCTCCAAATTGCATGTGCTTATCTTTTTTGAATGCTGAGTAATATTCCATGGTATATATGTACCACATCTTCTTGATCCAGTCATCTATTTTTGGGCATTTGGGCTGTTTCCAAAGCTTAGCTATTGTAAATAGTGCTGCTATAAACATAGGGGTGCAGGTGTTCTTTGGAATTGATGTTTCTGTGTCCTTTGGGTAAATACCTAGGAGTGGAATTGCTGGAAGCTCTATGTTTAGTAGGTCCAGAAATCTCCACACAGCTCTCCATAGTGGTTGGACCAGTTTGCGTTCCCACCAACAGTGCAGGAGAGTTCCTTTTTCTCCACAACCTCGCCAACATTTGTTGTTGCTAGTTTTTTTAATATGTGCCATTCTCACTGGTGTAAGATGGTATCTCATGGTAGTTTTGATTTGCATTTCCCTGATGACAAGTGATGTTGAACATTTTTTCATATGTCTGTTGGCCATTTGCATTTCCTCTTCAGAGAAGTTTCTTTTTAGCTCTTCTGCCCATTTTTTGACTGTTTTATTTTCTTTGTTGTTGTTGAGTCTCATCAGCTCTTTGCAGATTTTTGTGATCAGTCCTTTATCATTAGTGTTGTGTGCAAAAATGTTCTCCCAGTTGGTGGGGTTTCTCTTTGTTTTTGTTATTGTCTCTTTTGCTGTGCAGAAGCTCTTTAATTTGATGTAGTCCCAGCTGTTTATCTTTGCCTTCACTATCACTGCTTTGGGTGATGTGTCTGTAAAGATGTCTTTGATATGCAAATCACGTAGTGTTTCACCTATATTTCCTTCTATGTATTTTATGGTTTCAGGTCTTATGTCTAGTTCTTTAATCCATTTTGAGTTGATTTTTGTGTATGGTGTGAGGTAGTGGTCAAGCTTCATTCTTTTGCATGTAGCAACCCAGTTTTCCCAGCACCATTTATTGAACAAACTTTCTTTGCTCCAATGCATAGTCTTTGCTCCTTTGTCAAAGATTAGTTGACCATAAATATGTGGGTTTATTTCTGGATTTTCTATTCGATTCCATTGGTCTGTATGTCTGTTCTTGTTCCAATACCATGCAGTTTTGATGATTATGGCTTTGTAGTATAGTTTGAAGTCTGGGCGTGTGATGCCTCCATTTCCTTCTTTTTTTTTCAGGAGAGCTTTGGCTATTTGGGGTTTTTTGTGATTCCATATGAATTTCATCAATAATTGTTCTATTTCTTTGAAGAATGACATTGAAATTTTGATTGGAATAGCATTGAATCGGTATATTGCTTTTGGTAGGATGGCCATTTTAATAATGTTTATTCTTCCAATCCATGAGCAGGGGATGTCTTTCCATTTTATTGTGTCTTCTTCTATTTCTTTTAACAGTGTTTTATAATTTTCTTTGTATAGGTCCTTTACCTCTTTTGTTAGATTTATTCCCAAATATTTGATTTTTTTTGTTTCGATAATAAAAGGGATTTTTTTTTTATTTCTTCTTCTTCAGATTTATTGTTTGTGTATAGGAAGGCTACTGACTTTTGCGTGTTGATTTTGTATCCTGCCACTTTACTGAATTGATTGATAAGTTGAATTAGTTTTTCTGTGGAGTTTTTGGGGTTCTCTATGTATATTATCATATCATCTGCAAATAGTGATAGTTTGACTTCTTCTTTTCCTATTTGGATTCCTTGGATGTCTTTCTCTTGTCTTATTGCTCTGGCTAGGACTTCCAGTATTATATTGAAAAGCAGTGGTGAGAGTGGACATCCTTGTCTTGTTCCAGATCTTAATGGAATTGCTTTCAGCTTTTCACCATTGAGGATGATACTGGCTGTTGGCTTGTCATAGATGGCCTTTATGATGTTGAGGTATGTTCCTTGTATCCCAAGAATTTCAAGGGCTTTTATCATGAATGGGTGTTGCACTTTGTCGAAAGCTTTCTCAGCATCGATTGATATTATCATATGGTTTTTATATTTCTTTTTGTTGATGTGTTGGATAACGTTGATTGATTTTCGGATGTTAAACCATCCTTGTGTCCCTGGAATGAATCCTACTTGGTCGTGGTGAATTATCTTATGGATACATTGTTGGATTCTGATAGCTAAAATTTTATTGAGGATTTTTGCATCAGTGTTCATTAGGGAGATTGGCCTGTAGTTTTCCTTTTTTGTGTTGTCCTTATTCGGTTTTGGTATTAGTGTAATGTTGGCTTCATAGAACGTGTTTGGTATTGTCCCTTCCTTCTCAATTTTTTGGAAGAGTTTGTGAAGGATAGGCACTAATTCGTCTCTGAATCTTTGGTAGGATTCATTTGTAAATCCATCAGGTCCTGGGCTTTTGTTTTTGGGGAGGTTTTTGATTACCATTTCAATTTCGCTGCTTGTAATTGTCTGTTTAGGTGTTCTATTTCTTCTTTATCTAGCTTTGGGTGATTGTAGAGTTGTAGGAATTTGTTCATCTCCTCTAGATTGTTGAACTTGTTTCCATATAACTGTTCATAGTAGTTACTGATTATTCTTTTGATTTCTGCTGTGTCCGTTGTGATTTCTCCTCTTTCATTTATGATCCTGTTTATTTGTGCTTTCTCCCTTTTTTCCTTTGTGAGCCTGGCTAGGGATTTGTCTATTTTTTTTTTTTTTTAAAGATTTATTTATTTATTTATTTATTTATTTATTTATTATTTATACGAGCACTGGGTACAGTCAGAAGCGTGGGAAGGGTGAGAGAATTCACCAGAGCCAGAGCGGGGAGCAGAGCAGGCAGAAGGACCCAAGTACACTGCTGAGGGGAGCAGCGGGCGGCAGGAGAGGTCTGCGCGCCATGTGGGACCCTCCTCTGGTGGCCGGGGAGCAGCCGGGGATCAGCTGGGGGTCGAACCAGTGCTGCAGAGGCTGCGGGCAGCTTCGCAACCCAGCGCTCAACCGCTGCGCCACAGGGGAGGCCCCAGGATTTGTCTATTTTATTGATTTTTTCAAAGAACCAGCTCTTGGTTTCATTGATCTTTTGGATTGTTTTTTTTTTAGTTTCAATTTCATTTATTTCTGCTTTGATTTTTATTATTTCTTTTCTTCTACTGGTTTTGGGGTTTTTTTGTTGTTCTTTTTCTAGATCTCTGAGCTTCGAGATTAGGTTGTTTCTTTGAGTTCTTTCTTGTTTTTTGATGTGAGCTTCTATTGCTATATATTTTCCTCTTATTACTGCTTTTGCTGCATCCCATACATTTAGGATATTAGTGTCCTCCTTGTCATTCAATTCAAAGAATTTTTTAATTTCGTCTTTGATCTCCTCATTAGTCCAGTGGTCTTCCAGTAGTTTGGTTTTTAATCTCCATGAGGTAGAATAGTTCCTTGCCTTCTTTTTATGGTTTATTTCTAGTTTGATGCCTTCATGGTCAGAAAAAATGGTTGGTATGATTTCAATCTTGGTGTATCTGTTGATGTTTTTCTTGTGCCCCAGTATGTGATCGATCCTGGAGAATGATCCGTGTGTGCTTGAGAAAAATGTGTACTCCGTTTTTTTTGGGTTTAGTGTTCTATAGATGTCTGTTAAGCCCAAATGCTATAGGTCCTTATTTAGAGCTTTAGTTTCTTTACTTATTTTTTTTTGTCTTGTTGATCTATCCATTGTTGATAGTGGTGTGTTGAAGTCTCCCACTACGTATGTGTTTTCTCTGATGTCTGTTTTCAGAGAGGACAACAGTTGTTTGATATATTTTGGTGCTCCTTCGTTTGGTGAGTATATGTTAATGAGTGTTATTTCTTCTTGAAGTATTGTCCCCTTGATCATAATGTAGTGACCACTGGGGTCTCTTTTTATTTTTTTGAGTTTGAAGTCTGTTTTATCTGATATAAGTATAGCTGTTCCTGCTTTGTTTTTTGGTCCATTTGCTTGTAGGATTGTTTTCCATCCTTTAACTTTAAGCCTATTTTTATCTTTTGTAGCTAAATGTGTTTCCTGGAGACAGCAAAAGGTTGGGTTTTGTTTCTTACTCCAGGCTGCAACTCTGTGTCTTTTTATTGAAGAGTTTAGTCCATTTACATTTAGAGTTTATATTGATATGTTAGCATCTGTATTTGCCATTGTGTTTGTCTTTCCTTTGATTTTATTTATTTATTCTTTTATAACTTTTTTTTTTTTTGGTCTTCTTTCGTTGTTATTCGTCCCTCTGAGGTTCTGGCTTTAGGATTACTTGTAGTATTTTTTGGAGTGGGGGTTTAGTCGTAATGAAATTCCGGAGTTTCTCTTTGTCTGGGAAGGTCCACATTCTTTCTTCAAAGAGGAAGGAGAGCTTTGCAGGATACAGTATTCTTGGTTGGCATCTGTTTTCTTGGAGTCTGTTGACTATGTCCCTCCACTCTCTCCTTGCCTGTAGTGTTTCTTCAGAGAAATCTGATGTCAGCCTGATTGGTTTTCCTTTGAATGTTATCTGTTTCTTCCCTCTTGTCAGCTTCATTATTTTTTCCTTGTCCTGGATTCTTGGGAGCTTTACTATTATGTGTCTTGCTGTGTTTTTCCTTTCGTCGTGGAAGTTTGCTGTTCTTCTTGCTTCTTGTATATCAATTTTCAGCTCCTTCTTCGCATTTGGGAATTTCTCTTTAATTATCTCCTGGAATATTTTCTCTGTTCCTACATCTCTCTCCTCTCCTTCTGGAATTCCTATAACTCTTATATTTCCTTTCCTCATGGAGTCAGATAGTTCCCGAAGTCTTTCTGCGTTCTTTTTCCTTCGTACTTCCCTTTCCTTTTCTGTTTTGGTTCTTTTTATTTCTGTGTCTTCAAGAGTACTTATTCGTTCTTCCATTTCATCTATTCTGCTTTCATTGCTTTTCCCAGTGTTCTTTAGTTCCTCCATTAATTCTTTGATCTCATGCATTTCTTTTACTTCCCTCTTTAGGGACTCAATTTCCTTCTTCTGATCATTGTTTTCCTTTATGACTTCTGCCACTTTTTTAATCAGGGCAATTTTAAATTCTCTTTCTGGAAGGTTCAGAAGTTCTTCCAAGTTACTGTCATTGCAATCTGGAGGGTGGTTTTCTTTTTGTGGTGTGCTTCTTTCCTGAGGCGTTGTTAGGTTGCGTGTGGTTCTTCTACTCCCTACTGTCTGTTTTCTAATTTGTCGTATGCATTGGGACACTGTGTTGCTCGGACTGGCCGTCATCTTGGGTGAACTTCTCCGCTCCCCTCTGGCTCCTCCAGGAACCATCTCTGGCTTCTGGGGGGGCTTTCTGCTGGTTTTAGGCAGTCTTTACTGAAGAAATGTCCCTGTTCTAAACTGGTGAAGTGGGACGCAGTCCTTGCGCATCCGGTCTCAGGCACACTCTTCTGCGTGCCCGGTCTGCCCCGGACGTGGGTGCCTGCTCCCTCTGTGGGCTCAGACTGCTGGTTGGAAGGGGCCTGGCGTGGGCTAACTTCCCAGCTGGCCACTGGGTCCTCCAGAAGCCTTCTGCCCTTTTCAAGAAGTCTTAAGAAATTTCCCTGTTCTATGGGGTGTTAGTGACTTTTTTTCTGGTCGCTAGGTGGCGCCAGAGATCTCTCCTATTTTCCTTGGGGGGCTGTTTTTCAACCCCCCCCACCCCCGTGGGACAGGGAACAGAGAGCGAGAATGGTAGGGTAAACCTCAACGGCTTTGGGGTGCTGTGTCTGCCTTGTGCCCCACCGTCGTGGAGAACCCACGCCCAGAATTTCGTGCCCCGGGTCTCAGTTCAAAGCCCTCAGGTCCAGGACGCGGGCTGTAGCCCAGTTCAGTGGCACGGGAATGGCGCCTTTTGCACCCCGCTCCCGTGCCTGGGCGCCTGGTTCCTGCTTACTCAGTGAGGGACTTTCACCCCCGTGAGGGCCTCCGCGCATCTCCCCGCAAGCCTAGGTCACAGGCACGGGGACCTGGGCAGCTGCGATCCCGGTCCGTGTTTGCTTTTCAAGCGCGCCAAGTGCGCTGCTTTTCTGCGCAAGCTTACTGGCAGCCCGGGCTGTGTGCGCGTCTCCCGGGGTCTTTGTTCTTCTCTAATGGAGCCCGGAGCCTTCGCTCACCGCCGCGGCGAATCCTGCAGGGTTCTCCACAGCTCCCGTTCACGGGGTGTGGTGGCCGCAATAGTTCCTTTCCACTCACAGTCCCGCTTGCTGCATAGTTTGTTCTTGTTGGTCGTTTTGGTTTGTTGTTTTCCTCCTCTCTGCTGGTCGGAGAGTGCGGACTCTGTGGGCGGGGGAGGGGAGCAGGGTTCTGCGCTTTCCTCCCTTCTAGTCCTCTTTTATGGCAACTTTCTTCTTCGGGCAGTTTGCTGGTGTCACCCGTTTATCTTCCGTGTCCCACTTCTCACTGGGACCTGCCGCTTTTCCTCCCTATTAACTTTTTTTAATGGGAGATCTTACTCGCAGCGTCTCCTCGCCGCCATGTTGCTCCGCCCCCTTTGATATTTTCTTTCTTATAGTTATTCTTTTTCCTGGTCCCTTATTTAAGTTTTCTAGATTCCTGCTATGAGTGAGACCATCCGGTATTTCTCTTTTTCTTTCTGGCTTATTTCGCTGAGCATGATCCCTTCCAGCTCCATCCATGTTGCTGCAAATTGCATGTGTTTATCTTTTTTGAATACTGAGTAATATTCCATGGTGTATATGTACCACATCTTCTTGATCCAGTCATCCATTTTTGGGCATTTGGGTTGTTTCCAAGGCTTAGCTATTGTAAATAGTGCTGCTATAAACATAGGGGTGCAGGTGCTCTTTGGAATTGATGTTTCTGTGTCCTTTGGGTAAATACCTAGGAGTGGAATTGCTGGATCATATGGAAGCTCTATGTTTAGTAGAAAACTCAATTAGTTTTTACAAGAATATCGGTTGCCGGAAACAACCGATCTTTACAAAAACAATTTTATAGTTTCATTTCTTTTACCTATTATTTGTGTTTATCTCTTAAAATGTTTTAAAATTTCTAATAAGGAGGATAATAATATGGTACTTTTTAGTAAAATATCTTATTTCATGACTTCACAAAATAAGCTGCTGCATTATCTTGTTTAGTAAACCAACTGGTTAACACAAGACACTGCTGTGCAAATTACTTCACTTAATTTTCACAACCTCTGTATCAAGTAGGTATCAGTGAAGTAATTTTTCAGCTATGGAACAGTCTTGGTAGTTAAGTACCTTCACAGAATTTAGACCTACTTTAAGTCACAGAGCAGGGATGCCAACTCATGTCTGCTCCACGTCCTTATAAGAAATAGATATATTGTTCATTGAAAAGTGAGGGAAATAAAAGCATTTTCCTCAATAAGCAGACTTTGAACCTTCTAATTCTTTTTGTCCCAATGCTTCACTCCTAAGATTGATAGGAGTTCTAAATCAAAATCTACTACAACTTTGAAAAGTGGTGTGAGTGTGTTATCTCAATAACCGCCATTCTAATCAACATAGCTGTTGTCTAGGATACTGAAATCAGAAGCCTGAAGTGTCCAGATTTCCACGTTTTGTTATCTCAGTAGACACACAGCTGCAAATCAGTAGTTACAGAGAGGCTCCTTTAATGATTCTCAACATTTCCTTCCAAATGAGGGAGAAAACTAAGTAGATAATGAGTCTAGTCAGCACATTTTACCCAAATAGATTTGAGAAACTAAAAAGTAGTAACAATTCTGAAGATCACATAGCAGGGAGAGATGAATGATGCACCTTCCTGGGCAGAACTTCTTCTTCCTTGTCATTTTGGAGAGTGAAGCCTTTGGTGTCTTATGGCCTTTCTCCATCCTTTGTTAGTCTGGAGGATTTGGGTTTATGGAGTTAGCTGTAGGAATGAGTTCTAACATTCTTCATGTTTGACTCAGGGACAAGTTCTGGGTTAGATTCCTTAAAACACCTGGTTCTGCTAGTGGGCAGACCGAGGGGTACCCTGGGTTCCCAAAAACTGCACACTCTAAATGGGTCCTGCCATCCTCTGCATAAAGATAAGACATACTCTTAGTATATAAGACCCTCAATGGAAAGGAACATTAATATAATTAGTATGTAACAGAGTGAAGAGAAAGAATATAGTTTCCAAATGAAACACCCAAAGTTACCCATCCTCTTTTGGGTAAATGCCCAACCATACAGGGTTGGCCCAAAGCAGGGCCACTGAGGCCCAAAAACTTGCCACAGGACTAAGGTATCTTCTGGTGGGACCCTTATGAAAGAGGCAGGTGGGACAGGCAAGTTGGCCTTTGGAAGGAAAATAGCAAAATCAAAATATAAGTGAAGATAAAGGCTGCCATTGTCAGCCTCCTTACAGGTCTCTCACTCACATCTATTTCAAGTGTCTCCTTCCATGTTCCCCAAGTCCTTAGTACAAATCCAAGGCCAAGAAATAAGTGCAGCTTCTTCATGTGTCTCTTTGTTCCATGTGCAGAAGAGGTCCTGGTCTTTTCTTCCCTTCCTTCCATGCCTTCTCCTAGTCTTCTGTAGCTTCTCTTTTCTTCTCAGCTCCACCTTTCCTTGGGTGGGGCAGGGAACCTGTGACCTCCCCTTTCTGTGGGGATTATACTGTTACTTTTCCATAAGTCTGTTCAGACCCTGATTCAAAGCCTTGCATGTGTCCATTACAAAGCAATCTAACTGTGGTTATTGAGTAAAAGGAGCTACTACTTCTTTGTCTGCTTACTTCCCAGGACTCTAGAATGCAGCCCATTTCCTGGGAAGTGTGGTGCTCCCTCCATCCTTACCTTCATATCCTGCCCAGATCAGGACACAACTTCTGTTTAGACTAGGAAAGCTGTGGATCAGGTGCTAACATTCTCTGACAAAGGTCCTATAGTAATGGCACAGGGCAGCACATAAAGGAAAAGTTTTTTTTTTTTTTTTTTTTTTTTTTTTTTTTTTTTAAATAAGTCTCCTCTCTGGAAACCTCCATTATTGTTTTTTAAGATTTATTTATTTATGCATAGAAGAACTAGGGTACAGGCCAGAGGTGCAGGGGGTGACAGGATTCACCAGAGATAGAGTGAGAAGCAGAACAGGCAGATTGACTGAAATACACTGCTGAGGGGAGCAGTAGGTGAGACAGGAGAGGTCGGCTGTGCTATGTGGTCACCTCCCTGGGCAGGGATTGAACTCATGCTGCAGTAGCTGCAGATTGCTTCATAGTGCTGATGCTTAACCCCTTGTGCCAACAGGGAGGCTCCTGACTGGAATATTGATTCCAATATTCATTCAACTGGTCATGGAACCCTACCTGAGTCTGTTTCCTTACTTGTAGAATAAGGTGAGAAAGTGCAGTGCTGAGCTGTTAATAGGGCTAAATCAATGTACACAACCTATGTGGTGTATTGCTTGGCATGTATTAGACATTTAATAACTGGGAGTGTTTATTATATCTTTCCACGAACTATTTGTACAGTGGAAAGCAAAGTATAACTTAGACATTTTTAAAATTTGGGAAAATTAGGCCTCCCCTGGTGGCGCAGGCGGTTGAGCACAGCGCTGTGAAGCTGTCTGCAGTTTCCCAGCACCAGTTCCATCCGGCCCGCCGGTGAGGGTCCCACATGGCACTGCAGACCTCTCCTGTAGTTGCCCACCCGCTGCTCCCCTCAGCAGTGTATTTCATCAGTCTGCCTGTTCTGTTTCCCGCTCTGTCTCTGGTGAGTTCTCTCACCCTCCTGCGCATCTGGCCTATACCCGGTTCTTGTATAAACAAACAAATAAATAAATAAATCTTTAAAACAAAATTTTGGGAAAATTTGTAATACTTGAAACAAAGAAATCAGCATTTGAATTCTCATTTACCAACCTTATGTGCCTTAAAGTACGCCTATATTTTGATGAGGCATTTTTTTTTGCCTTATTTTTGATGAGGTCTACCTTTCTTAGATATTCTGAAGGTAGATCTGACAAGGAAGTGAAAATTCTCCCTCCCCCTTTAGTACTGTTTCTGGACAGCTAGGAAAGCTAAGGAAACCTCTGGAGCCTATAGGGAAATTAAAAATTGAAAATTTATACTGAAGAGCTGGGATGGCTGACAACTTATGAAGGTTCATTAGATAGCAGAATGGTTTTATTTTATTTTATTTTTTAATATTTTATTTTATATAATTCTTACATCATTTTTCATTTTTGCACAATGTATGCATTTTTATTTTGGTTATATTCCCCATACAATTGCACCCCCCATTATTTTGACCCTATTCCTTCCTCTCCCTGCACCCCCCTTCCCATAGTATGTCTCTGGTTTATAGTTGCTTGTTGATTTTGATTTTAACTTTGTATTATTTAGTCTTTTTCCTGGTCCCTTGTTGAGGTTTTCTAAATTCCTGCTATGAGTGAGACCATCCGGTATTTTTTTTTTCTTTCTGACTTATTTTGCTGAGCATGATCCCTTCCAGTTCCATCCATGTTGCTGCAAACAGCATATGTTTATCTTTTTTTATTGCTGAGTAATATTCCATTGTGTATATGTACCACATCTTCTTGATCCAGTCATCTATTTTTGGGCATTTGGGTTGTTTCCATAGCTTAGCTATTGTAAATAGTGCTGCATTAAACATAGGCATGCAGGTGCCTTTGGAATTAATGTTTCTGTGTCATTTGGGTAAATATCTAGAGTGGAACTGCTGGATCATATGGAAGCTCTATGTTTAGTAGGTCAAGAAATCTCCACACAGCTCTCCATAGTGGTTGGCCCAGTTTGCACTCTCACGAGCAATGCTGGAGAGTTCCTTTTTTTCCACAACCTCACCAACATTTATTGTTGCTAGCTTTTTTAATATGTGCCATTCTCACTGGTGTAAGATGTATCTCATTGTAGTTTTGATTTGCATTTCCCTGATTACAAGTGATGTTGAACATTTTCTCATATGCCTGTTGGCCATTTGCATTTCCTCTTTGGAGAAGTTTCTTTTTAGCTCTTCTGCCCATTTTTTGACTGGATTATTTTCTTTGTTTTTGTTGAGTGTTGTGTGCAAAAATGTTCTCCCAATCGGTGGGGTCTTTCTTTGTTTTGGTTATTGTCTCTTTTGCTGTGCAGAAGCTCTTTAATTTGATGTAGTCCCAGCTGTTTATCTTAGATAGCAGAATGGTTTTAAATGAAGTGCCTGAAGTGAAGACTCCTGGTCATCTAAAATTAGACTGGACAAACACTTGAAAATGAACTAGGCTGACAGGGAAGTAAACAAGGTAACCTAAGGATTTTTTTTTTTTTCCATTTCTAATTTCCGTGAATCTTTGGAAAGACCTTTTTTTTTTTTTTTGGTATTTTCTAATGTATTTTTTTTTTTCTTTAGCTTTCTTGGTAGTTTTTTCCCTGTCAGATATATTTATAGATTATACTTACATGTCTTAAAATTACAGCAAGAATGTCATTTCACACACTAAATTTAGTCCATTTTAAATCCTGTCTTGCAAATTTCTCTTCCTACAAAGCAAAGCTGTCCCATCATGCTGCCTTATGTCTGTTGCTATTTTAAAACTACATTTACAGCAGAGTTAATCCACCTTTGATAAGAAATTTATTATCCTTTGGCAGGTCAGCTTGTGAGTTTATGCTGTAAAATATAGCTTCAAATTACAGAATATTTTTCTTTTAAAGACTTATTTTATTTATTTATGCATACAAGAGCTGGGGTGTAGGCCAGAGGTGCGGGGGAGGGGGGAAAAAGGATTTACCAGAGACAGAGTGGGGAGCAGAACAGGCAGATTGACTGAAATACACTGCTGAGGGGGGCAGTGGGCGAGACAGGAGGGGTCTGCTGCGCCCTGGGGGTATCTCCCTAGCTGGTCAGTGATCCAAATCGGGCTGCAGAGGCTGCAGATAGCTTCATAGTGCTGAGACTTAACCCCTTGCACCACCAGGGAGACCCTTAAATATTTTTCAATTTAAGATTGAAAAAGGCAGGAGAAAACTGTGCTATAAAGATTAGAGAAGCAATCTTATAGAAACAGTGCTTCCACGGTGGACAATGTTTTCAGGACTGAATGTCATGAAAGAATGTAACTGATTGTGAATATATGGAAGGGAATTGAGTATGATAGAGCAAAAGGAAGATTGTAGAAGCAATAGAAGTAGACCAGTATGGGGTTGAAAGGGACCCACAGAAAGTTAAATATGGGGGCCTCCATGGTGGCACAGCGGTTGAGTGCCGCGCTGGGAAGCTGTCCGCAGCTTCTGCAGCGCTGGTTCGATTCCCACCTGGCGAGGGAGAACCCCTCATGGCGCAGCAGACCTCTCCTGCATTGCCTGCTGCTCCCCTCAGCAGTGTCTTTGCTCCATCTGCCTGCTCTGCTCCCCGCTCTCGCTCTGGTGAATTTTCACAGCCTCCCGCGCTTCTGACCTGTACCCCAGTTCTTGTATTAAAAAAAATAAATCTTTAAAAACAAAAGAAAGTTAATTATGAAACTGAGGTTCAGAGATAGGATTGGCATCCAAACTGGTACAAGAAGCATATTTTGAAGACTGGAGCAAGGAGTTGGGTTGGAGTTAAGAAAGCAGCTGCAGTGTTCTTACTCTCACCAGAGTAAGAAGCAGAGCCTGTGAAGGAAATGGTAACAGAATTTGGTGAAGAATAGACGTTGCACACTAAACTGACATGTCAGTTGAACTTGAAGTTTTGTAATCAGGATGTTAGGTAAGAGACCTGTGCTGGTACCCTGAACTTACAGGTATAGGTAAGTGAGATTACTGGGGGGCCAGAGGGAATACTGGACTTACAGGAAGAAAGACAGTTTCTAACTTTACATCTCCAGATGGATCCACTGAATCTCCATGACTTTAACATGCGTTGATTTTCAGCCTTAGTTCAGATATTATTGTATCTTCTTTTTTTTTTAAAGATTTATTTATTTATTTATTTATACAAGCACTGGGTAGAGTCAGAAGCGCGGGAGGGTGAGAGAATTCACCAGAGCCCAAGGGGAGAGCAGAGCAGGCAGAAGGACCGAAGTACACTGCTGAGGGGAGCAGCGGGCGGCAGGAGAGGTCTGCGTGCCATATGAGACCCTCGCCCGGTGGCCGGGGATCGAACTGCCATTGCAGAGGCTGCGGGCAGCTTCACAGCCCAGCGCTCAACTGCTGTGCCACCAGGGAGGCCCTATTGTATCTTCTATCTGAAAGTAAAGTGAACTAAATAAACACTACTAGAATCTATCATTTAAAAAGTACTTGTCAAGGAACATTCTATATGCTACTCATAGAACTGTTACAGCAGCCTGTGAGATGTTATTTTTAACTCTATTTTAGAGAAGATATAGAGGCTCAGATAAATAAGTGACTCACCCTAGTGCACAAAATAAGTGGTGGTTTTTAGATTTGCTTCTAGGTCTGCATGATTCCAAAGTCCCCATTCTTTTTACTCTCCCATGCTGCTTCCTACATATGCCCGGGTTTGGATACCAGTGAAGGCCTAGCATACCGCAGCTTCCAGTATCAGGTGCTGTTTACTGCCTTCCTCCTTATATCTCTTTATATCTCTTTTCCTACTAATCTCTTAAAAATATATTCTTTCATTAAAAAAATTAACAGATTATTTTTTAGAGTAGTTTTAGGCTCATGTAAGAATTGAATAGAAGGTACCAGAGACTTCCTATTTCTTTTACAGTAACTGCTTGATAAGCCTCCAGTTTCTGTTCTTGCTGTTCTAACTCATCCTCCTCATAGGAACCAGAGTGTCCTTTCATTAGAGTAAAATCTGAACATCCTTACCAAGACCTAGAGAACTCTGAATAGCTGGTCTCCTATTTTTCTGATGACCTGTTTTCTTCAATATCCACTTTGGTAGTATTTTCTTGCAATCTGTTTTTTCCTTTAATTTTGACTTTTGATAACAATGGCGTGTTAACCTTTTTATATTTAGGAATTTGGTTGTTCTGTCCACTTCCTAGACATCTGTGATTAGTTCTTTCCTTATGTTTGAGAAGATCTCAGCTATTATTTCTTTAAGTAGTTTCTCTGCTGCTTTCCTTTTTCATGTTCTGAGGCATTATTGATGGACTCTGACATTTCTTAGTTTCTTCATTTTTTCCCTAAATCTTGCTTCTGCTTTCTCACTCAAGACATTTGTACATGTTATTGTTTATTACACTGATTCTTTCCTCTGTCATACTAAGTTTTCTTGCAAACTTTCCTTGGCTTTCTTCATTTCATTCATTGTTTTCTTTACACTTGTAATCCCTGGGTTTTTTAAAGTAGCCTTTGACCCTTTGATAAAGAACTGTTTTTGCTCCTGTAAAGAGTTCTGAGATCATGACTCTATGTTTCTTTGTTTCATTGAGATTATTGAAGTTGATTGAATTTCTTTATAAAAACTAGTCTAAATTCATTCTATTAGATTCTCCAATTCCTGTCATTGATTTAGTCTCTGGAGATTTATGTTTTCTTCATTTCCATCTTGTGCTCCAGACTGGCCTTTTCTAGGTATTTGTGTTGCCTTTTCTTCCCAGTAGGTGGCACTGCTGCTTTAGATTTGGCTTTCTCTTTGCTTATTTTGAGAGTGCTTCTGGGGAAGGATAATCAGGGGTAGTAGCATGATGTGAGTCAAATCTTAGGGGGAGCGGCGCAGGGCCAACATAGGTGATGAGCGAAACTAGATTAAACACCAGTCCATGAACAGAACTCATACTTCAAGTTCTTGCTTCTGTGCGTGGTCTCTATGGTCAGCAGGGTATTCTCCAATATCAAACTTCTTATTTCCCAAAGGGGAGGATATAGAACTCAGCTGCCCATGCTTACACCAGGGACTCTACATCAGGTACCAACACTCAGTCAGCAAGAAGCTCAGCACTTCACCTTCTAGTTCAATTATAGTAAATCTCAACCTCTTAGCTAGGGATTCAATTCCTGGCATTAGCTGTCCATTACCTTTCCCACATCAGCATCTTAAGTGGTAATCACTCGCAAATCCAGCTTATCTCATAGCCATCTGGTACAAACTGCAATACCCAGTGTATGCAGAGGGCTAGTCTGCAGGTCTACTAGGACAAAAGCAGCAAAGTATAGAGTAAAGCAATTATGTGAGACTAGATACAGAGAAGACCCTTAAGTACATGAGAGGTTTCCATGCTACTCTGTTCAAAGGGGCAGTGGCAATCATCAATCACTTCAAACTTTACAGTTTCATTGGTAGAGTTCACTAGGCAGGGGGTCTGATTGCGCTGAAGCTAGCTCAGTCCAATCAATATCACAGAATGTCACAGAAATGTTTTCTCCCAAGAGAAGTGGAGCATGAACCATGATCAAGAAAAACAGACACACAGACTAGCCCTCTGGGAAAAGGTACAGGGAACATCTAAAGTTAAGGGACATAGATGTATACATAGAGGCATACAGGAGCTCACTCTCCAATTGAGCAGGAACTAAGCCATTCCTAAACCTCAAGAGCAGATGGAACATGGTCAGTCAGCCTTAGTTCTCTGTTATGAAACTCATGACACTGAGTGTATAATTTGTTGGACCTCAGTTGGAGTAGCCAGAATGTGCTAGATCAGGTTGGGGCTGGCAGCATCTCCTGTTTGTCTTATTTTCTCTACCTTTCTGAGTGTTTCACTTTTTTCATAGAAACATATTCTATGCTGGAATGTTGAAAAAGAAGTTTGAGAAGCCATGAGGGAAAATTATGACACATTTCCATTTATTTGATGAAAAATTATGACACACCTCCATTTTTTGCAATAAAACAGTAAAGACATAGTTAAATTGATATATTTTTTACAGGAAAAATTAAATTTATATTTAAAAATTTATGATTAAAGTGTTAGTCTAGAATTGTGTATTTATTCTCTTTTATTAGGTATAGAATGATGGAGGAATTGAGAAACAGGATTATACGACAGAAAAGGCCACTAGAGACACTGTAATTATTTGGAAGTTGTTCACTAAAGTTGCGTTGCCCTTATTTACCTTTCAACTGGTAGATTGTTTGCACATAGAAATACCACTGATTTTTATGTATTGATTTTTGTGTCCTGCCTCTTTTCCATCTTTTGGTTTCTCTAAATATATTAACCTATCATCTGCAAATAGTGACAGTTTCACTTCTTTTCCTATTTGGATGTCTTTTATGTCTTTTTCTTGCCTAATGGATTCAGGTGGGGCTTCTAAAACTATGTTGACTAACAGTAGACATCCCTATCATGTTTCTGATCTTAGTGGGGATGCTTTCAGCTTTTCACCATGCATTTGTCATATATTGCTTTTATAATGTTTAAATTTCCCTTTTTTCCATTTTTGGAGAATTTTTATAACAGATGGATGCAGGATCTTGTTGAATGCTTTTTTGACATCTATTGACATGTCCATCTATGTGAATTTTGTCTTCCTTTTTCTTGATCTAGTGGATAACATTGATTGATTTATATATAATGAAACAGGCTTGCATCCCTGGGATGAAGCCTATTTGATCAGGTTGATGATTCTCTTAATATGTTGTTGTATTTGGTTTGCTAGGATTTTGTTGGGTGTCCTAAGAATTTACACTAGAATTCAGAACTTCTAGTTTTATAATGAAAGAAAAAAGACCATCTTTGAGATTTTAAAATTATTCTTCATCAAACGTTTTAATGATAACAGTTGTTAAGAATAAAATTACTATTTGGAGAGAATATCTAAGTATCTCTTTTAAGGTAAAAAAATTTAAGTCAGTCTAAATGAATTTCAAGGTTTTTTTCACTTGAAAAAATATTCTACATCTATCTTAATACACATAATTCCTTCTGTGAAATAAATTCCTTCTGTGAAATAAGTGCACTTTTATTCAAGAATGTCTACTTCCTCTAAGCAAAAAAGTTGCTCCAGAGATTTTTAATCAACAACTTAATCTATAGTGTGTACAGAATGAAACTTTCCAAAGCATTTCTTCATAGCACATTGAAATCTTTTGGTGTCTAATTATTTTTCTATAGCAGTGTGCTAAGGATACATAAAGAGAGATTTACTCCAAATGACTCTTTCTACTGGATGCTTCCAATCATTGATTTGAAATCCACAAAACTGCTTATCAATTAAGAGATAAAAGTATAAGCGTATTGTCAACTTACTGATTACTCTATGCAGAAATTTTGCTTTATTGTTCTGTCAAGATACAAAGGAATACCATTGTGGGTTGACTAGTCTCTGAAATTGTTTGACTATATTTTTTGAAGATAGCTGAGTTTTATCTCATTAATAGTGAAGGTATTCCTTTACATGGTAAAATAAAATATACTCCCACAGTATTTTTAACACTTTCTGACCAAGTGATTATACCTTGATGATTTTCTCTGAGTGAAAAATATTAATCAAATAATAGGAATGATGAATTTTAATTTAGTAAAGTTTAACAAATTCTTTGGATATACAAAGTTTTACTTCAATAATACTGTTTTCCATAAGACTATAATCAATTTCAAGAAGTTCTTCATTCTTGTTATGGGAATGAATCAAAATCACATTGAATTTTAATTCAGAGTACATTTAGATCAATTTAATCTGTTCAGTCACTGATGAATGGTATGATTGGACTTTAATATTGGGGTCTATTTGTTGTCTTTACATAACTTAGACTATCTTTTCCACTTTGGCCTGACCTATATCAAAGCTATAAATCTATAATTTCTAGAGTTTGTTTTATTATGTGAGCAATAATATTCACCTCTTCCACAATTCTTTCTTTCAGCAGTCCCAAGGCACAACTATATTCTCTACTTGAAGATCTCTAAAATCTCTCTTATTCCTTTATTTCTCCCAGTCTCCAGTATCATATTAATAATCCCCTTTTGGAACACCACTACATGGATGTCTTTCTGTCATCTCAAAACAAGTATGTTAAAATTGAATGGATTTATCCAACTCCTACATTCACATTCATTCCTCTTATGTTGCCTATTGTTAACGATACTACAATTTTTCCAGATTCGATAAACTTGAGCTAACCATTTATTTTTTTTAAGATTTATTTATTTATTCATTTATTTATCCATTTATTTATTTATTTATTTATTTATTTATACAAGCATTGGGTACAGTCAGAAGCGTGGGAGGGTGAGAGAATTCACCAGAGCCAGAGCAGGGAGTAGAACAGACAGAAGCGAAACACACTGCTGAGGGGAGCAGCAGCCTGCAGGAGAGGTCTGAGCGCCTTGTGGGACCCTCGCCTGGTGGCCGGGTATGGAACCGGCCCTGCAGAGGCTGCGGGCAGCTTCACAAGCCATCGCTCAACCACTGTACCACTGGGGAGGCCAGAGTTAACCATTTAAACAAGGACATGGAAAATACTCAATAAAAATAAACCAATTCCTATTGATGTCATCTTTGCTCCTCCTGCTTCATGCAACCTATGATGAATTATGTTCCATAAAGGATTCTTTATTCACAATAGATTATTCATTTTAAAAAAAAGATTTATTTTTATTTATGCGCAGAAGAGCTGGGGTGCAGGTCAGAGGTATAGGGGTGAGAGGATTTACCAGAGACAGAGTGGGGAACAGAACAGCTAGATTGACTGAAATACACTGCTGAGGGGAGCAGTGGGCGAGACAGGAGAGGTCTGCTGCGCCATGTGGAATCCGCCCTGTCTGGGTATTGAACTTGTGTTGCAGTGGCTGTGGATAGCTTTATAGTGCTGATTCTTAACCCTTTGCACCACCAGGGAGGCCCCAATAGATTATTCATTTAAAGATTAATAAATTACTGATCTCTTTCTCTCTACAACCAACCTATTGTTATTTTGGGACTATCACAAAATATTTTTTTTAAATATTTTCCTTCCTATTCCTGTTCTCATTACTTTCAGTTGGACCCTTAGGAATTCTTGATTTAAGTACCTCATTTAATTCCTGGTTTAAACATCTCACTTGTTTTGTTAGCATGAGACCAAGGGATACCTAGGGATACCAAACTGTTAGCGGGTGCACGCTTTTAAAAGGGATTCTGTCATCTGCAGGCACAAAGGCTAAGGACACAGAATCTTAGAGTGAAAGATTTTAAACACAATTTGTGTGGGGAGAGAGTAGGATGGGGAGGGAGGATTTCAAATAAATTTCCCAATAAAACTCCAAAAATTACCAATCTCCTCATGGGCAAATACCCATCCAAATAGCCTTGACCTGAAGTGGGGTTGCTGAGGTCTGAAAGCTAATTACAAATGTAAAGTACCTTTTGGCAGGGAACTACAAGAAAATGGTTAGGGCCTCACTGGTGGTGCAAGGGGTTAAGACACAACCTATGAAGCTGTCCGCAGCACAAGTTCGATCCCTGGCCAGGGAGCTACCCACATGGTAAGCAGACCTCTCCTGACTCGCCCGCTGCTCCCCTCAGCAGTGTATTTCAGTCTATCTGCCTGTTCTGTTTCCCACTCTGTTTCTGGTGAATCCTCTCACCGCCCCCACACCTCTGGCCTGTACCCCAGTTCTTGAAAGCATAAATAAATAAATCTTTAAAAAAAAAGAAAGAGGTTAGGCAGGTCCCAGTGAACTTGGACACAGAGAGAGAAAATTTAAAACATAACAGATCCAGTTAATGACTGCCATTGACTCTCTCAAGAACCAGGAGCAGCATCTCCACATCTCTCACCCACGTGTCTATTTCCAGTATCCTTCTAAGTCTTTATATATCTGTCCTCCACATGTCTCCTCTAAGTTCACTACTTCCAGCAATACCAGGGTACAAATCAGAGCTGAAAAAGCCAAAGGGTGGGCTCACCTACCTTCTGTGTTATATAGGTCTACTTGGCTACTTAGCCACACTCCTAGCTCCCAGCAGTTCCTCCACTCAGGAAGTCCAATTCATGGCATACTGGGGCTTGTAATACAAGGCTGCTGCCTGCAAGTAGGGATGGGGAAATGGATCCCATTCTACATTCCTCCTTCTTTCATGGGAGTACATCTGTTACAGTTTTTGTTAACCCAGTCTTCTCCCTCCCAATCATCTGATATAGCAGAGTCAGGGAAATGTTATTTTCTGATAATGTCATTTCTCTACTTAAATTTTTTTTTTTAAAATAGAGGCATGTTTTTATTTATTTATTTGTTTATACATGCACTGGGTACAGTCAGAAGCGCGGGAGGGTGAGAGAATTCACCAGAGCCAGAGCGGGGAGCAGAGCAGGCAGAAGGACCAAAGTACACTGCTGAGGGGAGCAGCAGGCGGCAGGAGAGGTCTGCGCGCCATGTGGGACCCTCCTCTGGTGGCCAGGGAGCAGCCAGGGATGGAACCGGCACCACAGAGGCTGCGGGCAGCTTCGCAACCCAGCGCTCAACCGCTGTACCACTGGGGAGGCCCTCTACTTAAAAATCTTTAGTGCATTTCCATGTTCTATGGAACAGAATCAAAACTACTTAGCCTGGCAGTTTTGAATCTTTAAAATATGGCCTCATCCATATACAGGCTTTAACATGAGAGAACATTACTACAAAGTGGTTAAGTGGTTTCGCTATTTACTAAGTTTGTATATTTTGGTAAATTATTATTCCTTTCTCAAACCTAGTGTTTCTATTTGGGATACAGGGATAGCAACACTTACTTCATAGAGTTGTGAAGATTCAATGAAATAATTCACTTTAGGGCCTCCCCGGTGGTGCAGCGGTTGAGCGCTGGGTTGTGAAGCTGCCCGCAGCCTCTGTGGTGCCGGTTCCATCCCTGGCTGCTCCCTGGCCACCGGAGGAGGGTCCCACATGGCGCGCAGACCTCTCCTGCCGCCTGCTGCTCCCCTCAGCAGTGTACTTTGGTCCTTCTGCTTGCTCTGCTCCCCGCTCTGGCTCTGGTGAATTCTCTCACCCTCCCGCGCTTCTGACTGTACCCAGTGCTTGTATAAATAAATAAAAATAAATCTTTAAAAAAAAATAAAGTTCTTACTTGATCTTTAAAAAAAAGAAATAATTCACTTTATACATTAATCATGTTGCCTCGCCTAATCAGTGCATTCTATTTATTATTATTATTATTATTACTCTGCTAGATAAGTTGATACATGTTATTTACTCATGGAACTCAGTTACAATTCAGTTCCACTCTGTAAGTTTTACAAATGGTAACAGAAGCTTCCTATTGGACTGGAAACTGACTTCCTTGCCATTTAGCTCCCATGTATCTTTCATTGCCAATTATTTCCAGATGAAGGGATATGCCTGTTGTGTTGAAAGGAGCTTCTGCCATACAGGATTAGTCATAAAATCCAAATGTCCATCATTTGGGGAAGAGATAAGCAAAATATTGATAACAGGATACTTTCAGCAATAAAAAGGAGTGATGCAATGATATATGCTAAAACATTATAGAAACTCAGACATTATGCTAAATAAGCCAGACCAAAAAAATCCATACTGTATGATTTTCTTTATTTATTTTATGAGATATCTATTTAATTTTATTTAAAAAAATTATCTTTCTTACATTGTTTTTCATTTTTGTGCAATAAATGAATAGCATACTGTATGATTCTGTTTATATGAAATGTCCAGGATAGGCAAAACTACAGACAGTAGATTACTGATTGCTTTAGGATTTGAATAGAAATGAGAAATGACTGAAAATGGGGACAAAATGTCTTTTGGGGGGGCTTGCCTGGTGGCACAGTGGGTTAAATCTCAGCACTATGAAGCTATAGTGAGTCACTGCAGCACGAGTTCGATCCATGGCCAGGGAGCTAACCCACATGGCTCAGCAGATCTCTCCTCTCTTGCCTGCTGCTCCCCTCAGCAGTGTATTTCAGTCAGTCTGCCTGTTCTGCTTCCCACTCTGTCTCTGGTGAATCCTCTCACCCCCTGCACCTCTGGCATACACACCAGCTCTTGTATGCATAAATAAAAAAATCTTTTAAAAAATTACTTAGATTGATGGTAATTTATGTGTATAGGTTTATGTTATTTTTAACCTGTGTAACCATCATAATCAATATACAGAGCTCTTCAATCACCATAAAGATCTCTCTGTTCTTCTATTTATATTCACACCCACTCCACCCCTCATACCATTCCTAAATTCTGACAGCCATTAATCTAGTTTCCATCTCAACAGAAATCATAGTTAGTTTTTATAAAGTTTCAGTCATCATTTCTGGGAATAAGTTTTTGAGCTCCACCAGGTTTTTCTTTTCCTTCTACAACTGATGAATTTAATGTTTGCTCATTTATTATAGCCCTATAGTTGAAATTCTATTCTTCTAAAAAATGTATTATTTCTATGTATTCAGATTGGGTAATTTCTATATCTTCAAGATCACTGATTCTTTTGTCTTCTCCATTATTCTGTAAGAACATGCATTAGGTTATTAAATTCTGATTATTACATATATTCAGTTATAAGATTTCCATATGGTTCTTTATATCTTCTATTTCTTTGCCAGGGTTTCTATTTTTTCATTTACTTCAAGTGTTTTGCAATTGCTTATTGCAATATTATTATGATGTTTGCTTTAAGTTAGATAATTTTAACCATTCTGTCAAGATAGTGTTGGCATTCACTGATTGTCTTTTGTCAGTTGCAATTTTCCTCTTTGTTGGTATGATGCTTTTTTTTTTTCATTGTGCCTTGGATATATTGGGTATTACATTATGAGCTTCTGGGTCCCATTTAAAACTTGTGTTTTTGCCCATCTCCTCTAACACCATGCTGGTAGGGAAAAGGGAATGTCTTTCTTTACCATCAGGTGTGGGTGAAGCTCAGGTTCCCCATATTCCCTCCCTCGATACCCTAGGCAGCTGGGCCTCATTACTTCTGGATGGAGGTGAGATTTCATTTTCCTTTGTGGTGTGACTGTCATAAGGATAGGGGATATTTCCATTACTGCTGAATGGTGGTGAAAGTTCTGGCTTCCTGATGGGCTTCCTCTGACATGAGCAGAGCAGAGAGTAGAGAGTAGTTCCCTACTGCTATCATCCCAGCATGAGGAAGGGAGAGATGCCACATTGCAAATAGACCGGGTAGAAGTCCAGGTTTCCCAAGACACGTGGATATTAATTTTTTCCCTGTGGTGTCTGGCTTGGGAAGCAGTCTGTTTCTGCCTTGCTAGGTTTTCCCTTTCTTGGGCTTTTGACTAGAGAGTGTACTCATCTGTTGGAGCTATTTTAAATATTTTCCCATTCATGTTTCTGGGTTGCTGGCTTTAATACCATGTTTCAAACACATGAGGCAAAAAGAAAGGCACTGCTGTATTCTTCCTTGGGTCCTGAATTCTTGAGTCTTTCTGCCTTCTCTGAATCTTTCAGAGTATTTGTTTTATACTCCACTTTTATTTGTATTTGTACTTACTGGTATTTAGAAAGGGGAATAAGGAGAAATGTTCTACTTCATCTTGGTATGGACTACAAATTCTTATTAACTAATTTGACCACTTTATTTTGCCCTTCTGCTTTTATAATGAAGAGGCATTATATTATATGACCAATAGGGAATGTGTATAATGACAAAACAGGCAAGTAATGGGGCTTATTCAAGATACAGCATTAAAAAGTAAGCTTTGAAATCCTATAGGAAAATGGTAATTATAAAGAAAACCAAAAGTATTTTAAACATGTGACTATATGTAATTTTTTTCTTTTAAAAAAGAAATGATACCACTAAAAACTTGTACATGAATAGTATTAGAATTATTACCCATAAGAGGCAAAAACTGAAAACTAAGTGTCTTTCAACATGGTGAATGAATAAAATAAAATTCCATTGGATTACTACTTGGCAGTTAAAGAGAATGGAACACTATTACGAGCTACAACAGAGTGAACCTCAAAAACTATGTCAAGTGAATGAAGCCAGAAACAAAACACCACACATTATATGATTCCATTTATATAAAATGTGCTGCACAGGCAAATCCAAAGAAATAAAAGCAGATTCTTGTTTGGTTGGGAGTGTTATGGGGATGATGGGATTGTTACAAGTTTCCTTTTTCTAAAATTAGAATGTTCAAGATGATCTAAAATTAAATTATGGTGATGGTTGTAACAACTCTGTAAATATACCCCCAAACCATCATATACTTTATTATAATTTTGAAATTCTATCATATTTTATTGAGGCAACATTGGCTTATAACACTCTCTATAATTTAGGGGTCTGTGTTTACACATCTTCAGATGTATGTTCCCATACCATAGCTACCACCAAAGTACCAAAAACCCTCCACTATAGTCCATTGGGTACCCTTCCCCCTTTAATCCCTACTTCCCTGCACCCCTCTAATGGCCTCAATTTTTCAGTCATATTTCTGGGGCTTGTTTTTGTTTAGTTTGTGTGTTTCTTTGTTTTGTTTCTTCATATTCCACATGGGTGAAACCAGCTGGTATTTGGCTTTCTCCTCATTTATCAATAGTTAGCTTAGTATGATCCCTGTCAGTTTCATCTATGTTCATCTATGTTGTTACAAACACTAAGATTTCACTCTTTTTTTAATACATAGCTGAATAGTATATACCACATATTCTTTATCTACTCATCTGTGATGGACATTTAGGTTGTTTCCAAACCTTAGTTGCCGGGGACCAGCCTCCAGCAAAACGTCGTGTCAGGGGTTCCTGAAAGGATGAGATGGCCTAGGCGAAAATGAAAGAACTGAAAACTTAAGGGCTGAGGGGAAGGGGATGAGGTAGAATGAGGAGACACTGACACTTGGTGAGGTGCTAGTATCTTCTGCCGAGAGACTCAGCAGGTCTTTATTTATTCATTATTAGTAATAATAATAAGAAAATACATTATCATGTGTAAAGCATAAACAATTAGTATATTATGTTTCCCATAGACTACTGGCTCCTACAGGTCTCAGCTAGACGGCAGCTTTCAAGGTTAACAGATAATAAACCAAACCTAACATTAAAGCTACTTATTTTTTCATTCAGGCAATTATTTAAAACAGTGAATAACCGCCAGTGCATCCCTATCAGCTAAAGCCTAAGCATCAAAGGACTATTCTATTCACATGACCTTCAGCCGGAGACCAGCTGCAGTTCAGCTATCAGAACTTTTTCTACCTAGAAATTCCTTAACTCAAATAGCTTCATATTAAAAACTTTCCCAAGAAACTTCAAGAGAAAACAAAATAGAAGGACCTGCTATGATTATTGTATTGTAATGCTTGTCAGGCATATTCAATAAGTTGTCTTCCATTGTCAAGTAGGCCAAATTGTTTAATAATTAGTTTCTAATTTTCCATGCCGTTTATTTGCAATATACTGATGCATATAATATAGTGCCTAATGTACTTTTTTGGGAAATTTTTTCTTATTTATGACCAAGAACAAAAAGTGAAGGAATGTTACATCTTCAACCTCACGGTGTGAGGCACAAGGAATCTTCAGCCCCACGGTGTGAGGCCCTTTGGCTTCGGCCCCACGGTGTGAGGCCCTTTGGGCTTCGCTGCTTGCCAGTGTCTTATCTGGCTGGGGCATCAAGGCCTCCTGCAGCACTTAGTTATTATAAGTAGTGCTGCTGTGAATATAGGAGAGCATGCCCTTCATTAGTGATTTTGCGTTCTCTGACAGATACCTAGAAGTTTTTAAGTTGTTGTGGATAGATGTTAGGGAAAGTCAAGTGTATAGACCAGAAAATGGTTTCATCTATAAGAGCAGATCAATGTGATACAGTGTGAACGAGGAAAGAAAGGTTGCCTGACCCGCCTGTAATGCACGTTTTTTTTTTTTTTTTTTAATAGAGGCATGCTTTATTTATTTGTTTGCTGTTTTGTTTGTTTGTTTTTTGTTTATACATGCACTGGGCACAGTCAGAAGCGCGGGAGGGTGAGAGAATTCACCAGAGCCAGAGCGGGGAGCAGAGCAGGCAGAAGGACCGAAGTACACTGCTGAGGGGAGCAGCGGGCGGCAGGAGGGGTCTGCGCGCCATGTGGGACCCTCCTCCGGTGGCCGGGGAGCAGCCAGGGATCGAACCAGCGCCGCAGAGGCCGCGGGCAGCTTCGCAACCCAGCGCTCAACCGCTGCGCCACCGGGGAGGCCCGTAATGCACGTTTTTTGATGTCATTTTACATTTCTCACTCCAAACCTGTAGTGGGTATTTGATACAGCCTGCAAGTCCATTTTTCCTCTCTGTTTAAATATTCCACTGGGTGACTGCTCACTCTTTGTCCTCTCTTAACAGATTAACAGCATTTTCTCCTCTTCCTCACCTAAACCCTATTGAGTGGGCTCACATCCTAGGTTGCTGAGAACAGAAAATTACTTGGAAGGGAAGGTCCCCTCCACCTGTCTCTCCACATCCCTTCCTGTTACCAGGGATCAATCCCTGCTTCTTTGTAATCCCTGAAAAACCTATACACCCATTGTACTTTATTTTTTAAAAAGGATTTATCTATCTATCTATCTATCTATCTATCTATCTATCTATCTATCTATCTATCAATCTATTTATTTATTTATTTATTTATTTATTTATTTATTTATTTATTTATTTATTTATTTATTTATACAAGAACCGGGGTACAGGCCAGAGGTGCGGGAGGGTGAGAGGATTCACCAGAGACATAGCGGGGAACAGAACAGGAAGACTGACGAAATACACTGCTGAGGGGAGCAGCGGGCAAGACAGGAGAGGTCTGCTGAGCCATGTGGGACACTCGCCAGCAGGCCGGGATTGAACCGGCACTGCAGATCCTGTGGACAGCTTCACAGCACTGTGCTCAACTGCTTGCGCTACCAGGGGAGGCCCCCCCATTGTACTTTAGATCCCATCTCCCTGATATCCACTCAAGGGCAATGATCTAGCATTTCTTCTGTCTCCTGCCTGCAGTCTCTGATCTTCTCTTTTTAGTGAATCATTCCTACCAGCAAACACCACATATAGAAACACACACATACACACACACACCCCTCCCCCCCGATATCAAACAACAGAAACTAATAAACCAAAAAAACAAAAGTGGCAACAAATTATCTCCATATTCTGTCACCAATCTCTCTCCTTCTAGTTTTCTTTCTTCTACCCCAGTGAAGCTTTTACCCCCACTCTTCTACAAAGTCAGAGTTTTTTCAAGGTTACTGACAAACTTAATATTGCTCAAGTCCAGGAATACTTCTCAGTGCTTCTCTTACTTGATAAAAAATACCATTTGACACAGCTCATTGCTGGCTCCTTGGTTCCCAGGACAGAACTTTGTTAATGTGCCTTTGCCTCACCAACTCCTTTGTGTATTCCTCCATATCTCCATGTCTGTTATACTTTGGAGTGACCTAGACTCTTTTCTTGGATGACTGTCTCTTCTTTTTTTTTTTTTTTTTTTTTTTTTTTATAGAGGCATGTTTATTTATTAATTATATTTGTTTGTTTGTTTTGTTTATACATGCACTGGGTACAGTCAGAAGCGCGGGAGGGTGAGAGAATTCACCAGAGCCAGAGTGGGGAGCAGAGCAGGCAGAAGGACCGAAGTACACTGCTGAGGGGAGCAGCGGGTGGCAGGAGAGGTCTGCGCACCATGTGGGATCCTCCTCCGGTGGCCGGGGAGCAGCCGGGGATCGAACCGGCGCCGCAGAGGCCGCGGGCAGCTTCGCAACCCAGCGCTCAACCGCTGCGCCACCGGGGAGGCCCCTGACTGTCTCTTCTATTTAAACTCACTTAGAAGTTTTCATCTAGTCTTATACAGGCTTTAAATAGCATCATATGCCAATGACTCCCAAATTTCTATCTTCAGCTTGAACTCCTAGTATATTTATATCTAACTGCTTATTTGATATTTGTACTTGCATGTTTAATATGCTTTTCAAGATGATGTTTGCCACCACCTCCCACCCTCTAGCCTGCTACTTCAGAGGTCTTCTCCATTTGAATAATTATCAACTTCAATCTTCCTGTTGAACTATGAAAATTTTCTAGTCATTCTTGACAATTCTGTTCTCTCATTCCTCTCAGCCAATCCATGTCCAATCCACATATAATCTATCAGTAAACGCTTTCATCATTATGATGAAACTGTCCAGAATCAAATCATTCTCATCTCCTTCACAGTACCCATCTTGGCCTGAATTGTCCTTGCATTTTGCTTGGATTATTATAATACTCTCCTAATTTACCTCTTTGTATATCTTTTTAACAATCTGATTTGAATTTAAACCAACTTAATTTCAATAGCATACAAATCTCTGTTCTGATATGGCTGTTCCCCCTTTCTGTTATTGATAAAACAAGTTAATTCTATACATTGTGTGCCCAGTGACATTGATTAACAATGTTATATGCGGGCCTCCCCGGTGGCGCAGCGGTTGAGCGCTGGGTTGTGAAGCTGCCTGCAGCCCCTGCAGTGCCGGTTCGATCCCCAGCTGCTCCCCAGCCACAGGAGGAGGGTCCCGCATGGTGCGCAGACCTCTCCTGCCGCCTGCTGCTCCCCTCAGCAGTGTACTTCGGTCCTTCTGCCTGCTCTGCTCCCCGCTCTGGCTCTGGTGAATTCTCTCACCCTCCTGCACTTCTGACTGTACCCTGTGCCTGTATAAATTAATAAATAAATAAACAAACAAACAAATAAATAAATCTTTAAAAAAAACAATGTTATATGCATTTTATTTATTTATTTATTTATTTTTATTGTTTTTGTTTGTTTGTTTGTTTGTTTTGTTTTTATACATGCACTGGGTACAGTCAGAAGCACAGGAGGGTGAGAGAATTCACCAGAGCCAGAGCGGGGAGCAGAGAAGGCAGAAGGACCGAAGTACACTGCTGAGGGGAGCAGCGGGCGGCAGGAGAGGTCTGCGCGCCATGTGGGACCCTCCTCTGGTGGCCGGGGAGCAGCTGGGAATCGAACAGGTGCCACAGAGGCCGCGGGCAGCTTCGCAACCCAGCGCTCAACCGCTACGCCACAGGGGAGGCCCGTTATATGCATTTTAAATTTTAAATCATATATAGAGTTAAAAACCAAAATTACAATGATAAGTTTTTATAAATCACCAACTTGCTTTAATCTAAAGATATTTACCTTTACTGGAGATCTTTATTTCTTCTTACTGATTTATTGCATTACTGTTCATTGTCCATTCAGTTCAAATTGAAGGACTTCTTTAGGCATTTATGGCAAGGTAGGTTTAGTGGTAACAAATTCTCTGAATTTTTTGTCTGGGAATTCCTTAATTTTTCCATCCTTTTTGAAGGACATAGATATAGAAATCTTAGATTTTTTTCCTTTAGCACGTTGAATATATCACCTACTGTATTCTGGTCTCTGGTTTTCTGATGAGAAATCAGCTGTTAATTTTATGGAGGGTCCCTTGTATGTGACAAATTGTTTCTCTCTTTTTGCTTCCAAGATTCTGTCTTTTATATATATATATATATTTTGATTATGTCTTAGTTTGAGTGTCTTTGAGTTGATCTTTCTTGGAATTCTTTGTTTCTTGAATTTATAGATTCATATCTTGCATCAAATTTGTGCAAATTTAGCCTTTATTTCTTCAAATAATTTTCCTGTTCTCCCATACCTCTTTCCTTCTCTCTTTTTCTCTCTTCCCCTTTTCTCCTCCTATGCCTCCCATAATGCATACATTTGTCTGCTAATGTTCCACAGCTTCCTTAGTTTCTGCTCCCTTTCCTTCAATTTTTTTTCTGTTCCTTAGACCCAATAACTTCAGTTATCCTAACTTCAAGTTCCAGCTTCTTCTTTTTGCCTGCTATTTTTAACCTCCAAGTGAATTTGTCATGTGAGTTAATTGATTTCTCAGCTCCTGAATTTTTTTCGTCTATTTTCATATTTTATATTTTTTATTGATATTCTTACTTTGTTTATACATCACTTTTGTCTTGTTAATGCTTCCTTTAGTTCTTTGAACATCTTTAAGACAGCAGTTTTAAAATCTTTGTCTAAGATGTCTGCCATCTGGGCTTCCTCAGGAGTAGTTTCTGTTGGTTTTCATCCTTTGAGTAGTTATACTTTTCTACTTCTTTGTGTGGATTGTGATTTTTGGTGTTACAAGATGGACACTTGTGGTAACCCTGGATATCAAATTTCCCCCCTTCTTCAGGGTTTGTGGGGTTTCTTTTAAGATCAGCTTTGGGTAAAAGGTTTGGATCTCTTTAGGTCTTTTCCTGGGCATTTGAGATGTTTTTCTAAATTATACAGTACATTTTTAAATATCTCAGTTTTTAAATGCCTGCTCCCAAAGAGGGGAAGAAGGGAAAAAAGAATTAAAAAAAAAGTTCTTTTTGTTAAAAATCTGCTAGTCACTTCAATCAGTAAGGGTTGCAACAGTGACTGCCACATGTGTATGCATGGTCAGAACCAGTAATCAGCACTCAGAACACAGAACCTCATTATATGAAGGACAAACAAGGTCATTATTACTTACCTAGTTCCCACAAACTGCTCTAGAAATTCAGGCTCCCCGCCATACAGGGTAGGGGTATGAAAGGTGGGTAGCTATGATAGTGCTGATGGGCTGAAATTGACTAAAATTAACTAGCCACACTTTCTTGTGGAAGCTGCAAACATTTGAACAGACTAAAATTACAAAATAGTTACTTCAGTTCTACTAGTCACTTGTAATACAGGGGTTCAGATTTTAGCACTTTTTACTCTGCCATCTTCCCTTTCATCTATTCCTCAATTTTAATACAATATTCAAAGGTAGCCTTAGAAATATAAGGTAGTACATTACTTCTTTTCATAAAACCCTATTTATTATTTCTTCTCATTTAAAATCAAAGTCTTTACCAAAGGGTCCAAGGCCCTACATAATTTTATGTCTTGTCACTCTGGCCATACTAGCTTTCTTATCATTTTCCAAATACTTTAAATACTTCCAGCACCTTTCACTCAGAATCTTTTTTTTTTCCAAAATATAAAGGAACTTTAATAAAATGCTAGAATTGCTTAAATTTAAAATTATTGTTTCCCTATTCTTTTCTTGTTTTTTAATTTAAATTTTATTTTTATATTCCCCATACAATTACAACCCCCTTATTTTGACCTCAATCCCTCCTTTCCCCGCCCCCTACCTGCCCATAGAGTGTCTCTGGTTCATAGTTGTTTGTTGATTTTGATATTTTCTTTCTTATAGTTATTATTTTTCCTGGTCCCTTTAAGTTTTCTAGATTCCTGCTATGAGTGAGACCATCCAGTATCACTCAGGATTTTTGAACTTATTTTTTTCCCACTAGGGACATTCTCTGTCCAATATCTGTATATCTTTTTCTCTAACTGCTTTCAGGTATCTTTCACATGTAATCATCTCAAGGTCTTTCCTGACCTGTACCACTATAACTCCTACTTTGCTTCATTTTTCTCCATAGTACCTAGCATTACCTAACATGTTGAGGGCTTGTTTATAGTTTGCCACTGCTGATTAATGTAAGTTGCATGAAGGCAAGAATGTTTGTAGTTGTTGTTTTTACCACAATGTGCTCAGTAAATGATGTGTGTACATTAAAAATCTGCAGAATGAATAAATAAACAAATCAATTGATGAGGAAGATTATATAAAAAAATCAGTCAATAGAGAAACACTATTATGGACTGAATTGTGCACACAAAATTCAAACACTGAAGTCCTAACTCCCAATGTGATGGCAACTAGATTTCAACCTTTGGGAGATAATTAGGTAAAGAGAGTGGATTCCTTACAATAGGATTAGTGCCTGTATGGTTAGAGACACAGTCTTTCTCTCTCTCTTCCTTTGTCTCTGCCACAATAGCACACAGTAAAAAGTCAGTCATCTGAAAGCCAGGTAGAGGGCTCTCACTGGGAACCAATGTGCCTGGCACTTCTATCTTGGACTTCCTAGTCTCTATAACTGAGAGAAACAAATGTCTGTTGTTTTAGCCACCCAATTTATTGTATTGTTATAGCAGTCTGAGCAAACTAAGACAGATGCCACTTTCAAAGTCCAGAAGAGTTGACATATGAGAACTGATCTCCAAAATAGAGACCATACAGTTTCAAAATCTAGTAAATTTACTTCATCAGAATGGACCACACTAGTCCATGAGGTTTTGATGGGAAGGACAATGGGATTGTTCTATACTAACTGTACAAAATGATTATGCTTCCTAAAATAATCTGATCTTTATCCTGAGTTCCTTGGGTTTTCCAAGAGTGACAAATTCTTGCAGTTCCAACGAGGCAGGGTTCTTCTGGTATATACACCTCTACACATACTAAATTAAACACAGTAGATACTTATCAAAGTTTGCTAGATATAAGGCACTGAACTGTTTCTAGAAATTCTGAGGTATTAAGTTATACTTCTGGTACTTTAATAAACTTAGTGATTTAGGAGCCACTAAATGTTGTGCAGTATGAAATGTGTGAGAGCATATATTTAAACAGATAAGACAGCACAGTAGAGGGTATCTTTTCAGCAACTAATGTTTTTATAGTGGGAAGGTGAGGATTCAAGCAAGCTTTCTAAGACGTATATTAAAAAAAGTGGATGATAATAATTGAGGGAGAAGGCATTCTAAGTAAAAACAAACAAACAATATATGCTAAAGTCCAGAGCCACATTTAAGAAATGTCAAGTAATTCAAGCTACATATGGGTTGAGATAAAATTAGAAAAGTAAGCTGGAGTCAGATCAAGATGGTATGGCATATTGGGGTCTGGGGACATTTTACTGAAGACTGTGAAGATCACAGAAGTGTTTTAAAAGATTATATGGCAAAAACAGTAACTTCCATTTATGGAACACTTATTATAACATGTAGGCACTTTGCGAAATGCATAATGAATATTATCTTATTTAATCCTCACACTGAGCCTATAAGGTAGGTATTTTCCCACATTTTGTGGTTAGGGAAATGGATAACAAAATGAAGCAAATGACTCAACTACACAGAAAAGCAGAAGGAAGAGACAGGATGTAAGCTGAGGTCTGACTAATTTCAAAGGATATACTTTTAAGCACTGTATGTGCCTCTCAGGGATCTGTCAGTATTGACTAGATAGACTTAAACAGAGTTCAGATATTACAGACAGCTAGTCCCAGAGGTCTTCTTTAGGGAAGAACCTTAAATGAATCCTGCCACAGAGGCCTCTGGCATTTCTTAGACTCATTAATCAAAGTGTGGTCAAGGGCATGCATTGGTTTATTAGAAATGTAGACTTTCAGGCCATAGCCCACACCCAAGTCAGACACCATAGGTTAGCAAGATCCCCAGGTAATTTATGTCCATGTTCAAGCTTGAGAAGCAGTAGTTTAGACTTCCCAAATGGTGTCTGCCAGAGACAAGTGATGCCAGGAAGACAGTATGGTGGCACTATTGAGCAGTAGCTATACTGGGTTCATGTTCCCCACTAAAGTCAAGGGAGTAGAATGTGTGTTATGGGAGATGCTTAGGAAAGGAAAGTCCTTTGTATTGACTTAAAGTATGAAATTTTACCCTTTTCCTAAATGTGCCTCAGAGAACTTCTTTAGTTTAAATTTCTTCAGTATCAAAATATAAACAATGAATGTGAATTGATTGTTAGACATGGATTGCTGGATGTAAGAGAAAATCAACAGAAATACCTCATTAGTACTTAGCTGTTTAAGGACAGATTGATTTAACTCCAAACTTTTAAAATATGTGCTTCAATTTGGAGCTGGTAATGATGCATTCATACCTATTACTACCCTGTAAAATACACTTTTTAAGGATTAAAAAGTCTGTGTAGACAATGATAGCTATAAATGGAGATTTGCATCAAAGTTAAACACAAGTGTTTCTCTTTATCTACCCCTTCTGTCTCCCTTCTTTCCTCTCACTTCCCTCCATTTCCTCTTTTCCTCCTTTGCTTCCCTACCTTCCTCCCTCCTTCCTTCTTTCCTTATTTTTACATTTTATTGGGTAACTTATTACAAAGTCAGTATTTATAAGGCAAAATGTGCAATTTCATAATCTTTTTCCTTTTGTGAACTGTTTGGAGACACTATTCAGAACACATGCTTGAACCTAATTCTTTTTTCTGGCAGTGCCCCTTACCTTGTTTTTGTAGTTTTAGAGCTGAGACAAGTACTGGTAAGAAATCTGATCAGTGGAGTTATCTCTCAATCAGATTAGACTGCAGGCAGCCATTTGAAGCAGCAGGTTTCGGTTGGGAACTTCATGTACAACAACATCCTGAAACATTTAAACCCCATCATTAAGCACAGCAGTGGAAGTGTGCTGTCTGTACAGAAGTAAAATTACCCCACTTTGTGGTATGGCACCTCTCTTACTTGCCTTGTCTTATGCTGAGAGGCCAAATTGTTTACATTTATAGTAATTTACATTAGAACTACATTGATATGATAATAATCAGGAGTGCTTACATTAAAAATAAGAAGGCTTAAGAGCTTT
The DNA here is from genome assembly GCF_014898055.3 of Talpa occidentalis. Taxonomy (NCBI): domain Eukaryota; kingdom Metazoa; phylum Chordata; class Mammalia; order Eulipotyphla; family Talpidae; genus Talpa; species Talpa occidentalis. The sequence continues at coordinate 65,866,329 of NW_026555331.1, read as the reverse complement.
TCTTTTTTAATGATCACCAGGAGCAAATATTGACTCAGAATTAGTGATCAAAAATGATAAAATGTCAAGGAAATTCATCTTTAGCTGTACAATATCATCTTCTCTTAACTAAATGTGGATCTAAGACTATTTGGGAGAGAAATGTATATGAATTGGCGAAGTATTTTTTCCTGAGACTGATACTACATAAGCAAGAACATGGAAGGGAACATTAATTAAAAATATTTCAGATTTGGGCTTCCCTGGTGGTGCAAGGGGTTAAGACACAACCTATGAAGCTATCTGCAACCACTGCAGCATGAGTTTCATCCCTAGCCAGGGACCTGGGGATGGCACAGCAGACCTCTCCTGCCTCACCCACTGCTGCCCTCAGCAGTGTATTTCAGGGGATCTGCCTGTTCTGCTCCCCACTCTGTCTCTGGTTCACAAACACCCTCTCACCCCTCACACCTCTGGCCTATACACCAGTTCTTGTATGCATAAATAAATCTTTATTTATTTATTTATTTATTTTTTGAAATCCTGGCTTTGTACCTGATCTTAGGAGAAATGCTTTTAGTTTTCTCACCATATTTGTATGATAAACACCCCTTGGTTATGATATATTATCCTTTTTATATAGTATTAGTTTCCAGTTGTAAATTTTTGTTATGAAGCTTTGTATCTATGTTTATGAAGAAAGTTTGTCTATAATTTTCTCTTTATGTGATGTCCTCATCTGGCCTTGATATCAGGGGTTGGTGCATAGAATGAGTTGGAACATATTGCTTCCCTTTCAATTTAATAGAATGAAATTTGTATAGAGTTGTTATGTATCTTCCATTAATGCATGGTAGAATTAAAGAAGAACAACATCTGGCCTAGAATGTGTGTGTTTGTGTATGTGTAAAAATTCTAACTGAAAATTTAATCTCTAAAAGAGTTATAAGATGGAAGAGATCATGCTCAGCGAAATAATCCAGAAAGAAAAAGAAAAACACCGGATGGTCTTACTCATAGCAGGAATCTAGAAAACTTAAGGGACCAGGAAAAAGAATAACTATAAGAAAGAAAATATCAAAATCAACAAACAACTATGAACCAGAGACACTCTATGGGGGGTGGGAGGTGGGGAAAGGAGGAATTGGGGTCAAAATAAGGGGCTTGCAATTGTATGGGGAATATAAAAATAAAAATAAATAAATAAATAAAAAATAGAGTATAATCAGGGAAATTTAAAGCACTAAATGCCAAACTTAGAAAAATAGGAACAATCTCAAATCCTTCCCATTTGTAGCCTCCATTTTTGCATAAATAAATCTTTAAAAACAAATATTTCAGATCTGTGGAACATGCTCAAACTGATTTGTTTCTGGCTGCGGTCTCTTAAGGTGAGTTCTGTCTGGGGATTAACATCAGCTTGGATTAAATTAATTGGCTGTACCTAACCCCTGAGAAGCTACACTAACAATAAGTCCAAAGGCATTAGTACATTTGCTCAGAATGAGGAGGTTACATATCCAGTAATACTTATGTGAATTATTCAAACAATTTAAAGTTCATTTTTTTTTTAAATAAGGGAAGTTTCAAGTTCTGGTAAGTACAAAACTATTTGAAATCTTTATTTTGAAAATAATCCATGTTTATTCAGTTGTACTTTATTTTCTGTTATATATCTAGATTTGTGATCTATCTTTAACCATTACAAAAGAACAAATATTTCTAATAATTATTGTCATTTACCCAAATATGCCAGAAAACTTCACAATATGCTTATATAGAGGATGGAGGGAATGTTTGTATCAGAAAATTAAGATGTTCTACTGTATTCAAATATGAGTAAAGTTTATTTTTCTGATTATAACAGCGATATTTATCATTAGAGAAATCTGTGGAATGTAATATAGACAGAAGCTGCTTATAATTCAACAATGCTGTGGCTACATAGTTGTATTTCCTTTCTGAACTCCCAAGCCCATTACATAGTGTTATGATAATCTATAAAAGGAACTAATTTTTATTGCAACACTGAATCTCTGATTTAACATTCTGAACATACCCATTTTCCATTTTGTCTTCTACCTCATTCTCTTTTTTGAATTGTCTGAATTCTTACTACATGGTGGGAAATTAAAATATAATTAGTGAAATGATGTGCATGCATCTTGTAAATCTGTTATCTGTTTTGTCAAATGAGTGGTCAAGAGAAGGGACAGCCCACTGGGTAGAAGCAACTATTTCATTCTGAGTAGCACAGACTTATATACACTATTGATTGTGACTAGTGATGACACAGGAGAGCATAACCATGGCTGAACCAGTGAATGAAAGGGTGTGAAAAATATGCTTAGTCTTAAAAATCAATGGTAGTATTCTTGCTAATTCCATGGCTCGACTTTAGGAAATGAAGAGAATGCAGAAAACGGGGGAAGATATTGGAAAAAAGTCATTAGAAGCAGATTTCAATATACTGATAATTTGGACTGTTGGCAGACAGATTTCCATTCTACTTCTAGGGAAGTGAATGGTGAGAAAGTGGAGGATCTTAAGAGTCTCCTTTCCCCTTGTAACATTTCAGCACCTCCCTTCTCCTTCTGTCTAACCTTCAGAGTGCAGAATTAGACCACTTTAGTTTACTTGTTTCCTGAAAAGCCTCTAAGTGTATTGCTGTATTATCCCAACTTCAGAGGGTATAAAATAAACCTTATTACTTAAAATATATGTATAAAAACATTGTTTAATTTTCATCCACATTTTGATTATAGCCTTTAATGCTGATTCAGAAAGGTTCACAATTAAGACTGGATAAGTAAAGGTTGTGGAGGGCTGGTAGCTTCTATGGTCAAGACTTACTGACCATGTTGCTGGTCTTGATCATGTTCACTGGTTAGTGCTGCAATATTCTCTGCCTTCCCTCTGGTGGGTATCTCTACTATGCTTTGCCTCTGGCATCTCAGATTTATACAGAATTTCCTCTGGGAACTACCATTTTTCTGGCTAGGTTACACATCCCTCTTTGATATTCCCATCTCCCCTCTTTGATATTCAGACTTCTCCTTAATGGATGGTAATATTTAATTACTCTATGAATTTCCCTTGGATTCAGTAGAACATGATAATGCCAAGAAAAAAGCTCATCCACACTCCCAGAAGACTCTGGCTTGCACTCTCTTTCCGAATGATGATATTGTGTACTGCATGCGCAGCAGTGTTTTAGTCAATGATAATACTAAATCTCCATCATGATATATATACAAGGACCACCTTACCATTGGTTACTAAACCATATCTGCATGTAAGCAAAATCTCATCATTCTTTCTAAAACATCCCTCAGTGATATGTAGGAGTTCACACAGATCCTCTTACATGCAGTGAGGACCACAGGCACTCATGTTTTTGTTTTATTTTTGCTACAGCCTCCTCATCATGGTGCCTGGCCACCATCCTGCTACAGGTACTTTCATTGCAAATGTGTCACCATTGCTATGTTGCTGGCATCTACCCATAGTATGGCTACTTCAGCTTCATCCCTTTATGCACTAGGCTCAAAAACAGTGTTCTGGGCCAGGCAACAATGAGATAGGGACAATGGGTGACACTTCTCTCCAACTATCCTTTTTCCCCATGATGTCTCTCCTGATCTCAGTACAAAACCTTCTTTTATCCTGGCAATATCCTTCCCACCCTCTCCAAAACAAAACCCTTTGCATATCAGCTCACATAATTGTGATCCCAATGTGATCACCAGGTTGATGACAAATTTTCAAATAGTGAGATCCAGGCAGAAAATTATTAAAATTAAAAGCTTCATTATGTACTTTTATAGATAAGTATAATTTTTCAAAATTAGGTGAAAAATGTATCTCAAACACTATTCATGTAAAATATTTTCAAATAAATGTATAAGTAAACCAACCTAAACTACAATTCTGAAGTTTCTTATTTAAATACTGAAGGAACTCATCTCTATAGTTGGTGAGGGCATGGGGGATTAAGAAGCTTTTCCAAGGTCAGTTCAAAGTTTATCAGCCAAGGATGAGACAAGATTGCAGTTTTGCTGACTCCATCGCAAAGCTGATTCCCCAACTCATGATGTCCATGCCTTAAGTACTATAATTACTTTAAACTATTGGGGAGGGAGAAGAGGAGACACATTCTAATTCTAAGTTGATCTTTTAGTGCATTTTCCTAAGTTACATATAAATAAGATTTGCAAATCATATCACAGATATATGAAGAATGTTAATTAACAACTCGTAAATATTTAAGTGATTTGAGCTGGATTTCTAGTTGATTTCTCATGACAAACATGCCTTTTTCATCTCTGTAATATTGATCACATTTATTTATTTTGCTCAAATGGTCTTCTGGGCTGCAGGGCATTCTTTCTTAGTTAAAAGACACTAATAATTACATAGACTTAAAGCAACAGAACATAGCCACAATAAGATACATATGAAAAACAAGCCTAGAACTAGATAAGCCCATCCATAAGCTGCTCACTTAACAGTTAGAAACTAGTTTTACTTGGAAGTGGAAGCAGAATACCTCTATTCAAGAGCTGAAATAGCCCTCAAATTCTTAAAGTTTTCATTTTAAAACCACTCTGGAGGGCCTCCCCGGTGGCACAGTGGTTGAGTGCTGGGTTGCGAAGCTGCCCGCAGCCTCTGCAGTGCCAGTTCGATCCCTGGCCGCTGGTCGAGGGTCCCACATGGTGCTCAGACCTCTCCTGCCGCCCGCTGCTCCCCTCAGCAGTGTGTTTCGTCAGTCTGCCTGCTCTGCTCCCTGCTCTTGCTCTGGTGAATTCTCTCACACTCCCGTGCTTCTGACTGTACCCAATGCTTGTATAAATAAATAAATAAATCTTTAAAAACAAACAAACAAACAAAAAAACCTCTGGGAGCAACACACAGATTGCACCATTTTCAGCAGCCCAGACTAATGCAGTCATTCATTAAAAAACAGTTGTTTTTCCTTAAAGTAGGATTATCACTGTGTTAGATAATTAATTTGTGTTTTGTATAATCTGTAATGGAAACATACATATATTTAAGTAAACATATTCAAAGATCTATGTGATACATTCCTTCTAGAATTTCATGTCAGAAAAACACTTTCCTCCAGATGAACTAATTTCATTTCATTCAACAGACAATTTTTTTAATAATAAATTTTATTTTTATATTCCCCATACAATTTCAACCCCCCCCATTGACAATTTAAACTTTGTAAACTTTCCACATTTTCCTTGAGTGCTAGGACATGCAGAACTAAATCAACCAATTGCAAAACTCTCTTACTTTTCTCATTACATGATTTCTGATTTGTATCTTTTCTTTATTTTTTCAATAATACTTATTAATTTAAAGTCACAAAATTTAGCAATGTGTACAAAGCAAAAATATTGTCCACAACTCTGCTAGACAGCCACCATTAACACGGTGCGGCACATACTTAAATTTTTCCTACTAGTATAATAAATATGTATCCGTATATATATATTTTTAAAGATTTATTTATTTATACAAGGATTGGGGTACAGGGCCTCCCCTGGAGGCGCAGGTGGTTGACCGGCGCGCTGTGAAGCTGTCCGCAGCCTTTGCAGCGCTGGTTCGATCCCGGCCAGCCGGCGAGGGCCCAACATGGCGTGGCAGACCTCTCCTGTCTCGCCCGCTGCTCCCCTCAACAGTGTATTTCGTCAGTCTTCCTGTTCTGTTCCCCGCTCAGACTCTGGAGAATCCTCTCACCTTCCCGCGCATCTGGCCTATACCCTGGTTCTTGTATAAAACAAATAAATAAATCTTTAAAAAAAAAAGAACTAGGGTACAAGTTAGAGGCGTGGGATGGTGCGAGGATTCACCAGTGACAGAGAAGGGAGCAGAACAGGCAGATGGACCAAAGACCACATGGTCTGTCACACCACGTGGGCCTCTACCTGGCGGCCGGGAATCGAACCCGTGCTGCAGAGGCTGCGGAAAGCTTCACAGCGCTGCGCTGAACCAGCGGCACCACTGCAGAGGCCCTGTATCCACATAAACCAGTGGCATTGCATATGTATCTTACAAATAGTTTTTTCACTTAGTAATAGGACATAATAATAATTTTTCTATGCTAATAAATCCAGAACTACAGAGCCAAGTTCAGTGGTTGCATAGCTTTCCACAGCATGGATGTATACATAACTGAAAAAAATATCTACCCCCTAGGGTAGATAGCACCACCCTAGCCCTAGCACCACCTAGGGCCTCCCTGGTGGTGCTGGCTGTTGAACGCAGCGCTGCGAAGCTGTCCGCAGCCTCTGCAGTGCGGATTCCATCCCCACCAGCTGGGGAGATACCCACATAGTGCGGCAGAGCTCTCTTGTCTCCCCCACTGCTCCCCTCAATAGTGTATTTCAGTCAATTTGCCTTTTCTATTCCCCTTTCTATCTCTGGTGAGTACTTTCACCCTCCTGCACATCTGACCTATATCCAGGTTCTTGTATGCATGAATAAATAAATCTTAAAAAAAAAATCTATGCCCTAGATAACTCCTTCAGGTTATTTTTATCTTTAAATCGTAAATATCTTACTTAACTGTTTGTCTTTTTATTGTAAGCCCCTTAAAATTGTCTTTCAAAATCGCAGGTGTAATGAATGAATAAATGAATGAATAAAATTCTAGGGATGGCCTCAGTTTTACAATTATAATTAGCTTGCGTTAGCATTATCATGTTTTCTTTATGATGCTATTATTCTGGAGAAGAATAATTTCCTTTCTTTCCTAGGTCTCAGCCAAAATGAGCGAAACTCCTCTTAGTTTTTCTATGATTCATCCAACTTCTTCTGAAGGTCAGGTGTCTTCCCAGCGCCATGTGAGCCTCACTCATCCTGTTGTGGCCAAAAGGATCAGCTTCTACAAGAGCGGAGACCAGCAATTCGGCGGGGTTAAAGTGGTAATCAATCCTCGTTCGATGAAGTCATTTGATGCTCTGCTGGATAACTTGTCAAAGAAAGTGCCTCTACCTTTCGGGGTGAGGAATATCAGCACCCCGCGGGGAAGGCACATCATCACGAGCCTGGAGGATCTGGAGGATGGCAAGTCATACCTGTGCTCTCACGGCAAGAAGGTTCAGCCAGTAGACCTGGAAAAGGTTCGCAGGCGCCCACTTCCTTGGCTTAGCAGTCGGGCCGTCATCACGCAGGCTCACCGCGCCCACGCAGCTGCCGCGGCTGCTCCCCACATGCTGCGCGCCCCGCGGAGGCTCGTGGTCTTCCGGAACGGCGACCCTAAGACGAGGCGTGTGGTCCTTCTAGGCAGGCGGGTCACCCAGACGTTTGAGGCCTTTCTGCAGCACCTGACAGAGGTCCTCCAGTGCCCGGTGACTAAACTGTATGCCACGGATGGAAGAAAGGTGAGCGTTCTGCAGGCTCCTCTCTTTTGAGCTGAGTAGCGGAGCGAGCCCCAGGAAAGGGAAGGCCTCGTGGTGGGCGCGCGTGTGTGTATGCGGGTGCTCTGGATGGAGAGTGTGCATGTGGGAACTTGTCTGTGTGTTTTTCCACGTTCCTGGAGGGTGCTGGTGCTCTTGGGTGGAGGGTCAGAACTGGACGAGGCTTCGGCCACAATCGTGATACTCTTTTTTTTCTACCACGTACTCCCTTTCTCCTGTTCCTGAGCACCGAATCTAATCCTATATTGGTGATATTTCTTGAAAAGGAATAGCCAACAGCGATATTTTATTAGGTATAGAAAGCATTTTCTTAGGATACCTGCAAATAGCATCTCGGGGGAACTTCCCCATGCAACTGACAGTGTTTTTACAGGAGCTAACCTTTTAGGCCCTGCCCTGCCCTCCACGTCCTTTCTTAGCTGGCTGAGGGTAGACATTTGGCTACAGCTATATATTTTCGTGAGGGAAGTACAAGGAAGTACTGCATATGTTTTAGATTTCTTTAGTAAACAGAAGACAGGTTTCTTCAGCTAGTAGGTAGGCTGAATAAGGTCAGTAAGGATGTTGTTTGTAACCAATCCATGGACATCCCCTCCTTCCTACCCACCTCCCCCAACCTCCCTAGCTTTGGTATTTTCAGTTATCATTGGTTTGGTGAGGATACCTTTCAAGCTTGGGAGGTTGTTAAATTGATTCAGTCAGTTACAAAATTACACATGGAAAGAACTAAACTCCCTTTGCTTATGTAGGGACAATAACTCTTTTATTCCTTCTAGGTTCCTAGTCTCCAGGCGGTGATCCTGAGCTCTGGGGCTGTGGTGGCAGCAGGAAGGGAGCCATTCAAACCAGGAAATTATGACATCCAAAAGTACTTGCTTCCTGCTAGATTACCAGGGATCTCACATCATGTGTACCCCAAAGGAATTGCTAGGTCAGAAAGCAGAAAGAGTAAGTCACTTAAATAAATACATCGCCTCAATTTATTTACATATTTATTTTAGCTCTGATGTTTTTTATTTCAACAATAAAAATCCATGTTAAATGATTAAGTGACATTAACTTAAACCACTAAGTTCCTTTATCACAAAAGAGAAAAAGAGGGCATTAAAAACATTTAAACTGAAATTAGTTTAGTTTACAGAAAGAGTCAGAGATTTGATATATTTTTCAGACATTTCCAAATCAATTAGTGATGTACCTGGTTTTCGTAATTTATTTTTATTGCGGTAACATTGTAGTTTATTTTTATTGAGGTAGCATTGGTTTACAATACTGCATTTGATTTTGGGAAATAGATTCACACCTCTTCAGCTATATTTTACCAGATGACATAGCTATTTAAATTGATGAGTTTTTTCTTTTTTGGGCATGTATATCTAGATAAAAAATCAAAATGCTAGCATTTCTTGATTTGGAGAAGAGTTGTATGGAATGTGTGTAAATGACACCTTTGGTAGTTAGAGGGTTTTCTCTAAATAGTACTGGTGAAATATCACAGCAGAGCTTAGCAGGTTAGTTGAGTGATTGCATTTTAAAAAATGTCTAACTACAAACATGCTCTATTTTCTGAAGTTTTCCTGAAGTTATTCCAGTAAAAATCACAGGTCCTTAGATCCACCTTTTATTTATTAAAAGACAAAAAAAGGGGCTCTTGTAGCCAATCCATGCTGGTTAATAACAATTTAGATCACTACTTAGGAAGTGCTGCATAGGGTGACACTGTGTTTGTGTAGGGGAGAAGGAAGCCCAGGATTGTGGGGTTGCCTGTAAATTCCCTAATTATGTCTTTACTCATTGTGTCCAATGTGTAAACTCTATGTTAATGCATTGATTGGCATTTGTTATTTACATTTTAGTTTTTATTCTATTTAGACAAGTAATCATAGGCATTTTCAGTAATATTAGTCTCACTACTTATTGGTAAAATGGGTGAAACCCATCTATTATTTTTTGTTGTTACTTAGTTATTTTATGGATAAACTCAATAGATAATTATTTTTAAATTTTGTAGGCATTACCTGCCAAATACATATTTTGCTTACCATGGTACAGTTTCATCTTGATCATTTTACCAAAATGTTTTGTTTCTGATACAGGGTGCTGAGTATGATTTATAATGACTTTAGGGAATCTGAGGGCTTTGTTAATTTTTACTTAAAAAAATAGAGTCAAAAAATTATAAGTGAGACATTTTCATTTAAAATTTTGATGAAAGTATAGCCAAAATAAAAGAAAATATTTCTGGGCTTACATGCTACAAAGTTAAAAGTATTTAATTGATGTCAGGCATGTGAAAGTCTATGTAAAACAACTAATAGGAATTTGATTGAATTTAAGGAATATGAGTGTCAAGGTTATCTCTGGAGATACTTACTAGAAAGATAACTAGATATTTGGTCCTGCCTAGCCCTGTTTTCTTTTCTGCTCTGTATTAAATCAAGTGTCTTGATTATACAAAGTAAATGATAATAATTATTATTTGATTAATTTAGCCTTTAAAGTCAATAGTAAAAATGTTTTAGCATTCATAATGTTATATAGATCTCTCACTTGGATATTCACAGGTAGGAAAATGAATACCACCACACATTACTACTTGCTTTGTTTGAATATGTATGTAACACTTGGTTTGATTTCAGTTTTAGTTTTGGTAAACAAATGAAACAAAACAAAACTTCACATAAATCTCTATTTTTGCTAGAATCTTTAGCAATTTATACTTATTAAAATTGTTCAGTTCAATTGTTAAAATTAAAGTAGATATAGGTTCTTTTTAAGAGTAGTTTGTAGAAATGTATCAGATAAGACATTGATCTCAGCCAATGAATCCATAGAGGTGAGAAACAATATCTGAGTATGAAATTTAGAAAAAAGATTTTTTTGCACTAATTCATTATTTTTTCTTTTCTTTCTTTGCTGCCTCTTCTATTGGATATTTATAATTTTTTCCCGCATTTTATTTTGTTGTGGGGGCATCTTTTACTCTTAAAATTTGAAAGCGAATACACATACACTTTCAAGTCCAAGGTCCCAGGTTTATTGTGTTTCTTCTGGCAATATGGATAATAATGGTTGCTACTCAGACCAGTCTTTTGCTCCTGAGAATTACTTGGCCTTAGAAAAAAACGATTCTCAGAATTTATTAATATGTCCTTCTAAAGATGATGTTGAAAAATCAGTTATCTTTAATGATGATGGCACTATGACAATTGAGATGAAAGTTCGATTTAAGATAAAAGAGGAAGAAACCATAAAGTGGACAACAACTGTCAGTAGAGGTGATCTTTCTAATAGTGATGAAAAGAGTAAGATAAGCAGTTTTCCAGGAAAAACAGATGATGGCTCATCTGGTATAGAGATTGCAGCTTGCTCATTGTCTGCAGTTGTCTCACCTATGGAGAAAGGCAATAATCAAGATGGCACTTTGGCAGAGGAGATAAACACTCAAAAGACAGATCAAGAGGTTGAAACTTGCAGTTCTGCTAATTGGGAGAATGCTGCTGTAGACACAGATACCGTTCAGGGAACTCAAGATCAAGACAAGTGTCACTTTTATAGGCCTCCTACTCCTGGACCTAGGAGAGTGAGACAGAAGAAATCTGTCGCAGGGAGAGTGACCTTATTATCAGAAACTGAAGTTCAAGAGAAAATAATTAGACAGAAAGATAGGGAAAACAAATCTGAGTATCACGTGTTCACATGTTCTTGCAGTAAAGTTTCATCAGTATCTAACAAACCAGTACTTGCTCAGATCAATAACAATGAGCAGATGGAGTCATCTTTAGAAAGAAAAAAGGAAAACAAACTGCCCAAGTCAAGCACAATAAGTGCTGGTGTTGTAGAAATTACAAGTCAGAAGATGTTAGAGATATCCCATAATAATGCCTTGCCGCGGACTGTATCAGAAAATTCAGCTCTGGAGGAAGGTGTAGTTGATACTGAAACATCAGACAAACAGCCTGGGATCAAGAACTTCAGTAGTTATGGTAACACTGATGATAGGTTCAGTCTTATTTTAGCAGATACAACTCAATCTTCAGATAATAACTCTGGCACTGACAAAATTTTCTCTGAGACTCCATTTGCAGTAGGATCCTCTGCTGTCACTTCAAGAATTAACAGATTAATTAATGAATTTACTCATTGTGGTTTTACAAAACTTCCAGAATATAAAAAGCAGATTTCATCATCTGTTGCCAGCAAAAAGAAAAAGAAATCCCATCAGCAAGTGATAGATTCTTGTTGTCAAGATGGGGACATTGTAAGCACAGGACTCCCCAGTAAAAGCAAGAGAATAAGCAAAGGACGTAGAATTACAGAGGAAACTATATTGCAAGTTACACACAGTCCCCTTAAAGGAGGGATGCTTTATGAGGGAGACCTCCATGCAAGTGAGACGGTATTTGAGTCGAATTATTTTTGTTCCCACAATAATCTCAGCTCTGTGAATTCCAGGGATATCCATAGAAACAAATTAAATACTACTCCAAATCCCAAGCTTCAAGGACTTTTAGCCAAAAGAAAATCCAGACCACTAAACAAATTAAGTTTATTAGGAGGACCTACAAAAATAGAAATTGATCAAGGAGACAAAGTATTTCCCTATAATGCATTTAAATATTGCAGAAATACTTTGGAAAATAAAAATTCATTTTCTCTGTTTAACATTCTTGAGCAAAAATCAAATACATTTTGGGGACCACAGGCTCATACAGAAATGACATCTTGGAATTTGAGAGGAATGGCAGAGAAGAATTTAGATTCCAAAGTGAACTCACATGTAACTTTAAAAAGTCAGAGAAAGCACAGAGGAGCTAAGTTGAAATCAGGCACAACTATAAGTAAACAACATGCTACAATCAAGGCAAATTCCTTAACTTCTTTGAAAACAACCATTTATCCTGAGGATGTTACCCATCATTCAGTTCAAAATTATAAACAGGGACGGTTGCAGATCATAAAGCCACATCCAGCCTTCCAACCTAGAAAGTCAGCTCCAATATGCAAAAAGGGAAGAAATGTGGTAAATTTTAACAGTGGTCTTCTAGGAAATAATTCCCATGCAAATTCTGGGAAGGGAAATAATTTTGTTGTAGAAAGTGATAAGCACATAGCTAAAAATGACAGCTTGGTAGGAGATAATCTAGGCAAAGAGGTAGGTAAATCTTTTAACAAAGTTAACAGTGAAGAACTCCCCAAAGATCTCTATGACAGCCATAGTGGAACTCTGAATGATGCTTACTTGCTTTCCCTGCATGAATATTGTACTTTGTCACAGTCAGTTATTGGTGATCATATTACTAAAAGTAAGGTATATGCTGAAAAGTCAGTACCAGAGGTAAATCTTATTTACCAAGAAGTAAACTTAGCTACAAAAGGGCAAAGTGTAGAAGTTGCCGTTCAAGTAGATCCTATGGAAGAAGACACTCCAAAAGACCTTTTATCAGTCCTGTTGCTTTACCAACTACAAAATTTAGTTCCTAGTATTCACAAGACACAGGATGGAATTGTTCAAATGCCAGTTTCACTTGCAGGTGTTCCCTTTCCTTCCACAATATGTAATTCATCCACTAATGTCCTTTTAGCTTGGCTCCTGGTGTTAAACCTAAAGGGAAGTATGGATAACTTCTGTCAAGGTGATCCTCACAAGATTACCAGCAGAACTTCAGAAATACTTGCTTTGTTGGAGGTTCTAAAGCACATTGCCATCACAGAGGAAGCTGATGACTTGAAGGCTGCTGTGACCATTTTAATGGTGTCAACCACAAATCACCTTGGACTCACAGAGAAAGAACAAAACATAGAGCCAGTAGATCCTTCTGCAAATTGTTTGATCCCCCACATTCTGAGAGTTCTAAAGTGCACTGAAAATGAAAAAACCCAGAAAATTTGCTTAGATAGAAGCTCCTCTACCAGTGAGGATTGTTCCCCGGAAGTCTGTGTTTCAGAGGTGACTTGTTCTCCATGTGAGAGGTACACTGTGAATAAGACTGACCATCCAAAAAAGACTTGTAACCCCAGTGATACTTTTTTCCCTAGTGATGACTGTGCTATGAATCAGACCTACCTGGATAAGGCTTGTTTCCTGGGAGAGATCTGTTTACTTACTGATGCTGTGGCTTCCCATAAAGCGTGTGCTCATGAGGAAAACCTTATCTATGAGACATCTTGCCCAAATGATGAGTCCTACATTCCGAACAGAGTCTGCAATTGCGGTGATTTTCTAAATTCTAAAGAAAACCCTTATACTGATAATTTGGAATCAACTGAGGTATTAGAACGACTTGATGAGGTTCAGGAAGACCTACATATTTTGGCAGACCTAAGATGTAAAAATGACTTTAATTTGGTGGTGCCACACCACAATACCAGTGATTTAAGCCATTGTGACTTTTTCCTAAATGCAGCTGAATCAGAATTTGATAAGAAACATAGTTCTGTAGATTCTCAAAATTGTTCATTAAAGAAATTCCAGCAAACAAATGCATATACATCCTTTGATAAGGAAGAATCAAAGACTTCTGAAGAAACAGGCTCAGTAACCAACAGCGTGACATCAAGTGAAGGAAACATTTCAGCTTTAGAATCTTTTGAAGAATTAGAAAACCAGGACACTGTTATCTTTAATGCGAAGGCGAATGCAAGAGAGCAAACCCCTGAACAATCAATCAAAAAAAAGCTAGTGGGCAAAAATTTGAAAATGGTGAAAGTCTCAAACAGGAACATTGTAGAAGAAGAAAGTAGGAATGGTGTAATTTGTGAGAAAATCAGTAGGAAGCTGGCAGCACCAACATCTTTAGTATTTTGCTATGATTCTAACCAAAATACTGAAAAGGATCTCAATGAAGGAGACACTAAAATGAGAGTTAAAGTGATGGTGAAAAACATGGAAATTGGAAGTTATTCAGGGTCCTCTCTTGATTTTAAAAACTGCTTTAAAAGTAAAGTAAATTCTGCTTGGTTAGACTATCCACTGGGCAGTGAGAATGAGCACCCACATAATTGCTCCAATGATACTGATGAGGTGATTGTCCAAGATAAAGGATACAATCAGGGATTTGTTAAAAGGACAATAGAAACACTTTATGGTAAAGCACAGCTTATGAAACCATCTTTTTTTCCTGGGTCTATAAACACATCTCAGGTTTATCCTTGCAATTCTGTGGAATTTCAGTGTGCTAGGAAAGTAGGTCTTTATGATTCTGAAGGTCAGTCATTTGACTCTTCTGTACAGATACCTAGTAGTTCATCTGTGCTGCAGAAATTTCAGGAGGAAGGACAAGATAAATGTCACTTTAATGACATAAGGGCCAGTTATCATGGAGGAGATGTTGTGGAGCATGAAACAAAACAAAATGAACATAAAGTCTTGAGGAATATAGAGGAAGGAGTACTGATTGACAAAGGCAAGTGGCTTCTAAAAGAAAATCATTTGCGAAGAGTGTCATCACTTGAAAATTCTGGCATATGTGAAAACATGTACACATCAGTGGATGCTTTACTTGGTAATAGCAGCAGTGAGGTGCCATATTCACATTTGGAAAATTTGGGCACAGCTGCAAGCCTGGCTGAACGATCCTCCTCAGAATTGGAGGAACTGACTCAAACTCTTGAACTGAAATGCAATTATTTTAACATGCCTCATTGTAGTGACTCTGAGCCTTTTCTTGAGAATTTGGTAGATGTTCAAAATAAAACTTGTGCCAAGGTGAGAACACGAGATCACTTTGCACAGCAGAAAGGTAATCAAATGTCGGAAAGAGCATGCACATCAGTCACTCATGTCTTTACACCAGGTGGTAACAAAGTTCATCCAGTCTCTAATGATACCATTAAAAACCAACCATTGCCTGGTTGTGATGTAGTTCATGGTGCACTTCAGGAAGGTGACTCTTTGGATAAACTCTATGCTATTTGTGGTCAACATTGCCCAATACTAACTGTTACTATCCAACCTGCAAATGAGGAAGACCGGGGATTTGCATATTGTAAATATTCTGATATTGAAAACTCCTTGGGTCTGCATTTATGGATGAAAATAGAGCCATATTTTCTACAGTCAAACAAAAACATGCTTAGAGATGAGAACAGAAAAGCAAGTAGGAGAAAAACATTTATTGATAATGCCATTAGCAAAACATTTGATAAACTTCATTTCAATAACATGTTGGACTTGTTGGATAAAAGAAGAAAATTAAAAAGAATGAATTTCTTGGATTTAAAGAAAAAAAATCTCAAAAAATTCCAGTCTCCTTTAAAGAAAAGGTTTTATGTAAATTTCTTGTATACATTGTTAGTTGTAGATAATGTACATTTGACACACTTCAATAAATCAGACCCTAATAATCAAAGAAATGAAGTATATGAAAGAGTTGATGAGAATAACAACTTATTAAATAACAGATTCCAGAACCCAAGAACAAATTTTAACCAACTACTAAGGGAAATATCAACTATCATTTCTATTTTGAAATGCTTGGCCAAGCCTGCCTATTTTGCCAAGTTGAGACATCCTTAAATTTTAGTGACAGAAATATATTAGAATATTTTATATTTTTGAATATGAAAATATCTTCATTTGGGAAAGGAAAACCAATTAGATTTAACTGATCTTGAAAGTAGTGATGAATGAAAAGATGTATAATTTCATTATTAGCACAGCTAATATTACCATGCAGCCAATACATGTTTTCTTCATAATAAGAGGAAGCACATGGAATAGATATGGAGTAGACAACCTCTGAGAATTGTCACTTCTTCAAAATGAGTTTAAGCTTGCTCTGTTCTTAATTTTTTCAACAATTGTAGATTCTGTTTCTATTCTGCTATTTGGAAAATTTCCTGTTTTTCCTGAATGTATGTTATTTTCTGTATCTGTTACTTCTAGGTCTGCATGTACTCTAAAGACAAAAATTATGCATATATACATATTTACATATTTTTATATGTTGTTAGTATAGTGTGAAATATGTGCTGATTTGATTAAGGAATGATTGTGAGATCTTGACAACAATCTCAGGTTTCTTATGCCAAGTTGATTGAGTGTAGTTTATTTCTAAACATCTGTCTAATGAACTTGCAAGCATTTCTGTGGGACAGGAATCACTATTTACCCTCATGACTAGAAGTAGATGCTCTACTACTAAACTGCCTCTTTAACACATTGCCTATAAATTACAATCTTATAAACTTTAGGAAAGTGTCAGGAAATCCAAATAGATCAAGAAAGAATAGGGGGAAAATTTAAGACATGCTTTGTGAATGAAAAAGTAGCTGTAATGCATTTATGGAAAAGAGAAATGTGCCTTTAAAATTCTCAAAATTGAAAAATAGTGGCATAAGAGGAACATAACAGATTTTATTTTTTGTTTATCTGCATTAATGCAAAATTTAGTTAGATCTAAATAACATTTTACTGAGAAAAGTAAATTAGATTGCTAACCATGAATTGTCTGTTTGAATACTTTGGTATTTTACCTGGGATTTAGCAGGGGAAGATTTTTTCTTTAAATTACATTATTTTTTATTAAGATAACATTATTTTACAGTATTGGATATGATTTAGAGGTATAGGTACATACGTCTTCAGATAAATGTACAGCTACCATAAAAGCACCCAAATCCTGCACCATAGTGAATTGAGTTCTATTCACCATTTCCTTTCTACTCTAGCAACCCCCCTCTGATAGCCTCAATTCTAAAGTTAGGGTTTGTTTTGGTTTAGTTTTGTCTGTTCCTTTGCTTTGTTTATATTTTATGTATGAGTGAAATCATCCCGTGTGTGTCATTCTCCTTATTTTGCTTATCACAATTCACTTTGGTTCAATCCGTGTTGTTGCTGATGGCAGGATTTCATTTATTTAATAGCTGAATAATTTACTATTATGTATATATACTAACTTTGGCACTTAATACATTTCCATAGCTTGGATATTGTAAATACTGCTACAGTGAATATAGGATGCATACGGGCTTTTAAATTAGTGTTTCTGCATTCTTTGGGTAAATACCTAGGAATGGAATTGCTGGATTGTATGGTAGATAAGTTTTTAATATTTGAGAATTCTCCATAGTATTTTGCAGAGGCTGGAAAAGTCTATATTCCCACCAACAGTGTAAAGGATACCTTTTTCTCTACATCCTCACCAATACTTCTTGTTTCTGGTCTTTTGAATATGGGCTATTCTCACAATTGTAAAATGGTATTTTTTTGTAGTTATGATTACGATTTTCATGATAAATAATGAGCATTTTTCATGTGCCTATTGGCCATATGTATGTATTCTTTAGCGAGGTGTCTGTTTAGCTCTTCTGCCCATTTTTTGATTTCTTTTTTGTTGTTGTTGACGTGTGTGGTTTCCTGTAAATACCAGTCATTGCCACATGTAGGACATAAAAAATCCTCTATTTGGTAGGGTATCTTTACATATTTTTAAAAGATTTATTTTATCTATTTATGCATATAAGAACTAGGATGTAAGCTAGAGGTGCGGGAGGTGAGAGGGTTCACTAGAGACAGAGTGGGGAGCATAAAAGGCTGATCTACTGAAATACACTGCTGAGGGGAGCAGCGGGTGAGATAGGAGAGGTCTGCTGCTCCATGTGGGTTAGTTCCTGGCCAGGGATCAAACTCAGGCCACAGTGGCTGGTGATAGCTTGATAGTGCTGAGACTTAACCCCTGTGGCACCAGGGAGGCCTTATCTTTACATTTTAATGACCATTTCTTTGACTCTGCAGCAGCTTTTTAGTTTGATGTAGTCCCGTTTGTTTAGTTTTGCTTATATTCCCACTGGCTTTGTTAAACATCTTTGAAGCCAGTGCTGTAGAAGCCAATGCCTATATTTTAGGTGTTTTATGGTTGAAGGTCTTGCATCCAAATTTTTAATATATTTTGAGTTAATTTTTATGTGTGCTGTGACAGAGTAGTGTTGGGTTTTTTTTTTGTGTTTTTTTAAATAATAAATTTTATTTTTATATCCCCATACAATTGCAACCCCCCCCATCTGACCCCAAACCCTCCGCTCCCGCCGCCCACCCCCCCAAAAGTGTCTGTGGTTCATAGTTTTTTGTTGATTTTGATTTTCACTTTCTTCTAGTTATTCATTTTCCTGGTCCCTTATTTAAGTTTTCTAGATTTCTACTATGAGTGAGACCATCCGGTATTTTTCTTTTTCTTTCTGGCTTATTTCACTGAGCATGATCCCTTCCAGCGCCATCCATGTTGCTGCAAATTGCATGTGTTTATCTTTTTTGAATGCTGGGTAATATTCCATGGTGTATATGTACCACATCTTCTTGATCCAGTCATCTATTTTTGGGCATTTGGGCTGTTTCCAAAGCTTAGCTATTGTAAATAGTGCTTCTATAAACATAGGGGTGCAGGTGCTCTTTGGAATTGATGTTTCTGTGTCCTTTGGGTAAATACCTAGGAGTGGAATTGCTGATCATATGGAAGTTCTATGTTTAGTAGGTCCAGAAATCTCCACACAGCTCTCCATAGTGGTTGGACCAGTTTGCACTCCCACCAACAGTGCAGAAGAGTTCCTTTTCTCCACAACCTCGCCAACATTTGTTGTTGCTAGTTTTTTTAATATGTGCCATTCTCACTGGTGTACGATGGTATCTCATGGTAGTTTTGATTTGCATTTCCCTGATTACAAGTGATGTTGAACATTTTTTTATATGCCTGTTGGCCATTTTCATTTCCTCTTCAGAGAAGTTTCTTTTTAGCTCTTCTGCCCATTTTTTGACTGGATTATTTTCTTTGTTGTTGTTGAGTCTCATGAGCTCTTTGTAGATTTTTGTGATCAGTCCTTTATCATTAGTGTTGTGTGCAAAAATGTTCTCCCAGTTGGTGGGGTTTCTCCTTGTTTTTGTTATTGTCTCTTTTGCTGTGCAGAAGCTCTTTAATTTGATGTAGTCCCAGCTGTTTATCTTTGCCTTCACTATCACTGCTTTGGGTGATGTGTCTGTAAAGATGTCTTTGTTGTGCATATCACGTAGTGTTTCGCCTATATTTCCTTCTATGTATTTTATGGTTTCAGGTCTTATGTTTAGTTCTTTAATCCATTTTGAGTTGATTTTTGTGTATGGTGTAAGGTAGTGGTCAAGCTTCATTCTTTTGCATGTAGCGACCCAGTTTTCCCAGCAGCATTTATTGACCAAACTTTCTTTGCCCCAATGCATATTCTTTGGTCCTTTGTCAAAGATTAGTTGACCGTAAATCTGTGGGTTTATTTATCTGTGGGTTTATTTATATTCTATTCAATTGGTCTGTATGTCTGTTCTTGTTCCAATACCATGCAATTTTGATGATTATGGCTTTGTAGTATAGTTTGAAGTCTGGGAGTGTGATGCCTCCATTCCCTTCTCTTTTTTTTTCAGGAGAGCTTTGGCTATTCGGGTTTTTTTGTGATTCCATATGAATTTCATCAATAATTGTTCTATTTCTTTGAAGAATGACATTGAAATTTTGATTGGAATAGCATTGAATCTGTATATTGTTTTTGGTAGGATGGCCATTTTAATAATGTTTATTCTTCCAATCCATGAGCAGGGGATGTCTTTCTATTTCTTTGTGTCTTCTTCTATTTCTTTTAACAGTGTTTTATGGTTTTCTTTGTATAGGTCCTTTACCGCTTTTGTTAGATTTATTCCCAAATATTTGATTTTTTTTGTTTCGATAATAAAAGAGATTTTTTTTAATTTCTTCTTCAGATTTATTGTTTGTGTATAGGAAGGCTACTAACTTTTGCATGTTGATTTTGTATCCTGCCACTTTACTGAACTGATTGATGAGTTGAATTAGTTTTTCTGTGGAGTTTTTGGGGTTCTCTATGTATATTATCATATCATCTGCAAATAGTGATAGTTTGATTTCTTCTTTTCCTATTTGGATTCCTTGTATGTCTTTCTCTTGTCTTATTGCTCTGGCTAGGACTTCCAGTATTATATTGAAAAGCAGTGGTGAAAGTGGACATCCTTGTCTTGTTCCAGATCTTAATGGAAATGCTTTCAGCTTTTCACCATTGAGAATGATACCGGCTGTTGGCTTGTCATATATGGCCTTTATGATGTTGAGGTATGTTCCTTGTATCCCAAGAATTTCAAGGGCTTTTATCATGAATGAATGTTGCACTTTGTCAAAAGCTTTCTCAGCATCTGTTGATATTATCATATGGTTTTTATATTTCTTTTTGTTGATGTGTTGGATAACGTTGTTTGATTTTTGGATGTTGAACCATCCTTGTGTGCCTGGAATGAATCCTACTTGGTCGTGGTGAATTATCTTATGGATACATTGTTGGATTCTGATAGCTAAAATTTTATTGAGGATTTTTGCATCAGTGTTCATTAGGGAGATTGGCCTGTAGTTTCCTTTTTTGTGTTGTCCTTATTCCGTTTTGGTTTAGTGTAATGTTGGCTTCATAGAACGTGTTTGGTATTGTCCCTTCCTTCTCAATTTTTTGGAAGAGTTTGTGAAGGATCGGCACTAATTCGTCTCTGAATGTTTGGTAGAATTCATTTGTAAATCCATCAGGTCCTGGGCATTTGTTTTTGGGGAGGTTTTTGATTACCATTTCAATTTCGCTGCTTGTAATTGGTCTGTTTAGGTGTTCTATTTCTTCTTTATCTAGCTTTGGGTGATTGTAGAGTTGTAGGAATTTGTCCATCTCCTCTAGATTGTTGAACTTGTTTCCATATAACTGTTCATAGTAGTTACTGATTATTCTTGTGATTTCTCCTGTGTCCATTGTTATTTCTCCTCTTTCATTTGTGATCCTGTTTATTTGTGCTTTCTCCCTTTTTTCCTTTGTGAGCCTGGCTAGGGGTTTGTCTATTTTATTGATTTTTTCGAAGAACCAGCTCTTGGTTTCATTGATCTTTTGGATTGTTATTTTAGTTTCAATTTCATTTATTTCTGCTTTGTTTTTTATTATTTCTTTTCTTCTACTGGTTTTGGGTTTTTTTTGTTGTTCTTTTTCTAGATCTTTGAGCTTCGAGATTAGGTTGTTCCTTTGAGTTCTGTCTTGTTCCTTGATGTGAGCTTCTATTGCTATATATTTTCCTCTTATTACTGCTTTTTCTGTATCCCATACATTTAGGATATTGGTGTCCTCCTTGTCATTCAATTCAAAGAATTTTTAATTCCTTCTTTGATCTCCTCATTCGTCAGTGGTCTTCCAGTAGTGTGGTTTTTAATCTCCATGAGGTAGAAAAGTTCCTTGCCTTCTTTTTATGGTTTATTTCTAGTTTGATGCCTTCATGGTCTGAAAAGATGGTTGGTATGATTTCAATCTTGGTGTATTTGTTGATGTTTGTCTTGTGCCCCAGTATGTGATTGATCCTGGAGAATGATCCGTGTGCGCTTGAGGAAAATGTGTACTCAAATTTTTTGGGGTTTAGTGTTCTATAGATGTCTGTTAAGCCCAAGCGCTCTAGATCCTTATTTAGAGCTTTAGTGTCTTTACTTATTTTTTGTCTCATTGATCTATCAATTGTTGATAGTGGTGTGTTGAAGTCTCCTTCTATGTATGTGTTTTCTCTGATAATCTGTTTTCAAAGATGATAATAATTGTTGATATATTTTGGTGCTCCTTCATTTGGTGAGTTTATGTTATATGAGTGTTATTTCTTCTTGAAGTATTGTCCCGTTGATCATAATGTACTGACCATTGGGGGTCTCTTTTTACCTTTTTGAGTTTGAAATCTGTTTTATCTGATATGAGTATAGCTGTTCCTGCTTTCTTTTTTGGTCCATTTGCTTGTAGGATTGTTTTCCATCCTTTAACTTTGAGTCTATTTTTATCTTTTGTTGTTAAATGTGTTTCCTGGAGACAGCAAAACGTTGGGTTTTGTTTCTTAATCCCGCCTGCGACTCTGTGTCTTTTTATTGAAGAGTTTAGTCCATTTACATTTAGAGTTAATATTGATATGTTAGCATCTGTATTTGCCATTGTGTTTGTCTTTCCTTTGATTTTATTTATTTATTATTTTAATAACTTTTTTTTTTGGCCCTCTTCCGTTGTTATTCGTCCCTCTGAGGTTCTGGCTTTAGGATTCCTTGTAGTATTTTTTGGAGTGGGGGTTTAGTCGTAATGAAATTCCAGAATTTCTGTTTGTCTGGGAAGGTCCTTATTCTTTCTTCATAGAGGAAGGAAAGCTTTGCAGGATAGAGCATTCTTGGTTGGCATCTGTTTTCTTGGAGTCTGTTGACCTTGTCCCTCCACTCTCTCCTTGCCCATAGTGTTTCTTCAGAGAAATCTGATGTCAGTCTGATTGGTTTTCCTTGGAATGTTATCTGTTTCTTCCCTCTTGTCAGCTTCATTATTTTTTCCTTGTCTTGGATTCTTGGGAGCTTAACTATTAAGTGTCTTGCTGTATTTTTCCTTTCGTCATGGAAGTTTGGTGTTCTTCTTGTTTCTTGTATGTCTATTTTCAGCTCCTTCTTCATGTTTGGGAAGTTCTCTTCAATTATTTCTTTGAATATTTTATCTGTTCCTACGTTTCTCTCCTCTCCTTCTGCGATTCCTATAACTCTTATATTTCCTTTCCTCATGGAGTCAGATAGTTCCCGAAGTCTTTTTCAGTCTTTTTCCTTCGTACTTCTCTTTCCTTTTCTGTTTTGGTTCTTTTTCTTCTGTGTCTTCGAGAGGGCTTATTCATTCTTCCATTTCCTCTATTCTGTGTTCACTGCTTTTCCCCACATTCTTTAGCTCGTCTGTTAATCCTTTGATCTCCTGTATTTCCTTCATTTCCCTCTTTAGCAATTCAATTTCATTCTTCTGAGCATTGTTTTCCTTAATGACTTCTGTCAGTTTTTTCAACACAGCAATTTTAAATTCTTTTTCTGGAAGGCTCAGAAGTTCTTCCAAGTCACTGTTGTTGCAAGCTGGTGGGTGGTTTTCTTTTTGCGGTGTGTCTTTTTCCTGAGGAGTTGCTACGTTGCATGTAGTTTTTCTTTTCCCTGCTGCCTGTCTTCTAATTTGCCGTATACCTTGGGACACTGTACCGCTGGTACTGGCTGGCATCTTTTTGGTGTGCTCTTTTGGGGGTTTTGGAAACTGGCAGTTCAAATGAGTCATATACTGTTATGCCAGAAGTGTAGTGAGGCAGTGGTACTTTGAGTATGTTGATGGTCACTGTCACAGAGTATCTCCTCCTTATGTGTTTAATTACAAAGGTGTGTCTTGAAGTCCCACAGACTTCCCTGGAGGTGGGGCAGTTGGATTGCACTCTGGGTTCCAAATTGCTAGATCCCCCTCTGGGCTCTGACTTCCTGCCAGGCGGGACCGGGCTTGTGGGGGCCTTCAGGTCACCTCTGACTCGCAGGGAACCTTCTCCCTCTGTCTCCACGGAGAGCCTCCTGCCAGTTTCAAGTAGTCTTTATTGAAAAAAGGTCCCTGTTCTAAAATGGTGAGGTGGAGAGGCACTCTCCTGTGCACCCGGTCTGCCCCGGCCATGGGTGCCTGCTCCCTGTCTGGTCTTGGACTGCTGGCCAGAAGGGGCCTGACATGGACGAACTTCCCAGCTCACCTCTGGCTCTGCTGGGAGCCTTCTGCTGGTTTCAAGCAGTCTTTATTGAAGAAAGGCCCCTGTTCTAAAATGGCAATGCGGAGAGGCACTCTCCTGCATGCCTTGTCTGCGCCGGCAGTCTGTATAATGTACTTTTTATTTAAAATAAACCTGTTCAGATGCCTTGAATTCTGATATTTGTAACCATATAATACCCATATACATAAACACACATATAAATTATTTGTAACCATGTATATATCTCAGATAAAGCACACTATTTGGAAAGTAGTAACATCTTGTAAATGTGTGCTGAATGGATAAGGAATGCTTTTGAAGGCATGTATTTCTTTACCTTTTATAAGCTTTGTATCTATACTTGTAAAAGTTATGCAAAGGTTCTGAGGAATAGAACTAAATTTTCCTATATTTTATGAAGTGGTATTTTAATCATCTTTACAAATCAAATATAACTGAAATTTAGAAGATTAAATTGAGACTTTCAAGAAAATTTTAGATTGTGGTATGAAACTGGCTTTTACTTTACAGATAAAGTGCCGAGGAATGACAAAGAGATTCTAGACAGTTATGTTCAGGAACATACAGCTCAGATCAAGGTCTTGTGTCCATGGGTGCGATGGTGCAATTATTGCTTATGTCCACCAGATGTCAGCTGTGTGATGCACTGCTAGAAGCTTAAGCACCTTCAGAAGGAGGCTTGTATAGATAATGGATTGTCTCAAACATTGGTTTAGTCTCTGGGCTGGTTGCTTTTGCTTCAAAGAAAGCTAATAGCCCTATCATACAAGCACCTCCTAAGTCTTTTTGTTTGTTTAAAGATTTATTTTTTATGCACATAAGAACTGGGGTATAGGACAGAGTTGCGGGTTGGGGAGGGGGAGAGAATTTACCAGAGAAAGAGTGGGGAGCAGAACAGGTGAGATTTAAATGGTGAAAGTGAACATGTATTTTATGTCACTAAAAAATCTGAAATATGCTGAGGGGAGCAGCGGGTGAGACAGGAGAGGTCTGCTGAGCTATGTGGGTTAGCTTTCTGGCTGGGGATCTAACTTGTGGTGCAGTGGCTGCCACAGCTTGATAGCACTGTGTCTTTAACTCCTGTGCTATCAGGGAGACTCAAACCTCCCAAGTCTTAAATCCAGAAAATTTAGCAGTGTTCAGAATTATGTGTGTTTGTGTGTGTGTGTGTGTGGGGGGGGATATGTGTGTGTATACTGTTAGTTTATATAGCTGTACAATTAGAAACATCTGAGGTTCAAACGTAGAGTGATATGAACTATAATGCTAGCTATCAAGAGTCATCTGAGTTGATACTAAGGAAAACTGGACTTGGGGAGAGTGGGAGTAACCAAATCTTAAATTGAAGCTACCTTAACATCATTGGTTCAATAGGAAGGGGTGATTTTTTTTTTAAGGATTTATTTGTTTATTCAAACAAACACTGGGTACAGTCAGAAGCGCGGGAGGGTGAGAGAATTCACCAGAGCCAGAGCAGGGAGTAGAGCAGGCAGACTGATGAAGTACACTGCTGAGGGGAGCAGCGGGCGGCAGGAGAGGTCTGAGCGCCATGTAGGACCCGCCAGCAGCTGGGGATCGAACCGGCGCTGCAGAGGCTGCGGGCAGCTTCACAACCCAGCACTCAACTGCTGCGCCACCAGGGAGGCCCGGAAGGCGTGATTTTTATATAAAACTTGCACATATTTTGCCTAGTCTAAATTTTTTAGTGACATGAAACACATGTCCACTTTCAAGATTTAAATTGAGGCATTTAAGCCATGTTCCATATTGTGACACTTAATTTTGTTTTCTTATTGATGAAATGGGGCCATCAGTTTAATGTCCTTATGAGAAACTGTAAGATTGTTGTGAGAGGATCACTTGAGAGAATGATTGTAAAAGTTTTAGCACAGTGCTTGGAGTACACAATGCTCAATATGTTTTAGTTATTTTTTTAAAAAAGCCAATAGTGATCAAGTCTTTGATGTGTTTTTTTTTTTATAGTTGGTCTTTTCTAATCAAGTATGTTGCTCTTTTGGGTGCTAAGATATATGAAAGATATATGTTAATTTAAAAATTTATTCATAATGACCCTTTACAAAGATGATAGTGTCTAACATTTTGAACCCTGCTAGGTGACAAATTGTGTATTAGGAGCTTTATATATATTGACTTAGTTCCCATAGTAACTTTTTTAGATTGTAATAGTATCTTCAATGTAGTTAGAGATCAAGGCTCGCAGAAGCCAGAAAAGAAGCACCTTTCCTTCCATGTTTATAAATGATCCTCACAAAATAGCTATGAGCTTTGTGGCTATTCCTTATACAGATCCAACCTGAAAATATTGACACATAATAACTTGGTATTCCCTGTTTATTAAAGCTAAGTGGGTTTTTATGGTGGAATCTGTAACTAGCATAAGTCAAAATTATTTTAGTTCAAAGTACAGTATTTTTTGGATAAGATAGAATGCAGGCAGGTGTCATATATTTTATTTAACTCATTAGTTAACTAGGGAACCAGTAGCATATTATAATGGGCTCAAAAGAGAATTTAAAGTATCACCCAAAAATAGAGTAATGCCAAAATAACTGTGACAATAATTAATTGCATTCCTCTTGATATAACTAATTTGTATTTCTGTGGAAAAAAATAAGTTTTTTATTTTATTTTTAAAGATTGATTTATTTATACATACAAGAGCTGGGGTATAGGCCAGAGGTGTGGGGTGTGAGAGGATTCACCAGAGACAGAGTGTGGAACAGAACAGGCAGACTGACTGAAGTACACTGCTGAGGGGACCATTGGGTGAGACAGGAGAGGTCTGCTGCACCATGTGGGTTGCTCTCTGGCTGGCCAGGTATTGAACCTGCGCTGCAGAGGCTGCAGACAGCTTCATAGTTTACATCTTAACCCCTTGCACCACCAGGGAGGCCCGATAATAAGGCTTTTTAAAAAAGATTTATTTATTTATACAAGTACGGGGGTGCAGGCCAGAGGCATGTGAGGGTGAGAGAATTCTCCAGAGACAGAGCAGGGAGCAGAACAGGCAGATGGACCAAAAGCACCGCTGAGGGGAGCAGTGGAAGAGACAGGAGAGATCTGCCGTGCCATGTGTGTATTTCCCTGGCCAGCCGGGAATAGAACCCACATTGCAGGGGCTGCGGACAGATTCACAGCACTGTGCTCAACCCTCTGCGCCACCCGGGAGGCCCCAAGAATAATAACGTTTTAAAAAAACTTACATGATGGTAAAACCACGTAAAGATCATGAAGAATAGATAACTTCTAAGACTGCTTGACAAAGCTTTCAGTAACATTTTTGTGTATTTCAAGGTATTTTACTACATTTTCACACAAAGACTTTGTTTTCTAATGCCTTAAGTGCTAACTTATTAAAAGAATATTCATTCTCAAGTAGCAAATAGTATATGACTGTGAAAACTTTCAAACCTTAAGCACCAAAACAATGAACACTGTAACAGGGATAAGTCTTAGTTATTTTGGTAATTTAAATCTAATCTATTTGACCTGTAGTTCTGAGCTGTAAATGATACTTTAAATGTACTGACTGTATATTTAACATGTAATATATAATAACCGATTTGGCTGTTGAAATTCTTCCTAATGGATATACAAACACTGGGATTAAATTCTCTGGTAAAATCAACTGATAAAGGAGAAATTGTAGCAAGTCCCTGGTAGGACTCAGAAGTTTGGACAGGTTTGGTGACCCAACAGAAGCAAGGGGAAGGTGAGAGTGATGGGAGATGAGAGGAGAGTGAGATATTGACCCCGAAATCCTTTCCCCCTTCCCCACCCACAAACCCAGAGCACTTCACCCAGGAAAAGAAGGAGATAAAGTTTGGAAGCAACAGGAAAACACTGAGTCATCTGAAAACTCCAGAAGGTGAAACAAAGAAAGGTCAGCAGGTTAATTCACTTCGAGGGGAGTGGGACTCTGGCAGGTCTCAAGCCAGTGATGTGGAACTGAACTGAACTGACCTGACTGGCGGGTGGGGGTGAGATCCACGGGAATGAAAGCACACACAGTTCCCCTGCCACAGCCAGAAGCCAGGCAGAGGCAGGACCGCCACTGCTAGGAGCATGTAACCTCCTGCCACAGTAGGAAGCTGGGCAGGGGTGGGACCACCACTGCTGTGAACTTGCAGGTCCCCCACCACAGTCAGAAGCTGGGGCAGGGGCAGGATGCCTCTGCTGCAGGTGAGAGTGCTCAGGCCCCCGCCACAGACAGAAACCAGGCAGAGACAGGACCTGCCACCTATGGGTATGCGCAACCCACTGCCATAGTTGGAAGCTGGACAGGTGTGAGACCTGCAGCCACTGAGAGCATGCAAGCCCCTCCAACAGTTTGAAGCTAGGGACCCTGCCATTCTGCCTTGGAACTGAGGAAATACAGAGTGTGGGGGACATCAGGGACAGCGCCCACAAACATACCCACAGCATTACTCCCCTTGTGGAGTTTTGCTGCAATAGTGCTGGACCCAGCCTGACTACTAGTTCCTGACATCCCAGAAGGAGCACCTGGAAGATATGCTGGCCAATACCAGCAGCACAGTGTCCCATCACAAAGAACAAATTAGAAGACAAAGAGCAGGAAGAAGGAAAAATACAAATAAGCAAGCCCTCAGGGGAAGGACCACCACAAAAAGAAAATCAGTCAACAGAACTCAACAATAATGACATGGAAGAACTTCTCTGCCTGTCAGATAGAAAACTTAGAATCATCATTATTAAAAAACATGAAGAAAATTAAAAGGAAAAAAATGGTATGAGACAAAATGAATGAACTGAAGAACAAAAATGACACCTTAGGAAATAAAAGAAACACAGGAGATTGAAAGATTAGTGGTGGAGATAAAGAACTCTGGGAAAAGCAGTGAAAACAGGATTGATGAAATGGAAGGCTGAATCAGACCTCTTGAAGATACAGAAATAAAAATCAAATCATAAAAGGAAAGAGAAGTACAAAGGAAAGAGAATGAAGAAAAACTTCTAGAGATCTCTGACACCATGAGGAAAGGAAATATAAGAGTTATAGGAATCCCAGAAGGTGAGGAGAACGGAATCGAGGAACTATTCAAGGAAATAATTGAAGAGAACTTACCGAGCATGAAGAAGGACACGAAAATAGACATACAAGAGGTGAGAATACCAAATTTCCACAATGAAAGGAAAACTACAGCAAGACACATAATAGTAAAGCTCCCAAGAATAAGACAAGGAAAAACTAATGAAGCTGATGAGGGGGAGGAAACATGTAACATATAAAGGAAAACCAATCAGGCTGGCATCAGACTTCTCCAAAGAAACATTACAGGCAAGAAGAGAATGAAGTGATATATTCAACAACTCCAAGACAACAAATGCCAACCAAGAATACTTTATCCTGCAAAGCTCTCCCTCCTCTATGAAGAAAAACAGACAAGCAGAAACTTCAGAAATTCATTACAACTAAACCCCCTCTCCAAAAAAAATATACTCACCAAATGAAGGAGCACCAAAATATATAAGACAATTATTATCATCTCTAAAAACAGACATTAGAGAAAATACATATGTAGTAGGAGACTACAACATCCTACTCTCACCAATGGACAGATGAACAAGACAAAAAATAAACAGACACTAGAGCCCTAAATAAAGACTTAGAACTCATAGGCTTAACAGATATCTATAGGACACTGTACCCAAAAAAATCAGAACACATTTTTCTCAGTGCACACGGATCGTTCTCCAGAATCAGTCACATATTGGACCACAAAACAAACATCAATAGATAGAGTAAGATCAAAATCATTCCAATTATCTTCTCTGATCATAAAGGCATCAAACCAGAAATAAATCATGAAGAGAAAACAAGGAACCTATCCACTTCATGGAGATTGAAATACACACTATTAGAAGACCATTGGATTAAAAAGGAAAATCAAAGAAATTAAAAAATACTTTAGGATGAATGACAATGAGGACACCACTTTCCAGAATGTATGGGAGGCAGCAAAAGCAGTGATAAGAGGTAAGTACACAGCAATACAGGCTCACATCAAGAAACAAGAAAGAACACAAAGAAACAACCTATTTGTTTTTGCAGTTTACGGCAACATGGACGGAGCTAGAAGGGATCATGCTCAGCGAAATAAGTCAGAAAGAAAAAGAAAAATACCGGATGGTCTCACTCATAGCAGGAATTTAGAAAACCTAAATAAGAGACCAGGAAAAAGACTAATCAATACAAAGTAAAAATCAAAATCAACAAGCAACTATAAACCAGAGACATACTGGGGGGAAGAGGGAGGGAGCGGTGGGGAAAGGAAGGACTAGAGTCAAAATAAGGGGGGGTGCAATTGTATGGGGAGTTTAACCAAAATGAAAATGCATACATTGTGCAAAGATGAAAAAATATGTAAGAATTATATAAAATAAAATATTTAAATAAAAAAAAAACTAATCTCCCACCTCAAAGAACTAGAAAAACAACAACAACCCCCCCTTTTTTTTCCGCAGCACTATTTATAATAGGTAAGATTTGGAAACAACCCAAATACCCAAAAGTAGATGATGACTGGATCAAAAATATGTGGTACATGTTACACAATGGAATACTATTCAGCCAAAAAAAAAAGAAAGAAAGAAAGAAAAGATAAACTCATGCCATTTGCAGCAACATGAGTGGAACAAGCATAATCCGGTATGCTCAGTGAAATAAGTCAGAGGGAATAAGAAAAATATCAGATGGTTTCACTTACAGGAGGAATATAAGGGAACCTAATAAGGGGTCAGGGGAAAAATAACAAAACACAACAAAACAAAAATAATCAAACAACTATAAATCAGAGACATCCTGCAGGGGAGGGAGAGGAATCAAAATGAGGGTGGGAAGAGCACAAGGGATTAAGGTGATGGTGCATGGGTGAATTGGTGGTGGAAATTCTATGGGGACTACACCTCATGTAAAACATACACAGATCACAAAAGATATACAAACTTTCCATAACTTATAATAGAATTATTCACAATAAACCCATCCTAAGTTGAAAATATGTTTTAATACAACTGAACTATTTTTTTTTATTTTTTTACATTGTTACTCATTTTTGTGCAATAAATGAATGCCCATAAATCTCCCACCACTACATCATCGGTGAACCATCACCATAGTCCCTGTACTCTTCTGTCCCCTGTTTTGACCTCTCTGCCTCCCTGATTATAAATGATGTTGAACATTTTTTTCATATACCTGTTGGTCATTTGCATTTCCTCTTTGGAGAAGTGTCCTTTTAGTTCTTATGCCCATTTTTGGACTGGGTTGTTTACTTCATTTTTGTTGAGTTTGTGTAAGTTCTTTGTAGATCTTTGATATCAGTCCCTTATTGGTTGTATGGAGTGCAAGTATTTTCTTGGGTTGTCTTTTTGTTTTGATTATTTACTGTCTTGCTGTACAAAAGCTTTTTAGTTCGATGTAGTCCCAGCTGTCTATCTTTCATTCATTTTCTTTGCTTTCCTTGAGTCCTTGAATATGTTTTTGAGATGTATATTGTGGAGTGTTGTGCTTATGTTTTCTTCTATGTATTTTATGGTTTCAGGTCTTACATTCAAATCTTTTATCCGGTTTGAATTTATAACTGAACTATTAAACATGATATTTTAGCCTAGTCTAATTTAAACACCTGCAGTAGCCTGTGTTTGGGTAAAATCATCTAAAACACAGTCTACTTAATAATCAAGGACTGACTATGTCATGTATTAAATGCAGTACTGAAAGTGAAAAGTAATGATTATAATTTTCACCGTTATAGTACACAGCTGAAAGTAAACTGGCCTAAGAATGTTTGAAGTATTGTACTCAAATTAATTGATGTGTGGTGGGGATGCTAGTGACGGAATTTTGCCCTCATTATCTCATGGCTAACTGTGAGCTGTGGCTTGCCATTGCCCAGCATCAAAAGAGAATATTGTACCATATATTGATGGTCTGGGAAAAGGATAAATATTCAGAATTTTTGGAATATAATTCCTACTGAATCCATATTACTTGCTCGATATAAGGTCAAAAAGCCATGAGCTCAATACATCATAAGTTGGGGACCTTTTGTAGAAATCAGTCTTTTTTTCCATGTACACATATTTTCAATATCTTATTAATTTTTACTTTGTGAGTCATGTACAGAGATTACTAAACAATAACAGCAACTACAAAACACCAAAAAGATGAAGTAAACATTTAATTGCTTTGTCTCTTGAAAATAGTTCTTTTGTTCTGCAAGACTAAAAGATTTTTATCTTCTCCATCTAGCCTGATATATTTTAAAGTTTTTTTTTAATTAAGTAATTAATGTATTTACACAAAAGCCCAGGTACAGGCCAGATTCACGGGAGGGTGAGAGGATTCACCAGAGACTGAGCAGGGAACAGAACAGGCAGACTGAAGAAATACACTGCTGAGGGGAGCAGCGGGCGAGACAGGAGAGGTCTGCCACGCCATGTGGGACCCTCTCTGGCTGTCCGGGATCGAACCTGCGCTGCAGAAGCTGTGGACAGCTTCACAGTGCTGCACTCAACCGCCTGCGCCACCATGGGAGGCCCCTGATATATTTTAAATTTTATTATTTTTTTATTGAGACAACCAGTCCTTATTACAGTGTTTGCTGTTTTGGTGCTTAACATTAGAAAGTGTTGACAGTCATACATTTAGGAAGGATTTGATAAAGAATGAATGATGGCCAATTTTTAACTTCAGAAAAAACCAAAAAGTAGTTCAAGAAAGGAACTGTAATCAGAATACACTAAGAGACTCACTTAGGAATAATATTTGCATGGTAATTAAAATTAAAACTCTGAATAATAATGATTTTTAAAACCAACACCATTGTTGGGAGGAATAAGGAGTGGAGGTGGATGATATCAATAGAAAGAAAACCAAAAAAATTAGTATTTTTAGAAATACAGAAATAAGCAGAACAAATAGTTATAAAGGTAGATATCTCTGTGGAGTGTAAATTAGGTATACAAAGGGTCAGAAAGTAGTCGTCTATTTTCATTTTGGCTCTTGCACTTCTATTTAATTTTTTAAACTATTACACATGTATGTATTTGATACCAAAAATACAAGGGTAAGAATATGCTATCCACTTGCTACTTTCCAAAGGATTGTTCTTTCTCTCACCAGTCCCTCTCTCTGCTTTTGGGCCAAGGATGGAGCTAAGCCTGACTCTTCCTAAAGACTCTTTGCTCTCTTACTTCTTAGAGGGTTTGGGGTTATAGTTTTCCTTGCCCACTCCAGTGATAGAACTCTGTGTCCCAAGCTGGACCAGTGGCCTTGTATGATTGAACTCCTTTCTGAAATGTCCCTCCGGGAAATTCATGGTGACCCAGAGCATCATGCACGGCTGTGGATGGATAACCTCCATTCCATTCCACCAGTTGAGGTATGTGCTTTCTCAACCACACTCCCTTTGACGCCTCCCTCTCCTTCCCTGAAAATGCTATCAGCTTTAGTGAAAGACCACCAGATGAAAGATCTGGAGATTTTTGGGGAAATACCTGAATCTTCCTTTGAGCAAACATTTTTTATAGTTATTTTTAGGGGAGAAGGTGATCTCGTTTACATTATGATTTGGTTGAAGATTTCACCTGTTAATAGCTAAATAATAATTGATTGTGTACATAGACCACATTTTCTTTATCCAGTCATTTTCTTTATCCATCAGTAGGCACCTAAGTTGTCTCCAACTCTTAACTATTATTGATATGTGCTACAGTAAGGCTAGGGTTGCATGTACCTCTTGGAATTATTGCTTTTGTATTTGGGGAGATAAGTATTCAGAATTGAGGTAATAGGACCATATGGAATATTTAAAAATTTTTGAGAACTCTCCATACTGATTTCCAGAATAGCTCCAAAAATTTACATTTCCAACATCTTCTCCAACAAGTCTTTGTTGTCTTTTGGATATAGCCATTCTCACAAGTGTGAGATAATACATTAGTGTTTAATTTACATTTCTCTGATAATGAGATGATGAATACTTTTTCAAATGTCTGTAGGCCATCTTGTGTTGTCTTTAGAGAAATATCTGTTAAGAAAAGCAATCACTAATTGCATGTGATATGATAATATACATAGAAATTCTCAGACAGTACTAAAGAGCTATTAGGAATAATAAATACAGTAAATTTTTTATATGTTAGGGTAATTTGAGACTTATCAAGCTTTATTGTTCACATTTTTTCTCTAGTCCATTTACTTACTACTCCAACCCACTCCTTTTCAAATTGGGGCTTAGTGGGGAATGAATATTAGAAGGTTTTTTTTAGAATTTTGACTTTTTACTTTCTTTTCCTCATTAAGTTATTGAGCAAGTTGGGTTGGGTGGACTTCCATTTTCCTGAAATTTGTCTCATCCTCCACTTTGCTTCTATTTTACATAGATTATGATACAGGTTTTGTATCTTCTTTCTTTTATTTGTACTGCATGTTTTGTCAGATTAAATTAAAATTTTTTTCATATTTACTTTCTTAGATTTTTGTAACATGACCTATTTCACCAAATTTTTATATTAACAATATTTAGATTTTTCCCTCTTTTGGTAAATTGGCCTTCCTACCTCATATAGATTGCAAGTTAATGGAAGAGAAATATCATTTTATGTTTTTCATCTGTTCCTCTCCATTGACAGTTGATTGCTAGTAATGACTCAGTGACTCATTGGCCATTGAATGATTGGAAGTGTAAGTTATAAACTAAAAGATGAATCCTGGTTCATGACCTTTACATCTAGTCCAATTTTTACAGCACTCTCTTCGATGATTAAAGATTTAATGGTTTAAAAAATTGCAAAATGTGGCAGAGATATTACACTAATCTTTCATTTTCATTTTAATCCCTCTATTCCTATGCTTTTCATCCCTTCCATCTTAGTTTTTAGAAAAGGCAATTTCTTTCCCTATTAATTTGGATCTTGTTCACTTAAGAAGTGTTGATTCTCTCTTTTACTCTTTTGTTACATTTTAAAGAAGCAGTTTTTTAAAAGCAAGTAGTAATGTATGATTTATTTTGCAGAGAACTGCTAAAATTTTCCAAGCTCTATAGTTTGTAGTTGCAATTTAACTGCTTCAGCTGTTGTTAAAGATAAGCTATCATCCTCTGATTTTTTGAAATTTATTTTCATTTACTGATTTTATATCAATGTGATTTGGAAACCTAACATGTGTTGGATAAATAAAGTAGAACTTGCAGTTTTAAAGTAGACTTTTAAAAACATACATTAATTTAACATATTTGTTGTACCAAATAAGTAAAAAATTAAATACAGAAATTTATTGGTATTTGAATGAGCAAAATGTGCTGTAAGTGATGTCACTGAGATGATGGCATAGGTTTTTTTTTGACTTTACTCCCCCCTCACAAGAACAACTAACAACTGTTCAATAGCAACACACCACCAGGATTTTCTTAGCACACTCCTATGACTGAAAAACTCCACCCTGTACCCCAGAGACCAAAATATTCTTTTAAAAAAGATTTTATTTATTTATAATACAAGAACTGAGGTGCAGGCCAGAGGTGTGGGGGTGCGAGGATGCACCAGAGACAGAGAAGGGAGCAGAACAGGCAGTTCTACTGAAATATACACTGCTGAGGGGAGCAGTGAGCAAGATAGGAGAGATCTGCTGCACCATGTTGGTTAGCTCCCTGGCTGGGAATCGGACTCATGCCACAGTGGCTGGCAATAGCTTAGTAGCGCTAAGACTCTGAACCACCAGGGAGGCCCAAAGACCATCTTTATTAAAATGATATAGTCATGTATAAATTGACAACAGATCCCAGACCAGTAACATAATTTGAAGGAAAACATAAAAATTCTCAATTGCAGATGGCATGATTTTATATGTAAGCAATCCTAAATGGCTCAGCCAGAAAAACTTTTGATGAGTGAAAATAGTGAGTTAAAACTAATCAATTCAATAAAGTAACAATAAAAATTAACAAAGTCAGTAGCATTTCTTTATACTAATAGGGAAATTTCTAAAAAATATAATAACAAAAATATTGAAGTAGTTAATGAATTTAACAAAGAAGATGTAAGATATCTGCTGAAAACTGCAAAAACATTGCTGAAAGTGGAAGGCACAAGTAAATAGAAGGGTATTTGTGTTATGAACTGGAAGATATAACATTGTTAAAATCCAACATTGCCAAAAGTCTTGTATACATTCAGTACAATCTCTAAATGTTTCTAATGCCATTTTTTAAATAAAAGTTGAAAAAGCACCCATAAAATTTATGTGGAACCACAGAAGAAGTAACTCAGAAAGAACAAAGCAGGAGTTAACCATACTTCCTGATATAGTATTATACAACAAACCTATAATGGTCTAAACTATGTATCTCTAAAAAATGTCTAATAGAGGGAGCAGCCAGAGGCATCCATGGAGCTAAGAACACACTGGCCTGATATGGGAGGATCCATGCTGTTTGGAAGTGCCACCACTGCCGTGGGACTTCACAACGGAAAAACACAAGAAATAGCAACATAAATCCACAGGAGAATGTTATACTGCAAAGACAGACAAATCTCCAGAACCCAATAGCAAAGACATGGAATTCAGTTCTTCCTATCAGACACAGAATTTAAAAAATGACATGATAAAGAAATTCAAAGAAATGGAAGAAAATTCAGAAAAGTGAATGTACTGAGAAATAAAATCAACACAGGAGATTTAAATTGAGTCTAAATAAGAAAATGGAGATTCAGAATTAAAAAAAAAAGTCATTGGAGGAGATGAATATTTTAGAAGAAAACTATGAAGTGGAATAAACCAAATGGAAGAATGAGTTGGTGAACTTCAAGATGCAAGTAAGAAAGATCTGCATAGAAAAGGAAAGGGAGTAGTGAAGTTAGAAAAATGAAGAAATGCCGAGAATTATCTGAATACATGAGAAAAAGCAATGTAAATGATAGTTACACCATAGGTAGAAGAGAGAGGGATGGGAACATAAAAGGTGTTTAAAGAAACCACAAATGAAAAATTCCCAAACCTGGAGAAGGCACATAATACACAAATCCAAGAAACTAAAATAATACCCAGGTACCTAAACAAAATGAGACCCACACCAATACATGTGATATTGCAACTTCTGCAAGTTCAAGACAAAGAATATTGAAGCAGACAATGGGGAAGCAGATTACATTTATAGGTGCTAACATCAGATTTACATACTTCTCTGAAGAAACATTATGGATGGGAAGAAAATGAACTGGTATGACTCAAGTGCTTAAAGATAGAAATTTACAACAAAAATAATCTGTAAGTTTCTTCTTCAGATTTAAGGAGAAATAAAGGCTTTCTCAGATAAATAGAAACTGTATGAATATGCAAATACTAGACCCCCTTCGAGAAATATTGAAAGATGTATTTTTTTTAATATCTAAACTGAAGAGCAGTTCACACACTTAAAAGCTGAAAAAATATTATCAAACCACAAAAATTAAGGACAAATTGATAGCAACAGCCTTTCATATATCATTGATCACTTTATTTTTTTAAGATTTATTTACTTATTTATACAAGCACTGGGTACAGTCAGAAGCACGGGAGGGTGAGAGAATTCACCAGAGCCAGAGCGGGGAACAGAACAGGCAGACCGACGAAATACACTGTTGAGGGGAGCAGTGGGCACGTCAGGGGAGGTCTGTCACGCCATGTGGGAACCTCGCTGGCAGCTGGGGATCGAACCGAGCTGCAGAGGCTGCAGGCAGCTTCGCAGCTCAGTGCTCAACAGCTGCGCCACCAGGGGAGGCCCTATCATTAATCACTTTAAATGTAAATGTACTCACCTTACCAATTAAAAGACACAGAGTATCTAGTTGGTTTAAGAA
Source organism: Talpa occidentalis (assembly GCF_014898055.3). Classification (NCBI taxonomy): domain Eukaryota; kingdom Metazoa; phylum Chordata; class Mammalia; order Eulipotyphla; family Talpidae; genus Talpa; species Talpa occidentalis. The sequence continues at coordinate 65,828,481 of NW_026555331.1, read as the reverse complement.
AGAGAATTCAACCTTCTGCTACCCCAGAAAACTGGGCTGCAAAGATAAATATAGACTCATGGTAAAGGGCTAGAAAATAATCATACAGGCTATCAGGACACAAAAGAAGGCAGGAACAGCCATACTTCAGACAAAATATATTATCATTTAAAAAATGTAACAAGAGACAGGGATAGATAGATATAATGAATAAGGGAAAAATATATCAGGAAGCCATAATACACGTTAAGTGTATATTCACTAAATGAAAGAGCACCAAAATATATTAGGCAATTACTATCAATGCTGGAATGGGCATTGGAAGAAATCCCTTTTCTGGTAGGGGACCTCAACATCCCATTCTCATCAATTGTCAGGTGAGTTAGACAAATTAATAGGGGCCTTAAAAGAATTGGAAGAGGGCCTCCCCGGTGGCGCAGCGGTTGAGCGCTGGGTTGCGAAGCTGCCCTCGGCTTCTGTGGCGCTGGTTCGATCCCCGGCTGCTCCCCGGCCACCGGAGGAGTGTCCCACATGGCGTGCAGACCTCTCCTGCCGCCCGCTGCTCCCCTCAGCAGTGTACTTCGGTCCGACTGTACCCAGTGCATGTATAAACAAAACAAACAAACAAATAAATAAATAAATAAAAACATGGCTCTATTAAAAAAAAAAAAGAATTGGAAGAATTGTAAAACATGGGGCCTCCCTGGTGGTGCAAGGGTTAAGATGCAACCTATGAAGCTATCTGCAGCTACTGCAGCATGAGAGTTCAATTCCCAACCAGCCAGGGAGCAACCCACATGACGCAGCAGACCTCTCCTGACTCACCCGCTGCTCCCCTCAGCAGCGTACTTTGGTCAGTCTGCCTGTTCTGTTCCCTACTCTGTCTCTGGTAAATCCTCTCACCCCTGCGCCTCTGGCCTGTACCCCAGCTCTTGTATGCATGAATAAATAAATCTTTAAAAAAAGAAAGAATTATAAAACATGGACCTAATACACATATATAAGATACTCTACTCCCCAAAATCTCAATACACATTTGTTTTAAGTCCACATGGGACATTCTGCAGGATTGACCACACAGAAATAGAAAACCTGAGCAGTCCATTCACAATCAAGGGATTTGAAATAGTACTCAGAAATATTACCAAACCAAATCCTACAGTGCATTATAAGAATTATATACCATGACCAAATGGGATTTATGCAAGGGACACAAAGGGGTTTCTGTATTGACTTTTTTTTTTTTAACAAATCAATCAGCTATTTCACCACATAAAAAAGAAACCATTTGACAAGAGTCAACATCCATTTATGATTAAAAACTCTCAAAAAAATGAGGCGAACCCTGCAGGATCCGCCGCGGAGGTGAGCTCCAGGCGCCATTAAAGAGAGCCCCGCCCCCCAGGAGGAGACCAGCCCCAGCACACAGCCCCGGCCGCCCGGCTGCTTGAAACTGACAGATGACTCCTGGAAGAACCAGAGGGGAACAGAGAAGCCCACCCAAGATGCCGGCCAGTCCCAACAACACAGTGTCCCAACGCATACGGCAAATTAGAAAACAGACAGTAGGGAGGAGAAGAACCACACGCAACCTAGCAACTCTCCAGAGAAAAAGCACACCACAAAAAGAAAGCCAGCCCCCAGATTGCAAAGACAATAACTTGGAAGAATTTCTGAGCCTTCCAGAAAGAGAATTTAAAATTGCCGTGATTAAAAAACTGACAAAAGTCATAAAGGAAAACAATGATAAGGGAAAAATAATCAACGATCAGAAGAATGCAATTGAGTCCCTAGAGAGGGAAAACAATGGTCAGAAGAAAGAAATTGAGTCCCTAAAGAGGAAGTAAAAGAAATGCAGGAGATCAAAGAATTAATGGAAGAACTAAAGAATTCTGGGAAAGCAATGAAAGCAGAATAGATGAAATGGAAGAACGAATAAGTAATCTTGAAGACACAGAAATAAAAGAACCAAAACAGAAAAGGAAAGAGAAGTACGAAGGAAAAGAACGAAGAAAGACTTCGGGAAATATCTGACTCCATGAGGAAAGGAAATATAAGAGTTATAGGAATACCAGAAGGAGAGGAGAGAGATGTAGGAACAGAGAAAATATTCAAAGAGATAATTGAAGAGAACTTCCCAAATGTGAAGAAGGAGCTGAAAATTGATATACAAGAAGCAAGAAGAACACCAAACTTCCACGACGAAAGGAAAAATACAGCAAGACACATAATAGTAAAGCTCCCAAGAATCCAGGACAAGGAAAAAATAATGAAGCTGGCAAGAGGGAAGAAACAGATAACATTCAAAGGAAAACCAATCAGGCTGACATCAGACTTCTCCGAAGAAACACTACGGGCAAGGAGAGAGTGGAGGGACATAGTCAACAGACTCCAAGAAAACAGATGCCAACCAAGAATACTCTATCCCGCAAAGCTCTCCTTCCTCTTTGAAGAAAGAATATGGACCTTCCCAGACAAACAGAAACTCCGGAATTTCATTGCAACTAAACCCCCACTCCAAAAAATACTATAAGGAGTCCTAAAGCCAGAACCTCAGAGGGACGAATAACAATGAAAGAAGGCCAAAAAAAAAAAAAAAAAAAAAAAAGTTATTAAAAGAATAAATAAATAAAATCAAAGGAAAGACAAACACAATGGCAAATACAGATGTTAACATATCAATATTAACTCTAAATGTAAATGGACTAAACTCTTCAATAAAAAGACACAGAGTTGCAGCCTGGATTAAGAAACAAAACCCAACCTTTTGCTGTCTCCAGGAAACACATTTAGCTACAAAAGATAAAAATAGGCTCAAAGTTAAAGGATGGAAAACAATCCTACAAGCAAATGGACCAAAAAAGAAAGCAGGAACAGCTATACTTATATCAGATAAAACAGATTTCAAACTCAAAAAGATAAAAAGAGACCCCAATGGTCACTACATTATGATCAAGGGGACAATACTTCAAGAAGAAATAACACTCATTAACATATACTCACCAAACGAAGGAGCACCAAAATATATCAGACAACTGTTGTCCTCTCTGAAAACAGACATCAGAGAAAACACATACGTAGTGGGAGACTTCAACACACCACTATCAACAATGGATAGATCAACAAGACAAAAAATAAGTAAAGAAACCAAAGCTCTAAATAAGGACCTAGAGCAATTGGGCTTAACAGACATCTATAGAACACTAAACCCCAAAAAAACGGAGTACACATTTTTCTCAAGCGCACACGGATCATTCTCCAGGATTGATCACATACTGGGGCACAAGACAAACATCAACAGATACACCAAGATTGAAATCATATCAACCATCTTTTCTGACCATGAAGCCATCAAACTAGAAATAAACCATAAAAAGAAGGCAAGGAACTTTCCTACCTCATGGAGATTAAAAACCACACTACTGGAAGACCATTGGACTAATGAGGAGATCAAAGAAGAAATTAAAAATTTTTTGAATTGAACGACAAGGAGGACACTAATATCCTAAATGTATGGGATGCAGCAAAAGCAGTAATAAGAGGAAATATATAGCAATAGAAGCTCACATCAAGAAACAAGAAAGAACGCAAAGAAACAACCTCATCTCGAAGCTCAAAGATCTAGAAAAAGAACAACAAAAAACCCAAAACCAGTAGAAGAAAAGAAATAATAAAAACCAAAGCAGAAATAAATGAAATTGAAACTAAAAAAACAATCCAAAAGATCAATGAAACCAAGAGCTGGTTTTTTGAAAAAATCAATAAAATAGACAAACCCTTAGCCAGGCTCACAAAGGAAAAAAGGGAGAAAGCACAAATAAACAGGATCATCAATGAAAGAGGAGAAATCACAACGGACACAGCAGAAATCAAAAGAATAATCAGTAACTACTATGAACAGTTATATGGAAACAAGTTCAACAATCTAGAGGAGATGGACAAATTCCTACAACTCTACAATCACCCAAAGCTAGATAAAGAAGAAATAGAACACCTAAACAGACCAATTACAATTAGCGAAATTGAAATGGTAATAAAAAACCTCCCCAAAAACAAAAGCCCAGGACCTGATGGATTTACAAATGAATTCTACCAAACATTCAGAGACGAATTAGTGCCGATCCTTCACAAACTCTTCCAAAAAATTGAGAAGGAAGGGACAATACCAAACACGTTCTATGAAGCCAACATTACACTAATACCAAAACCGAACAAGGACAACACAAAAAAGGAAAACTACAGGCCAATCTCCCTAATGAACACTGATGCAAAAATCCTCAATAAAATTTTAGCTATCAGAATCCAACAATGTATCCATAAGATAATTCACCACGACCAAGTTGGATTCATTCCAGGGGCACAAGGATGGTTTAACATCCGAAAATCAATCAACGTTATCCAACACATCAACAAAAAGAAATATAAAAACCATATGATAATATCAATAGATGCTGAGAAAGCTTTCGACAAAGTGCAACACCCATTCATGATAAAAGCCCTTGAAATTCTGGGGATACAAGGAACATACCTCAACATCATAAAGGCCATCTATGACAAGCCAACAGCCAGTATCATTCTCAATGGTGAAAAGCTGAAAGCAATTCCATTAAGATCTGGAACAAGACAAGGATGTCCACTCTCACCATTGCTTTTCAATATAATACTGGAAGTCCTAGCCAGGGCAATAAGACAAGAGCAAGACATCCAAGGAATCCAAATAGGAAAAGAAGAAGTGAAACTATCACTATTTGCAGACGATATGATATTATACATAGAGAACCCCAAAAACTCCACAGAAAAGCTAATTCAACTCATCAATCAGTTCAGTAAAGTGGCAGGATACAAAATCAACACGCAAAAGTCAGTAGCCTTCCTATACACAAACAATAAATCTGAAGAAGAAGAAATCAAAAAGACCATCCCTTTTGTTATTGAAACAAAAAAAATCAAATATTTGGGAATAAATCTAACAAAAGAGGTAAAGGACCTATACAAAGAAAACTATAAAACACTGTTAAAAGAAATAGAAGAAGACACAAAGAAATGGAGAGACATCCCCTGCTCATGGATTGGAAGAATAAACATTATTAAAATGGCCATCCTACCAAAAGCAATATACAGATTCAATGCTATTCCAATCAAAATTTCAATGTCATTCTTCAAAGAAATAGAACAATTATTGATGAAATTCATATGGAATCACCAAAAACCCCGAATAGCCAAAGCTCTCCTGAAAAAAAAGAAGGGAATGGAGGCATCAGATTCCCAGACTTCAAACTATACTACAAAGCCATAATCATCAAAACTGCATGGTATTGGAACAAGAACAGACATACAGACCAATGGAATCGAATAGAAAATCCAGAAATAAACCCACAGATTTATGGTCAACTAATCTTTGACAAAGGAGCAAAGACTATGCATTGGAGCAAAGAAAGTTTGTTCAATAAATGGTGCTGGGAAAACTGGGTCGCTACATGCAAAAGAATGAAGCTTGACCACCACCTCACACCATACACAAAAATCAACTCAAAATGGATTAAAGAACTAGACATAAGACCTGAAACCATAAAATATATAGAAGGAAATATAGGCGAAACACTACGTGATTTGCACATCAAAGACATCTTTACAGACACATCACCCAAAGCAGTGATAGTGAAGGCAAAGATAAACAGGTGGGACTACATCAAATTAAAGAGCTTTTGCACAGCAAAAGAGACAATAACAAAAACAAAGAGAAACCCCACCAACTGGGAGAACATTTTTGCACCCAACACTAATGATAAAGGACTGATCACAAAAATATGCAAAGAGCTGATGAGACTCAACAACAACAAAGAAAATAATCCAGTCAAAAAATGGGCAGAAGAGCTTAAAAGAAACTTCTCTGAAGAGGAAATGCAAATGGCCAACAGGCATATGAAAAAATGTTCAACATCACTTGTCATCAGGGAAATGCAAATCAAAACTACCATGAGATACCATCTTACACCAGTGAGAATGGCACATATTAAAAAAACTAGCAACAACAAATGTTGGCGAGGGTGTGGAGAAAAAGGAACTCTTCTGCACTGTTGGTGGGAGTGCAAACTGGTCCAACCACTGTGGAAAGCTGTATGGAGATTTCTGGACCTACTAAACATAGAGCTTCCATATGATCCAGCAATTCCACTCCTAGGTATTTACCCAAAGGACACAGAAACATCAATTCCAAAGAACACCTGCACCCCTATGTTTATAGCAGCACTGTTTACAATAGCTAAGCTTTGGAAACAACCCAAATGCCCAAAAATAGATGACTGGATCAAGAAGATGTGGTACATATATACCATGGAATATTACTCAGCATTCAAAAAAGATAAACACATGCAATTTGCAGCAACATGGATGGCGCTGGAAGGGATCATGCTCAGCGAAATAAGCCAAAAAGAAAAAGAAAAATACCGGATGGTCTCACTCATAGCAGGAATCTAGAAAACTTAAATAAGGGACCAGGAAAATGAATAACTATAAGAAAGTGAAAATCAAAATCAACAAAAAACTATGAACCAGAGACACTTTTAGGGGGGCTGGGGTGGGAGGGGAGGGATTGGGGTCAGAATGGGGGGCTGCAATTGTATGGGGAATATAACAATAAAATTTATTAAAAAAAAAAAAAAACTGGGTACAAATGGAACTTTTCATAATAAAAGTCATTTATGACATATACACAGTTAATATTCTCTATGGTGAGAAACTGAACGTTTTTCTACTAAAGTCTGCTACAAGACAAGGTTGTCCACTCTCACAACTGCTATTTAACATACCCAAAGAATTATACGATTTAATACAATCCCTATCAGAATTTTAATGGCATTCTTCAAAGAAACAGAACAAACATCTGTATACTTTGTTAGGAACCACAAAGGACCCCACGTAGCCAAAGCAACCTGGCAAATAGAAGGAAAAATGCCAATATCACACTTGCATACTTCAAGCAATAATGCTATAATAATTAAAATAACTTGGTACTGGAACAAAACAGACAAATGGAAGAGAATTGAGACCCTGGAAATAAGCTCACACCGACATTGAAGTTAATATGCAGCAAAGGAGGCAAGAACACCCATTGGCTCAAGCAAAGCCTCTTCAATAAATGGTGCTGGGAAAACTGAACATGCACATGTGAAATAATGAAACAAGATCACTACATCATACCATACACAGAAAATCAACTCAAAATGAATGAAAGATGTGGATATAAGACATGAAATCATAACATATCTGGAAGAAAACATAGGCAAAATACTTCATGACATAAACTTCAGTAATATCTTTGTGAATTCATCTCTAGCAGCAAGGTTAACAAAAGAAAAATATAAACAATTGGGATTACATCAAAATAAAAAGCTTCTGTACAGCAAAAGAAATGTTAATCAAGACAGACATCCTACTGAATAAGAGATAATAGCCACACTGTGTACATGGGACAAGGACTGATACAAAAGATATGCACTCATAAAACTCAACAAAAAACAACCCAATCAAAAAATGGGCAGAAAAGGTAAATAGGCAGTTCTTAGAAGATGTACAGGTAGTCAATAAGAATATGAAAAATGTTTATCATTACTGAAATGCAAATAAAAACCACAATGGGATATCAATTTACAAATGTGTGAATGGCCCCTGTCAAGGGGACCAAAAACTTCAAATCCTTTGAAGGTTGTGGAGTAATAAAAATTGCCTTAACATTATTGGTGGGAATGAGGCTGATTCAACCCATATAGAAAGCAGTGTGGAGTTTCTCAATAAATTAAAAATGGATCTAAACATTTGTTCCTGTGATTTCACTCCTTTAAGTGTATACCCAAAACACAAAAACACTAATTTGAAAGGGAACATTTACTCTCATGTTCATTGCAGCACTATTTACAATAGCCAAAATATGGAAACCGCCTAAGTGCTCAGAAACAGATGGGTGGATCAAGAAGATGTGGTATATATATATATATATATATAAAATGGAATATTTCAGCATTCAAAGAAAAATAAATTCATGCCATTTGTGATAGCATGGATAGAGGTAGACGGGATTATACTAAGTGAAATAGAAGGAAAATGACAATACCCGATGGTATCACTTATATGTAGAATTCAGAGAAATAAGACAAAGAGTCAAATATAGCCAAATTCTAAAACTAACCCTTGAAAACCGGCTAGAGAAATGAGAAATTCAGATGGGGAGAAGGAGGAGCAAGCACATATTTGGGAGGAATCAGTATGGACTTAGTGAACTGTGAGTAGTGCAGAACTATGAACATTGCTGGAAGTCAGGTATTCTGTATTTCCAGACTACAAACAATGTGGACCAGTATAACAGAACTGAAAGCCCAGTAACTCAAACAAATATAGTCAACTATATTTGACAAAATAGCCAAGAAACAATAAAAAATTTAGTCTCTTTAATAATAGTGCTGGGATCTGGCTCCTATCTTTCGTTACAAAAATTAACTGAAAGTGATAAAAGACATAACAAGTCTTCAAACCACAAAACTCTAGATGATGACATGGAAATAATTTTTCTTGATATGGGTCTTAGTAATTATTTTTTTTGGATATGAAACCTAAAGCACAAGCAACAAACAAGTGGGGCTACATAAAATTAATAAAATTCTCTGCACAGCAAAAGAAACTATCAATACATTGAAAAGATAAACTGCAGAATGGGAAAACTATTTGCAAATCATATATCTGATAATAGGCCAATATTCAAAATATATTTAAAAATGTCTTTTGCAATCATCAAAAAACTTTTAAACATCCAATGAAATGATTTAGAGGGTCTGTATAGCCAATTATCTGAAGAATATATACAAAAATACAACAGGTACATGAAAAGGTATTGAACATCACCAAGTAATTAGGGAGAGAAAAATAAAACCACAATGAGATATCACCTAATGCCAATAGAATAACATCAAAAAAGACAAGCGGTAACAAAGTTCAAGTGGTTATGTAGAAAAAGTAGCCCTTTTATAATTTTGGTGGGATAGTAAATTGGCATAACCTCTGTGTTGTAAAGTGTTCTCAAGTAATTGAAACTAGAACTACCACATGATTCAACAATTCCATTTCTGAAAATGTATCCAAAGGAAACAATAACACTAACTCAAAAATATATGCACAACCATGTTCATAGCATTTTTTTTACACTAGTCAGGTAAGCAAACAACTTTCCAACACTAGATGAACAGATAAATTGTGTTATGTGCGTGTGCACACACGTACACACACACATAGAGGAATATTATTAAGCCATAAAAAAGAATGAAATCCTGCCATTGCAATAGTATGGATAGACCTTGAAACCAGTATTCAAAGTGAAATAAGTCAAACAAAAAGACAAATGCTGTATATTACAAATATTGTAAAACTAAAGCAAACTCATAGAAACACATAGTCTTGTGGCTATCAAAAGTGGATGATGATGGTAGCCACTTTTGGTAGCCACAAGATTATGTGTTTCTATGAGTTTGCCTTAGTTTTACAATATTTGTAATATACAACATTTGTCTTTTTGTTTGACTTATTTCACTTTGAATACTGGTTTCAAGGTCTAGCCATAGTTACTAAATGAAGTTATTAAAAGGTGAAAACTATCAAAACCTCACTGAGATACCACCTTACACCAGTAAGAATGGCACATATCAAAAAAACAAGCAACAATAAATGTTGGCAAGGATGCGGTGAAAAGGAACTCTTCTACATTGCTGGTGGGAGTGCAAACTGGTCCAATCATTGTGGAAAGCTGTCTGGAGGTTCCTGAGTCTACTAAACATGGAGCTACCATATGATCTGGCAATTCCACTCCTAGGGATCTACTCAAAGAACGCAAAAACAGTGATTCAAAAGAGCACCTGTACACCTATGTTTATTGCAGCACTATTTACAATAGGTAAAACCTGGAAACAACCCAAATGCCCAAAAATAGATGACTGGATCAAGAAGATGTAGTGCATATATGCAATGAAATATTATTCAGCAATCAAAAAAGATAAACTCATGCTATTCACAGCAATGTGGATGGAGCTAGAAGGAATTATGCTCAGTGAAATAAGCCAGAAGGAAAAAGAAAAATATCGGCTGGTTTCACTTATAACAGGAATATAGGGGAATCCAATAAGACTTCAGTGTAAAAAAATAATAATAACAGTACAAAACACAACAAAGCAAAAACAGACAATTATAAACCAGAGACATACTGCAGGGGAGGAGGAGGGAGAAATGTGAGAGGGTGGGAAGGAGGAGCACAGGGGACTGTGGTGATGGTGCATGGGTGCCTTGGGGAAGGAAATTCTATGGGGACTCAATATGAGGGGGTTAGGGAAAGGAAATATTGTGTAAAAAAATGTAAAAAAATGGTAAATGTTAAAATAAAAAATCTAAAAAACATAAATCTTAAAAAAAAATAAAAGGTGAAAACTTCCAGGTTTAATTGTATAGGGAATATAACCAAGATAAAAATGCTTACGTTGTACAAAAATGAAAAATGATGTAAAATATATTAAAAAATAAGTACTAGAGATGTAATATATAGCATGATGATTATAGCTAATACTGGTCTATAGGAAAGTTGCTAAGAGAGCAAATCCTGTTAGTTTTTTCAAAACCATTTTTCCCCTTTGTATTGTTATCTCTATGAGAAGATGTTATGAACTGAACCTATTGTGGTAATTATTTTACAGTATATGTAAATCAAACTATCATGCTGTATACCTTAACCAGTTTGTTATTTCTTAAACTGGAAATTTGTTTTTCAAGGTGGGAAATACATTATAGTTCAAATTCAGGAGAGAGAAAAATCAGTCTAAAGAGTAAAATGTTAATTCCATAGTTCTGACTTTTATTGGCTTTATTCTTTTTATATAATCTTCAGTGTATTCCCTTTTTTTGTTATTTTAGTTTTCTTATCGATCAACTGTTGTTTAAACAAAACTGGCAAAATAAACTGAAGTCATAGAGAGTAATATCATACCACTAGCATATGCTGTAATGATTAGTTAATCTCAGTTACATTCATCATCAGCCATGTTTTCTAGTGATTTTTGCTGTTGCTGACAGATGCTATATAATGTACTTAACATTCATGGTACCTTCTTACTTCATCTATCAATTAAGGATACTTATAATAAGTGAGCAAATTGTACCCATTGACAAATTTCTTTTTAATTTGATTCCAACTTCTGTGCTTATATAAATTATAATTGTTATTTTGGAAAATGACTGTATGTACTTAAAAGATCACAAAAAGTATAATTCTGAATGCATATATTACATATAGAACTAAATATGGAAATAATTTGGCAAAATGCTAGAAATTTAAGAGAATTTATATAATGATTTAGATTCCAGGCATGAAGGGATAAATGGTAACATAACTTATGTTATTCTGAGAAATATTCTTACAATTACATAGTTAAGTTACATAGTAATTTTATTTGAGTGTTTTAAAAACTGTATCTAAATCCTGTGTTGCAGCAATTTTCCAGAGGAGATGGAGAAGAGTAAATTACGTCTATTCTGAATTCCCTTAATTTTATGATTACTAGATGTTCTGAGTCTTGCATTTTTTTGTTTGCTTTTAAATTTTTTTAAAAGATTTATTTATTTTTACACAAGAGCTGTGGTACAGGCCAGAGGTGCAGGAGGGTGAGAGGATTCACCAGAGAAAGTGCGGGGAGCAGAACAGGCAGACGACCAAAATACACTGATGAGGGGAGCAGTAAGCTCAGCAGGAGAGGTCTGCCACGCTATGTGGGAATCTCCTTGGCCAGCCGGGAATCAAACCCGCACTGCAGAGGCTGCGGACAGCCTCACAGAGCTGCTCTCAACCCTCTGCGGCACCAGGGAGGCTCCTGAGTCTTGCATTTTTATAAGTTGTTGTAATATGTGTTATTTGTGCTTCTATAGGTGGTAACTGGAAAGTTTCCATCATCACCAGTGATTTGCCAAATGCAGGGACAACTTCACAGATTTATATTACACTATATGGACAACATAGAAGTTCAGCTCCCATATATCTTTATGGAGCTGGTGGAGTGCAATTTCAAGATGGCAATGAAAACATTTTTACTGTAAGTAATAAAAATAATTTCAAACCTGTTAATGTAAGTGATACAGCTTGTATGTACATTATGTATGAAGCAATCTATTGAATTGCATGTATGAAGCAATCTATTGAATTGGACACTTTGTATTATAACACCATGTGTGCTATAGAAGATCGGTCAACAGTAATCATGGCATCTTTTGCTCAAGCAGATTGTAGACAATTAAAGCTACAATACAATAAGAGAACAAGAACTTGAGAAAAATAATGTCTAGCACTTATTGTTTCTATACTGGTGACTATCAGGTACATGGGCTTATTCCTTTCAGTCTGAGACTTTAACAACTAAGGTTCAAAATTAAGATCAAAAAAGGGAAAATAAAGTCATTCAATAAAGGAGGGCAAAGAAGTTGTCATCAAATTATTAGGTGATAGCTAGACACATTGACATCAAGATGTAAGCAGAAACAGCAGTAGCAAAGATGAAGCAGCGGTGACCAGTATCATGTTGTTAAAGTCCAAAAGATTAATAATCAAAGGCAAGAGTGAAATGAGTCAAGCACCTTGCACTTATTAGGTACTTAATAAAGCTTGTTGAATGAATGATTGCATGTATAGAGAGATTGTTTTGAACTTGGTAGAGATTAAAATCACAGTCAGAAAATTGTATCTTTAAGTGTATTACATACTTACATGATAATTACCTCCTTCTGATCATGGGTGTTTGCAACCTGAACTTGAGGCCACATATGTGACAAAATGGGCTGAACAATTTGGAATCAAATTCATAATTAAGATTGAACTATCATTTCTATATTTCTGTATGAGTCAATATTCAAAGAAATGTTATGACTCAGCAAAAGTAAGCACCATAAATATGAAAAGGATGTATTATACATCATACATCTAATAAGGGGTTAATATGAAAAATATATGAATAACTCATAAAACTCAATGACAAAAATAATGAAGAAGCCCAACTGAAAAATTAACAGATGATCTGAATACACACATCTATAAAGACGACATCAAGATAGCCAACAGGCACATAAAATGTTCATCATCTGTTATTAATGAAATGCAAATCAAAACAATAAGGTAACACCTCACACCTGAGAGAATGATTTTTATTAAAAAGACACAAAGCAGGGCCTCCCCTGGTGGTGCAGCAATTGAGTGCTGGGCTGCAAAGCTGCCCACAGCCTCTGCAGCACCAGTTCAATCGCGAGGGTTCCACATGGCGCGCATACCTCTCCTGCCGCGCCTGCTGCTCCCCTCAGCAGTGTGTTTCATCAGTCTGCCTGTTCTGTTCCCCGCTCTGGCTCTGGTGAATTCTCTCACCTTCCCGTGCTTCTGACTGTACCCAGTGCTTGTATAAATAAATAAATAAATCTTAAAAAAAAAAGATACAAAGCAAGAAGTATTTGAGAGGACGTGGAGAAAGGGGAACCCTTATATACTGTTGTTATGTGTAAACTGTTACTGCTATTATGAGAAACATTATGGGGATTCCTCAAAAAATTAAAAAATAAAAATTCCATTTGATACAGTTATCTGACTTTTGGGTATTTACAAAAAAAATTACAAAAACACTTCTTCAAAGAGATACATGTACCTCCGTGTTCATCTCAGCATTATTTTCAATAGTCAGAAGTTATGCTCATAGAAATATGATTGAATAACAAAGCTATGGTATATATACACACACAATGGAATACTTATGAAAGTATTGTGAAAAGGATGAAATCCTGCCATTTGCAAGAATATGGAGGGACCAAGATGTTTTATACTAATCAAAATAAGTCAGAGAAACAAAAAAATTATATGAATTCTCTCATATGTGTTAGATAAAGACACAAAGCAAAATAATTTACTAAAACAAAAATAAACTTTACAGATTATATGAACAGATTAGTGATTATTGGTAGTGAAGGAGGGGTTGATAACTTGGGTAAAAAGGACCACTTGTATGGGGAAGGGTAGAATTAGACTTTCAGTGGTGAAAATCAGATAATATATTCAGATGTTGATTTATAATGATGTACACTTCATATATAAACCAATGTTACTTCATTTAAAAAAATTTCTTTCTTATATGGATGGTCACTATAAGTGCCATTATTTTGAATATGTATGAAATAGTTTTAGAAGTGACTATACCAAGATAGTCTGAGCTGTTTACTTATTGTTTTGTTGTTTCAAATTTACTTTTAAATCAATTTAAATCTTCATATGGTGTACAGGTCTAAATTATTCTGAATTCCATAGTAAGTAAAGAATGCCTTTAATCTCTTATACCTTTTGCTTCTCAGGCAGGACACCATTTGCATAGTTTGAGGCTCCTTTTTTCCCCCCTAAGCACTGCTACCTACATTTTACTCTTTCTGTTATCTTGTCCTTTCTTGCTTGAGCCCTGGGGTAACTAAATTTATATTTATAACTGCATTAAGTTTATTAATTTTATAATGGTTTTCATTATAGAAATCATTCATTCTGATAATTTTTTTTATTTTCCTATTACAAATATTTTTTATTGACATAACATTGGTTTATATCATTGTTTGTATTTTAGAAATGTGGGCTCCCCCTGTCCCATTTCAGGTGTTGTTGATATATGCACCCACCACCAAAGCACCCATGGCCCACCACCATTGTCTGTAGCATTCCCTCCTCACATTGTTTCCTTGTACAGGTTCTTACATAAACTTTTTCTTCTTATTTCATTTTTCTTTTCTTTTTCTTTTTTTTTTAAAGATTTATTTATTTATTAATTTATACAAGCACTGGGTACAGTCAGAGGTACGGGAGGGTGAGAGAATTCACCAGAACCAGAGCGGAAAGTAGAACAGGCAGACTGATGAAGTACACTGCTGAGGGGAGCAGCTGGCGGCAGGAGAGGTCTGCATGCCATGTGGGACCCTCGCCCAGCAGCCAGGGATCGAACTGGTGCTGCAGAGGCTGCGGGCAGCTTCGCAACCTAGTGCTCAACCACTGTGCCACCGGGGAGGCCCCGTATTTCATTTTTCTTTATCATTTCCCTGTATAGATTCTTTCTCTTTTTCAATGTGGCAAAATCCACAAAACAAAATTTGCCAATTTAGCCATTTTAAAAATACACAATTCAGTGGTATTTAGTAAATTGGCTAAGTTGTGCAACCATCACCATTCTCTAGTTCTAGATTTTTTTTTATTTCAAAAGCTCATTTTGGTTATTTGTTTCTTTAATAATAAAATTTTATATATAACATATCAGCTACATTTAAAATTAGCAATAAAATTAAGGGAAATTAAACTTGCAACTAAACTAATTTCAATTAAATAGCATATTTTTATTGAAGGGTAAATGATTGAAGCCTAGGCATTCATTTATGCATTCAAGCATTTATTAAGAGTAGGGGTAAGATTTTATATATTTACTTGCTCCTGGTTATCTTTGGTGTTTTCAATAATAAATATTAGCTTATACAGAAAAGTAATCATCTTTTCTTATTAATGAAGTACCATTGTTTCACATCTTTGTGACTATTTTGGTAATATAATTTTTTCCTTTTTAGATGTGATTTTCATAGCTCTACCTCCCCTAGATACCCATATCTTCCACCACAGTCCATTGTGTTCTACTGCCCACACCTGCTCTCATCCCTCTCTCCAGCCCCTCATGGAGCTTTCAGATAAATGGCCAGTTTTCAAGTGTTGATTTTAAAGTTTGTCTTTGTCTAAAAAAGGGAAGAATGGAGGTACTACACTCCTGGACTTCCAACTGTACTACAAAACCATAATAATTAAAAAAAGCATGAGACTGGAACAAAAACAGACATACATACTGATGGAATCAAATTGAAAACCCAGACATAAAGCCACACATATTATGGAAAACTAGTCTATGACAAAGGAGCAAAGAATATGCACTGGAACAAGGACAGTTTCTTCCATAAATGGTGCTAGGAAAACTGGACCACTACATGCAGAAGAGTGAAACCTGACTACTACCTCACACCATACACAAAGACCAACTCAAAATAGAAAAAAAGACTTGGATGTAAGACCTGAAACCATACAATATATAGATGAAAACATAGGCAAGATACTCCATGATGTATATCTCCGAAACATCTTTAAAGATTCATCTCCCAAAGCAAAGCAAATGAAGGCAAAGATAAACAGCTGGGTCTACGTCAAACTAAAAAGCTTCTGTCTAGCAAAAGAGACCATAACCAAGACGAAGATACACCCTACAGATGGGGAGAAAATGTTGGCACTCCATACAACTTATAAGGAACTTTTAGGAAAGATCTACAAAGAGCTTACACAGCTCAACAAAAACAAAATAAAGAATTCAGTCAAACAGTGGGCAGAAGATCTAAAAAGATACTTTTCCAAAAAGGAAATGCAGATGGCAAACAGGCACATGAAAAATGTTCAGCATCACTTATAATCAGGGAAATGCAAATCAAAACCACAATGAGCTATCAACTCATACCAGGAGGAATAGCTCACATTAAAAAAAAAACTAATGACACCAAATGTTGGCCAGGATGTGAAGAATAAGGAACCTGTTTACATTGCCTGTAGGAATGCAAACTGGTCCATCCACTATGGGAAGATGCGTGGAGGACCCTCAAATTACTAAAAATGGATCTTCCATATGAAACAACCTATATACTCAAAAACAGATGACTGGATGAAGAATATGTGCTATAAATACACAATTGAAAACTACTCAACAATCAATAAAGATAAACACGTTCCATTCATAGCAACATGGATTGAGCTGGAGGAGAATATGCTCAGTGAAATAAGTCAGAAGGAAAAAAAAATCAAATGGTTTCACTTATAGGAGGAATATAGGGAAACCAAACAAGGAGTTAGGGAAAAAAAAGGCAAAAATTTGCTGGCAAACTATAGAACTGAGACATACTGCATAGAGGGGGAGTGGAGAGGGGGAGGGGTAAAAAATGTGGGGGAAGAACACAGTTCTTGGGTGATTTGGGGGTGGGAATTTTGTGGGGGTTACACCTGAGGGGAGAAATCAAACATTACAAAAAATGAACAATGTAAAAATAAAAAATAAATAAAAATAATGGTTGTCTTTGATCCTTTGCTTTCTCTGTAATCCATATATAAATGACAGCATCCTGTATTTATTTTTCTCTTTCTAGTTTATTCACTTAGCATAATCCCTTTCAGCTCAATCCATACTGCAGCAAATGGCATGAGATCATCTCTTTTGATTGCCTATTAATATTCCACTGGGTATATATACCACATCTTCATGATACACTCATCTGTTTTGGAGCATCTAGGTTGTTTTCATATCTTGGGTATTGTTAATAATGCTGCAGTAAAGATATTGTTAATAATGCTGCAGTAAACATAGGAGTGCAAGTTTCCTTTTGATTAGTGTTTTTGTGTTATATTATTAGAGGTGGAATTTTGCTGGATCATAGTCTTTTGAGAAATCTCCACACAGCTTTCCATAGGTGCTGGACCAAACTACATTCCCACCAATGTATAAGAGGGTTCCTTGTTCTTCACATGTTTTCTTCTAACTATTTTATGGTTTCAGGTCTTATATCCATGCATTTAATCCATTTTGTGTGGATTTTCATGTATGGTGTGAGGTTGTGTTGATCTAGTTTCATTGTTTTTTTTTTTTTTTGCATGGGACAGACTAGTTTTCAGAGTACCATATATTGGAGAGGTTAACCTTGTTGCAGTATATATATTTTGATCTTTTACCGTAGATTTGTTGTCCTTACATACATGTTTGTGCTTCTATTTCTGGGCTCTCAATTTTATTGTATTGGTCTGTGTGTCTGTTTTTGTTCCATTGTCATGCTGTTGTAGTTATTATTACTTTACAGTATAGTTTGAGGTCTAGAAATGTAATGCCAATATTTCCCCCTTTTTAGTCAGTAGAACTTTGGCTATTTGGCGTTTTTTGTGGTTCCATATGAATTTCAGTAATATTTGTTCTACTTATTTGAAGTGCACCATTGAGAATTTTACTGGGAGTGTACTGAATTTGTGAATTTCTCTGGGTAGGATAGCCAATTTAACACTATTGAGTCTTCCAATCCATGAGTAGGGAATGTCTTTCCATTTCTTTGTGTCTTCTATTTCTCTTAAGAAAGCCTTATAATTTTCCTTGTATAAATTCTTAGTCTCCCTTGTTAGAGTTATTCCTAGGTATTTAATTTTTTTTCCTTTGGTGAGATTGTAAATGACATGGCTTTCTTAATTTCTTCTTTTTGTTCATTATTTGCAAATAGGAAGGCAACTAATTTTTGTATTTTGATTTTGTAGTTTGCCACTTTGGTGAACTGGATTATTTATTTAATTAGTTTTTCTGTGGAGTCTTTAGGATACTCTCTTTGTTGTATATCATCTGTAAATAATGATATCTTTACTTCTTCCCCAATTTGGATTCCTTTGATATAATTTTCTTGCATTATTGCTGTAACTCGGTCTTTCATACCACACTGAATAGTAGTAGTGAGTGGATATCCTCGTCTTATACTGTATCATAGTGGAAAGCATTTCAGTTTTTCACCCTTAGGGTGATAATAGCTGTGAGTTTGTCATATATGGATTTTAGGGTATGTTCCATTTTTCCCCAATTTTTCAAAGGTTTTCTATATAAATGGATGTGGATCTTATCAAATGTTTTCTCAGCATCTATTGATATTATCATATGGTTTTTATTTTCATTTTTTGTTGATGTGGTAAATTTCATTGATTGATATTTAGGTGTTGAATCATCCTCATGTCCCTTTTGTAAGTCCTTTTTTAAAAGCCCCTTTATAAATCCTTGGCCATAATGTTTTTTTTTTTTTTAAGATTTATTTATTTATTTATACAAGCACTGGGTACAGTCAGAAGCGCGGGAGGGTGAGAGAATTCACCAGAGTCAGAGCGGAGAGCAGAGCAGGCAGACTGACGAAGTACACTGCTGAGGGGAGCAGCGCGTGGCAGGAGAGGTCTGCACGCCATGTGGGACTCTCACTCAGAGGCTGAGGATCGAACAGGCGCTGCGGAGGCTGCTGGCAGCTTTGCAACCCAGCTCTCAACCATTGCGCCACCGGAGAGGCCCAGTCATAATGTTTAATCCTTTTAATGCATTGTTGAATTCAGTTTTAAGATTTTATTGGGGGTTTTAGCATCTGTGTTCATTAGGAAGATTGGTCTATAGTTTTCTTTTTTTCTTTTTGATTATCTGTGCTTTGGGTATTTGCATTATGTTGGCTTCATAATGTAGTATAGAGTATTCCCTCTTTTCAATTTTTTGAAAGACTTTGATCAGAATAGGTTTGTCATTGCAAGTTTGGTAGAACTTGCTGTGAAGCCATCTGGTCCTGAACTTCTGTTTTTTGGAAGAGTTTTGATTGTTTCAATTTCCTTGCTTTGATTGTTTTTTTCCTCATGTTTTCTGCATGGCCCAGATTATGACCTGTGTCTACTCCTGTGGTGCTGGTAGCTGAGCTGGGGGTTGAGGGAAATTCTAAGAAAAAAGTTCTAGTCAAACCTCCTTTATATAAAGTGGGATTTCTTTCTTATTTTTTTAAAAGATTTATTTATTTATGCATACAAGAGCTAGTGTACAGGCCAGAGGTGCAGGGTGTGTGTGTGTGGGGTGGGAGGAGGGAGGTGAGAGGATTCACCAGAGACAGAGTGGGGAACAGAACAGGCAGACCGACTGAAATACACTGCTGAGGGGAGCAGTGGGCAAGACAGAAGAGGTCTGCTGTGCCATGTGGGTTGCTCCCTAGCGGGCCAGGGATTGAATTCATGCTGCAGAGGCTGCAGATTGCTTCATAGTGCTGTGCTTAACCCCTTGCACCACAAGGGAGGCCTGAAATAGGACATTTTTAAAAGCCATTCATTTGTGATGGACCTTTTGATTGTTCTTACCCTTTGGATAGTATTTATGCTACTATGAATTTTCAGTGTGCAAGTATTTTGTTTGGCCACCTGATTTCTTTTATTGTAGTCTACCTAGCAGTGGAATTTACTAGTCATATGATAATTCTGTGTTAACTATTTTCCAAGTGGCTGTTTCATTACATTTCACATGGCAATATATGAAGATTCCAGTTTCTCCATATCCTTACCAACACTTATTATCAGTTTTTTAAAAAAAAGTTTTAGCCAAATCTCCCATCCAAGAATTAGTATTTCATTGTAATTTTGATTTATATGTCTCTAATGGTTTATGACATTGAATATTTTCTAATGAGATTTTCATCTATTTGCATATCTTTCTTTTTGAGAAATATCTATTCAGATCCTTGACTTATTTTTGAATTGGATTGTTTTCTTTTTTGTTGTTGAATTATAAGACTTCTTTCTATACTCTGAATTACTGGATCCTTGTCAAAAATATAATAGGCAAATATTTTCTCTTATTTTGTAGGTTATCTTATTATTCTTTCCATAGTATCCCTTGATACATAGAATTTTTAATTTTGATGATGTTCAATTTATCTATTTTTTTATTTGTTGCTTGTGCTTTTGATGGCATGTCTAAGAAAACATTACCAAATTCAAGGTCATGAAGATTTACCTCCTTTGCCTTCTTTTGTATTAGTTCTTTGATCCAGTTAGTTATATGTTGCATATAATTCTAAAATTCTAATTCTATTCTTTTGCCTATGTATACCAATTTTTGTTAGAATGTGCTCTTTTAATTGTATAGTTTGTATTGAGTTAATAATAGTTTACAAAACTACATATGATTAAGGGGTGTAAGTTCACACCTATTTTCATATATGTGAACATATATACCATACAACACCCACCACCATAGCACTCATAATCCTACCATAGGCCATCGGGCCTGCTCCTCCCTTTGCTCTATACCTACCACTATATTCTCCCCTGGTAGCCTCAATTCTGTTGTCAGATTTCTAGGGTTTGTTTTAGTTTTGTCTATTTCTTTGAGCATTTCTTTTTATTCCACACTTGAGTGAACTTATCTGGTGTTTGTCTTTCCACTTAGCTTACCATAAATATCCTTAAGTTCCATCCATGTTGTCACATATAGTATAACCTTTTAAAAAATAATCTGCATAGTTTTTCATTTTGTATATACAACATATCTTTTTTTTGCATCTGTTGTCGGGCACTTAGAGTGTTTCTGTAATTGGAATTGTCAATATTGCTGCATTGAACATAGGAGTGTGTATATCCTTTCAAATTAGTGTTTCTGTAGTCTTTAAATAGACACCTAGGACTGGAATTAGTGGATCATGTGGTAGATCTATTTTTAGTGCATTGAGAAACCATCATACTGTTTTCCACTGCTATTGGAATATCTTACATTCCAACATAAGTATAATAGGGTTACTTTTTCTCCACACACTTGCCAGCACTTTTGCTGTTTCTGGTCTTTTTGATATGGGCCATCCTCACAGGTATGAAGTGGTATTTCCTTGTGCTTTTATTTACATTTCCCTGATGATAAGTCATGAACAGTTTGTCCTGTTGGCTATTGCATGTCTTCTTTGGAGAAGTGTCTATTTAACTTTTCTGCTCATTTCTTGATTGGGTTATTTTCCTATTGCTGAGTTATATGAGTTCATTTTAGCTTTTGCTTATCAGTCTCTTTTTGGATGTATAATGTGTCAATATTTATTTCTATTCAGTAGTGTGTCACTTTGTTTTAATGATAGTTCCTTTCCCATTGCAGAAGTTTTTGAATTTAGTATGTCCCATTTGTTTGTTTTTTAATTAATTAATTAATTTTTAAAAGATTTATTTATGCATACAAGAACTTGGGTACAGGCCAGAGGTGTGTGTGTGTGTGGATGAGAGTATTAATCAGAGAGAGAGTGGGGAACAGAACAGGCAGACTGACTGAAATACACTGCTGAGAGGGGAGCAGTGGGAGGATCAGGAGAGGTCTGCTATGCCATGTGGGTAGCTCCCTGGCTGGGGATTAAACTTCTGCTGCAGTGGCTGTGGATACTTCATAGATTGCATCTTAACCCCTTGCGCCACCAGGGAGGCCATTTGTTTATTTTTAATTTTTTGTCTTTTTACCGTTGCAATGGAGTCACATAAGACTCATTAAAGCCAATGTCACACAGTATTTTGCATATGTATTCTTCTATGTGTTTTATGATTTCAGGTCTTACAACCAAGTATTAGGTCTATTATGAATTAATTTCTGTTTATGGTGTGGCATTATGGTCTAGTTTCATTGTTTTGCATTTGGCTGTCCAGTGTTCCCAGCACCATTTGTTAGATAGACTTTCTGTATTATAACAGACTTTTTCTTAGCTCCTATGTTGTATATTAACAGTCAGTATAAGCAGGGGTCTATTTGTGAGCTCTCAGTTCTATTCCACTGATTTGTGTGTCTGTTTTTAGTCCAATGCCATACTTTTGATTAGTATAGATTTTTAGTACAATTTGAAGTCTGGGAGTGTATGCCTACTATTTTGGTTAGAATTGCTTTGGCTATTACATATTTCAGTAATAATATTTCCTTGAAAAAACTGCTGAATTTTGATAAGAATTGCATTAAATATGTATATTGCTTTGGGTAAGATGGCCTTTTAGTGATATGAATTCTTCCAGTGGATGAGCATGGATGCTCTCCCTTTCTTTGTGCTCTCTTTTATTTGTTTTAACAATGTCTTATAATTTTCGTTGTATAGATATTTTAACCTCCTCTGTTAATTCACCTCTTGTGTTAATTCCTAGGTAATTGATATTTTTTAATAAGATCATAAATTGTTTACTTGACTTATTTCTATTTTGTTTAGATCATTGTTTTCAGGTAGGAATACAACAACCTTTTTAATGTTGATTCTGTAGCCTGCCACTTTACTGTTGTTATTTTTTCAATAGTTTTTGGAGTGGAGCTTTAGGGTTTTCTATGTATAGTATTATATCATCTGTTGATAATGATAATTTTTACCTCTTCTTTTTCCAATTTGGATTCTTTTAATTTCTTTTTCCTGCCTAACTGCTCTAGCTATGAATTCTTACATTTTACTAAAGAGTAGTTTTGAGGATGGGCTTCCCTGTCTTTTACTTGATAGAGGTAAAGCTTTCCGTGTTTCTTCATTGAGTATGATGTTAGCTGTGGTTTTGTTGCGTATGGGCTTTGTTATATCGAGGTATGTTTCTTTTGTCATCACTTTTTAGAGGTTTTTATCCTAATCGGGTAGTGAATCCTGACAGATACTTTCTCTGTATGCATTCATATGATCATTGATTTTTATCTTTCCTTTTGTTAATGTAGTGAAAATAATTGATTTGCATCCTTGGAATAAATCCACCTGGTCATGATACATGATTCTTTTATTGTAATAATTGAATTCAGTTTGCTAAGGTTTTGTTCAGGACTTTTGCATCTATGTTTATCAGGGAGATTGATCTGTAGTTTTCTTTTTTTGTGATCATATTCTTGTCAGCTTTTGGCATCAAGGTAATGTTGCCTGAAAACCAAAATTTCTGCTTCTTTATTTTTGGAAGAGTTTGAGTTCATTATTGAAGGTTTATTAGAACTCATAGTGAAACTTTGTTCTGGACTTTTATTGGACACTTTAGATTACACTTTCAACTTTCTTGCTTCTAATTTTTCCATTCAAATTCAGTGTTTAGTCTTGATTTCCCTATTTGTTGGCATGCAAGTTATTCAAATCAGTCTGTTATTTTTTGAATTTCTGAGATGTCTGTTGTAAATTCCTTATTAGCTTTCCTTTTTGTTATTAAGCCTTGGTAGAGGTTTGTCATCTTTATTTTTTCAAAGAAAGAGCTCTTGGTTTCATTGACCTTTTTGAACTGCCTTCTAGATTTATGCTTTGTTCATTTCTTTTCTAATTATTTCCTTTCTTCTAGTCTCTATTCACATTCTAATATTTATTATCACTTTCTTTTGCTACCCTTTCATTAAGTTTGTGATTCCATTTTTAGTTCCTTAACTTGTAAAGCTATTTGTTAATTTGAAATCTTCCTCTCCTCTTTATTCATTTCTTTTTCTTTTTTTCTCATTATTTTCCTCCTTTCTTCTCTTCCTCTTCTCCTAACACATTCCTTCTCCACTTCCTTTCCTTTTTATCTTTTTCTACTTTTTGCTTAGTGTCTCTGGATTTATTAGATCAGAATTGCCAAAGAAATATTTCTCACAGTATGCCTGCCAGTCTAGTTAACTGAGTTCTGCTCTCAGAACTGAGTTCTGTTTTCATTGCATTCCCTGTTTTTGTAAATCATATTTTTTCTATTCATTTCATAGTATTTTTAAATTTCCCTTGCAATTTCTTCTTTGTATTGTTTGCTTAAGAGTGTGTTAGTTGACACACATTTGTAATTTTCCAGTTTTCCTTCCAATTTTTTTTATTTCCCATTTATTTTTTAATTTTTTACATTGTTGTTCATTATTAAACAATATTTGCTTCACTCCACCCCCTCAAGGGTAGTCCCCATGGAATTTCCTTCCCCAATGCACCCATGAACCATCACCTCAGCCCCCTGTTCTCCTCTCTCCCTCCCTCTAATCCTTCTCCCTCCTCCTCCCCTAGAGTGTGACTGATTTATAATTGTCTGTTTTTGCTTTGTTGTGTTTGTACTGTTATTATTTTTTACCCTGATGTCTTATTTGGTTCCCCTATATTCCTGTTATAAGTGAGGCCATTTGATATTTTTCTCTTTCCTTCTGGCTTATTTCACTGAGCATAATTCCTTCTACCTCCAGCCACGTTGCTGGAGGCAAGGTGAATGGCATGATTTTATCTTTTTTGATTGCTGAATAATGTTCCATCTTGTATATATACCACATCTTCTTGATCCAATCATCTGTTTTTGGGCATTTGTGTTGTTTCCAGGTTTTACCTATTTGTAAATAGTGTTGCAATAAACATAGGGGTACAGGTGGTCTTTTGAATCAACGTTTTTGTGTCCTTTGGATAGATCCCTAGGAGTGGAATTGCTGGGTGATATAGTAGCTCCAATTGTAGTAGACTGAGGAACCTCCAGACAGCTTTCCATAGTGGTTAGACCAATTTGCACTCCCACCAGCAATGAGAGAGAGTTCCTTTTTCACCACATCCTTGCCAACATTTGTTGTTACTAGTTTTTTTGATATGTGCCATTCATTTTTTTAATTTAAATTTTATTTTTATATTCCCATACAATTTCAACCCCCTTATTTTCACCCCAAACCCTCCTTTCCCCGCCCCTCACCCCCCCATAGAGTGTCTCTGGTTTATAGTTGTTTGTTGATTTTGATATTTTCTTTCTTATAGTTATTCTTTTTCCTGGTCCCTTATTTAAGTTTTCTAGATTCCTGCTATGAGTGAGACCATCCCATATTTTTCTTTTTCTTTCTGGCTTATTTCGCTGAGCATGATCCCTTCCAGTGCCATCCATATTGCTGTAAATTGCATGTGTTTATCTTTTTTTGAATGCTGAGTAATATTCCATGGTGTATATGCACCACATCTTTTTGATTCAGTCATCTATTTTTGGGCATTTGGGTTATTTCCAAAGCTTAGATATTGTAAATAGCGCTGCTATAAACATAGGAATGCAGGTGCTCTTTGGAATTGATGTTTCTGTGTCCTTTGGATAAATTCCTAGGAGTGGAATTGCTGGATCATATGGACGCTTTATGTATAGTAGGTTAAGAAATCTCCATACAGCTCTCCATAGTGGTTGGACCAGTTTGCACTCCCACCAGCAGTGCAGGAGAGTTCCTTTCTCTCCACATCCTCACCAACATTTGTTGTAGCTAGTTTTTTTAGTATGTGCCATTCTCACTGGTGTAAGATAGTATCTTATTGTAGTTTTGATTTGCATTTTCCTGATTACAAGTGATGTTGAACATTTTTTCATTTGCATTTCCTCTTCGGAGAAGTTTCTTTTTAGTTCTTCTGCCCATTCTTTGACTGGATTATTTTCTTTGTTTTTTTCAGTCTCATCAGCTCTTTGTAGATTTTTGTGATCAGTCCTTTATCATTAGTTTTGTGTGCAAAAATGTTCTCCCAGTCGGTGGGGTTTCTCTTTGTTTTGGTTATTGTCTCTTTTGCTGTGCAGAAGCTCTTTAATTTGATGTAGTCCAAGCTGTTTATCTTTGCCTTCACTATCACTGCTTTGGGTGATATGTCTGTAAAGATGTCTCTGATGTACATATATTAAAATGGCCATCCTACCAAAAGCAATATACAGAATCAATGCTATTCCAATAAAAATTTCAATGTCATTCTTCAAAGAAATAGAACAATTATTGATGGAATTCATATGGAATCACCAAAAACCCCAAATAGCCAAAGCTCTCCTGAAAAAAAAAAAAGAAGGGAATGGAGGCATCACACGCCCAGACTTCAAACTATACTACAAAACCATAATCATCAAAAATGCATGGTATTGGAACAAGAACAGACACATAGACCAATGGAATCGAATAGAAAATCCAGAAATAAACCCACAGATTTATGGTCAACTAATCTTTGACAAAGGAGCAAAGAAATAGCATTGGAGCAAAGAAAGTTTGTTCAATAAATGGTGCTGGAAAAACTGGGTCGCTACATGGAAAAGAATGAAGCTTGACTACTACCTAACACCATGCACAAAAAACAACTCAAAATGGATTAAAGAACTAGACATAAGACCTGAAACCATAAAATACATAGAAGGAAATATAGGCGAAACACTACATGATATGTGCCCTTCTTAATGGTGTAAAGTATCTCAATATGGTTTTGATTTGCATTTCCCTGATGATAAGGGATGTTGAACATTTTTTTTCATATGCCTGTTGGCCATCTGCATTTCCTCTTTGGAGAAATGTCTTTTAAGTTCTTCTGCCCATTTCTTTACTGGATTGTTTACTTTGCTTTTATTGAGATATGTGAGTTCTTTGTATATCTTTGTAATCAGTACCTTATCAGTTGTATGGAGTGCAAAAATTTTTCCCAATCAGTGAGGTGTCTCTGTTTTGGTTAATGTCTCTTTTGATGTACAGAAGCATTTCAATTTGATGTAATCCCAGGTATTTATCTTTTCCTTGACTTTCTTTGCTTTGAGTGATGAGTCTTTAAAGATGTTACTGAGATGTATGCTTTGGAGTGTTTCATCTATATTTTCTTCTATATATTTAATGGATTCAGGTCTTATGTCCAGGTCTTTGATCCATTTTGCATTGATTTTTGTGCATGGTGAGAGGTAGTGGTCTAGTTTCATTTTTTTGCGTGTGGTGGTCCAGTTTTCCCAGCACCATTTATTGAACAAACTGTCCATGTCCCATTGTATATTCTTTGCTCCTCTGTCAAAAATTATTTGCCCATATAAGTGTGGCTTTATTTCTGGGCTCTTTGTTCGGTTCCATTGGTCTGTTTGTCTGTTCTTGTTCCTGTACCAAACTGTTTTAATTATTATGGCTTTATAGTATAGCTTGAAGTTTGGAAGTGTGATACCTCCTTTCTCTTTTGTTTTCATCTGTAGGGCTTTGGCTATTCATGGTTTTTTGTGGTTCCATATGAATTTCATCAGTATTTGTTCTATGTCTTTGAAGAATGATATAGAGATTTTTATTGGAATAGGGTTGAATCTGTATATTGTTTTTGGTAGGATGGAGATTTTAATAATGTTAATTCTTCCAGTCCATGAGCAAGGTATGTCTTTCCATTTCTTTGTGTCTTCTTTTATTTCTTTTATCAGTGTTTTATAATTGTCTTTGTATAGGTCCTTCACCTCTTTTTTAGGTTTATTCCCAAGTATTTGCTTTTTTTTTCCAAGTATGAAAGGGAACGTTGTCTTGTTTACTTCTTCAGATTGATTGATTGTATGTAGGAGGCTACTGATTTTTGTGTGTTGATATTGTATCCTGTTACTTTACTAAACCGGTTATTTTGAGTAGTTTTTCTGTGGAGTTTTTAGAGTTCTCTGTGTATATTATCATATCATCTGCAAATATTGATAGTTTTACTTCATCTTTCCCTATCTGGATTCCTTGTATGTCTTTCTCTTGCCTTATTGCCCTGGCTAGGACCTCCAGTATTATATTGAAGAGCAGTGGTGAGAGAGGCCATCCTTGTCTTGTTCCTGATATTAAAGGAAAGGCCTTCAGCTTTTCGCCACTGAGAATAATATTGGCAGTGGGTTTGTTGTATATGGCTTTTATCATGATAAGGCATGTTCCTTCTATCGCGAGAATTTCAATGGCTATCATAAATGGATGTTGGACTTTGTCGAATGCTTTCTCAGCATCTATTGATATGAGCATATGGTTTTTATTTTTCTTTTTGTTGATGTGTTGGATTATACTGATCGATTTTTGTATAATGAACCATCCTTGTGCCCTGGATGAATCCCACTTTATTTGTTGTGTATTATCTCTTTGATACATTGTTGGATTCTGTTGGCAAGGATTTTTTGGGGGATTTTTGCATCAGTATTCATTAGGGAGAATGGCCTGTAATTTTCTTTTTATGTGATGTCTTTGTTTGGTTTTGGTATTAGTGTAATATTGGCTTCATAGAATGTTTTTTGGTAGCATTCCTTCTTTTTGAATTTTTTGAAAGAGTTTGTGTAGGATAGACACTAATTCACTGCTGAACATTTGGTAGAATTCATTTATGAAGCCATCTGGGCCTGGGCTTTTGTTTTGGGGGAGTGTTTTGAATACTGCTTCAATTTTGCTGCTTGTAATTGGTCTGTTTAGGTGCTCTATTTCTTCTTTGTCCAGCTTTGGATGATTATATCATTCTAGGAATTTGTATCTCATATAGAATGTTGAATTTGTTTGCATATAAGTGTTCATAGTAATCTCTGATTATTCTTCTGATTTCTAGTGAGTCTGTTGTGATTTTTCTTCTTTCATTTATAATCCTATTTATGTTTTCTCCTGTTTTTACCTTGTGAGCCTAGCAAGAGGTTTGTCTATTTCATTTATTTTTTTCAAAGAACCAACTTTTGATTTTGTTGTTCTTTTTGGATTGATTTTTTAATTTATATTTATTTTAATTTAGATTTTTATTATTTCCTTTCTTCTACTGGCTTTAGGGTTTTTTTGTTGTTCTTTTTCTAGCTCTTCGAGATGTGAGATTAGGTTGTTTCTTTGAGTTCTTTCTTGTTTGTTGATGTGAGCCTGTATTGTTACATATTTTTTTCTTATTACTGCTTTTGCTGCATCCCATATATTCTGGAAAGTGGTGTCCTCCTTGTCATTCAACTCAAAGTATTTTTTAAATTTCTTCTTTGATCTCCTCATTAGTCCAGTGATCTTCCAGTAGTGTGGATTTCAGTCTCCATGAAGTGGAAGGGTTCCTTGTTTTCTTTTCACTATTTATTTCTAGGTTGATGCCTTTATGATAGGAAAAGATAGGTAGAGTGATTTTGATCTTCATGTATGTGTTGATGTTTGTCCTGTGGCCCAGTATCTGATCGATTCTGGAGAATGATCCATGCATGCTTGAGAAAAATGCATACTTGGATTATTTTGGATGCAGTGTCCTACAGATCTCTATTAAGTCCATGAGTTCTGTATCTTTATTTAGGGCTCTAGTGTCATTATTTTTGTCTCATTGATCTGTCCATTGATGAGAGTGAGGTGTTGAAGTCTCCCACTATATATTATTTTCTTTAATGTCTGTTTTCGGAGCTGATAATAACTGTCTATTATATTTTGCTGCTCCTTCATTTGATGATATATGTTGATGAGTGTTATATCTTCCTGATGTATTGTCCCCTTGATCATAATGTAGTGTCCATGCATATCTCTTTTTACCTTTTTTAATTTGAAGTCTATTTCATCTGATATAAGTATGGCTGTTCATGCCTTCTTTTTTGGTCCATTTGCTTGTAGGATTGTTTTCCAACCTTTTACTTTCAGTCTGTGTTTATCTTTTGTGGTTAAATGTGTTTCCTGGATACAGTAGAAGGATGGATTTTGTTTTTTAATCCAGCGTGCTACTCTGTGTGTTTTTATTGATGAGTTTAATCCATTCACATTTAGAGTTAATATTGATATATTGGCATCTGTATTTGCCATTTTGTTTGTCTTTTTTGTGATTTTATTCCTCACTTTATTCTGTTCTTTTTGATCATTCCTCGGTTGGTTTTGGCTTTAGGGCTTTTTGTAGAATTTTTTGGAGTGGGGGTTAGTTGTAATGAATTTCTAGAGTTTCTGTTTGTCAGAGAAGGTCCATATTTTTTCTTCATAGAGGATGGACAGCTTTGCAAGTAAAATATTCTTGCTTGGCATTTGTTGTCTTGCAGTTTGTTGAATATGTTATTCCATTCTCTTCTTGCCTGTAGTGTTTCTTTGGAGAATTCTGAGTTTAACCTGATTAATTTTCCCTTGTAAGTTATGTTTCTTTCCCCTTGCCAGTTTCATTATTTTTTCTTTGTCTTGGACTCTTGCAAGCTTTACTATTATGTGTCTTGGTGTAGTTTTCTTTTCATTGCAGTAATTGGGTGTTCTTCTTGCTTCTTGTATGTCTATATATGTCTCCCTTTTCATCCTTGGGAAGTTTTATTCAATTTTCTCCTTGAATAATTTCTCAGATCCTTTGTCTCTCTCCTCACCTTCTGGAATGCTTATAACTCTTGTATTTCCTCTCTTCATGGAGTCTGATAATTGTCTAATGGTACTCTCATTCTTTTTCCTTTGCATTTCTCCCTCCTTTTCTCTTTTGATCTTTTTATTTCTGTATCTTCAAGAGTACTGATCCATTCTTCCATTTCCTCGGTTCTGTTTTCAATGCTTTTCCGAGAGCTCTTTGTCTCTTCCAGTAGTGTTTTAGTCTCCTCCTTTTGTTTTATTTCCTTTCTTAAGGTCTCATCATCATTCTTCAGTTCACTGATTATT
Source organism: Talpa occidentalis (assembly GCF_014898055.3). NCBI lineage: Eukaryota > Metazoa > Chordata > Mammalia > Eulipotyphla > Talpidae > Talpa > Talpa occidentalis. Next base: position 65,797,594 of record NW_026555331.1, on the reverse strand, counting down.
TGTCTCATCTCATTATACGTTTTAATCGTTTAATATGTTTAATAATGATGATTATTAATTCTCTATCTGACAGGCAGAAAAGTTCTTCCATGTCATTGTTGTTGAGTTTTGGTGAATGATTTTCTTTTAGTCCTTTGTCCTTCTCCTGCGGGCTTGCTTGGTTATTTGTATTTTTCCTTCTCCCTGCTGTTTGCTTTCTAATTTGTTCTATGTGTTGGGGATGTTGTGCCACTGGTGTTGGCGGGCATCTCTTTGGATTGCTTCCTCAGGGGTCTTGGAAACTGTTTACCAGACTGAGAACAGCAGTGGTAGCCAAAAACTCCGCTAGGGTATTGATGCTGTGGCTGTGTTGCTGGGCACTGTCTCTTACAGTTCCCTTCCTCTGTATTTACTCAGTTCCAGCAGGGAATTGTTGGTTGGTGAATTTACTCTGGTCACTAGGTGGCGCTAGAGACCTGTACTTGATGACCTGTGCTTTTCCCCTGTAGTTTTCTTAGAAAGGAAAGGTGGGAGGGGAGCACCTGGATAAGGACCTTTGCTCATGCTGGGTGCTGTGTCTGCTTTGTGTTCACACAGTGCTGTGCCCGCTGCTGTGTGGATCCTGTGCCCTGAATCCTGCGCTCTAGTTCTCAATCCCAGGGTCTCAGATCCTAAACAATGGCTGTCACCCTGGGCAGTGCCCACTCTTATGGCCCCACCCACTCCATGAATCCTGTGCCTGGCTCTCAGTTCCAGAATGGAGTCTTGCTGCATGCCTTGTTTCCCTTCTTACCCCTGTTTGCAAGGCCAACCCCCTCTCAGAGCTGAGGATGGTTTTGGAAACCCTGGCTTCCAACTATTAGGAAGCTGGTGGTTTTGTTCTGTTCACTAGGTGGCACCAGAAATCATTCCTGGTATCCTTCCAGAGCTGTTCTTTTTCCCTGTGGGTCTCCAGGGAACTGAATGGGGGTGGTGTGGAATGGCTCAGTGGCGTGAGATGCTGTCTGTCTTGTGCTGTGCACCATTGGAATCTCATGCCCAGAATTTGGTGCCTGGTTCTCAGCTCTGAAGCCCTTAGATCTGGGACAAGGGCAGTAGCCCAGTTCAGTGTCCGCAGAAATGGCGCTTTTTGCACCCTGTTCCCATGCCCGGTTGCCTGGTTTTTGATTATCCAGTGAGGTTTATTCACCTCAGTGCTGGCTCCCTCGTGTCTTCCCACAAACCTAGGTCGAGGGGACCTGGGCAGCCGTGACCCATGTATGCTTTTCAGGCAGCATGAGTTTTTCTGCACAAGCTTACTGGCTGACCTTACAAGTGAGTTATTGAAGCCTTAAACTACTTTTCTTTTCTTAAAAAATATTTATTTATTTATTTATACAAGCACTGGGTACAGTCAGAAGCACGGGAGGGTGAGAGAATTCACCAGAGCCAGTGTGGGGAACAGAACAGGCAGACTGATGAAATACACTGCTGAAGGGAGCAGTGGGCGTGGCAGGAGAGGTCTGTCGCACCATGTGGGACCCTCACTGGTGGCTGGGGATCGAACCAGCGCTGCAGAGGCTGCGGATAACTTCGCAGCCCAGCGCTCAACCACTGCGCCACCAGAGGAAGTCCTAAACTACTTTTCTAGACTCTCTATTTCTTTACTTAGTTCTGTCAATTTCTCCATCATATATTTTGGTGCTCTGTTATTAGATATATACATATTTGCATTTCTTACATCTTCTTGATGTATTGACATTCTTTTATCAGTGTCCTAATATGAGCTGTTTTTAAGTGGATTAGGTAAAATTACATTGAAAGACAACCTCTTGTTTCCTTTATAGATCACAGTTGGAGACATTGGTACACTCTTTAAGATTCGTGTTGGTCATACCAACTCTGGACTCTCCCCTTCTTGGCACTGTAAAGAGGTAAGGATATTCTAAAACTCCCACCCTATGCAAAATCATCTGCAAAATCTGTTCAGTAATTAAACCTGAAGGAAGCATTTCACACCTATTGTGATTTGATGAAGTGAACCCTGGACCCTTTTTAGTTGGTATATTCCTCAAGGGAACAATATCATATGCTATTATAGTAATTTGATCCCTAATTAATTAAGGTTAGTGTCTCAAACAAATTTATACAAATTCCCAAGTATTTTTTCTTTGCCAAGGGAAGGTTTTTAAAGTATTTTTTATTTCCTTTGCAATTTCTTCTTATTGTTTGCTTAAAAGTACATTGTTTAATTTACACATATTTGTTTTAATATGTGGGCATTGGAATACTGGACATTGGGTGTTAATTTGCTTCAGAGATATTGTAAAAGTAGTTCATTTGAAATGGTAGAATAATAATCAGCAAGACTTGAATGCTACCTCTCAAATTTAGTCTGTTTAATATAAGCAAAATAATGCTTCCTGAGTGCTTTTAGGAGTAAAAATAGGCTTAAATTTTTTACATTGTTCCATGTTAAAATTTTTACTTATTGCCATGATTGCCAACAAGTGTAGATCTTCAATATTGTAAATCACACAGATCATCATCCATTTTTTGTATGGCATATTTATACCTCCTGTCATTTTAAAATAAATGATCTCTGACTAAGTAAGGTTTCAGAATGCAAAGAATATCTACTCAAACTCCTGATATTCCTATCAAACTGGTTCTACAGTTTTATAATATGTAAGAAAATGAAAATGTATTTTTTATTTTATTAAAAGAAACATAGTTGTTAATAATGCTATCCTATTCTCATTAAAACCAGAAAATATTCTGAAAAAGTAAAACCTTATAAAGATGCAGAATATACAAGTTAGATTTCAAAATCCAAAATTTCTGTCTGACTTCTATACAAAATAATCATTCTTTTGTTTTATATAGAACTTTTGAAGTGTGATATTCATATTGGTACATACGTGATTACATATAGTATCTTTCACTTTTACTTTCCTAGTAATCTGAACTAATTTATGAAAATTACTAATGCTCCTGCCATCTCATTTTATTGACATACAATAAGCAGTATTATATTTATATTCATGAGGTTGGGGTGCTGAGACAGCAATTAAGTTAACTGGAAAGATTTTGTAATATTAGAGATGAGTAAGGACAAAAAAAGTGAGACTGAAAATTTCTATTATGTTTCTTTTTATGGCAAACATTTTCTCATTGTAAGACAACTTGTTTTCCTGAGTATTATCTCACTTGTATTGGAGTACCAGTGATGAAGAGAGATGTTCTTGATTCAAAGTTTTATTTTGAGTATTTATAAAACCCTCATATAATTTATGCATATGGCCAAATTAAGATGCTGATTAATGGGTTGGGAATTTTCAGTTTTATTCTCATAATACAGTTTAGAAGTTAAAATTTAAAATTTCAAGTAAGCCAAATTATGCCTAAAACTTGAAGGAATTTGAAAAAAAAAACCCACTGAATTCACTATAGCAGTATGATACATTTTCATAGCTCATAAAACAATCACATCACTTATAGGTCCTTCATCTTGATTCTTTCAAGTTTAGTTAGAGAATATAGAATCGATTGTTGATTTATTTTGTATTTCTTAAATGATCTGCCTTGGGCTTTAATTAAAATAACCAAATCAAATAGTGATGGCTTCATCAAGCATCCATGCAAAGCAGTGGTAATTCTGTTTGGTTTTTAGTGAGCCTTTCAAAAAGTATGATCGTATCAGAATCACACTTAATATACATTTATGAGTGAAATTTATAGGCTTTACCATGACCTACAGAATTAGTAACTTTAGAGGCTGAACATATGCCTTTATAATAACATAATTCCATAAACACATTAATCTTGAAAATATGTTTTAAAACATTTTAAGGACAGTGAGATGAATATAACTAACAAACTAGCAACACCTCATTGAAACTTTTAAAATAATGTTAATAACTTATTCATGAAAGACTGGCTATTAAAACAAAAAACATAATGTATACTTTTTAATGATTTTGATATCATGTATGTGATCTGACCAGAATTTGTTAACATTTTTGTTTAATTCTAGAATAAGTTGATTTACAATGTTATAATAGTCACCTGTGGGATCCCTGGACCTCTTTGTTTCAGAGTTAATGCCTCAGTGCCCAGAGTCCTTGCTGGTCAGCTAAACTTTTAACTAGGCAGCAGACCTCTCACCAAGGACAAAAATCTGGATATGAGGAACATACTGGGAAATTAGTATCTGCTGAAAATAGCAGGCACATATTATGGTTAGATTAGCAAGATCAACTAAAACACTTTTCTTGTAAAGATTAACAGGAAGTTAGATAAGACTAGAGAATAGAGGTAATATGCTTTGACTAGAAAGACTAATGGAACCCCCACGCCCCAGCAATAGCTCCTGATTACTCCACCCCAGCTTACACCAACCTTTAGTGCATCCCCAATATCACATCCCCATGCATATGCATTCCCTATGTTCTTGCCCACCTACTTCAAACCTGATTCTAAATTAATAAGAGACTGCCTTTGGATCAGGGCTGTATATTACTTCTGGGTGTAACCCATTAGGATTCTCATTGCCCATCTGGACTTTGAGTAATCTCTCTCTTGTCGCATGTCACTCCCAATGCTGCTGCTCTGTGAGGGGACAGTTACCCAAACACATAGTTTTTACTTGAATTTCATTCATTTCTAAAAATATTGATAGCACTTGGAAAAGTTGGGAGGAAATTAGCATGTTTAATCTTTCAAAATAGATAAAGGAGAAATAGAAAATTTCAAAATGGAGAAATAAATGCCATTGTACTTGCAATGAAGATATCACTTGTAATATCTTTCTTGTAAGTATTCAATGATGTTGTTTATTTTAAAAGAGAAGGCTAAAATAATCTTTATGCTAAGTATTAGGCTTGGGCGATAACTTTTATTTGACTCTTTGTTAAGTATTCTTACTTTTTTTGCAATAAATATTGTTGTAGATACAATTGTGGAATAGGAATTCTGGAAAGCAGTTTTATATACCTGTTCAACGATGGTTGGCACAAGATCAAGAAGATGGGGCAATCTGTCGAGAATTTCCTATCTTAAACAAAGGAGAACCTGTCTTTCCAGGTATACTGCCCAAGGCCAGACAATGCAAATCCAACTTGTTTGCCCAAAGGCTGAAGGACTGGAAACTTGATAAACACATGTTGACTAAATGAATAAGAAACTATTTATTTTATATATTTGTGATTTAGAAACTTAAATTAAGAATGGTTGTGAAACCTGCTTATTAGTTACCTCTTCTGATGTGACAACTGAACCTAAATGCTTTTTAGTTATTTTGTGTACTAATAACAGGAACATGCTTTTGTCAACAATTACCCCTGTAGGAAGGTCAGCTGAAATGCCTCTTAGTCAAAATATTAAAACTACAATGTCAAGAGAAAATTCATTTCCAATAAAGTTACTTCAGGACTAAGAAAGACAAGTCAGCACATGCCTTTCCCACCAAGATCTACCTTAGTTTTGAAAAATTTATATCCTTGATGAGGAAATGAAAATGGAACTGCTCCATAAGTTTTTAAGTATGTGACCCAAATCAGAGGTTTGTAAAAGCCAATTATAAATATGCATGAGAAATAAACTCAATTCAGGGTTAAGCAGTTACTGCTTATTATACAATGCACAAGAGCAGTTTTCTCTTATGTCTACTGACCTCTGATTTTGATGATAATAGAAAAGGATATATGGTTTTTGAATGGGAAATTGATAAAAGTATATTTTTCTCAAATCCAGGGTATTTTCTACTAAAATGTGATATCTTGGTTTTCTAAAGAAAAAGATGATGATAGATATTATCTGTAGATTAAATAAGGTCAACAATGTCAAGTACTCTAACATTAGGCTTAGGTATATAACAATAACTTGTTTCAACTTTTTTAGGGAACACTGGCAAAATACTTGCAGAGACTGAAGATTCCTTTGTGGTTTTAAAATAAACTGTTAAGTTTCTAAAGTTAATGTATTTTTTAAAACAATAGCTCATTTGCTGAAAAATGTAGGCTTGTATGAGTATTGTTTCACTATTCATAAACATTTTTTCACTGTTTATAAGTATTGTTTTTACTATTCTTCCTCATCAACCCATTTGCTTCATCCAGGAGGAAATGTTCACCTTTTCTTACCTGCTGCTGTTAATGATCCAGAGGCCACTTTCTTTTTCTTCATCTCTCATTTTAATTTGTAAAATTCTGTTCAGAGGAGTCATATTTTGCAAATACATACAGAATATGTTCAGAAGACATATATTCTGCAAAAACACATGAGCTTCCTTGTAATAATTGGTACTTATGATTTATTAACCTTCCCTTTTTTCATTTTTTCCATATGGCTTGGAGAAACTTATATGCTATCTCTATACTGGCATGTGCTGTTTATAAATTTGATGAACCTTTTGTTATCGAGGTCAGTAATGTACGTGTGTGTGTAATTTTAACAAATGATCGCTCACATCAGCCATACTTTTACCCAATATTGTAGTAAAGATTTATGCAGTGTATGAAATGATGTTTTTTACAGACAAGTAAAGTGATAGAAATAAGTGATAGAAATATGAAGGACTTCCTTAGTTAGTCTTTTGTGTTAATATTGTGTACTTTGGAGTTGATAATGAGTTAGGGTAATATAGTATTTGTCATTTAAAGTAAAAGGAGTCTCAAAGTGTTTTCCTGTAACAATTATATTATTATGTATACCTGAAAAAAAGTGTTTTGTAATTATGGAATTATTTCCCTGTAGAGGACAAGGGTTACTAAGAAATCTACAGATTTAGTGAGCTCTCTCAGGCTGCATGAGGTATTTTAAATTATGTTTAATTTTTAATTGTTATGTAGTAAGAAACATAACAAATTCACTGTTTTAAGGTGAGTGGGTAAAAAAGATATAGTGTATATATATATACACACACACACACAAAGGAATACTATTCAAGTTTTTAAAAAAGCATAAAATCATGCTGTTTGTGGTAACATGGATGGAACTGAAGATTATGCTGAGCTAAATAAGTGAGAAGGAGGAAGATAAAGACTAGATGTTTCACTCATAAGTGAAATATAAAAAAAAACAAAATAAAAGAAAAAATTAACCCAAAAAAACCCTAGAAATTTGACTGCAGAAATGAGGCCACCAGTATGTGTGGGTGGGGAGGGGGGAGCCAATCCACAGTCCAGTGGATTGTGGTAGAGGATTATGCTTTTGTGTGATACAGTAACATACATCTAAAGAGGTGTGAATCTATACATCTAAATCATACTCAGTGTTGTAAACCAATGTTCCCTTAAAAAAAATGAAAAGATAAATCTACTGTCTTAAATATCTTTAGGTGTTTATTTAGGAATCTTAAATATTTAACATTGTTTTGCAACAGATTTCAATATCTTTTTTATTCTTACAAAGGTGGAATTTCTCCCTGTGTGAGTTTTGACAGATTGTGTCTTTGAAGGAATTAGTCCATTTCATCTAAGTTGTCAAATTTGTGGATATAGTGCTCACAGTTTTCCTTTATTATTTTAATTTTCCATGGAATCTGTAATGATCTCTTCATTTCTGATGTTAGTAATTTGTGTCCTCTTTTTCCTTAGTTAGCCTGCTAGAGGCCTGACAATTTTATTGATCTTTTCAAAGAATCAGATTTTGGTTTCATTGATTTCCCTATTGATTTCCTGTTTTCCATTTCATTGATTTCTGCTAAGTTATGTTTCTTTCTTTCTTGCTTACTTTGGGTTTAATTTGCCCTTTTTTCTACTTTCCTAAGGTAGAAACAAAGATGATTGATTTTAGATCTTTTTTTGACCCTTAAAAATTCTATTAATTTATTATTTTTATTCTCATTTTTCCAAATCATGAAGCTAAGAAACATTCATTTTAGAAATATAATCAACAATTTTTCCAGGTAAAGTAAAAAATCTCCAAAGATTTAGGAGAAGTCAATATAAATAAAGTAAATGAAGCCTAGTAAGTCCCTACATATCTAGTAATTTATGGTTTATATTGACATTTGTGCATTATTTTCTTACCTGGGCCAAACTACTGAGTGAGGCAGGCAGTGCAGTGTATTTTGTTCCCATCTTCTAGGGGTGAGACTCAATACTCCAGAGAAGCTAAATGTCTTGAAGAAGTTGATCCAACTAGTAAGAAACAAACAGAGGCAGCACCCCAAGTCTGCTGCTGGTTCTCAGCTACCAATTTATTTTGAATGTTATCAGAATTGTAACACAGGATTGAGTAATAGGTAAAAGGAAAAACAAGTTTTCTTTTAATTTTGTTACGAAGAATGCAGTTTACACTAATCATAATTTTAACACATTTCCATTAGAATTGTCTTTTATTGTCTATGTAGGTGGTTGGAATATACAACATGTGCTTATAGCTTTATAGGGCAGAGTTCCACAAATATCTCAAAGTTTCTCAAGGATCTGTGGGTTCAGTTCTGCTCGTCTCACTCTCAATATAAACTGTATGCAGTTTAATTCCTTCATGAAACTACAGCTATTACTTTCATGGCTTCTAAGAGAAAGCACTTGACATTCATGTTTATTCATTATATAGTACTTATTGTAACCATATCAATAAGGCAGTGCTTCTATGGACCAGCTGCAGGAGACATAAAAATACATTTATTTCTTTCTTCCTCTCTTCCTTCATATATCCCTCCACTTCTCTTTTCTAGCTCTTTCTTGTTTTCCCTTAAAATGAAGTTTTGTTGTATATGGCGCTGAATTCTACTGTTAAAGAGTTTGTTTGAAAAACTTCGTCTCTTTATTTTTCCTGCCCTGTGACAGTTTGCAAGACAAGTCTCACATCAGCATTGTTGGTTGTGAAACCCTTTGGAAGGAAAATTTTTAAGTTTCCCAAATGATTCTGATGAGTTGCCGGCTTTTATTTTATTTATTTAAATTAATGAAATACCATTGTATTATGTCTGTGTTAATATTTTGACAGCATAAGATTTCTCCCCGCAGGTGTGGTAATTGTAGCTCTCCCACCACCAAAGCACTCATAATCCTCCCCCATATTACATTATGCTCCCCAACGCATGTCCTTATTTCTCTTCTTCTTCCTCCTCCTCCCCTCCTCTCTTGCATATCCCAGATATATGGTCAGTTTTCAAGGATTGGTTTTAAAGTTTGTCTTTGTCTAATCCTTTGTTTGGTTTCTCTATATTCTACATATAATTGACACCATCCAGTATTTTATCTTTATCCTTCTGGCTTATTTTACTTAGCATAATCCCTTCCATTTCCATCTATGTTGCCAAAAATGGCATAAATTTATCTTTTTTGATCACTGAATAGTATTCCATTAGTGTGTGTGGTAAATATATATATATATTTATAAAAATACTATAATATTGGAATACTACTATTCCAATAGTATTCCAATATTGTGTGTGGTAAATATATATATATATATTTATAAAAAAGATATATATATATATGTACACCACATCTTTTTTTTTTAAGGTGTATTTTTGTTTATTTTGTAGAAAAACTGGTGTGTTTTTTTTTTTAAGATTTATTTATTTTTATACAAGAACTGGGGTACAGGCCAGAGGCGCAGGAGGGTGAGATGATTCACCAGAGACAGAGCAGGGAACAGAACAGGCAGACTGATGAAATACACTGCTGAGGAGAGCAGCGGGAGAGGTCTGCCACGCCATGTGGGATTCTCTCTGGCCGGCTGGGATCGAACCCGCGCTGCAGAGGCTGCACACAGCTTCACAGTGCGGCGCTCAACCGCCTGTGCCACCAGGGAGGCCCGAGAAAGTCTGTTACTCCTTTACTTTTTACAGATAATTTTGCAAGGCACAGAATTCTAGGTTGGTGGGATTTTTTTTTTTCCTTAATAATTTAACAATTTCACTCTACTCTTTTTAGCAACACCACAACTGCAACACTGTTAGTACTACATTTGCAGCCTCAGAAACTGAAGCATAAAGAGATTCAGTAAACTTCCCAAGTTTCCACAGCTTTTTAATCCTCCCCACTTCTCCTAGTATTTCTCAGTGATCTTAGAAACAAAACAAGAGCATGTTTAGGGAATTTGTGACTGTCATGAATTAGAATATTTCCTCATTGTCTGCCCTTGAGAATGGAGCTGTTGATAAGGTGGGGCTTCTGAAAGTAGGTGACAGCATTGAGATAGGATCAAAGCAAGTGTGAGGGTAGAGAGTGAACCATGAAGAATTTGAATTTTTAATGATAGGTGGCTTGAGGCTTCTTATGGCCAGTTCTCGTTCCTTTTATGTCTTCACACTTGAGTTTTCTTACATCCTACTTCTGAGAGTCTAATGAAATGTAAGAAATTACACCAGACGGATTCAACTTCTTACATTGACCTTTTGGGGCACTTGGACTCAATTGTACCAGTCAAATGTGAAATCATCCCAGCACACAAGTACTCTAGCATAACTACCTGTTTGACTCAGGAACTGCCTTTTTAGATTTTGAAAGGTTACTCTATGCTATGTCCAAGAAAGTAGATATATGTGATATTAATACCGTATTTAGCACTGACTATTTTTGTTAAAAAAAGAAATCACTCAAGTTTTGGTACACAGGTGACTGTTACAAATAGGTTTTCATTAAACTCAGGGGACCTATGGAAGTGGGTGGCATCATTCCTCCTTTAAGGTAGCTATGCCCCATGATAAGTGGATGATCTCAATTTCATGTTCATTTCATTTATTTTTCTCTGGATTCATTTTTGTTGCTCTTTTTTCATAATATTCCAAGACTCCTTCTATTTTCATTTGCCTTCTCTGAAGACTTTCCTTTAATAATTCTTTTAGATCAGGTCTTCTAGCAAAAAATTGTCTTCATTTTCATTTATTGGAGAATGTATTTATGTTACTGTCATTCCTAAAGAATATTTTGGATGAATATAGAATTCTGCATTGACAGTTCTTTGCTTTGAGCCCTTTAAAAATGTTGGGCCACTTTCTTTATTTCTCTGATTTCTAATAAAGAAATTCATAGTCATTAGATTCATTATATCCTTATAGTAGTATACCATTTTCTCTGACTGCTTTCACCATTTTCTCTTTGTCTTTTATTCTTGAAAGTTTGATGATTATGTTTCTGGACATGCATGCTTTTTATTCATTATATTTGTGATTTACTGAACATTTTGAATCTGTTGGTATATGTCCTTTTGCTAAATTTGGGGAGATTTTAGTAATTATTCAAATATATTTCAGTTTCACTTTCTCTTCTTCAGATGCTGTTTTACATGAGTATTGGATTTTTTTATTACCCAACAAGTCACTGAGGCTCTGTTTATTTTTTTAAATGTTTTTTTCTCTGTTGCTAGGTTGGATATTAACTATTTTATCTGATTTTAAGTTTTACTGATGCTTTCTTTTCTCCTCTTCATTTCATTTAAATATAGCTCTTGGCTATATTTATTGAATTTGAAATTTTACTTATGGTATTTTTTCAGCTCTAAAATTTCCATTTTAGTTTCCTGTCTCTTTACTGACACTTTCTATTTTTCTATTGGCTTCAAGAGTGTTCAGGTTGTTTGCAGTATCATTTGTATCATAGTCACTCTAATTCTTTGCAGTTCCAACAGTGGTGGCATCTCAATTTGGTATATAATCATTGTTTTCTCACATGTGAGTTGAGATTTTTCTGATTCTTCATATGCTGAAAAATTTTGAATTATGTCCTGGATAATATGCATATTATCTGAACAGTGGGTATTAATTAAGTCCTAGGGAAAATGTTTATATTTTTGTTTTAATGAGCATTTTGACCACTGGTTAGCTTCAGGTCACACATTTTAATCTGTTATTTATGGTCTGTGGTTCCAATGTCAGTTGAGTTTTAAAATCATTTACAGTACAATTTAGGGGTGAATTTGGGATCTGGGTGAAGGCTTATTTATTAATTTGGATGCCAGATCTTTAATATGCAAAATAGGATCAGACTTAAGCATTTTTAGCTTAGGAGTTCAGCCAGGAGTGCATAAACAATTGAAAGTTTTTCTTTCCTCTCTATAATCTCTTTGTTACTTTGCTTTCCACTGGCTCCTACTTCAGGTCATGACTGATTAGCTAGTTCTTTAGTTTTGCTTATTTTTCATACACTTCTACAGGTTTTCTCTGTTTTGGGCTCAGTAATGGGAGGACAGACAGAAGAAAGAAATAGAACTTTGACTCCAGCCTATTGAAGCCCAGTTGCTCTGAATAGATGTGAACGTTCCTTTCCCTCAGCAGATTGGCTCCTGTGTACTTCTCTTGGTGGGTGCTGGAATATGAGATTAATTTATTAATAAATAAAGATTTATTTTATATTTATTTATTTATATTTATTTTATTATATTATTTATTAATTTATCAATAAATAAAGATTTATTTATTTATTTATACAAGCACTGGGTACAGTCAGAAGTGTGGGAAGGTCAGAGAATTCACCAGAGCCAGAGCAGGAAACAGAACAGACTGATGAAACACACTGCTGAAGGGAGCAGCAGGCATGGCAGGAGAGGTCTGCGCGCCATGTGGTAACCTCGCTGGTGGCTGGGGATTGTACTGGCGCTGCAGAAGCTGCAGGCAGCTTTGCAGCCCAGCACTTAACCACTGCACCAGCAGGGGAGGCCCAGTAGACTATCTTTTCTATGTATTTGAGTTCTCTTTCTTGCTTCTTGAGTCAATGTGATCAGGCTTATTCTGAACCCCTTACATCTGACCTCTAATGTGTGCTTCCAGGTTTTTGGTGCACAGAGTCTAAGATGGGAGATATCAAAGGATGAAAAAATAGTAAACTTACTGACACTTTTTGGTACTTTAACTTCTGAACTTCCTAGCCAATCTCCCTGCTACTATTTACTTTTCAGTGTCTTCACATAGTCCATTCATTCTGTCAAGATTTTATAGATATATGCAGTGGGAGAGGCTGGAGTATATAACTCTACCTTATCTGGAACTGGACCTCTTGGATTAGATACATGTAATTTTTCTATCATGTGAGTAATGCTTGGCATATAAATTTTACTTTTCTTTTGTTGTTAGTGACAGTATATGAAGTATATGTGGCAACAGGTGATGCTTGGAATGCTGGAACTGTAGCAAATATCTACATTTCTATCTGTGGGGAGAAGGGAGATACAGGATCCAGACAACTATTTAGATCCAAGAGCTCCTTCAACTTTTTAAGAGGGCAAGTAAGTAGAAAAATTGTCTGATTATTTTAAATACTGTGATAAAAATACATATAATTTACTATCTTATTTGTTGTTTTGCATTTAAAAACCTTTCATTTTTATTTTTTATTGAAGTAACATTGATTATAGTATTATGTAAGGTATTTTTTTAAGATTTATTTATTTATACAAGAACTGGGGTATAGGCCACAGGCATGGGAGGGTGAAAGAATTCACCAGAGATAGAGCGGGGAGCAGAACAGGCAGACAGACCGAAGACACTGCTGAGGGGAGCAGTGGGCAAGGCAGGAGAGGTCTGCCAAGCCATGTGGGTTTCTCCCTGGCCAGCTGGGAATTGAACCTGCGCTGCAGAGGCTGCGGACAGTTTCACAGCACAGCACTCAACCCGTTGCGCCACTGGGGAGGCTCCATTTTATGTAAGTTAATAGGTATGCATTGCTAAGTATCACCAAGTAGATACATACTATATTAAGTTCTCTTCTAAAAGTCCAAATCTATCCCTCACCATAGCATTATCCCTTTTCAACTATTTTGCCTATCCTCTTTTCCCCTTAGCTTCTGGTAGCCACTAATTGGTCTTGCAGTCTAAAAGTTTCTTTTTGTTTATTTAGTTAATATGTTTGGTATATCTGTATATTTCACCTGAGTGAAATCATAGTGTCTTTTTCTGTCTGGGTTATTTCACTGAGCATAATGGCCCCCTAAGTCTATCCATTATTGCCACAAATGACAAGATTTCATTTTTTTGTTGGCATTATCACTGAAGAGTATTCCATTATGTTTATATAACAATTTTCTTTATTCACTTATTAGTGAATGCCACTTATAATTTGCTTCTAACTTTTGGCTAATGTAAATAGTGCTACAATAAATACAGGGTTACATATATAGCTCTTTGAATTACTGTTTTTGCAATTTTGGGGGAAATATCCAAAAATGAGATAACTGGATTTGATGGAATAACTATTTTTAATTTTTTGAGAACTCACCATACTACTTTCCATAATGGCTGCAGCAGTTTACATTCACACTAATAGGGTATAAGGTTCCCTTCTTTCTACATCGCTCTAGCAATTTTTTCTTGTCTTTTGGATGATAGTCATTTTCACAGGTGTGAGGTGATATCTCAAGATTGTTTTGATTTGCATTTCTCCAATAATAAGAAATGATGAACACCTTTTCATGTGCCTGTTGGCCATCTGTGTATCTTCCTTGGAGAAGATTCTGTTCAGCTCTTCTGCCCATTTTTTAACCAGGTCATTTGCTTTTTTGTTGTTGAGTGTTATGAGTTTTTATATATTTTGGACATTAATCCTTTATGTAGAATGTATATTATGCAAATATCTCCAAATTGGCAGAATATCTTTTCATTTTTACACAAGTTTTCTTCACTATGCAGAAGCTTTTTAGTTTGCTAAGTCACATTTATTTATTTTTGCTTCTCTTTCCCTTGCCATTAGAGATACCAAATACCTAAGACTGATGTGTAGAAGACTATGTGTTTTCCTTCTATTTATTTTATATTTTCAGGTTTAACATCTAAGTCTTTAATCCATTTTTTTCCTTTTTTTCTTATATTATTTTTTTACATAATTGTTCATTTAAAAAAATATTTGCTTCCTGCACCCCCTCAGGTGTAGTCCCCATAGAGTTTCATTCACCAATGCACCCGTGCACCATCACCTCAGTCCCCTGTGCTCCTCCCTCCCTCCCTCTGATCCCTCTCCCTCCTCCTCCCCTGCAGTATGTCTCTGATTTATAATTTTATATGATTTTTTTGTTTCAATTATAAAAGGGATGGTTTTCTTGATTTCTCTTCTTCAGATTGATTGTTATAGGAAGGCTACTGACTTTTGTGTGTTGATTTTGTATCCTGCTACTTTACTGAACTGGTTGATTATTTTGAGTAGTTTTTCTGTGGAGTCTTTAGGGTTCTCTATGTATAGTATCATATCATCTGCAAATAGTGATAGTTTTACTTCTTTTTTCCCTATCTGGTTTCTTTGTATGTCTTTCTCTTGTCTTATTGCCCTGGCTAGGACCTCCAGTATTATATTGAAGAGCAGTGGTGAAAGAGGACATCCTTGTCTTGTTCCTGATCTTAAAGGAAAGGCCTTCAGCTTTTCACCAATGAAAATAATTTGGCGGTGGGTTTGTTGTGTATGGCTTTTATCATGATAAGGTATGTTCCTTCTATCCCTAGAATTTCAAGGGCCTTCATCATAAATGAATGTTGAACTTTGTCTATTGATATGATCATATGGTTTTTATTTTTCTTTTTGTTGATGTGTTGATTTACACTGATCGATTTTCATATGTTGAACCATCCTTGTGCCCTGGGATGAGTCCCAGTTGATCGTCATATATTATCCCTTTGATGCATTGTTGGATTCTGTTGGGAAGGATTTTGTTGAGGATTTTTGCATCAGTGTTCATTAGGGAGATTGGCCTGTAATTTTGTTTTTTTTTGTGTGCTGTTTATGTTTAGTTTTGGTACTAGTGTAATTTTGGCTTCATAGAACATATTTGGTAGTATTCCTTCTTTTTCAATTTTTTGAAAGAGTTTGGGTAGGATAGGCACTAATTCACTGGTGAAAGTTTGGTAGAATTCATTTGTAAAGCTGTCTGGGCCTGGGCTTTTGTTTTGGGGGAGTGCTTTGATTACTGCCTCAGTTTGGCTGCTTGTAATGGGTCTGTTTGGATGTTCTATTTCTTCTTTGTCCAGCTTTGGATGGTTATATTGTTCTAGGAATTTGTCCGTCTCTTCTAGGTTGTTGAATTGTTTGCATGTAAGTGTTCATAGTAATCTCTGATTATTCTTTTGATTTCTACTGAGTCTGTTGTGATTTCTCCTCTTTCATTTATAATCCTATTTATATGTGTTTTTCCCGTTTTTTCTTTGTGAGCCTGGTTAGAGGTTTGTCTATTTCATTTATTTTTTTCAAAGAACCAACTTTTGGTTTTGTTGATCTTTTGGATTGTTTTTTAAATTTCTATTTCATTTATTTCTGCTTTGATTTTTATTATTTCCTTTCTTCTGCTGGCTTTAGGGTTTTTTGTTGTTCTTTTTCTAGCTCTTCGAGATGTCAGATTAGGTTGTTTCTTTGAGTTCTTTCTTGTTTGTTGATGTGAGCCTGTATTGCTATATATTTTCCTCTTATTACTGCTTTTGCTGCATCCCATACATTCTGGAAAGTGGTGTCCTCCTTGTCATTCAACTCAAAGTGTTTTTTAATTTCTTCTTTGATCTCTTCATTAGTCCAGTGGTTTTCCAGTAGTGGGTTTTAATCTCCATGAAGTGGGAGGGTTCCTTTTTTTCTTTTCACTATTTAATTCTATGTTGATGCCTTTATGATTGGAGAAGATAGGTGGAATGATTTTGATCTTCATGTATGTGTTGATGTTTGTCTTGTGGCCCAGTATGTGATCGATTCCGGAGAATGATCCATGCATGCTTGAGAAAAATGTGTACTAGGATATTTTTGCGTGTGGTGTCCTATAGATGTCTGTTAAGTCCATGAGTTCTGTGTCTTTATTTAGGGCTCTAATGTCTTTATTTTTTGTCTCGTTGATCTGTCCATTGGTGAGAGTGGGGTGTTGAAGTCTCCCACTATATATTATTTTCTTTAATGTCTGTTTTCAGAGCTAATAATAACTGTCTGATATATTTTGCTGCTCCTTCATTTGGTGATATATGTTGATGAGTGTATATCTTCCTGATATATTGTCCCCTTGATCATAATGTAGTGTCCGTCTATGTCTCTCTTTACTTTTTTAAATTTGAAGTCTATTTCATCTGATATAAGTATGGCTGTTCCTGCTTTCTTTTTTGGTCCATTTGCTTGTAGGATTGTTTTCCAACCTTTTATTTTTCAGTCTGTGTTTATCTTTTGTGGTTAATGTGTTTCCTGGAGACAGCAGAAGGATGGATTTTGTTTTATAATTCAGGGTGCTGCTCTGTTTGTTTTTATTGATGAGTTTAATCCATTCACATTTAGAGTTAATATTGATATGTTGGCATCTGTATTTGCCATTTTGTTTGTCTTTTTTGTGATTTTACTCCTCACTTTATTCTGTTCTTTTTGATCATTCCTCAGTTGGTTTTGGCTTTAGGACTTGTAGAATTTTTTGGAGTGAGGGTTTAGTTGTAATGGATTTCTGGAGTTTCTGTTTGTCAGAGAAGTTCTATATTTTTTCTTCATAAAGGAAGGAGAGCTTTGCAGGATAAAGTATTCTTCGCTGGCATTTGCTATCTTGTAGTTTCTTGAATATGTTATTCCATTCTCTTCTTGCCCGTAGTGTTTCTTTGGAGAAATCTGAGTTTAACCTCATTGATTTTTCCTTAAAGGTTATCTGTTTCTTCCCCCTTGCCAGTTTCAATATTTTTTCTTTGTCGTGGACTCTTGCAAGCTTTACTATTATGTGTCTTGGTGTAGTTTTCTTTTCATTGTGTTAATTGGGTGTTCTTATCACTTCTTGTATGTCTGTGTTCATCTCCTTTTTCATACTTGGGAAGTTTTCTTTAATTATCTCCTTGAATAATTTCTCGGATCCTTTGTCTCTCTCCTCACTTGGAATGCCTATAACTCTTACATTTCCTCTCTTCATGGAGTCTAATAGTTGTCTGAGGATATTCTCATTATTCTTCCCTTTCACTTCTCTTTTCCTCTTTTGTTTCTTTCTATTTCTGTATCTTCAAGAGTACAGATCTGTTCTTACATTTCCTCAGTCCTGTTTTCAATGCTTTTCCAAGAGCTCTTTGTCTCCTCCAGTAATGTTTTAGTCTCCTCCTTTTCTTTCATTTCCTTTTTTTTTAATTGATTGAAGGTTTTATGGTACATAAAAGATAGGTTTTTTTATAGTTGCTCTCATCTTTTTTCACACTGATTTCCGTTGTATTTGGGTGTTCTATGCCTGAGATTGCTCAGCTGCTGCTGTTGCCATTGGTTTGTTTTCTTTCAGGATCAAAGTGGGTACTTTCATATAAAAATCTTATTTTTAATTCCTTCTCTGGCAATTCTTTCCTGGATTCTTTGTTTTGCATAGCTATTCCTACAATGGAACCAGCATCCTAAAGTCACTAAGAAAAATCCTCCTACTCCAACATCACATGATCTTCTAATTCCATCTTTCCCTTCCCGGGCTCGCCCGGCTCCTGCTCAGCGGCCATGGGGTACCTATTTCCTTTCTTAAGGTCTCATTTTTGTTCTTCAGTTCATTAATTGTTTGTGTCATCTCATACTTTTTAATCATGATGATTATTAATTCTCTATCTGACAGGCAGAGAAGTTCTTCCATCTCGTTGAGCTCTGGTGACTGATTTTCTTTTTGTGTTGTGTCCTTCTCCTGTGGGCTTGCTTGGTTATTTGTATTTTTCCTTCTCCCTGCTGTTTGCTTTCTAATTTGTTCTATGTGTTGGGGATGTTGTGCCACTGGTATTGGCGGGCATCTCTTTGGATTGCTTCCTCAGGGGTCTTGGAAACTGTTTACCAGACTGAGAACAGCACTGGTAGCCAAAAACTCCACCAGGGTGTTGATGCTGTGGCTGTGTTGCTGGGCACTGTCTCTTACAGTTCCCTTCCTCTGTATTTACTCAGGTCCAGCAGGCATCAGCTAGTTGGTGATTTTGCTCTGGTCACTAAGTGGCGCTAGAGACCTGTACTTGATGACCTGTGCTTTTCCCCCTGTAGTTCTCTGAGAAATGGGGGGGGGGGAGGGAGCACCTCGACACAGGGGCTATTGCTCATGCTGGGTGCTGTGTCTGCCTTGTGTTCACACAGTGCTGTGCCCGCTGCTGTTTGGATTCCGTGCCTTGAATTCTGCGCTCTAGTTCTCAATCTCAGGGTCTCAGATCCAAAACAATGGCTGTCACCCTGTTCAGTGCCCACTCTTATGGTACGTCCCACACCCGGAATCCTGTGCCTGGCTCTCAGTTCCAGAATGGGGTCTTGCTGCACACCTTATTTCCCTTCTTAACCCCGTTTGCGTGGCCCACTCTCTCTCAGAGCCCAAGGATGCTTTTGGAACCCTGGCTTCCACCTATAAGGAAGTTAGTGATTTTGTTCTGATCACTAGGTGGCGCCAGAGATCTTTCCTAGGATCCTTCCAGAGCTGTGCTTTTTCCCTGGGGGTCTTCGGGGAACCAAATGGGGGTGGCTGTGGAATGGTTCAATGGTGTAGGGTGCTGTGTCTGCCCTGTGCTGTGTGTCATAGGGCTCCCACGCCCCAAATTCTGTGTCCGGGGCCTCATTTCCAAAGCCCTCATATCTGGGATGCGTGCGATAGCCCAGTTCAGTGTCTGCAGATATGGCGCCTTTTGTGCCCTGCTTCTGTGGCTGGGTGCCTGTTTATTGATTACCCTTGAGGGTCATTCACCTCAGTGAGAGTTCCCACGTGTCTCCCCAGGGACCTAGGAGCCTGGGCAGCTGCGATCCATGTATGGTTTTAGCGTGTGCCCTCTTTGCAGCACAAGTTTACTGGCTGGCCTTGGGCTATTTGTAGGTCTTTCTGTGAGTCCTTATCTTCCTCTAATGGAGCCCAGAGCTGTTGGCTCACCTCAGTGGAGATTCCCGCAAGGTTCTCCACAGTTCCTGTTCACAGGGTGTGGTGCCTGCAATAGTTCCTTTCCACTTACAGTTCAGCTTGATCTGTAGTTTGTTCTAGTTGTTTTTTTTTGGTCTGAGTGTGCTGGCTTTGTGGGTGGGGGAGGGTAGCAGGGTTCTGAGCTTTCCTCTCCTTTATTCCTCTTTTCTGGCAACTTTCTTCTTCGGGCTGTTTGCCAGAGTCGCCTGTTTATATCATGTCCTCGTTTTCGCAAGGACCTGCAGCTCTTTCTCCCTATTAACTTTTTTTAACGGGAGGACTTACTCGCAGCATTTCCCCGCCTCCATGTTCATCTCCTCTTCCCTCCTTAATCCATTTTGAATTAATTTTTGTGTATGGTGTGAGATGGTAGTCTAGTTTAATTCTTTAAATTTTCCAAGTACCGTTTATTGAAGAGACTTTCTCCAATATGAGCTCTTGACCCCTTTGTTGTAAATAAGCTTTCCATGTGTGTGGTTTTATTTCTGGATTCTCAATTCTGATACATTGATCTGCGTATCTCTTTTTATTCCATACCGAATAGTTTTAATTAGTATCAATTTGCCCTAACGTTTGAAGTTGGAGCTGTGATATCTTCATATTTATCTCCCCTCGGGAGTGATTTTGCTATTCAGGGTTTTTTGTTGCTTGAAATAAATTTTGTGATTTTTTTTTGTCCTATTTTTTTAAAGAATGTCACCAGTATACTGATACTGATTGCATTGAATTCCAATCATAAGCCTTTGTTTTAGGGGGACTTTTGATTACTATTTCAATTTCCTCGCTCTTAGTGACTGTGGGTAGGTTTATTATTTCTTTCTGATTCATTTTTGGAATGTTGTATGTTTCTAAGAATGTATTTATTAGGTTGTCCAGTTTGTTGCAATACAACTGTCCTTTATGTCTATAGAATATTCTGTAACTACTTATTTTACTAATGTGCACTTTGTCTCTTTTCTTTGTGAGTTTGGGCAATGGTTTATCTAATTTTTTTTATTTTCAAAGAACCAGCTCTTGACTTTATTGTTTTTTTAGATTGTCTTTTCAAATTCTATTTCATTATTTTCTGCTCTAATTTTTATTATTTCCTTCCATTTGCTAACTTTTTGCTTTGTTTAATCTTACTAGTTCCCTTAGATGCAAACTTAAATTTCTAATTTGTGAAATTTCCTGTTTCTTGAGATAGTCCTGTATTGCTATAAACTTTCCTCTTAGTACAACTTTTGCTGCAACCAGATTTCTGATAAATTGTATCATCTGCTCAGGAGTTCTATTTGTAAACTTATAGAAGTTCACTAGCACATCATAAGTCACTTTTCTTTTTCTGCTTTCAAGAGATTCTCTTTGTCTACAAATTTGAACTACTTTATTATAATGTGTCTTGGTTTGACTCTCCTTAGATTTATCTTAGTTTGAATTCTTGGATCTTCTATATTTATATATACATTTCTATCCTTAGAATAGGTAAGTTTTCAACTATTATTTCTTCCTTTTTTATTTGCAAAATTTTTTTAAACTGTGAAAGTGATTTATTTATTTATATTTTATATGGTTTTTACATCATTTTTCATTTTTGTACAATGTATGAATTTTCATCTTTGCCTCGTTCTCTCTATGTACACCTCTTGGTCTTCAACAATGAATTTTTTTTTTTTTTCTGATAGCACTCTGTATGTCTTCTAAGCTTTCCTCACTTTTTAAAAAAATTTTATTTCTTTTTTCTCCTGTTTAGATGACTGCAAATGTCTCATGGTTAATTTCACTGTTTCTTTCTTCTGCTTGATCATTTCTGCTGTTGATACCATATAACAAATTTGTCAATTCATTTAACGTATTTATCTACTCCAGTATTTCTGTTCATGCTTTCTTATAATTACTTTCTTTTTTGTTGATTTTCTTGCTTTGTTCCTATATCATTTTCCTGATTTTTAATTGATCTTGTGTGTTATTCTTTAGCTTACTGAACATATTTAAGATATTCATAGAATGGTTTCTTAAGCACTGATTTCTGGATTTTAATTTATTCTTTTGCTTTAGACGTGTTTCCCTTTTCTTTATATGCCATGTGGTTTTTGCTAGAAATTTGAGCATTTGCGAAAACATCCAGTCTTAAGGGGCTGATTTTGTACAGGAAGGATCTTCACCAATGAGCATCGATATCTAGGACCTGTTAAACTTTTTCAGGCTATGTCTCATTTCTAGGCTTAATATAAGTGTCTCTATGTATATTATGATGTCATCTGTAAGTAGTGATAGTTTTACTTCTTTTTCAGTCTTGATTTCTTTTATATTTTTCTCTTGCATAATTGCTCTAGCTAGGACTTCCAAAACTATGTTGAACACAATCAAGGTCATGAATGATAACCACACAGCTAGGATCATACTCAATGGTGTCGGGCTGAAATATTTTCCTCTAAGATCAGATACATAACAAGAATGCCCACTCTCACCACTCCTGACTCCTCAATTTCATTTATATTCAAAATACATAAATCACTGGAGTACAAATATAAATAACCCCAAAATATTAAAAAATACCCCATCGTAAGGCAGATAAGAATTTTTGTATTTAAATGAATGTTAACATTTATTATATTTGATATTTATTAAATTTTATTAATATTATTTAAATAATAACAGTTGTAGAGTGTTCCCAAATTTATGTTTTTATGATGAAAAATTAGGAGGAGAGGGGCATGGGATATACTTGAAAGCTTGTTCTATATACAAATATTATTGATTTTCCTTTACTTCTTTAATTTGCATAGATATGTATATGAACTGAATTTTTTCCATAGTGCATTTCGATTGTATCTTGATTTTTACTTTTGTTATTGTTAGGAATCAGACTCAAGTTTTATATTAACTATTCTTTTTGGTTTGGAATAGACTGACATCTTCTCTGTGGAAGCTGTGCACCTTGGAGATTTATGCCATATTGTCATAGGCCATGATGGGCTTGGTCCAGGTAAGCATCTTCCACAGATAGATATTTAAGCTTGATTCCATTCTATTCATGTGAAAACTTATACAGATCTAGAAAATAATTGTGAAAAACTTGTAATAAACTGTTCTCTAAGAATTGACTATCTTAAATGAAAATGTGTTGCCAAATATTCTTTAAATTTTAAGTATATATATTTTTCCTTCAAACTGGGATAGGCTTATCCAAGAATGCTCTGCATAGAATGCTAAAAAGAATGATACATAAATATTGAGGGAATTTTTGGTTTATATGCTAAGGCATGTGGCAGCATTCCAACTTCTTATTTTTCTGTCAGTTGACCGTTTTATAGAGTCTGAGCCAAAATCTATCATATTAAGTCAAATGTATTACATTTGAACAGGCAGTTAGATTATACTTAAGCAGAATAGACAAATGCTCTAGTACAACAGTAAAAGGATATATGAATGTGGTCAAGGTAATTCTTGCATGTCAATTAATTCAATTTTGTAAGAATTTTTTGGGAATCCACTATGTACAAAGTGCTGTATCAGGTATTTCCGATAGTGAGTACAAGGATGATTCAAGGATGCCTGCCACTGAGTCCACCAAGAACTACCAGGATGATTTTAAATCCTGAAAGTTTCTGATTTTACTTTGATTCTGATACTAATTGAGAGTTAAAGCCTTGGGTTTTTGCTCCAAATTCTAATTTTACCAGTTTTCCACAACAATTTCAGTAACTGGTATCATTGCTGTCACTTAGTGAAGATAATTCTAGAATCTAAGCCATAGTATAGATTGGAATCTCCACCTGGTCACTTGTCAATTTTTGATCTTGAGCAAATAAATCACTTAACCTCTCTGAGCTTCAGTCATACTCTGCAAAATGTGATTACTACCTTATGTATTGTGAGGGCGATAAGAGACTGTTTATAAACTAAGTATGCATTTTATAGTAAATGATCAATAGACTCAGATTTTAAAAAAATATTTAATTTTTCTTTGTTAAAATTGTGTCATAATATTAAATTTCAGGTGTGCATCATTAAAAAATCAACCTATTATATACTACATTAAATTTATCTATAAAAGTCCAGTTTTGTTCTTCACCATACAATTGATCCCGTTAACCATATTTACCCACCCTCCTTCCCCCTACTCCTCTGCTAAACACTGATTGATTGTATAGTCTAAAAGTTCAGTTTATTTTTTAAGATTTATTTTTATTTATTTATGCATAAAAGAACTGTAGTGTAGGCCAGAGGTACAGGGGTGAGAGGATTCACCAGAGACAGAGTGGGGAGCAGAACAGGCAGATCTACTAAAATACACTGCTGAGGGGAGCGGCAGGTGAGACAGGGGAGGTCTGCAACACCATGTGGGTTAAGCAGCAGTGGCTGGCAGTAGCTTGATAGCACTGAGACATTAACCCCTGAGGCACCAGGGAGGCCCCTAAAAGTTCAGTTTTTAATTTAGTTTATCTCTTTGTTTGCTTTCATTATATACCACATATGAGTAAAATCATTTGGTGTTTATCTTCTCTCTCTGACTTATTTCAGTAAGAATAATTCTGTCTCGGTTCATCTTAGAGCCTAGATAGGCTTTCATCTTTTTTTTTTTTTATAAAGTACAGTAGTACTCCATTTTGTATATATTCCACATCTCATTTGGATTTACATTTCACTAATAAGAAGAGCTAATGAATGTATTTCATATGCTTGAAGAATCTTACATATCTTTAGAGAAGTGTCTGTTCAGATCCTTTGCCCATTTTTTAATTGGGTTGTTTATTATTGTTGAGTTTATGAATTTTATGTATATTTATCATATGATGTGCAAATGATTTTTCTCATTCAGTAGAATGTCTTTTCATTTTGATGATAGTTTCTCATTTTGTGCAGAAACTTTAAAATTTGATGCTCCATTTGAAACTTACCATTTTCTGTATCAGTTGAAGATGTTGATTTGTAAAATTCATGTGTCTTGTTTACATACATTTTAAGAGTGAAACTAAAAAAATTCTCTATAATCTTGCCTTTTTACCTCTATATATTTTTAATTAACAGGTATTAATTCAAGAACACATTTGGGAGTCAGTAGTGGTAGAAATGGCTAGGGTAAACAGTATTAACTTACTGGTTGTGTTTGCCACTTATTAAAACAGAAAACTGTGGAGGTAGCCAGAATTTACTCCTTTGCCTTACCCTGATATAACAGTTGAATTTATTTAGTCAACATTTACTGCATTTCTATTACATACTTACTTTATTTTAAAAAGAAACAGTTCTCCTCCTTATGTGCACCTCTCTTTTATCACTGCTTACAATTGGATATGTAGCGATAATTCTGTATAAAAATAGAACTGGACTTCAGTATCTACCAAATTCTCAATCCCTGGATCACAGATAATTAATCTCTAGTTACTGGTGTTTGTAAGCAACTACCATCATTTATGTCCATTTTATAATTCAAGACATGAAACAATTGAGAGGATAGTTCCAGAAATATTCTAAGAAACCTCACACTTACTATTATAATTTTTCTCTCACAAAATCTTAATTAGAGTCTTCTCAAACAGTTATTTGATTTTAAGATGGGAAGAACGAGGAAAGCTACTGAAGAAATTGTAGTAAACCTAGATTACAGAGAAGTTTGGCAGTAGTTTGAAAACTGGATAAATTATTGTTTCTTTTAAAAAGCAATGATGAGAATCTCTGTGGTTAACTTTTCTAGTAATCAAGCAGTCTTATAAATTCCCTTAAATTCCAACCCTTTCATAACATCTGTGGGGGACTTTTCTAGATAAAGAGGACACTAACTATTTTATTAAAATTGATTCAAATTTTCAAACATGTGGCTTTTTGTAGCAGAGGATAGTGAAGGCAGGAAAAATATATCGACGTGGTAGTGCACAAAAACTAAGGTATAATTGATGACATTGATTACAAAATATGATTATACATTCTCCTCCTATTAACTTAAAAATCAGGAAAAGAATAACTATAAGAAAGAAAATATCAAAATCAACAAACAACTATGAACCAGAGGCACTCTATGGGGAGTGGGGGGTGGGGAAAGGAGGGATTGGGGTCAAAATAAGGGTATTGTAATTGCATGGAGAATATAAAAATTAAATTTAAATTAAAAAATAGTTAAAAAAAAGATAAGCTACAATGTATATGTACTGCATGTTTACAGAATTCTTTTTCTTTATATGTGAGACTTAATATGTAGTATCTGAAGTCATATATATTTTTTGCATATATGATGGTAGAATTGTGCTTCTAACTTAGTGATAATGTTCAGTGTAGGTAATACAATGATTTTTGGAGAGGTTGTTGAATAAGTAATCTAAAATGTGTCAGAGAATTGTGTGGAGGAAGTAATGCTTAATGTAAAATTTTCTGTAGGTGTGGAGACATCCCATTTAATAATTTATTAAATTATTAGAAAATACCATAATAAGCAAATTAAGTTAAAAGTGAAAGGGTACAAAATTAATATTAAAAAAACATGTTGTAGGGCCTCCCCGGTGGCGCAGTGGTTGAGTGCTGGGTTGCGAAGCTGCCCACAGCCTCTGCAGCACCTGTTTGATCCCCAGCCGCCAGCGAGGGTCCCACACGGTGCTCAGACCTCTCCTGTCGTGCCCGCTGCTTCCCTTAGCAGTGTACTTCGTCAGTCTGCCTGTTCTGCTCTCCGCTCTGTCTCTGGTGAATTCTCTCACCCTCCTGCGCTTCTGGCTGTACCCAGTGCTTGTATAAATAAATACATAAATCTTAAAAAAAGTTATATTTCTATACACTATTAATGCACTACGAGAAAAAAGAATGAGATCACAATACCATTTACAACTGCACCAAAGAAAATGAAATACCTAGAAATAGGGATGAGAGATCTGTATACTGAAAACTATCAAACATTGATGAAAGTAGTGTAAGAAAACTGGGCCTCCCTGATGCCTGAAGGGGTTGTCTCAGCACTGTGAAACTCTTGGCAGCTACTGCAGTACTTTTGATCCCTGGCCAGGGGGCTAACCCACACGGCACAGCAGACCTCTTCTGTCTCACCTGCTGCTCCCCTCAGCAGTGCATTTCAATAGGCCCACCTGTTCTGCTCCCCACTCTATCTCTGGTGGATCCTCTCACATCCCTCCTACCCCATCCCCTGTACCTCTGTCCTACATCCGAGCTCTGTATGCATAAATATATAAAACAAATCTTTTAAGAAAAGTAATGGAAGAAAACCCAAATAAAGGGAAAGTAATTCCATGCTCATAGATTGTAAGAATTAATATTGTAAAAATGTTTATACTATCCAAAGCAATTTAGGAGTCAGTGCAATTACTATTAAAATTCAAATGGCATTTTTTTTCACATAAAGGAAACAAGCAAATACTAAATATTTGTATGGAACCACAAAAGATCATGGATTACTAAGTTTGAGAGAGAAGATAAAAGTTGGAGGCATGTTCTCTGCTTTCAAACAGTATTTCAAAGCTATAGCACTTAAAACAGTATAGTATTAGCATAGAAACAGACACATAAATCAGTGGAACATAGAAAGTTCAGAAATAATCACTCAGATATGGTTAATTTACTTACAGCAAAGAACTCAAGAATATACAATGGGGAAAGTATCTTCAATATATAGTGATAGGAAAACTGGACAGCCACTTTCAAAGAATGAAATTGAACCACTGTATTTCAAAAGCATAAAAATTAGCTAAAATGGATTAAAACCTTAAATATAACACGTAAGACTTCTGTAAGGAAACATAGGTGTTACTTTTCTTGATATTAGATCATTTTGTGTCTGACATCAAAAGAAAAAAAAAAAGAAAAACAAGGGGGGCGGAGCAACATGGCGGCGAGGAGATGCTGCGAGTAAGATCTCCCATTAAAAAAGTTAATAGGGAGGAAAAGCGGCAGGTCCCAGTGAGAAGTGGGACACGGAAGATAAACGGGTGACGCCAGCGAACTGCCCGAAGAAGAAAGTGGCCATAAAAGAGGACTAGAAGGGAGGGAAGCGCAGAACCCTGCTCCCCTCCCCCGCCCACAGAGGCGGCACTCTCCGACCGGCAGAGAGGAGGAAACAACAAACCAAAACGGCCCACAAGAACAAACGACGCAGCAAGCGGGACTGTGAGTGGAAAGGAACTATTGCAGCCACCACACCCCGTGAACGGGAGCTGAGGCGAACCCTGCAGGATCCGCCGCGGTGGTGAGCGAACGGCTCCGGGCGCCATTAGAGAAGAACAAAGACCCCGGGAGACGCACACACAGCCCGGGCTGCCGGTAAGCTGGCGCAGAAACGCGGCGCGCTAGGGGAGCTTGAAAAGCAAGTGCAGACCGGATCGCGGCTGCCCAGGTACCCGCGCCTGCGACCTAGGCTTGCGGGGAGACGACCTAGGCTTGCGGGGAGACGCACGGAGGTCCTCACTGAGGTGAAGGTCCCTCCCTGAGTGAGCAGGAACCAGGCGCCCGGCACGGGAGCTGTGCAAAAGGCGCCATTCCCGCAGCACTGAACTGGGCTACAGCCCGCGTCCTGGAACTGAGGGCTTTGAACTGAGACCCGGGGCTCGAAAATTCGGGGCGTGGGTTCTCCACGACGGTGGGGCACAAGGCAGACACAGCACCCCAAAGCTGTTGAGGTGTACCCTACCATTCCCGCTCTGTTCTCTGTCCCGGGGTGGGGGGAGGCGAAAAACAGCCCCCCAAGGACAATAGGAGAGATCTCTGGCGCCACCTAGCGACCAGGAAAAAAAAAGTCACTAACACCCTATAAAACAGGACATTTCTTAAGACTGCTTGAAAAGGGCAGAAGGTTTCTGGAGGACCCAGTGGCCAGCCGGGAAGTTATTCCACGCCAGGCCCCTTCCGACCAGCAGTCTGAGCCCACAGAGGGAGCAGGCACCCACGTCCGGGGCAGACCGGGTGCGCAGAAGAGTGTGCCTGAAACCGGAGGCGCAGGGACTGCATCCCGCTTCGCCATTTGAGAACAGGGACATTTCTTCAGTAAAAACTGCCTAAAACCAGCAGAAAGCTCCCCCAGAAGACAGAGATGGCTCCTGGAAGAGCCAGAGGGGAGCGGAGAAGTTCACCCAAGATGTCAGTCAGTCCGAGCAACACAGTGTCCCAACGCATACGACAAATTAGAAAACAGACAGTAGGGAGTAGAAGAACCACACGCAACCTAAAAACTCCTCAGGAAAGAAGCACACCACAAAAAGAAAACCACTCCCCAGATTGCAACGACAGCAACTTGGAAGAACTTCTGAGCCTTCCAGAAAGAGAATTTAAAATTGCCATGATTAAAAAAGTGATAGATAGAAGAAGGAAATTGAGTCCCTAAAGAGGGAAGTAAGAGAAATGCAGGAGATCAAAGAATTAATGGAGGAACTAAAGAACTCTGGGAAAAGCAATGAAAGCAGAATAGATGAAATGGAAGAACGAATAAGTAATCTTGAAGACACAGAATTAAAAAGAACCAAAACAGAAAAGGAAAGAGAAGTACGAAGGAAAAGAATGAAGAAAGACTTCGGGAACTATCTGACTCCATGAGGAAAGGAATATAAGAGTTATAGGAATTCCAGAAGGAGAGGAGAGAGATGTAGGAACAGAGAAAATATTCATGGATATAATTGAAGAGAACTTCCCAAATGAGAAGAAGGAGCTGAAAATTGATATACAAGAAGCAAGAAGAACACCAAACTTCCACGACGAAAGGAAAAATACAGCAAGACACATAATAGTAAAGCTCCCAAGAATCCAGGACAAGGAAAAATAATGAAGCTGACAAGAGGGAAGAAACAGATAACATTCAAAGGAAAACCAATCAGGCTGACATCAGACTTCTCTGAAGAAACACTACGGGCAAGGAGAGAGTGGAGGGACATAGTCAACAGACTCCAAGAAAACAGATGCCAACCAAGAATACTCTATCCCGCAAAGCTCTCTTTCCTCCATGAAGAAAGAATATGGACCTTCCCAGATAAAGAGAAACTCCGGAATTTCATTGCGACTAAACCCCCACTCCAAAAAATACTACAAGGAATCCTAAAGCCAGAACCTCAGAGGGACGAATAACAACGAAAGAAGACCAAAAAAAAAAAAAAGTTATTAAAAGAATAAATAAATAAAATCAAAGGAAAGACAAACATAATGGCCAATACAGATGCTAACATATCAATATTAACTCTAAATGTAAATGGACTAAACTCTTCAATAAAAAGACACAGAGTTGCAGCCTGGATTAAGAAACAAAACCCAACCTTTTGCTGTCTCCAGGAAACACATTTAGCTACAAAAGATAAAAATAGGCTCAAAGTCAAAGGATGGAAAACAATCCTACAAGCAAATGGGCCAAAAAAGAAAGCAGGAACAGCTATACTTATATCAGATAAAACAGACTTCAAACTCAAAAAATAAAAAGAGACCCCAATGGTCACTACATTATGATCAAGGGGACAATACTTCAAGAAGAAATAACACTCATTAACATATACTCACCAAACGAAAGAGCACCAAAATATATCAGACAACTGTTGTCCTCTCTGAAAACAGACATCAGAGAAAACACATATGTAGTGGGAGACTTCAACACACCACTATCAACAATGGATAGATCAACAAGACAAAAAATAAGTAAAGAAACTAAAGCTCTAAATAAGGACCTAGAGCATTTGGGCTTAACAGACATCTATAGAACACTAAACCCCAAAAAACGGAGTACACATTTTTCTCAAGCGCACACGGATCATTCTCCAGGATCGATCACATACTGGGGCACAAGACAAACATCAACAGATACACCAAGATTGAAATCATACCAACCATCTTTTCTGACCACGAAGGCATCAAACTAGAAATAAATCATAAAAAGAAGGCAAGGAACTATCCTACCTCATGGAGATTAAAAGCCACACTACTGGAAGACCACTGGACTAACGAGGAGATCAAAGAAGAAATTAAAAAATTCTTTGAATTGAATGACAAGGAGGACACCAATATCCTAAATGTATGGGATGCAGCAAAAGCAGTAATAAGAGGAAAATATATAGCAATAGAAGCTCACATCAAAAACAAGAAAGAACTCAAAGAAACAACCTAATCTCGAAGCTCAAAGATCTAGAAAAAGAACAACAAAAAAACCCAGAACCAGTAGAAGAAAAGAAATAATAAAAACCAAAGCAGAAATAAATGAAATTGAAACTAAAAAACATCCAAAAGATCAATGAAACCAAGAGCTGGTTCTTTGAAAAAAATAAATAAAATAGACAAACCCCTAGCCAGGCTCACAAAAAGGGAGAAAGCACAAATACACAGAATCATAAATGAAAGAGGAGAAATCACAACGGACACAGCAGAAATCAAAAGAATAATCAGTAACTACTATGAACAGTTATATGGAAACAAGTTCAACAATCTAGAGGAGATGGACAAATTCCTACAACTCTACAATCACCCAAAGCTAGATAAAGAAGAAATAGAACACCTAAACAGACCAATTACAAGCAGCGAAATTGAAATGGTAATTAAAACCTCCCCAAAAACAAAAGCCCAGGACCTGATGGATTTACAAATGAATTCTACCAAACATTCAGAGACGAATTAGTGCCTATCCTTCACAAACTCTTCCAAAAAATTGAGAAGGAAGGGACAATACCAAACACGTTCTATGAAGCCAATATTACACTAATACCAAAACCGAATAAGGACAACACAAAAAGGAAAACTATAGGCCAATCTCCCTAATGAACACTGATGCAAAAATCCTCAATAAAATTTTAGCTATCAG
The DNA here is from genome assembly GCF_014898055.3 of Talpa occidentalis. Classification (NCBI taxonomy): domain Eukaryota; kingdom Metazoa; phylum Chordata; class Mammalia; order Eulipotyphla; family Talpidae; genus Talpa; species Talpa occidentalis. The sequence continues at coordinate 65,766,129 of NW_026555331.1, read as the reverse complement.
AATCCAACAATGTATCCATAAGATAATTCACCACGACCAAGTTGGATTCATTCCAGGGGCACAAGGATGGTTTAACATCCGAAAATCAATCAACGTTATCCAACACATCAACAAAAAGAAATATAAAAACCATATGATAATATCAATAGATGCTGAGAAAGCTTTCGACAAAGTGCAACACCCATTCATGATAAAAGCCCTTGAAATTCTTGGGATACAAGGAACATACCTGAACATCATAAAGGCCATATATGACAAGCCAACAGCCATATCATTCTCAATGGTGAAAAGCTGAAAGCAATTCCATTAAGATCTGGAACAAGACAAGGATGTCCACTCTCACCACTGCTTTTCAATATAATACTGGAAGTCCTAGCCAGAGCAATAAGACAAGAGAAAGACATCCAAGGAATCCAAATAGGAAAAGAAGAAGTCAAACTATCACTATTTGCAGATGATATGATAATATACATAGAGAACCCCAAAATCTCCACAGAAAAACTAATTCAACTCATCAATCAATTCAGTAAAGTGGCAGGATACAAAATCAACACGCAAAAGTCAGTAGCCTTCCTATACACAAACAATAAATCTGAAGAAGAAGAAATCAAAAAACCACCCCTTTTATTATCGAAACAAAAAAAATCAAATATTTGGGAATAAATCTAACAAAAGAGGTAAAGGACCTATACAAAGAAAACTATAAAACACTGTTAAAAGAAATAGAAGAAGACACAAAGAAATGGAAAGACATCCCCTGCTCATGGATTGGAAGAATAAACATTATTAAAATGGCCATCCTACCAAAAGCAATATACAGATTCAATGCTATTCCAATCAAAATCTCAATGGCATTCTTCAAAGAAATAGAACAATTATTGATGAAATTCATATGGAATCACCAAAAACCCCGAATAGCCAAAGCTCTACTGAAAAAAAAAGAAGGAAATGGAGGCATCACACTCCCAGACTTCAAACTATACTACAAAGCCATAATCATCAAAACTGCATGGTATTGGAACAAGAACAGACATACAGACCAATGGAATCGAATAGAAAATCCAGAAATAAACCCACAGATTTATGGTCAACTAATCTTTGACAAAGGAGCAAAGACTATGCATTGGAGCAAAGAAAGTTTGTTCAATAAATGGTGCTGGGAAAACTGGGTCGCTACATGCAAAAGAATGAAGCTTGACCACTACCTCACACCATACACAAAAATCAACTCAAAATGGATTAAAGAACTAGACATAAGACCTGAAACCATAAAATACATAGAAGGAAATATAGGCGAAACACTACGGGATTTGCACATCAAAGACATCTTTACAGACACATCACCCAAAGCAGTGATAGTGAAGAGAAAGATAAACAGCTGGGACTACATCAAATTAAAGAGCTTCTGCACAGCAAAAGAGACAATAACAAAAACAAAGAGAAACCCCACCAACTGGGAGAACATTTTTGCACCCAACACTAATGATAAAGGACTGATCACAAAAATCTGCAAAGAGCTGATGAGACTCAGCAACAACAAAGAAAATAATCCAGTCAAAAAATGGGCAGAAGAGCTAAAAAGAAACTTCTCTGAAGAGGAAATGCAAATGGCCAACAGACATATGAAAAAATGTTCAACATCACTTGTAATCAGGGAAATGCAAATCAAAACTACCATGAGATACCATCTCACACCAGTGAGAATGGCACATATTAAAAAACTAGCAACAACAAATGTTGGCGAGGATGTGGAGAAAAAGGAGCTCTTGTGCACTGTTGGTGGGAGTGCAAACTGGTCCAACCACTATGGAGAGCTGTGTGGAGATTTCTGGACCTACTAAACATAGAGCTTCCATATGATCCAGCAATTCCACTCCTAGGTATTTACCCAAAGGACACAGAAACATCAATTCCAAAGAGCACCTGCACTCCTATGTTTATAGCAGCACTGTTTACAATAGCTAAGCTTTGGAAACAACCCAAATGCCCAAAATAGATGACTGGATCAAGAAGATGTGGTACATATATACCATGGAATATTACTCAGCATTCAAAAAAGATAAACACATGCAATTTGCAGCAACATGGATGGCACTGGAAGGGATCATGCTCAGTGAAATAAGCCAAAAAGAAAAAGAAAAATACCGGATGGTCTCACTCATAGCAGGAATCTAGAAAACTTAAATAAGGGACCAGGAAAATGAATATAAGAAAGTGTAAATCAAAATCAACAAAAAACTATGAACCAGAGACACTTTTTGGGGGTGGGGGCGGGAGGGGAAGGATTGGGGTCAGAATGGGGCGTTTGCAATTGTATGGGGGAATATAAAAATAAAATTTAATATTTTAAAAAAAAAAAAAATAAATTTCCTTGTAAATCAAGGGACTTTAGGGGCTCCCTGGTGGAAAAAAAAAAAAAAAAAAAAAAAAAAAAAAAAAGAAAAAGCAAAACAAAAAGCAACAGGAAAACACCAAACCCCACAATAAGTAAGTGGCAATAGATCAAGCCAGGAAATCAACTAAATAAAAAGACAACCTATTCACAGGGAGAAAATATTTGCAAACCATAAATATCTTATAAGGGTTAATATCCAAAATGTATAGAGAACTCACATAACTTAATGGAAAAAATATAAACAACGGGATTTATCAACACACAGATGATGTATATAAACATTTTTTCCAGAAGGACTTAAAAATGTCCAAGCTTCTTGAAAAGATAGTCATCATCATTTATCATTGTGGAAATGCAAATCAAAAGCACAATGAGATATAGCCTTACACCTATTGAATAGAATCTGTCTGCAAGGCAAGAACTAATAAGTGTTAGCAAGGATGAGAATAAATGGGAGCCTTTGTGTACTGTTGATGAGAATGTAAATTGATGCAGCCAGTGTGGAAAACCATATGGAGATCCCTCAACAAATAAAAGAACTATCATATTATCCAAAAATTCAACTTCTGTGTAATTATTTGAAAAAATGTAAATAATTCAAAAAGATGTTCATTGCAGTGTTGATATAGTAGCCAAGATATGGAAACAATCTAGGTGTCCATCAATGGATGAATTGATAAATTGTAAACAAGGAAAACAAAAGACTATAAATAATTAGGACTACATCAAATTAAAAAGCTTCTGCACATGAAAGAAACCATAACCAAAACAGAAACACACCATACGGAACTGGAGAAAATATTCACACACCCTATATCTGTTAGTGGGCAGATATCCAAGATCTACAAAGAATGCATGTAAATTAACAAAAAGAAAACAACTCAATCAAAAGTTGGCCAGAAAAGCTAAATCAGCAGTTCTCAAAAAGAAGACATACAGATGGTCAATAGGTACATGAAAAATTGGCTATTATTACTTATCATTGGGGAAATGCAAATCAGAACTACAATTGGAGAGCACTTCATTCCTTTTAGAGAAGGCCCATATCAAAAAGACCAAAAACAGTAAGTGCTGGCAAGAATGTGGAGAAAAAGGATCCTTCTTACATTGTTGGTGGGAATGTAGATTGGTCCAATCCCAATGGAAATCAGTACGAAGTCTTCTCAAAAGATTAAAAATGAATCTAACATATGAGTCAGCAATTCCACTCCTAGATATATACCCCATGAACACAAAAACACTAATTTGAAAGGAAAATTGCACTCCCAGTTTCATTGTAACACTATTTTCCGGTAATCTATAAGATCAACCTAAGTGCTCAGAAACAGATGACTGGATCTTGAAGATGAGATATATATACTTAATGGAATACTACTTAGCTATCAAAAACATAAACTTCTACAATTTTAGGTAACATGGATGGAGCTGGAAGAGATAGGCTAAGCATAGTAAGTCAGAAAAAGAAAGTCAAATACCAAGTGGTGTCATTTACATGTGGAATATAGAGACAGTTAATAAAAGATCAGATAAGACCAATTCAAAACTAACCTTTTAGAGCTACTATAGAACTGAGGCATTCAGAGGAGGGAGATAGACAAGCAATAAGTGGGGAGGGAGCACAGTGGACTATGGAGGTGGACTATGGATGCTTTGGTGGTAGGAGTGCTACAGTAGCAACACCAGAAGCAGGGGATCATATTCTTTCAAAATACAAACAACAATGTAAACCACTGATTCTTCCATTAAAAAAAAAATCTACAAGAGTCCCAGGCAGCTCCTTGTGCCCCTTCCATTATGCGATGACACAACTAAAAGAGGGCCATCTATGAGTCAGCGACCCATTGAATCATCCAGTGCTTTGATCTTGTTATTCCCAGTTTTTAAAATTAAGCCAAAATTAAGTGGTGTATATATAAAATGGTATATAATTAAGCCTTAAAAGGAATAAATGAAATTGTCCAGCAAGATGGTGGCATGGTGAATACATTGGACACTTCTCTCTATATTTATAACTAAATTGCAACAAAGTCAGCTTGGAAGATAAACAGATGACTACAGCATGTATTAGGAGCAATGGTATGGCAAAAATGGGTAGGAAAAGTTTAATTGAATTGGATTTGTAGTGATAATTGGTGTAGTATAACTCATGAGAGGCAGGGATGCTCTATGGAGCCCCTCTGCAATTGTTGACTAAGGAATACATGTCCATACTGGGAATTTTAGAGCCTTGGCACTGCGCTGGATACGGGGTACACAGAAGCGATGTACACAATTGGAGAACTGTAGGAGCAGAGGTGCAGAGTGACATTTATAACTTTGAACCTGAGGCTTCTGATATTGAACAGGTAAAGCCTGGGAGAGCCCAGTAGGATCACCTGTGTCTCCTCATAGATGAGGAGCCTGCAATTGTGATACTCAAAACACCTATACTTCCCTACTTCTGACCCCCTCCAAAAAACTGATACAACATCTGAATATTCTTAATAATCAGGGTTTGTTTATTCATTTATTTATTCCTGGTAAAAATTTCTTTCTAATTTATTTAATTTGTCAAACATCCTAAAACAGGGCCTCCCTGGTGGCACGGTGTGTTGAGCCCCGTGCTGTGAAGCTGTCTGCAGCCTCTGCAGCACGGGTTCAATTCCCATCTGGCCAGGGACATACCCACATGGCGTGGCAGACCTCTCCTGTCTCTCCTGCTGCTCCCCTCAGCAGTGTCTTCAGTCTGTCTGCCTGTTCTGCTCCCCGCTCTGCCTCTGGTGAATTCTCTTATCCTCCCGTGCCTCTGGCCTGTACCCCAGTTCTTGTATAAATAACATAAATCTTAAAAAAAAAAAAAAGAAACCGTTTAAAAAAAAAAATCCTAAAACACAAACCAGCTTTCCATTTATATTTAAAGAAATATTTCCCCAAAATTCAGCACTTTGGGAAAATAGTCAAAATAACACCTTGGAATGACATGTAAATTACAAAATATAAAGTTAACAATGTAATGAGTCCTAACAGTGACCAAAAACTTTTTTTTTCAGATTTATTTATTTATGCATACAAGAACTGGAGTACAGGCCAGAGGTGTGTGTGTGTGGGGGGGGGGGGCTGGTGAGAGGATTCACTGGAGACAGAGTGGGAAACAGAATAGGCAGATTGACTGAAATACACTGCTGAGGGTAGCAGTGGGCGAGTCAGGAGAGGTTTGCTGTGCCATGTGGGTTGCTCCCTGGCCGGGGATCGAACTCGTGCTGCAGTGGCTGCGGATAGCTTCATAAGTTGCATCTTAACCCCTTGCGCCACAAGGGAGGCCTTATTTTTAATTTTAAAGTAATCTTTATATTGTTTTTCATAAAGGATGGGCCAGTCTATATTTCCACCAACAGTGGAAAATATTTTTTGAAATATGACCCCTAAGGCAAGGGAAATAAAGCAAAAATAGGCAATTGGGATTACCTAAAATTAAACTTTTACAGAGTAAAAGAAACTATAGGTAGATTAATAAGACATCCTACTGAATAAGAGAAAATATACATTACATAACTGTTAAGCAATTAATAACTACAATATATAAAACACAAAATTCAGCCATTGAAAAACATTCCAATTAATAAATGGGCAGCAGAACTGTACAGACAATTCATCAAAGAGACCCAAAAGGTCAATAGATAAAAGGAAAAATGTTCAGAATTGCTTCTAATTAGAGAGACACAGGTTAAAACGACAATGAGATATCATCTCACACCAGTAAGAATGGCACATATTATAAAGAATCCCACAAATAATGGCTGGAAGGGATGCAGTATAAAAGGAGCCCTATTAAATTATTGGCAGTACTATAAACTGATGCAGTCATTAAGTAAAGTTTTAAAAGAACCTTAACTAAATATGGAAATACAGTATGACTTATCTCATGAAAGTAAAAATGGGAATACAGTGTGATCCAGCAATGCCACACTTGGTCATCCAAAGAATATAATACCTTAATGAGAAAAACCAACTCAACAATGTTTATTGTAGCATTATTTACAATAACTTGGATATGAAAACAACCTAAGTGTCCAGTGATAAAGGATTAGATTAGGAAAAAAGTATATTTACTCAATGAGATATTATTCAGCAGTAAGAAAAAACAAAATAATGCCATTTACAGTAAAATGAAAGGAGTTTGAGGGAATTAGGTATACTAAAGCAGGTCATACTGCCAAAGATAAATATTGGGAATTTACAAAGTTTATGATTCAACAAAGCAAAATACTTACAAAAATGCGCAGACATTGGGCCTCCCCTTCAGTGCTGTGATGCTGTCCACAGCCTCTGCAACGCTGGTTCAATTCCCACATGGCGCAGCAGACCTCTCCTGTCTCACCTGCTGCTCCCCTCAGCAGTGTATTTCATCAGTCTGCCTGTTCTGTTCCCTGCTCTGTCTCTGGTGAATCCTCTCACACTCCCACTTATCTGGCCAGTACCCAGTTCTTGTATAAATAAATAAATAAATCTTTAAAAAAAAGGGAGAACACTAGTTGGAAATTTGAAAAATGTTTTAATGCAAAGAGGTTAGATGGTTATACACATATTTCTTAACAATTCTGGTTCTAAAAATCTTAACTGAGAAAGTGAAAGCCATTCTACTTGGGAAATATGTTTGCTTTAGGGATAGCAGTTCTATTTCAAATATCAGGCACATAGTCTATTAAAAAATCTTTTTCTTCTAGGGTAAATGCATATTCATTTTGACTTTTTGTGAACACTAAGATGTATAAGATGTGTACCCCAAACTCAGTAATCCTCAAGCAGTGTGTTTTTTTTTTGTTGACCCTTTAAAGGATGGTAGAAAAAATATATTTTAACTTTGTTAGTTGAAAATGATATCTGTTGAAATATAAACATTACTTCCTTCCACATTGAAGGTAACAGAAAGGGATCTGCCTTATTAACATACGGAAGATGTGAAACTCATATAAAATAATGTACTAAAACATCATAATCACTTTGTTTCCTATATCCACTCTAACCTCTGTCTTTCTTATATAAGTGCTTTACACTTTAATTTTTCAAATCCATCAGAAATCCCCATATTCTATTTCATGTAGACTTCATTTTAGCCAATAAAGATGATACAGAAAATTTCTTATAATGGGTTATGCTTTAGTAATTTAAACTGATTTCACTTTTATTTAAGTGTAATGTTTTGAGTATAATGAAATAGAGGTCATAGATTAAATATACTTTAAGAGGGCATCCGTCATGGTGCAAGGAGTTAAGACAACCTATGAAGCTGTCTGTAGCCATTGCAGCATGAGTTCGATCCCTGGCCAGGGAGCAACCACATGGCACAGCAGACCTCTCCTGACTCACCCGCTGTTCACCTCAGCAGTGTATTTCCGTTGATCTCCCTGTTCTGTTCCCTACTCTGTCTCTGGTGAATCCTTTCACCCCCACGCCCACCTCTGGCCTGTACCCCAGGTATGCATAAATAAATACGTCTTTAAAAAAATGAGTACACTTTAATAAAATATTCTAGTTGTTTTTCTTCAAGTAAACCTAAGTCTCACAATAGTGCCGATTAAAATAAATTTCTGTATAGGATAGGACATAATGCTTTTTGTGAAGTTTACTATATAGATTATATACTAGTGTTAGATGATTGTATACAATTCTACTATAATTCTCTAATATTTATGCTTGTACCAGAGCTGAAAAAAATGAAATCTTGCCATTTAGAACAACATGGACAGAACTTGGGGGCATTATGCTTAGTGAAATTAGTCAGAGATTAATAAATACTGTCTGATATCACTTATGTGTGGAATCCAAGAATAAAAGAACAAACAAAAGCCTAGATACAGAGATATGGAGAACAGAGGGATAGTTGCCAGAGATGGGGTTTGCTGTGGGCAAAATAGGTTAAGAAGGTCAAAAGATACAAACTTTCAGTAATAAAATAAGTAAGTGATGGTGATATAATTTACAGCCTGGTGACTATAGTTACTTATACTGCATTGCACATTTGAAAGTTGCTAAAAGTGTAGCTATAAATATAAATATATAAATGTAAATATATTTGTTACCACTTATTGTGGTAATCATTGTTTTATTCTTAATATGTTATATATAATATATAAAAAGGAAAGTATAACATTTTCCTTTTTATATTATGAAATTATCAGAGTATATTAAGATAAAGCTATGGTATACTGATAAATACTGAATAAAAGTAAAACATTTTAGAATTTCAAAAAATGAAGAGGCTCAACTAAAAAAATGAATAAAAGTAATAAGAGAATTTATAAAGTGATTAGAAATCAAATCAAATCAATATTCAATATCTGGAAAATATGAGATGTAAAATATATTTTCCAGTGTGGTAGCAATGTATATATGTACACATACACATATTTATATAATAGTATCAACAGTAAAAAGTATGTGCCCTTATGATTTATTGACCTTGCTTGCAAGCCATATTGACAAGTAAGAGGAGATTCTAGCTAAGAAAGTTTGACTTATAGACTGACTTTTATATTTAAGTGAATCTACTTGTTCTCCTTTTCCCTAACCCCAAATCTATTGGTTCTTTAATGATTTATTTGTGAATAACCTCAACTGGCTGTGTGATCCAGTTCTTGTTGCTAGTTCCTCTGTGACACTTTTTTGTTGTTGTTGTTTGTTTTGTTTCTTTCTGTGGTGAGAAAGGTGGCCGTTTATATTTTCACATACTTTGTTTAGGTTTCAGTCACCTTTGTCTATGGTGCATTGACAGGAGAAGGACTTTACCCTTTTGATTAACAGAATTGCACTCAGGCTTGTCCAATTGTTTGGGAAAATACTACATGGAAGATTAATTTTACATGAGATCTCAAATGTCTTGAAGAGAATCTGCTGCAGTGTTTTTTTTGGTTTTTGTTTGTGTGTTTTTAATAGAAATAATACTGGTTAGTCTGAAATGAAGTGGAACATTATGAATGAGAAAATGATAAGAGAATTGAAAAGAGGTAGGAGTAATGATGCAGAAACATACCTATTAATTTAAAACAGGAGACATTACAGACTCAGGAGAGAAAATCTGAATTACAGAGTAATGCAGTTGATTTAAAGATAGTGGAAAGTTACTGAGTATGTTTCTGATGGTTGCACAACTCCAAGTATGCTATAAATCACCAAATTCACTTAAGCAGGTGTACTTTATAGTATATAAATATATCCTGAATAAAACTGTTAAATTTATTATGTTACTTATATGCAAAAATTAAAAGTATATAATAGAATGTAACAATTTGAAAAAGATTGCCACTACATTAAAGAGGCAATTTAAAGTTCAGTTTAGGGAATGTCACAATAGTAGGCAAACAGATAAATTAGTGCCCAGGATAAGATTTGTGGATTTAGTAGAAAAATGAGCAATGGTTATTATAAAAGCAATTTAAATAGACAAAAAAAATTTATCACTCAAAGTCATTAAAATTAGAAAACTTAATTATAAACTACATTTTAATTAAATTTTTATTGTTAGGTAAATATAGATTCACATGTGGTTATATAAAGTAGAGAGTGAGTCTGTATTTTTTTACCCAGTTTTGTCCAATGTTAATATCTTAAGAGTATACATTATCGGTATAAGGATATATGTATTTAAACTGTCAAGACACAGTACTGTCACTACAGTGATACCTTATTTCTCCCTTTCTAGTCACATCCACCATGCTTACTCTATTCCCCAGACTCCTTGTTCTTAACACCTGGCAACTACTAGTCTGTGCCATATACCTCTAATTTTCTTAATTCAATACACTTGTATAAGTGAAACCATACATTATGTAATCCATTTAATTGGCTTTTTCATTCTATCATTTTCTAATGATTCATTCAAGTAGTTTGAGCCTTTTTATTGCTGAATAGTTGTTCCTTGTTATGTATTTCCTTTTGTTTAACCAATCACTCATTGAAGGACATCTGGATTGCTCTCTTCGGGGCTTTTATGAACAAAGTTGCAATGAACATTTATGTATAGTTTTTTGATAATGTTAATAGAATATATTTCCTCTGGGGTCAGTATCCAGGAATGCAACTGATGTAGTCATATGGTGTTCGCACATGTAGTTTTTACATGAAATTGCTCTATTTTCCACAGTGACACCACCATTTTATAGTCACACCAACAATGTATGCATAATCCATTTGCTCAGCATCTTTGTCAATATTTAGTGTTTTCTTCTTTTTTAGCAGCCATTCTGATGGATATGCAATGATTTTTTAAATTTTCATTTTGATTTATATTTCCATAAAGGTAATGGTGTTGGCCATATTTTCATGTGTTTATTTGCCATCTTTATAGTCTCTTTAGTGAAATGTTCTTTGCTTATTTTGTAATGGACTTTGCAATTTTGTAAAGATTTCTTTGTATATTGTACATTCTAGATTGTTTTTGGATATATGGTTTGCAATATTTTCTCTATCTGTAGCTTGTCATTATCTGTAGCTTGTCATTATCCTCTTAACAGAGTGATTTGCAGGGCAGACTTTTTCATTTCGATGAGGTCCGGTTTATTAAATTTTCCTTTTATGGATTACACTTTTGGGATTGAGAACTATTTGTGTAGCCCTCGATCATAAAGGATATTTTTCCTGAAAGTTTTTGTGTTTTACTTTTTTGCATTCAGTATGTGATTCAGTATTCAGAGTCAGGCTCTGGCTTCAGAGACAAGTACAGAAAGTGGCATTCACAGGATGAGTGTGGGGGATGGTTAAAGGACTAGGTCTGCAAGTGGCTTCTGTTGCATTTATTCACATTCCATTAACAAGAAATGAGTCATGTGGTCTTCTATTTAATTTCAGGAGAGGCAGGGAAATGTAGTCTTCTTGCGTAAGGAAAAAGAGGAAATGGTGTAGTAAGCATGAAGCCTCTCCGTACCACACTAGGACACCAACCATTTATATCATAAGACCCAAATTTGATGACATGTGGATAAAATCTATATAGGCAAATAAAATATTTAAACTATGTAGAACAAACTGATTTTTTTGGAAGGTGCTAGAATAATACATGGTTTCAATATCATTTGTGTACCTTTTCTTAAACCAGTCCAATACAATATAAATATTAAGTGATGAATACTATTTTAAATAATATAAACTATTTATTACATGTATTATATAAGAAAGTAGCATGCTTCAGTAGAGCTTTATAAACTCTTTAACTCCATTTTTTTTTTTCTGCTTAATCCCTCCAGGACAGCTTGACTTTTCTCAGAATCTCATATACTTTAGTTCTAAATCCAGTTCTGAGTCTTTCTGCTTACAGGGAAAACATGTCTAACAATTTAAATTATTAATTTTTACATAAATATTTAGAAATTAATTAAACCTGCTAATCTACAAAATATTTTTAAATCAGTATCTTGTCATCTTCAAGAGTTTTCTTTATAGACTCCACAGTAGCCCTTAAAACTAATTTCAGAGTTCTGGTAACAATTCGTTTTTCTTCAAAGGAGACAAGGAGATGGATATTTTACTTTTATAGCACTTAAAGATAAAACGAAAGAAAGCATTTTCAGGGATGACATTCCAGGCAGAGGGAACAGCATGTATAAAGGTATTAGAATCATGAGTATTAATCATTTATGGCAGTGGTTTTCAAAGTGTGGTTCCTGGATCCTCAGCATTGCATGGGATCTTGTTAAAAATTCAGTACTTGGAGTCATTTTTTAGGAAGATAATTCATTCTGATTTACCTGGCATTGTACTGCTTTTAGCACTGAAAGTCCTGCGTCTTGGGAAGCCTCTCCCTTCAAGGCAAACTGGGACAGTCACCTCAGTTTGTCTACTCCAGGACTACTGAGTCATTAGTGTGAGGTACCACAATCTGCATTTTTATATCCCTTTTGGTGGTTCTGATGAATGCTTAAGTTTGAGCCATGGATTTAGAGACTATGAAAAATTTGGCATAGTTCAATGACGGGAGTATGTGATTGCGGAATATTTTGAAGAGCAAGCAACAACCAGGCAATGATGGCCCTTGTATGCGTTGGTTAGGAGTTTTTTTCTAGGGCCTCCCTGGTGGCACAGACTGTTGAGCGCCGCACTGTGAAGCTGTTCACAATGCCTGCAGCGCCGGTTTGATCCGGGCCCCCAGGGAGAGAATCCCACATGGTGCAACAGACCTCTCCTGTCTCGCCCTGCTGCTCCCCTCAGCAGTGTATTTCTTCAGTCTGCCTGTTCTGTTTCCCGCTCTGTCTTCAGTGAATCTTCTCACCCTCCAGCGCATCTGGCCTGTACCCCGGTTCTTGTATAAAAATAAATAAATCTTTTTTTGAAAAAAGTTTTATTCTATAGCTGGTAAGTATTAAATCATTGACACAAGTATTTTTGATTAGGGGGGGATATATTTTGAGTTCATTTTTTGTAGAGAGTAAAAAAGAAAAATACCAGATGGTCTCACTCAGAGCAGGAATTTAGAAAAACTAAATAAGGGACCAGGAAAAAACCTAATTATAATAAAGTAAAAATCAAAATCAACAAGCAATGATAAACCAGAGACACACTACAGGATGGGGGGGAGGAGGGAGTAGAATCAAAACAAGGGGGGTGGGAATTGTATGGGGACTGTAACCAAGATGAAAATGCATACATTGTGCAAAAATGAAAAATGAAAAATAAAAAAACTATCACTAGTTAAAATATTTCATTTTATGTCTACATGAAACTAAATTGTGTTTTAACCAACTCTAGTTTACAAATTAATATAAAATAAAGAAACTTAAAAGATTACTGATTTCATTTCGTACTGGCTCTGTATATGTTGGACAGAGTTCTGAATAACTTTATTTTCTAACTTATCAACATACATAATTTGTATAGATTTAATCTAAATTTGAACTGTAATATTTTCTATGTGCATATTTTACAAATAAAAAGTATCACTAGCTCATCAGATATATATATATATACACTTTGTAAGATATTAGATCCAGTATTATAAATACAGTTCATGAGACCAAGAACAATTGCAGAATTGTTCTAATTTCAACTTTTTGGAAAATCATTTTTACTCATGAAACATGAAACCTTGAAATATTTTTAAGTTCGAACCTCTTTTTCAAAACTTGAACTAATACTTGGATCATACATACTCATAGCACCTTTTTCCCCTTTAATTTGTGTTTAGGAAATGGCTGGTTTCTTGATGATGTAGTAGTCAAGGATCCTACAACAAATCATGAATATACCTTCTTCTGCCACAGGTTTGTGTGCTTTTACATTGAACAAATTAATGTAACTTCCAAGTTCATGTATTTTGGAAAACTTGATAGCTTATTCAATTATTCATGGTCCTTTATGCTTTCTTGGATACCTTTTGTAAACAGTAACTGTAGCCATTGCTTTTTCTATTTTAGAGATGTCTATTATGTTTATCATCATTGCTGATTATCCAAATTTATTTTTTTGTAAATTAAGGTTCTAAAAATATTTTATATTTACATACTAGTAAGAATAAAACAAGTCTATGGTAAAAATTTTATTTTCTATGCCTGAAAATAAATAAATAATAAATGTTGTATGTGGTTTTTCCTACCATTGTGACATTGTTGACCCACTGTCACTAAATCTTGATTTTTGGTATTTGCCCAATAATGGCGATAGATTTGCTTTTTTCAACTTTCTTGCCTTTTTACCCTTACCATATGGAAGCGATAATAGCTATTTATGAAATCACTGATTCTAGTTGGAACTGTAATTGATGGTAAGAGAAGGTAAAATAATTGGCCCAAATGGATGTAAATTCTATGACCTTGACAGACTTATTTATTAAGTAATATCACCTGTGGCTTAGGGAAAAGCATATTCCATCTTTACCTGAAAGCAACTTCTACATCTGTTGTACTCTCATAATCCTTTTATAATTCTCTTTTTCCATTTTTCTATTCTGCTTGTAACCACTAAATATCTACAATATTTCCAATTGCTGTTATCCATTATTTCTCACTGATAACTGCTAGAAGAATGCCAATGCTTAGTGTAGATATAAAGTCAGAATATACTTAATATACTTTCCTTTCCACAGATGGCTGGATCAAGGGGAAGATGATGGTAAAATTGTCAGAAAACTGTATGCCAGTGATAACAGTATCGTCTCTGCTAGTGAGTGATGTGATTCACATTTCTTTGGAAATTCTTTTATGATATTTGAGGAAAGCATGGAAGTGATCAAATTAACTATCCTCTCTTTTCTTTATATTCTCAGGACAAAAGCTAGAACTTAAAAGAAAAGAAACAGTAAGATTTTATTTTTGGCTTTAAATTGTTTCATACAAACAATGTCCAAATAGCTCTGTGATGTGTTAAAACCAAATATATAAAATTTAGTAAGGGGTATTTCTTAGTGATCTCTTTATCTTCTCATACTGGTATTTTTTTTTATTTGTTCTGTTTTTCTATTTAGTGGGCTGCAGAAAGCTGGAAGTTTATGAAAGGAAATACTCTTCAATTTTACAATAAGCTTACTGGAGGGTTTGTCCGTCTGCATCCAGATGGTTCCGTTGATGCAGTTGGAGAGAAGACAGATAAATATGGTAATATCATGGGGGAGGCACATGGTATGCTGGCAGTTTTGGAACTGGAAAAAGGCAGATTTCTAGGTCTAATTTAATTCACAGATAAACTTCTTTTTCAAATGACTATACCATTGTTAGGACATTTAAATGATTAATAGATGACAGACTTCAAACTTTGTCAGATACCACTATGCAGAATAATACATCATTAAAAAACTTATTATTTATTTGAAGAATAAAATGTAGGCAGTTAATATTAACTGTTCATAAAAAGCAACAGTTTTAACTCTTGAATGGTATAGCCATTTAAGGAATTTTTTGTTTTACTAAGTACTAAATACCTATTTTGTTCCAAATGCTGTTAAATAATTTGAGGGGCACAAAATAGCTGAGACATCCTGAGTTCCAGAGTCTTGTAATCTAATGAAGAAGACTAATATCTACAATAATTCTAATAATAGTATTTTTTTTTTTATAGCTAGTGTCATAATAAAAGTACAAAGGAGGGCCCGCCCTGGTGGCTCAGGGCTGAGGCTCAGTGCTCTCACTGCCATGGCCTGAGTTCAATCCCTGGCCAGGGAGCTAGCCCACATGGCACAGCAGACCTCTCCTGCCTCACCTGCTGCTCCCCTTAAAAGTGTATTTCAGTAAATCTGCCTGTTCTGCTCCCCATTCTCTCTCTGGAAAATCCTCTCACCCTCCACACCTCTGGCCTACACCCTAGTTCTTGTATGCATAAATATAAAAAAAAATTACAAAAGAAATACTAGACAAAGAAAAACTAGATTTGATGTCACATAATCATGACCATAAGAATTAATGAAGAAGTAAACTGATAATGGTAGCTCTTTGAGTATAACCCAAACCTCCTTTTTTTCTTGAAATACAGACCTTCACTATTCAAACAAAACCTGCCTGCTGCATCTGTGAATATAATTTTGCTGTACTTAAATAGCTTTTAAGATGTGCTAGAGATACTAACTTACCTAAATAGCATTTTTTCAAAACGTAACCTTCATTTCATATTAGGGATCCAAGGTAATAAACCATTTTTCTCCTCTGTGAAAATATGTGGGAGTCTAGGAATATTTTTCAGTTGCTTTTCATCAGAATTAATCTGTTCTTTAGATATTTTCCTTACTTGTTGGTTTCCACCTGGGATCACTTATTTGTTTATATAATTTACAATGGCCTATCATATCCTATTCTCTGGGGTTCTTGCCAATATCCATGGTCACTTTCCTTGTTGAATGTAGCAGATTGTATTTCCGAATGTGGTCATAAAAATCTCCCCACTGTTAAATCAAAAACTGCGGAAGATCTAGGTTTTCCCCTACTTACAGAGAATATAAGAGCAGTAAGTTAAAAACTAAGAACATTTTTCCCATCACAGCAAATACAGTAGCCAGAGCCATATCTTATGTCAGTTCCTCAAGCCTCATTCATCCCAATATCATGAGATGAAGACCTGATGGTAACTACATAGGCAGTTGGGTGAATTAAAGGAGGGACATCCCCAAATCAGGAAACATCACTTTATCACTTTTATGTATATAGAGTTGCCACTTTCAGAGGGTTGGGGGAAGAGAATGAAAGAGAGAGTAAGGGCAGGGGTGGGGTAGGTGAGAGAGAGAGAGAGAGAGAGAGAGAGAGAGAGAAGAGGGGAGATGAGAGAGAATGAAAGAATGAGAAGATTTGTTTTTACTATTTTGGAATGTTTCCTTATACAAATATTTTATGAATGCCTTTATTCAGAGGAACTGGACCATGAAGGAAGATGACAGCAGTAGGGAGAATTGTCTTCAAACACCTGTCCCATAAGTTAGTTTATAAAAAGACCTTGCCACTCCCATGTTAGGGTGGAGTTAATATTCTCAGCTCTTGTTAGGTCAGGTTTTTCTCTGTTTTGACTAATTGAATGCAGATGAAACAACATTCTAACTTTCAAAATCTGTATCTTTATCTTTCACTTCTTGGATTAATCTTGGAAACCAGCCCTTATGTTACGATTCAGCCTAGACATCCATTTAGAGAGACCCCTCAGGAAAGAACTGATGCCCTATCAGCCAAGTTTCCTAGCCCGCTTTAACCCAGCAAATTTCCAGTTTGCAACTAGCATGAATTGCCAGGCATGTGAGCCCCTGTGCAGGCCAAACTAGCAGATAGTTGATGAAATTAGAGAAACTTTTTACCCATTAGTGTTTCTGGTATCTTCATATGCTAGTCCCTTAATACAAAAGATAGAATGAGCTTTCCTAAAAAAGGACAGATGCGGGAGTATGCGTAAAAATGACAGTTTTATGCCAAAAGGTCCTTTATGTGTGACAGTTACTTGCAGTATTACTTCCTGATGTTATGCCCAGTCTTCCATAAATTCACACTCATGAATAAGTTTTCCCATGTTTGGAAAGTGTTGTGAGAAACAGTGCTGACCCATGGACATCTTTTCAGGAAAATATTTTAAGACCATGTTGAAACATTTTGACTTAAAATTTTCATTCCTCAAAATGATATTTCTTTCTTTCTTTTTTTAATCACAATGGACCAGTCCTATTTAGTTATCAAACTGGTTGTGAATTTAGCTGTTTCCACACTCAGAGACTTAAATAGCTCATTTCTCTGAGAGTTACTGAACCATTTCTTGGCAACACTGGTTCTAAAAACAGATGCAGAGCATGAAAAGATCTTTGAAATGCCACAGGGAGCTTCATTTTATGGTCATAAGCCCTTAGGTTTAAAAGCAATTCTGTACCAACATTGACAACGAAAATTACAAGCATCTTCCTGTCTCTATTGAAATATAGAACTATAAAGATCAGACAGCCAAAACAATTCAGTGTTTAACACTAAACCCCTGATGACTATTTTAGGTCAGGGCCAATTTCAGAAACTTCCCATCCCTTGAAATTTCCTAAGATTTTCTATTAAACATAGATTCATTTAGTTTCCTCATTTTACAGTAATATTATTTTTCTTTGCCAAATACAGTGTACTTTATTGAGATACATGACAAGGCAGGCCTCCTTAAGCTTCCTGCCTTCTCCAGGGAGTCAGGGTTGGACTGTGGCAGGTCAGGAGCATTTAGACTTTGGACGAGTCGGGAAAGGACTCTCCAGCAATGGAAGGTGCCTCTCTTCCACTTTTTAATTTTTTTTAATTTTAATTTTTTTTAAAGATTTATTTTATTATGCATACAAGAACTGGGGTACAGGCCAGAGGTGTGTGAGTGGGGATGAGAGGATTCACCAGAAATAGAGTGGGGAACAGAATAGGCAGATTGACTGAAATATACTGCTAATGGGAGCAGCGGGTGAGTCAGGAGAGGTCTGCTGAGCGATGTGGGTTGCTCCCTGGCTGGGGATTGAACTCGTGCTGCGGCAGCTGCGGATAGCTTCATAGTTTGTGTCTTAACCCCTTGCGCCCCCAGGGAGGCCCTCTTCTACTTTTTAAAAATATATCCAAAAGGGAAAGTTTTTTATATAAAAAGGGAATGGAAAGTAACGGATGCTTGTACCGAGACAACAGGCAGAGAGTTGCTTTGGGAAAGAATAGCCTGCATAGTCACAGATGAACAGGAGAGCTGCTGCCTTGCAAAGGGAAAAGTTTCATGAAGAGAAATGCCTGCATGGTCACAGGTGAGCAGGAGAGCTGCCTCTCTTCCTCTTGTGCTGGGGCTGACAAATTTCCTCTGGGTTTTCCCCAGAGTTGTAGATGGCACAGAGACTGAGAAATTTAGCACTGGTGGTCCAGGGGGCTCTAACTCCTTGGAGACCATGTTGACCATGAGGCCCATCATCTTGTTGCTATAGCCAAATTCATTGTCATATAAGAAATGAGTTTGACAAAGTGTGCATTGAAGGCAATGCCAGGCCCAGCATTGAAGGTAGAAGAGTGGGTGTCACTGTGAAATTGCAGTAGACAGCCTTGTTCTTAAAGTACCCCTTGAGGGTCCCTATGATGTCTTCTTCACGATGTTCTTGATGTCATCATATTTAGCAACCTTATTCAAGTACCAGGTCAGATCCACAACCCACATGTTGGGGTAGAGAAATGGATAATGATGCTAGTCATTTTCCCATTCAGTTCAGGGAAGCCCCTCAGCCATCATGCCACAGCTTTCTCAAGGGGCCATCCATAGTCTTATGGGTCGAGCGATGGCATGGACCATGGTCATAAGTCCTTCTATCATGCCAAAGTTATCATGGATGATCTTGGCCAGTGGGAGAAGCTATTGGTCATGTAGGAGGTATTTCTGACAATCTTGAGGGAGTTGTACTCCTCATGGTTCATGCCCATCATAAACATGGGGGCATCAGCAGAAGGGGCAGAGATGATGACCCTTTTGACCCTACCTTTCAAAAAAGCCCTGGCTTTCTCCAAGGAAGTGAAGATACCAGTGGACTACATAACATATTCAGCATCAGTACCATCCTGGAAGATGGACGTAGACTTTTGTTGATGACAAAACCCTGGTTTTCCCCAGGGTTGTAGATGGCACAGAGGCTAAGAAATTTAGCACTGGTGTTCTTAATAGGAAACACACAATTGGCTTAGAGGGTAAAACAATATTCTGGTAGGCTTTGGTCTTTCACAGAAAATGGAAACAGAAGAAATTATCAATATCAGGACCTGGGTAGCCAAGCCAAGCCAAGACTTCCAAACATAAGGTGCATGGGTCTATGTCTACTCCAACTTCCAAGCAAAAAATTGAGTGTATATGTGTCTTCCTAGCAAAAGGGTCCTTCCTGGTTCATAGATCCAAGAATAGGTTAAAATCCTGTGGTAGAGAAAATAACTAAATCATTTTAGACTAGACTAAGGAGAACACCAAATACACTTATTTATATATATACTCAAGTCTGAGAGTTCTCAAAGCCATCGCTGGAAAGTTACAACATGGATTCACAGCAGAGGCAACTGAGTACTGGTTTTATGCTCTTCTTCTTATATTTCAGATTATTTCCAAAACAAGGCCCTGGATCAAGTATGCCCCTAGGTTTGCTCAACTGTCTTCTTGTACACATGCTTAAGTATTCATCCCTTAATATTAAACCTCAGAGTCCTTTGCTCATTTAAGAGGAGACAGCAGGAACCAAAGTGAAGAAAATACAGGAACTTTTCTTTGGAACTGGGCAGTAATGAGCAGTGCCTGACTGAATATCACCATCTTTTCACTGACTTTTCCTTTTTAGTTCCTGAAGATATATTAGAAAATAATCTTCTCTGAAAATGTGCATAACAATTCCAAACACACACACACACACACACACACACACACACTTCTAATGCATTGTGTTTTCAAACATTCTAGGTTTAGTTCAACTGCCAGATGAACTGATTGACATGTTCACCTTGATAGCCAGGTGAGCATTCCTCTAATCTTGGTAGTGTGACAGCCACTGAGAGCTGCAAATGGTGCAAGAACCTTGAGATCACCTGGAAAGGCAATTCCATGAATTAGGTCTTCCAAGCAAATGACACCAAATTTCTCCAGGTTACTTCTTAATCACCGTGATTTCTGTCAAAGGGATAGTTTATTCTTCACCTTGGCTTGTCCATGTTTCAAGATGAGTTTCCTCAGATTTGGGAATTCCCAATGAGTTGCCAGACAGACTTCAGATTTGGATATTCCCCAGATCACATAGGTTCCACTGTATGAAGCATTTATATGGTTTTAGGGGTCACTTTGACAGGGACTCCACTGAAAATCTTTTTCAGGCTGTCTTGCAGTAATCCTCTGCACCAGTAAACTCACTCCATTAATTATTTGGATGAATACAGCAAAGGCCAAGGAATATTTATCTAGTATTGCCAAGCCATGAGGATTCACTCTAGTTGTCTGAGATGAAGTTGGTCATGCTGTTGCCTATAGGACTTATGTAACAACCATTCTAGTTGAACTCTTTCCCTTTCCTCTGCTTCTTTTCCAAAAGTGACTGCTTTTGGGAGTTGGTAAGGCTTCCTCTTTTTGAGGAAATTTTCTGAAACCAAAGGGATTTTTTTCTTTACTCTTGCTGTACTATTTTTTCCAACACAGTGTGGCTGCACTTGCAAAGCATTACCAGGCAGGGAGGAGGAGAACAACTCTGTTACCAAAGAGAAGTCTGTTCTAACTCATGTCTGGACAACCAAGACCACCTGTGCCCACTCAGCAGCCTTGAAATGCTGAGATCTTGCTAAAGGCTGCACACCTTCTTTTGCACAGCTTCCAAGCTTTTTAAGAGTCTGGATTTTCGGATTTTTTTTTTTCTATTTTTGTAAAATGTGCCTCTAGCTTTTGAAGAGATTGACTTGAGTCTATAAGTGGTGGTAGTATAGATACTTTAACAGTATTAACTGTTGTGATTCATGGACATGAAAAGTCTTTCCAGTTTCTCAATTTTTGGTGCATACCTCTTTCATTTCCTTGGTTCAAGTTATTCCTAAATATTTTATTATTTTTGGTGCTATTATAAATGTGATTGCTGTCTTTATTTCTTTTCAAATGGTTCACTGTTCATCTGTAGAAATGCAACTGATCATTTCATATGTTGATTTTGTATCTTAAAGCTTTTACTAAATACTAAGTAAATGCTAAATACTAAGTATTTTTATATTTTATATTTATATATTTTATTTTATTTATTTTATATTTATATAAGTATTTTTATATTTTAACTAAATACTAAGTATTTTACTAAATACTAAATTCTAACAATTTCTGACAGAGACCGTGAGGTTTTCTAAATGTAAGACCATATCCTCTGCAAATAGTTGCAGGATTATTCAGTAATGAGTAACTGTGAATAGCCAAAGATACAGATTGAATTAAACAATGAAAATTATTCTTAGCTCATTTTCAGCATCACCCCTCTCATTTTCAAATTCTTCCATCATTTACTTATTAGTTCACACAGTTAATGAATCAACTGAACAGTTGTCCTACAAGAATTCTTGTGCTGATCTTATCAATAATGAAATTGAGACAGATTGAAGCAGAATCATTTCCCCAAGATATCTAATGAATCAAAGCCAGAATTCCTGTTTCTTGGTTCTTTCCTCATTTCACTACTCCCTCCTCCTCTACACTCCACAGTAATCTCCAGGATTACTCTGTGAGTACTCATCAACGTGGTTTAATTTTATGAGGATATTTTTTAACCATTGAAATTAATTTTATTAGATAGACAAAATAAATTAGAGATTTGTCAGAAAGCTTTCTGTGTAAACATGTTGAACTAATGTCTTTCATTTTTGAAAATATAACTTTTAAAAAAAATTTTAATTTATTTTTTACATCTTGTTCATTTTTAAACAATGCTTTCTTCCCCCCCACCCCCTCAGGTGTAGTCCCCATAGAATTTCCTTCCCCAATGCACCTGTGCACCATCACCTCAGTCCCCTGTACTCCTCCCTCCCTCCCTCTGATCCCTCTCCCTCCTCCTCCCCTGCAGGATGTCTCTGATCTATAATTGTCTGTTTTTGCTTTGTTGTGTTTTGTACTGTGTAAAGGCAGGAAGGACATAGTGCAGGTTTTCTAATCCGGCAGATGGGGTAAAGGAGGAGAGAGTCCTCAGCCTTCAGTGGCTTTTGCAGGCTTTTATTGGGATTTTACTGGGTACACAGCAGGCAGGGGTGCTGGGGGGCTGGAAGGCCTCCCAGCCCCCAGCATGTCTTCACTCTATCTGGGCTCTCCGGCATTCTCTGGTGGTCTCTGCTACCCTGATGGTTCTGCTTCTCTGCTTCTGCTTCCGTTATCTATCCTAATGGTGGGAGGACAGAAAAACCTGATACTTTTTACCTTACCCTACATACTGTTATTATTTTTTTACACTGATGTCTTACTTGGTTTCTCTATATTCCACTATAAGTGAAACTGTCCAATATTTTTCTTTTTCCTTCTGGCTTATTCACTGACCATAATTCCTTCTACCTCCATCCACGTTGCTGCAAATGGCATGAGTTTTTCTTTTTTGATTGCTGAATAATATTCCATTGTGTATATGTACCACATCTTCTTGATCCAGTCATCTATGAAAATATAACTTTAAATGAATGTAAAACATTTAAATATACAGTGAATTTCG
Organism: Talpa occidentalis; assembly: GCF_014898055.3. Classification (NCBI taxonomy): domain Eukaryota; kingdom Metazoa; phylum Chordata; class Mammalia; order Eulipotyphla; family Talpidae; genus Talpa; species Talpa occidentalis. Next base: position 65,743,129 of record NW_026555331.1, on the reverse strand, counting down.
CTTAAAATTTGGAGTACTATAGTTAACTTCTGCATTATCCTTGTTCTTAACTAAAAACATTACTTATGCAGTCGATTGCAATTAAAATATAAAGGGAGAATTTATTAATTGTATTTATTAACTCTAGATGAATTCACACATGCAATAAAGTGGATAATTAAAGCAAATATCTGAATAATTTCATGTTAAAAATTGGAATTTGGGACAACCTAAATTACCTGATAATTGTTATAATCTGCCTTCATTTGCTAAATACAATAATTCCCCCCAATTATGGTTTCACTTTCCATTGTTTTAGTCAGTGGCCAATAGTAAAAATATTAAATACTATAAGACATTTTGAGAGAGAGAGAGAGAGCGCAACCATATTCACAGAAGTTTTATTACAGTATTGTAATTGTTCTATTTTATTAACTTATTTTATTTTATTTTTTTAAAGATTTATTTATTTTTTTATACAAGCACTGGGTACAGTCAGAAGCGCGGGAGGGTGAGAGAATTCACCAGAGCCAGAGCGGGGAACAGAACAGGCAGACCGATGAAATACACTGCTGAGGGGAGCAGCAGGCATGACAGAAGAGGTCTACGTGCCATGTGGGACCCTTGCCTGTGGCTGGGGATGGAACTGGCGCTGCAGAGGCTGTGGGCAGCTTTGCAGCCCAGTGCTCAACCACTGTGCCACCAGGGGAGGCCTTTATTAACTATTTTAATGTCTTCCTGTGGCTAGTTTATGAAATAAACGTTATTATGAGTATATATGCATAGGAAAAGACATAATACATTATGAAGTTTGGTACTATTCACATTCAGGTATTCACTGGTGGTCTTGGAACATGTATTCCCTACAGATATGGAGGGATTATTGTATTGATTAGGCTCCAAGTTTTCAGTTAACAAAAAAGACTAAATTGACACAGGTGCAGAAGAAAAGGTTAGCTCAATTTAGAAAATCTACTTTGATACAGTGAAATCATTTTACAGACATTATTTACTTTTTATTATATATTTAACATTTATTTTTAACTAATATTTATATAAACATATTTATATAAATAACACAGTACACACACATACAGACAAAGACACAACACAACACAAACCTCAGCAACTCATTAGGAAAATAAGTCATGGTTCAAGGAATCACCTGTTTTTAATGTAATTTTACTCAAATAATATAATTAATGTAATTATATTCAAATATTTACTCAAATATTTTGCAAGGGAGGAACAAAACACCTTTATTCTCTGTCCTTTCAGATTCTCTAACTGGTTCGGTGAACTAGACTAACATAGGCAAGTTAACAAGATTACACATAAATTTATTAATACATTATTTGTAGATGTGGGAGAAAATTTAGTGATGAGTAAATCAAAGGGTCAAAATTTGGGACTTAGATAGTTTTAACAAAGAACGACTACATAGAAGTGACAGAACAAAGGAAAAGCACTTTGAGTTTCTAGGGATGGCAAATTGTAGGAAGGCAAACATATGGTGATATTGATGCTAAATGAGTGTTAACTAACTAACTAGTTCTGATTGTGTAGATTCTTTCTTGGTGCCTACTTATCCCCATGGTAAGATTGTTATCCTCTTCCTGTGCAGGAAGTGGGACTGGGAGATACTTTCACAAGATGAATTTAGTTCTACATTCAAAAAGGGGGAGGGCAGAAAGTTCATTTTTTGTCTGCATTTTCTCAGTTGCCGATCAACACAGACTAATTCTTTTTTTTTATTTTTATTTTTTTAAAAGATTTATTTATGCATACAGGAGCTTGGGTACAGGCCAGAGGTGTGGGAGGTGAGAAAATTCACCAGAGGCAGAGTGGGAACAGAACAGGAGGATTGACTGAAATACACTGCTGAGGGGGAACAGTGGGCCAGGCAGGAGAGGTCTGCTGTGCCATGTGGGCCAGCTCCCTGGCTGGCTGGGGATCTAACTCCTGCCATGTTGCAGTGGCTGCCCATCGCTTCATAGTGCTGAGACTTAACCCCTTGCACACCAGGGAGGCCCAGTACAGAATAATTCTTATGCCAAAGTAGTGTTTTTTCGTGTGGCATACTCTGAATATATGAATTTTCACAAGCTGAACATACTCAGAGTAACTAGACCCCATGAAAGAAAGAAAACATAACCAGCACCCCAGAAACTATCTCAGGCGCCTGCTAGTCACTCTTTTCCAAAGGTAACCACTACTGTGATTTCTAAAGTCTTATTTTTATTTTTATATAAAATAAAAAATATAATATGTATTATTTTATATTTGGCTTGTTTGACTTATTGTTTGAGAATCACCTATTTGTAAAAGGAAAAATGATATTCACTTATTGTTATAAGTGTGTATTCTTGAAAATCTATTGGTTGTTACTGCTAAGGGAAGGATTGTTGGTAATGCAGGGTTCTGGGCTGAGATCTGAAGTCCTGGGTCTGTTTCTTTTGTATCTCTAGGCAGGAATCTTGGCAAAATCTCTCTTAGTTTCCTCATTTGAAAAATGGGTATAGCTATGTGTGTTTCTATAGTACCTTGATCATAGACTATGGGGATCTAATGAGGTAATTTATCTGAAGAATATTTCTTGAGTACATTTTATGTTTTGACTGCTTAAAAACATTTAACTGAAAGATACAATAAAATATATTAGGAGTTTCCAGGGTATAGTTGAATACTTGTTAATACTTAGAATGTTTTCCAGGTCTTTTTGATGTTATTTTCAAAGATGGAAATATATGCATTTTCCAAAGTCATGAAATGAGGCATCTTTCTCTTGCTTTTGACAATGGCTCTGTTACTGGAATGGTATGTAGTAATTTTCCTCTTTGACATATATCAATTTTATTGTCTTCATATAGTATATTTTGCCTAAGGTATGTTATATGATCATCACATTGTGTTTCTTTTGGCTTTTACTTTTATTTTTTCATTATTCTGTTGTGTCTCACAGTTTTTTGAAATTTTGATGCATAAATTTCAGTAATTAGAATTTATACAGGAAAAGGTATACTACTTCTCTAAAATCATTCAAAATTCTAATGAATCTCCAACAGGACACAATCTGACTTCTTAAAGGTACATTCAAAGAGCATATAATTTGGAAAAGCAAAGCAATTTCACCTGATTATGTTCTTATATTACCTCATCTAGGTTTAAAATCTCTAGGTTGGTGAGAGAGTCCATCCTAGATATTATCAAACTCCTCTTGTTATACCCAAGATTTTACCTGTTGTGGGTTCTCAGAATATCTGCAATGGCACTTTTTAGTCCAGTCTATATTGGTCACTGCTGATGTACTGATATCTGATGTCACTGCATCAGATATCACATGGTCTCTTGATTGCAAATAGCAATGGTAGACAAGTGAACTTTATTGAGATTCCCCAGTAGCTTTAGCATCATGGTTCAAGTCATTCCTTTTTATCTAAGATGCCTTGTTTGTGCACTGGGGAGAGAGGGGTTGCCATAAATAGTATTCTGAATCAGGTCTTTGTCCTGTTGCTTAAACTCCTTCATTTGTTTAATATATTGAAAACAAAACTGTAATATACAATTGTTGACTTCAGCTTTAGTCTCAAATAATCTTGAATTAGAAGACACAAATGAAGAAGTGAAAAATTAGAAATCAGGGCCTCTGTGGTGGCGCAGCGGTTGAGCGCTGGGCTGTGAAGCTGCCCGCAGCCTCTGCAGCGCCCATTTGATCCCTGGCTGGCTGGCGAGAGTCCCACATGGCGCACAGACCTCTCCTGCTGCACCCGCTGCTCCCCTCAGCAGTGTGTTTCGTCAGTCTGCCTGTTCTGTTCTCAGCTCTGGCTCTGGTGAATTCTCTCACCCTCCCATGCTTCGGACTGTACGCAATGCTTTTATAAATAAAGAAAGAAAAAAGAAAAATTGGAAATCATAAAATGCATATTAACATCTCATTAAATTATTTTGGCATTGGAGTTATTTTTCCCAACATGCTACCATAGTTTTTGTGAAATCAAGAGAGGAAGAAAATCCTTGGAACCATATACTGGAAATCAGGCTGGGGAATCAACAAATAAATTATAAAAACTGGAGGTTGTATAGATGGTACAGGGTTCTATAGAATAGAATAAACCTGTACATATGTACAATGTAAAAATTGTTTAATTTGATTGTTTTCCATGGCTAATTTAGAGATTTTTTTCCTTTTCTTTTTAGGCTAGTGGTGGTGCTTCAACTGAGCTGCGGGTGACTTTGCAGCCCAATCGCTGTGCACTTCTTGAGTCAGCACAGGTTCCCGGCCACACAGTTATTTTTGATCATCATGGCAAACTAGCTAATGAGTCATCAGAAAATTATGCAGATCTTTCAAAAGAATTTGTGGTTTTTGTCAAGGTAAAATGGAACAGTCATTAAAGTTGATATTGCTAAATACCGGCTTTCTTCTGTTGTTTGACTAAGTTTTAAATTGAGTCATAATGGGGTAATGAGGTCTCTTTCCACTAGGTGGCATTAATGTCTATTGCTATTATATTTACCGAGATTTTGAAAGGCAATAAGGATCATAAGATTAGTACCAATGAAACTGATGGAATCCTATGTTTAACTGAAGTCAGAGGTTAAAACTATGGATGGGAGATTGTTGTAAAAATTGAGGAATCTTATATTTGGGATTCAATCATATGTGTGTGTGTCTAGTATATACATATGTGTATTTAACTTTTCTAGCAATTAGAATATTTATACACTTTGAGTGTTGTATATATTTGATTATTTAATAAAACTTAGTATCTTTCTTTATAGTATGTGTTTGTGAATTTATCCTAAAAAAATATAATTTTCTTATATCATGTTAACATAGTAGATGTCATTTTATGAGTTTGCCTGTTTTCTGCCAGGCACTATGCCAGGAGCTTTACCGTATGGAAGACTAAATTAGTCATCATAAAAATATTGATAGATATTGTTATCTGTATTTTAAACATGAAGAAAAGATTTTCAGGGAAAAATCTTAATTAGTGGCCTCCTCTGGTGGCGTAGCAGTTGAATGCTGGGCTGGGAAGCACTCTGCAGCTCTGGTTCGATCCCCGGCCACTGGCGAGGGTCCAACATGGCACGCAGACCTCTCCTGCCATGCTCGCTGCTCCCCTCAGCAGTGTGTTTTGTCAGTCTGCCTATTCTGTTCCCCGCTCTGGCTCTGGTGAATTCTCTCACCCTCCCACGCTGCTGACTATGCCCTGGTTCTTTCATAAAAATTAAAAAAAAAATCTTTATTAGCAGAACTAGTAAATTGTTGCACCTCCCCCTGCAGTGACCCTTAGGGCTAATGGCTTTCACCACGGTCCCTAGGTCCGGCTGGGCAAGGAACCAGCGTGCAGGAGGAGAACAGCAAAACTCCCTGAAGCAAGGGGAGAACAGCAAAACCCCCTGAAGACATACCTGCTGCACCTCCCCCTGCAGTGACCTTTAGGGCTAAGCCACGGTCCCTAGGTCCGGCTGGGTAAGGAACCAGCGCGCAGGGGAAGAACAGCAAAACCCCCTGAAGACATAGATAAGACGGAAGCCTGTTGAAAGATAATGACCACCAGGAGCCACTACAGGAATGCTGTCCGCAGGGAAACTTATCTCACCTTCTCAAGGCCCACAAACTTTATTCTAATACAACTGTCTCTCTAAAATCTTTTCTCTTTCTAAAATCTTTTCTCTTTCTCTGTCTAAAAAGGTCATTGGTTTGCTGATTAAAAAAGAACATATGAAATCTAATAACTAGGCTAATTCAAATGAAACGTACTAAACTCTGTGTATTAATAGAACTGTTAGCTTAATAATTTCTCTGTTGTATGCTTAGCCTTGTTAGTATTAATCTTAACGATAAAAATATTACATTGTGAAAAGTAAAATTCACCCGTGCTAATTAATAGTAATTTAGTGGTAGTGAGTAGTTTAAACAAAAAGTAATCACATAAAATAAAAAGAAAAATTAATAGCCTAACTACTTTAGGAATGCGCCTGGGTCCAGATGAGAATCACTGCCCTGTCAATGATAAGCTAAACCTATAAGCAAGCTGATTTCTTCACTGATGTTCGCCATTCCTATGCTTTTAGAAAAACATATATATACTGGTCACCAACTCAAAGAAAATTACACTCAGATTTTCACTCTCTTGAAGTGTGTCTGTTTGTCATTTCTTTCACCGATGCCCTGACCACCCTGCACGCTTCTCTCAACCCTGAGGCGGCCTTATCATCTACTGCTGTGCTGGTCTGCGGCAGTAAATGATAGATCATGACTCAAATCAAAGTCATTTATCTTCAAAATATTTTATGATTATGATAAAATAAATACTTCAAATTATTATTTCCCCCAAAACATTTTTTAATAGTTGCATAATATTCAAATGTAAGATATATATTTATCTATGGACATTTTTTTACTCTTTAACATTTGATGAGGCCAGCTTTACTGTAATATCAAAGCCAGACAAGGACATAACAAAAAAAAGGAAACTACAGACAAAGGTACTTTAGTCTATATGTTCATATATTGTACAATATGGTTGTAGCCCCTCATGTACATTCATCTTAATCTCTTCATTTGTTACTACAAAATATCCTTTGATATAGGTGTTTAGCCACCATCTTATTTTTTTTTTCTTAGCTTAGATAATTCAGAATTAATTTTAAGGGTTAAAGTATGAAACCTTTAACATGCTGGGAATGTAGTATCAAATTTCTTTCCAGGAATGTGTTTGTTTTTAATCCTATGAAAGTTAAGCCAACCATGAAGTTAAGGAATAGATCATATGACCACCTTCAATTCTAACCAGAGTTTGAGGTTCCTTGAGACCACCAATAAAGTTTGGTAATTCACTAGACCAGTTCAACTCTCACTGAATATTGTTATACTGTGCTTGCTGTTATTACTCAAGTTTATAGAAAGGATACAGATTAAAATCAGCTATTGGAAAATATACATCGGACAGAGTCTAGGAAAAGTACCGATAGTGAAACTTTTAGTTGTATTCTCCCATGAAGTCAGCACAGCTTTGTGTTCTCATAATTGATATGTGACTGTATGTGTGGAATATTTCCAATCAGGGAAGCTCACCTGAGCCTTGGTGCCCAGAGTCTCTTGGGTTTCATTGTGTAGGAGGGCTGATCTCAATCTCTAACCTCTCAGAGGGTCAGCTGAAATATTACGGCTCAAAGCTCCCAACCTAACTCATATTTTTACTGTCTGCCTGGTCCGAGATCCCAGGGAAACAAACACACTCCAATCTGGCATGATATTTCAAAGGTTTAAAGATAACTCTCAGAAGTCAAGGGCAAAATTCAGATCTCTAAAGTTAAAATTTATTACTACCTGACTCTCTTTGGTGGTATAGGAGTGTCTATCTTATTAACCTCAGCGTTGAGTATGGTCCTTCAAACAAACAAACAAACAAACAATTGGCAATTTCCTAAAGAAATAAACATCTAATATTATTAGCTTAATTTTTCTTGTTTTACTTATGTGGATAACATTTTCTTATGTTTATTTACTATTTTTTTTGTCATTTGTGACTGTCTTTTTTTCAATTCTCTACATGTTAGTGTATTCTAACTAATTTTCAGAAACTTTTTATAACTAAGTTATTGATTACATAGAATTTAGTTAAATAGACATCTTAGTTGAATTTGACATCTCTTTTCACTTATTCTTTTATTTCTACATAAATGTAACCATTCTGACTGGGGTACAGGCCAGTTGTACGGGAGGGTGAGAAGACTCACCAGAGATAGAGTGGGGAGCATAACAGGCAGACTGACTGAAATACACTGCTGAAGGGAGTAGTGGGTGAGACAGGAGAGGTCTGCACGCCATGTGGGACCCTCGCCAGCGGCTGGGGATAGAACCAGCGCTGCAGAGGCTGCAGGCAGCTTTGCAGCCCAGTGCTAAACCGCTGCGCCACCAAGGGAGGCCCTCCCTTGCATTCTTAATAGGTAATAATTGATATAAATTACAGTGAGTCAACCAGACAACCACGTTTGGTTTTTTTTTTTTTTTTAACTTGCATGACAGTTAAATTGTTTGTTTCCTTCTTTGGCTTATTATTATTTTTTTTAACCATCAAATTTCTGAAAAGATCCTGATCATTGCAAGGTATATAAGATAATGGACTCTAGCAAATCTTCTTCTAAAAAATTTGAGATTGTTATTTACTGCTTCTTCTGTTCTGCTTGTTGCTCTAAAGGGTGTGTTCCTCAACAGTGCTGTGGTTCTACTTGCTACGAGCCTATGCCAGGCCTTGTGTCTCCAGCCTGATGGGAGCTGCACTGGATTGGGAAACCATTCTGAAAAATCCTACTGGAAAGTGCATAAAGTCAGCTCTGGGAATTGCATGTTTGAAAGTGTGAAAAATGCACAGATGTATCTGAGGATTAAGAATGGCCAGTGTGATGGAACAGTAAGCATCTGTTTATATTTTTCTCAGTAAATGTTTGACATTTGGCAAAAATGATAGAATGGCAGTTTATGAATGTTACATATTTTTGTTCTAATCTATGAAAGTTCTGAAAATTGTATGTTGTATATGGTGATATCCTTGGTGTTTTTAGTAAGTGCAGACTGCCTGCATGATAAAATTAGAGATGGATACTGACCCTGTAGACACTGCTTCTAAAATTTTATATACATACAAATCACTTGAAATTTATGTAGATTCTTTTGTGAATAGATTCTGAAGATTTGTACATGGTGGAACCTGAGCCGATATTTCCAATTAGCTTCCAGCTATTGCTGAAAACATTGGTCGGAAGTTACATTTTGAGAATCAAGACTCCAGAATGTCTCAGCTAGACAGCATTTCTTTACTGCCTCTTTTAGTGTCTGAACTTCTACCAGTGGAAACCAGGAATTTTGAGTAACGAAGAGATTTTAAATTCTGATTGTTAGAGATTCTCTTTAACATCATGAGACTTAGCAAATGTGAAATGTAACTTAATGAAACATCTTATTTATATTTATAATTCTCCTGTGGGTTGAGAGGCAAAGATTATATTTTTAATGTTCTTGTTAATGCTGTGTCCATTTATTGTTGATTGAAATAGTTTAAGTTGTATCTTTTGGATGAGCTTTGTCAAAGGTGGTCCCTCTCTCCCATTTCTCCCTACCAGTATGGATTCTGACCATATTGAAGAATTTATATGAGCTTCTAGGGGTTGGGACAGGGAAGACTTAAGCCATTCATAGTTCTCTAAGTCCCTATCTTTGCTGGAGACTGGTAAGCCTAGTCTTGTGGGCTATATTGATGTTCATAGTGCATAAGAAAAGCAGTGCACCCATACACATTAAGTTAGCACCCTAGATCAACTCACAGGAACATGTAAAGTAAATAATATATCACAGAGGAGAAATGTCATGGGTAACAGTGGTGGCTGATTGTGTGTGGGTGAAAGAATTCCCCAGAGACAGAATAAAGGGCAGTAAAGCTAGATTTATTGAATACAGATAGCACTAACAAAAGTAGCAGGCAAAATGAGGAAGTTCATCGGTGCAGAAGAAACCATTAGATATTTTTCTTTTTCTTCTGTCATACTTCACTGAGCATTACCTCTTGCAGCTCCATCCATGTTGCAGCTAATGGCATGAGTTTATCTTTTTTAAGTAATTTATTTATTTATATATATTTTACATCACTGTTCTTTTTTTTTTTAATGTTTGCTTTCTTTTCTCAGGTGTAGTCCCCATAGAATTTTTACCACCAATTCACCCATGCACCATCACTATAGTTCCTTCTGCTCTTCCCACCCACATTTTGATCCCTTTCCCTCCCCCTCCCCTGTAGAATGTCTCTGATTTATAGTTGACTGTTTATTATTGTTTTGTTCTGTTGTGTTTTTTTATTGTTACTATTATTTTTTCTCTTGATCCCTTGTATGGTTCCCCTGTATTCCTCCTATAAGGGAAACCATCTGATATTTTTCTTTTTCCTTCTGGCTTATTTCACTGAGCATTAATAATCTCTTCTAGCTCCATCTATGTTTCTGCAAATGGCATTAGTTTATCTTTTTTGATTGCTGACTAGTACTCCATTGTGTATATATACCACATCTTCTTGATCCAGTCATCTATTTTGGGGCATTTGGGTTGATTCCAAGTTTTACCTACTATAAATAGTGCTGCAATAAACATAGGAATGCAGGTATCCTTTTGAATTAATATTTTTGTGTCCTTTGGGTAGATCCCTATGAGTGGAATTGCCAGGTCATGTGGTAGCTACATTTTTAGTAGGCAGAGGAACCTCCATGCAGCTTTTCATAGTGGTTGGACCATTTTGCATTCCCACCAGCAGTGTAGGAGAGTTCCTTTTTCACCACATCCTTACTAACATTTGTTGTTGCTAGTTTTTTAATATATGCCATTCTTACTGGTGTAGGTGGTATCTCATTGTGGTTTTAATTTGCATTTCCATGATTATGAGGGATGTTGAACATTTTTTTCATATGTGTATTGGCCATTTGCATTTTCTCTTTGGAGAAATATCTTTTAAATTCTGGTCTCACTCATAGCAGGAATCTAGAAAACCTAAATAAAGGGCCAGGAAAAAGAATAACTATAGGAAAGAAAAAATCAAATTCAACAAACAATTATAAACAGAGACACACTGTGGGGGGGAGTGGGGAAAGAAGGGATTGGAGTCAAAATAAGGAGGGTACAATTGTATGGGGAATATAAAAATAAATTATTAAAACAAGAAAAAAATAAAGAAAGAAAAAATAAAAGTAATGACAAATAAAGGGCTACTTTGGGCGCAATTTCTAAAAGCTATAATAAGTACAATTATAATAAGCAAAATTACAGGATAAGCACAGTGAAGCCCTGCCTCCTTCCAACTATTTCTTTTCATTTAGTCAATTAAATTTAACAAGTTGCTAATGTTTTTAAGGTATTCTTCAGAACATGAAGAGCACAAAAATAATAAAGCCTTTTTATTAAAAAAAATAAATTCTTCTTCCTAGTTTTTGACTGGATTGTTTACTTTGTTTTGTGTTGAATCATTTGAGTTCTTCCTATGTTTGTAATTAGTCCCTTATCAGTTGTATGGAGTGCAAAAATTTTCTCCCAATTGTCTCTTAATTTTGGTTATTGTCTTTTGCTGTACAGGAGCTTTTTAGTTTGTTGTAGTCCCAGCTGTTTATCTTTTCCTTAATTTTCTTTGCTTCTGGAGATGAGTCATCAAAGATGTTTCTGAGGTGTATGTCATGGAGTGTTTTACCTATGTTTTATTCTATATATTTTATGGTTTCAGGTCTTACATTCACATCTTTTATCCATTTTGAGTTGGTTTTTGTGTGTGGTATGATGTAGTAGTCTAGTTTCATTCTTTTGCATGTAGCAGCCCAGTTTTCCCAGTACCATTTATTGAACAGACTATCCTTGTTCCATTGCATATTCTTTACTCCATTGTCATAGATTGTTTTTCCCTGTATGGGAGATTTTATTTCTGGGTTTTCAATACAATTACATTGGTCTGTGTATCTGTTTTTGTTCCAGACTGTTTAGGCTATCATGGCTTTGTAGTGTACTACAAAGGGGAATGTGATATCTGCATTCTTCTTTTTAGTCAGGAAAGCTTTGGCTATTTGAGGTTTTTGTGATTCTGTATGAATTGTAGCATTGTTTGTTCTATTGCTTTGAAGAATGCCATTGACATATTTATCAGAATTGTGTTGAATATATAAATTGATTTTGGTAGGGATGGCCATTTTGATAATGTTAATTCTTCCAATCCATGAACAAAGGATGTCTTTTCATTTCTTTGTGTCTTCTTTGATTTCTTTTAACAGTGTTTTATACTTTTCTTTGTATAGGTCTTTTGCCTCCTTTGTTAGTTTTATTCCCATGTATTTATTTATTTATTTATTTATTTGGGTACAATCGTGCAAATGGAATGGTTTCTTAAAATTTCTTCTTCTTCAGACTGATTGTTTACAACTAGGAAGACTACTTATTTTGGTGCATTGATTTTGTATCTTGCTACTTTGTTAAACTGATTTATTATTTTAATTAGATTTTTTTCTGCAAAGATTTTATAGTTCCCTATGTATATTATCATGTCATCTACTATTATTATATCATCTACTTTGTATTCCTTGTATGTTTTTCTTTGTCTTATTGCTCTGGTTAGGACTTCCAGTATTATATTGAAAAGCAGTAGTGAGAGTGGACATCCTTGTCTTATTTCAGATCTTAAAGGGAAAGCTTTCAGCTCTTCACCATCGAGAATGATATTAGCTGTGGGTTTGTCATATATGGTTTTATTATCTTAAGGTATGGTCTTTCCATTTCAAGAATTTCAAGGGCCTTCATCATAAACAGAGGTTGATCTTTGTCACATGCTTTCTCAACATCTATTGATATGATCATATGGTTTCTATTTTTCTTTTTGTTGATGTGTTGAATTACAGCAGTTGCTTTTCTGATGTTGAACCATCCTTGTCCCCTTGTAATAAATCCCACTTGGTCATGATGTATTATCCTTGAGATACATTGTTAGATTCTGTTTGCTAGGATTTTATTGAGGATTTTTGTATCTGTGTTCATTTGGGAGATTGGCCTCTAGTGTTTTTTGTTTTTGTTTTTTTTTTGCATTGTCTTTGTTTAGTTTTGTTTTTAGTGAAATGTTGGTTTCATAAAACATATCTGGTAGTATGTTCTTTCTGAATTTTTGAAAGAGTTTTTGTAGAATAGGCACTGATTGATCTTTGAACATCTGGTAGAACTCATTTATGAACCATATGGTCCTGGGCTTTTGTTTGTGGGGGGGGCCTTGATTACTGTTTCAATTTCATTACTTATAATTGATTTGTCTAAGTTTTCTTTATCTTCTTTATACAGCTTTGGATGATTGTAAAATTCTAGGAATTTGTCCATCTCTTTTAATTGTTGAACATGTTTGCATATAAATGGTCGCAGTAATCTCTTATTTTTCTCTGGATTTCTGCTATATCTGTTATCATTTCTCCTCTATCATTTATGACCCTATGTATTTGGCTTTTTCTCATTTTTTTCTTTGTGAGCCTGCTAAAAGATAGTCTATTTTGTTTATTTTTTCAGAGAACCAGCTTTTGGTTTCATTGATCTTTTGGATTTTCTTTTGAATTTCTATTTCATTTATTGCTGCTTGAATTTTTATTATTTCCTTTCTTCTACTGGATTTTGGGATTTTTTTGTTGTTCTTTTTCTAGTTCCTTGAGATGGGAGATTAGGTTGTTTCTTTGGGTTCTTTCTTGTTTCTTGATGTGGCCTTGTATTGCTATATACTTTGCTCTTATTACTGCTTTTCCTGTGTCCCATATATTCTGGAAAGTGTTGTCCTCGTTGTCATTAATCTCAAGGTATTTTTTAATTACTTCTTTGATCTCCACATTAATCCAGTGGCCTTTCCGTAACATGTTCTTCAGTCTCCATGTAATGGGGGGATTCCTTGCTTTCTTTTCATAGTTGATTTCTAGTTTGATGCCTTTATGGTCAGAGAAGACAGGTGGTATGATTTTGATCATCACATACCTGTTGATGATTGTCTTGTAGCCTAGTACATGGATATCTTGGAGATTGAACCATGTGCACTTGAGAAAAATGTGTATTTAAGTTTTTGGATGCAGTGTCCTTTATTTATTTTTTTTAAAGATTTAAATATGCATACAAGAACCGGGGTACAGGTCAGATGTGAGGGAGGGTGAGAGGATTCACCAGAGATAGAGCGGGAATAGAACAGGCAGACTGACTGAAATACACTGCTGAGGGGAGCAGCGGGCAAGACAGGAAAGGTCTGCTGCGCCATGTGGGATTCTCGCTGGGCAGGCCAGGATAGAACCCACTGCAGAGGCTGCGAACAGCTTCACAGTGCTGCGCTCAACTGCCTGCGCCACCAAGGGGCCCCCTGCAGTGACCTTTAGATGTCTGTTAAGGCCATGTGGTCTAGATCTTTATTAAGGAATATTGTGTTCTTGTTTATGTTTTGTTTGATTCATTGTTCTGTCCATTGGTGAGAGGAGTGTTGAAGTCTCCTATTACATACGTATTTTCTGTAATGTCTGTTTTCAGAGATGATAGTACTTGTCTACTGTATTTTGGTACTCCTTCATTTGTTGAGTACATATGAGTGTTATGTCTTCCTGGTGTGGTGTTCTCTTGATCACTATATGGTGACCATCTATGTCTTTTGTCACCTGTTTTTTGATTGAAGTGTGTTTTATCTGATATAGGAAGGCCCCTGCCTTCTTTTGGATGCCATTTGCTTGTAAAATTGTTTTCCAGTCCTTTACTCTCAGTGTGTTTTTATCTTCAGTGTTTGGTATGTTTCCTGGAGACAGTAGAAGGTTGGACTCTGTTTTTTAAGCTGGATTAAAATCAGTTCCTCTGAGAATCTTTTAAATCCTTTCTTGTCTTTTTATTGATGAGTTTATTCCATTTACATTTAAGGTGATTATTGGTACATGGGAATCTGTAATTGCAGTTTTGTTCATCATTTCATGATTCCATTTGGTATCTTGTTCAGTTCTTCCTGTTTATTTTTATTTTAGTTTAGATTTTAAGACTTCTTGTAGTATTTCTTGGAGAGGGGTTTAGTAGAAGCAAATTTCTAAAGACTTTGTCTGAGAAAGTCCTTATTTTTCCCTTAGAGAGGATAGAGAGCTATGCAGGATAAAGTCTCCTTGACTGGTATTTTTTGTCTTGTAGTTTCTTTGAATATGTTACTCAGTTCTCTTCTTGCCCACAGTATTTCTTCAGAGAAGTCTAATGTCAGCCTAATTTATTTTCCTTTATAGATATTCTCATCCTCTCTGCCTCTTGTCAGCTTGATTATTTTTTCTTTGTCTTGGATTCTCAGTAACTTTACTATTAAATCACTTGCTCTAGTTTTCCCTTCATGTGATAGTTTGGTGTTCTTCTAGCTTCCTGTATGTCTATTTTGTTTTACTGTTCAGGTTTGGGAAATTCTGTTCAGTTATTTCCTGAATAGATTTTCAGTCCGCGTGTCTCTCTCTTACCCTTCTGGAACTCCTATGACTCTTATATTTCCTTTCCTTATTATGTCAGATAATTCTTACATGTTTCTCATTGTTTTCCCTTTGTATCTATCTTTCCTTTTCTTTTTTGTTTCTTTATATATCTGTACCTTCAAGATACAAATTCTTCCATTTCATCTATTATATTTTCATGGCTTTTCCCAGAATTGTAAGCTCCTTCATTGATCTCTCAACATCCTGCATTTCCTTTATTTTCTTTTTTAAAGATTCAGACTCATTCTTCTGTTCATTGATTACATTTCTCATATCATTCTTTTCCTTTTCTGTTATATCTTTGAATATTTTCACTATGGCTATTCTGAATATCTGTCAGGCAGAGAAATTCTTCTGTGTCAGAGTTGTTGGGTTCTAGAGGCTGACTCCTTTCTGTGGTGTATTGTTTCCAGAAGGGCTAGCCTGACCATTTGTATTTTCTTCCTGTTATTTGCTTTTGGTTTTTTTCTGTCCATGGCCTCCATGTCACTTGTTCCTGCAGGTATGACTTCTGGGTGCTCTTAGCAGGATATGGAGATATCTGCCTGGTGCCTGGGCTGCTGTGGCTGCACATGCTTCTTCCGGTTGGTGGATGCCAGTGGGCAGGACTTCCAGGCACTTCTGCGGGGCACTGGGGGCCACTGTAGTAGGTGGGGCAAAGGGCAGGGGTTTCATGCCACTCCCACCTGAACACATGTCTTCCAGATGGCTGATGCTGATGGGTGATGCTCCCAGGCACTCCTGATGGCTGATGCTGGCATGCGGGTCTGTCAGTGCTCCTGTGGGGTTTTGGGGGTGCCTTGGTAAGCAGGGCTTAAGGGTGGATATTTCCCACTGCTCCCACCTGGGTGTGTGTCTCCTGAATGGCTGATGCTGGTTGGTGGTGTAAGGGTCCATTTTTGAAGCAGGGAATTCCCAGGTGCCATTCCAGGCAAGGATGACCAAGGGCAAGGACTATGGGAAAGTATACTGAGGTGAAAAGGATTTTATAACACACAGTTCACTTGGGGGATGTAATAGAATATAGCCCAGTTCCAAATATGCAGGTTAACTATTGTTAAGATGGTGGAGAGCACACACAGATAACACATTTGTGTGAGTTAAGCAGTAACGTTACTTATCTCTTGGTGCTATGGTCATGTTCGGCACCCTCAATGCTCGGGAATCCCAAGTATCTGCTGGATCTGAACCTACTGTCTCATCAGTCCAATGGTCAGAATTCACAGAGCAAGTTCATTTTATAAAGCAATAACAGAGGCCCTCAACTGTGAGATCTGGAGTTCTGTGGGTGAATTAGTTGGAATCCAAGGCTTTACTCTTACCTCTTATGCCCTTTCTCCTAGCCTTTAGTGATTGCATCCTCCTTGTCTACATTTTTAAGTAGATTTCAGGGGTTTGGCCTCTCCCCCTTCCCTCCAGAAGACCTGATGTGCCGTTATATGATCCTTATAGAGCCAAGGCCTGACATCCTCACCTGTACAGATCAGTTCCTCTGAGAATCTTTGAAAGAAAATACAAGAGTTGCAGGAATTTCAGAAAGACAAGAGAGAGACATAGGAACTGGAAATGTATTCAGGACACAAATCTTAATTACCCTTACTTGTATGTGTTCGGAGGCTTTGGTAAGACCTGCTTACAATCTTCAAAGGGATTTATGATGCATTGAAATGTAAACAATAATGACTGCTTATATTACTATATCTTAAAGACCTACAGTATCTCAGACATATTAGCTACTCAACTAATGCTAATAGTATACATTGAATAGAATTGAAGTAGTAATGTTTCCAATGTGTCTGCCATTGTATTTGTATTTGAAAGCATTTCTTACAGGCAAACACACTTGTGTTAAATCTAGTGATACTGATCCTGTAACAAATGTTTCTATCATTTTACCATCGAATTTTTATGTTGTAGGAGTAAATTAATAGATTTTGATATAGTAGAGATTCAAGTTAGCAACAAATAATATGTAGTTCATTAGATTTTAATAAGTTTGTTAATTTAAACAGGCCTCAGAACAACATGGGTGGTACTGTTGGGGAACAGCAAAATTTGAGAATCCTTGGTGTCTTATAAGAAAAGAAATTCATGGGCCTCCCTGGTGGCGCAGCGGTTGAGCGCTGGGTTGCGAAGCTGCCCGCAGCCTCTGTAGTGCTGGTTAGATCCCCAGCCGCCGGTGAGGGTCCCACATGGCGTGCAGACCTCTCCTGCCGTGCCCGCTGCTCCCCTCAGCAGTGTATTTTGTCAGTCTGCCTGTTCTGTTTCCCACTCTGGTGAATTCTCTCACCCTCCCGCGCTTCTGACTGTACCCAGTACTTGTATAAATAAATAAATAAATCTTAAAAAAAAATAAAGAAATTCATGAAACACCAATAATAAAGCAAGTGACAGTTTACTGGAGAGCAAAAAGTATAAGACATTGCACAGGGCAGGTGGCTGTCTCCCAAGGCATGAGATCTGCCCCAGAGGTTCTTAAGCAGCCATATTTTATGGTTTTTCCTTTCTGGGTTGTGGGTGATCTCTCTTAACTATGGATAATTTGCTCCCATCACTGTCTATTCTCTATCCCTATTCCTAGTCCCTTCCCCTTTTTGAGTGTGTGGGGGAGGGAATGGTTAGGACCTGTGTGCAAAAGGTGGCTATGTCCAGGCCGCCTTTGTCAACTAGATCTTATCAGGTCCTTGTAACAAGGTGTTGGTGTAATAGGACCCTGGCTGTCCCAGAGGCAAGGAAGATTTGTTGGGGCTTCAAAGAGATGACCACAGCCTCTGGTTCTCTGGCCCCCTCCTGGGTTGAGTCCATTGCTATCCAGTCTGGCATCCGGCCCAGCCTTCAGACAGCTGCTGTAGGCTGCTGCAGTATCACCTCATGGTCCATGAGCAGCCTTTGTTTGGGACTCCTGGACACTGTGGAAACTATCTGGGGTGAGACAGCTGGCCACCCATGGCCTTGAAAATGCTTATTTATTTATTTATTTAAGGTTTATTTATTTATTTATTTATTTATTTATACAAGCACTGGGTACAGTCAGAAAAGCGGGAGGGTGAGAGAATTCACCAGAGCCAGAGCAGGGAGCAGAGCAGGCAGAAGGACCAAAGTACACTGCTGAGGGGAGCAGCGGGCAGCAGGAGAGGTCTGTGCACCATGTGGGACCCTCCTCCAGTGGCCGGGGAGCAGCTGGGGATCAAACTGTCACTGCAGAGGCTGTGGGCAGCTTCACAACCCAGTGCTCAACTGCTGCGCCACTGGGGAGACCCTGAAAATGCTTTTCTTTTCTCCAATCTCCTGTATGTTAAATCAACCCTGATGTTGTTGAACCCTGAACCTGAGTGGTCTTGCAATTGTGCACGTAGGTAAGAACCCACTGATAGTGACTTATTTCCTAACTTGGTCACTGTCCTTTGACCCTGATTTAGTACTGGCCTTTGGAACTCTTGGAACTGTTTTAGTACTTTTTGATCCTGTCATAGTACTGTTTCATTGACAGCAGACAAGTTCTGGAATGCAGCAGCATAGCAGCACTCCTGTGAGGAAATGTATTAAGGAGCTCCCTTTCTGACCCTAACAGAACTCGTCATCACTAAGTAGGAATTCAAAGGGAAAATCTATATAGGAGTTATACAAAAAAATCAGCTAGAGAGTGATCAGTGTACATGAGACATATACACAGAGACGTACTCCACACTTGGAAGAACCATGTTTATGGGCAGAAATTTAGTTTGTAGCAACTAGGAAAGATTGTTTCATCATGGATTTATCAAATTTTGTCTCTGCACTCAAAATACATTTTTGCATATATAAATAACTAAAAAATTCAAGGTAATTCCTATTTTAGAGAAGTTGTATATGAAGCATATAAATGGGCTGGATAAACAGTGCTAGACCAGTGGGTTGAAATATATAGAATTCAATGAAATTAATATATTTATGTAAATAATGATAGTGTTTTTAGAGATTCTGCACTTCATGACAATAAACTTCACAAGTTCTCACTTCCAGAATGGAGTTGGGTATTTCCCTTCCTACATGTCTGTTAGATTCTGATAAAATCAGAATCAGTTAATCGGGTTAGGATCTGATTAACTAATTTTGTAACAGAGACATCTCCATAAAAGAGGTGGCACAGTGTTCCCTATCTTACCTAATGAGGAGGCAGGGCTCAGTGGCCAGGTGAAATCATATAGCATGGAAGACAGGTGGTCTCAGAAGAGACATAGAATAATACACTTGGAGGAGAAAATTGCTCTTGCTCATGGCATTGGACTTTCACGAGGGAATTAGGGGATGTGGAAGAAACATGTGAAGTTAAGACAAATGCAGAGACACTTGGAAGAGACTCTAAGTTGAGAGGCACCTGGGGAGTCTGACAATAGCAGATGTTACTTTGATTTTGCTACTTTCATCCCAGACTTGCCTGGTCTGCACCTTTGGTTCCCTTTCTGTGGTGCCCTGCCAGAAAGTACCTTAGGCTTGTGGCAAGATTTTGGGTCTTAGCAGCCTCCCTTCAAACTGACTCTGGTTGGGCACTTACCCATGAAGACATGTGTAACTTTGGGTGTTTTATTGGAAACTAGTATCCTTTCTTCTCTCTCTATGCACACTAATTATATTAAAGTTCTTTCACACTAAGAGTATGCTTTGACTTTGTATGCATGGCCAGACCCCTTTAAAGCACGTAAGTTTGGGGTTCCCAAGCTACCACCTCTGTGGAATACTAGAATTTTTTCCCGTGAGCAGTCCTTGTTAAGAAGTACGAGTGTGCTGGTAGCTTTTATGGTTCCTTTCGGTTCTTCTTCCATAAACTAGAGGATTCTTCTCAGATATTCCCTGGGTAGATCTGGTTGAGTTCCTAGAAGTAAAATTAAAAAAAATGTTGGACCCTCATGTGAATGGGTTGCCCTGGAGTTTTAATTCTCAGACTATACATGCTGAGCCTCCAGTACCTTTTCCATTACAGTTCAGGTTTTCCAACTTGAGCATTTTTTTTCCCATTGGTTTCTGCTTGTGAGTCTCTGCTCTCCTCAGTGATATCTCCTGATATTTTCTAGTCTATCTCCAGTTTCAGAGGCAGTGGTTTACCTATGTCCTCACGTGTCTTACCCATCCAAAAGAGCTGTTGATTTTTCAGTTGCTAAGACTGTAACTAAAAAAATCCAAAGGAGTTAATTTTAAATATCAAATTGACTTTATTAACATTGTGACTAGGGCAGCCATCTAGTAAGTAAAAAGACTGTAAAACGTTGCAAAAATTGGAAGGTTTTTATAGTCAGAAAGAAGGTGGGACACAGTTATCAAGGACAGAAAAGAAAGATTATTTCAGGCAAAACCACCTTCTCTTTTTTTTTTAAACAGTACTTTTTTCATTTAAATTTTAACCCCAATCCCTCCTTTCCCCGCCCCTCACCCCCCATAGAGTGTCTCTGGTTCATAGTTGTTTGTTGATTTTGATATTTTCTTTCTTATAGTTATTCTTTTTCCTGGTCCCTTATTTAGGTTTTCTAGATTCCTGCTATGAGTGAGACCATCCGGTATTTTTCTTTTTCTTTCTGGCTTATTTCGCTGAGCACGATCCCTTCCAGCGCCATCCATGTTGCTGCAAATTGCATGTGTTTATCTTTTCTGAATGCTGAGTAATATTCCATGGTGTATATGTACCACATCTTCTTGATCCAGTCATCTATTTTGGGGCATTTGGGTTGTTTCCAAAGCTTAGCTATTATAAATAGTGCTGCTATAAACATAGGGGTGCAGGTGCTCTTTGGAATTAGTGTTTCTATGTCCTTTGGGTAAATACCTAGGAGTGGAATTGCTGGATCATATGGAAGCTCTATGTATAGTAGGTCAAGAAATCTCCACACAGTTCTCCATAGAAAACCACCTTCTCTTAAGGAAAGCCAGGCATGCCTTATCTTATAGGCCATGCCACCTCATAGTGACCAGTTGGCACTACATTTCTGGAGAAAGTTGAAACTTCAGAGGACTTGAAACCAGTTAGGTCTGGTAGTAAGTCTTGGTGTCTCTTAACACAAAAACCTATATTTGGGGCCTGACACTTTCTTTTTTAACAAGACCAAGTGGTGACTTCTAGAGGGGCAGAGTGGAAATTTCCCCTAATGTCTCTAGGTTCTTCCTAAACGGGAATGGAGTAATCAAATTAACATCAGAAAGATTTATAGGAGAAAAGAACATAATTAATTACAAATATATGCAGAATCTATGTGGCTATAAGTTAAAAATTAAATGGTACAAAACAAGGGCTTTTATTCTGAGATAAAGAATATGATAGGGTCCTGGAACTTTATGGAGAGGGGAGGGTGACTCATATAACAAAAAATGAGATGCTGGGTAATTGAATGTTTGCCCATTGATAGGTTCCTATGGGGAAAATAAACAAAAAACAAACAAAAAATAAACAAGCTTATTCCCTTAGATAACCTGAAATCTGGGTCATACCCCAAAACTTCATTCTTCATAAACTGTTAATGACAACAGTTTATCTTAAAGCCTGCAAAACCTTTATTACCTTAGTTCAAAATCATCTATATGCTTAGGTGACATGTTTTGGGAATGTAACAGAGCTCTGCAGCTCCTGGTACTGTGGTGCAATGGGGCATGCCCAGCTTCACTTTGGGGACCCCTGTACCCATAACCACACCTAGCACTAGCCAGGTTTCACAACAAATCTCAGTGCAAAGTGGGTTTCACATGCTGGTGAGGTTTCAGTTTTGAGACTGACACAGTTTTGAAAACAGGCCAGACAGGTTTCAGCTCACATTGGTGCCAATCAATTCTTGGAACCTGTGCCAGTTTTGAAAATGAGTCACTCGGTTCTGAAAGGTGTGCACCCTGAAAGGGAGATAAGCCAGGGCAACAGACGGATGGGAACACACTCATTCATCCATACCTTGGCTTCAGAGACTCACTCATTGAGACCTTTGCATCTCATCTCTCCTTTGAACTGTCCCCTGACTGCAGGTACCTGATCTTCTGGCCTAACAGCACCACTGGCCTGTGCCCAGTTCCTCTAAAAGAGCTGTCTTCCTCTGACCTGTGTCCGGCATTGCTAAAGAGTTGCGATGCTGGTGCCTAACCTTCCATGTCACCTACTGACCAGTGCTGACTGGCATTGTTGGCCTGTGCCCTGGCACTTTTAAGAGTTGTCTACCACTTCTGATTCTCCAGAATCATCACCTGACCACCATTTCTGCTGCCAGCACATCTGGCACCACCTCCTGTTTCTGTTGTATTCAGTGCTGCCCAGTCTGGACTTTGGATTGCTGTTGTGGTATTGACTGAGCAGTGCCACCTGTGACTACCTCCAGCTGTCACTGTGAGTTGGGCCCTGGTCCAGACTTACTGTTTTGCCACCAGCTACAGGAAGGCCAGATATGACTATGTTAGGGAGTCCTATTCTTCATTACTAAGCATTTTACATCCAGAATTGGAAACTGGAAAGTAAAAATCATGTTTTATTTAATCAAAAAATTTAAAGAAATTAATTTTAATAAAATTGTAAAATAATTTATTTTTTGTGAGTTTCCTATGAGATTATCTCACATTTCACTGTTATTATAGAACAAACCAAGTGGTGTCCAGGGTTCCTAATTATTAAGTGGAATAACCCATGTTGCACATTCTAAGGAATCTTGCCTACCCATGTGAATAAAAACATAGTAATCAATTCTAATGTGCCTGAAGATTTTCAATCAATGAGGTGTTCAAAGGCAGTAGTGAAAAGGAAGAAGAGGGGAGAAAAGGATTTCAAAATATAGACTCCTAAATCAACCATCTTCTTGTGGGCAAACTTTCACCTGAACAGGCAGGGAACAAAGCAGAGTAGATAAGGCCCAAGAGCAGAGTTGTCAGAACAAATCCAAGGCAAACTCCTTGCAAAAACAAAAGCAAGAGGTTGCAAAATGTCCAAAGGGTTAGGCAAGGAGGAGAGAACCAAAGTTTCAAATGTTCCATCCAAGCTGAATGGACTGTGAGGTCAAGATTGCAGTTGCTATAGTTTCTCCAGAGAGCTGGATTGTGCTGCCTGCCAAAGTACTGAAACCAGAAAAAGCTTCAGGCAGGAACCTGATGATGGGAAGGACTGTGATTGGGGCCTGAGCAGAAGCAGTATCCTTCTGCACCCAAAAAGGCAGTGGAGCAGAAGCAGAAGATTCTGCTAAAGCAGAAGGCCCCCAATCGAACACCCACAGGCTCTGTCTTTTAAAGTTTCTCTTGAGGCTCCACTCTACCTTATCCCCATACAGGAAGTCAGGGAGTGAATTAGTATGTCTCATGACTGTCTTCCAAATTCTCCCAACTGTCTGCATTCAGGTTGTCGTGGGGGTGGCACAGTGAGACTCAAAATTCTCTTACATATGCATTAGTTTTACTAATTAAGTTTACAGCTTGAAAGAGATTTGAAGAATGTACAGAGTGGCTTGAGAATAGCAAACGTTTTTACCCCTTAGGAGAGAAGAAAAACCAGGAGGAATAAGTAATTGCCAAATGATTGATTCTGGAAAAGAGAAGACTAAGGGGTAGCATTTACAATAGTTCAATTTATAGAGTGTATATTACTAGGATGTGGGCATCATGGGAAAGATTCTTGTTAGCTTTTTTATTAAAATATTCCAATCTTTTCAATAACACCTGACATTTGTTAGGTGCTCAATAAATATTGAGGTGAGAAGTTAAAATATTATTGGTGATGGTTACTAAGAAGTGTCCTTCTGCAAAGGAGGCAGATAGAAGGAAATGGGCATTGGAGGTTATTTTAGCTTAAGTGGTGTGACCATACATAGGTGACCAGATGTTAATTGTTAATGTGTAGGAGAATCCTCAAAGACCCCACACATTTTACTTCTCACCTCCATCTCATTAATTATTTTTATTTGTGATAGGGAAAAGCAGAGTTTTAAATGGAAGAAAGTGAGAATAAGGGAGAAATAGTAAAGTTTTATTGTTTTGAAATTTAGTTATGTTAAATTTTATTTTTTATTATATTCATTAATTTTACTTAATGGAGGCTTAAAATATATCAGGTTCTCGCAGTCTGAGAAAGAGACAAGTATGCACATATATGTGATCTAGAGAAAAATAGTAAATTAGTAATACAAGACAAAAGTAAATTATACTTTAACTGCTTATGTGATGGCTTAGGAAAGGAATGTTGATTTGAGCAGAGTGGGTGAGTGAGGAGAAGTTTCCTATTTGGGGAAGGAAAAATTTCTTGTTGCTTTACTCTGTCTTGTTGCTCTATCTTTACTCTTCCAAGCTCATTAACAAAAGACATTAACAGGAGAAAGACATGCAAAATATTTAACATAGGTTTTATGTGACATGGGAGGCTTCACAAGGGAAAGAAGACCTGTAGGAGTTAAATTTGAGCACAGTGGCCTGTGGTGGTGGACTATGTGTGCTTTGGTGGTGGTTTCAGTATGGTGGCTACACCTGAAGGGTGAGATCCCATACTTCCAAAATTCTAACAGTGATGTAAACCAATGGTACTTCAATACAAAAATTAAATAGATTCATGCTATAAGCAAGAAAACACTTTCCCCATTAGAATTTTTTCTTTCTTGGGTGAAACTTTGTCAATTTATGACAACCTGGGGGTGGAAATCTGAGTGTGTTTATGCTAGATTTGAAAAGTATGTAAAGTTGTAGAAAAATGTGATCAGACAACATAATAAACTGGGGGAAATGACAAGGCTCATTCATTCAGATTCCTCTCAGCACCCTTCTGTCTTCTAACATAAAGATGATCTTTTCCTCTTCAGATAGGGAGGATACCTTTCAGGTGAGAGTTTTATGACTTCATGGAAAGTAAGAAGATCCTTCTTGTATCTGCCATGTTAGAAATTCCTTTAGCTTGAAATACTTCATGTACCAAATTGTCATAGTTGGGGATAACATGCCCTGAATTCCATCACCTGGAATAACGAATTTTAGAGGACATAATCCCATTTTTATTGCCAAAAAAGAGAGGGAAAGACATGAACAATATATTACATGAATTATCAAATTAGAAACTAGCAAAAAAGAACTTTTTTACAGATAGAAAATATTGAGTTTCGGGCCTCCCCGGTGGCGCAGCAGTTGAGTGCTGGGCTGTGAAGCTGCCCGCAGCCTCTGAAGCACCTGTTTGATCCACGGCCACTGGGCGAGGGTCCCACATGGCACACATTCCTCTCCTGCCACCCGCTGTTCCCCTCAGCAGTATACTTCATCGGTCTGCCTGCTCTGTTCTCTGCTCTGGTTCTGGTGAATTCTCTCATCCTCCCGCGCTTCTGACTGTACCCGCTGCTTATATAAATAAATAAATAAATTTAAAAAATATATATTGAATTTCTACTCTCAGGCAGGAAAGGAAATTTCTCCCTTCCCCTTTTGGTTCTTCTTGGGCTGATAAAATAAGCAGATCAACATAATACAGATTACTGGGAGAAAAAAAAACACAAATTTAATTACATATGTATGGTGAATCCACATAGATACAGCTATCAAGGATACTGAGGTGAAATGTGGATATAAATCCTGAGCTAAGTAATGGCATAGGAACTTCGGGGTTTAAGGAAAGAGGAGGAGGAGTCACATGATGAGGAGAGAGATAAAGAGATGAACAACAGATGCTCTGTTATTAGATGTTTGCCCTGTCATATAATATAATATGTAATCATAATAATTACACTTCCTGGGATAGCCCCTCAGTTTTTAAGATTCTCCCCTAAGTATATGACTGTTTTACTACCTATTTATTTATTTATTTATTTTCTGTAGCAGGTGGGATTTAAACAGCTTATCTAGTTTCTTATCTAGCTCATTTACTGGTCCTTCCTTCCATACCCAGACAGGCTGTTCTTTCTGTGGAGTAGAAATTTCCTCTATTTCCAGTGGCTTCATTGGTTAAACTATATGGTGTCCAGTTTTCTAAGTTTGACTGTAGGTATATAAAGTCTAATTTTGGAATTTCTTTTGGCAATTTTTTATAAAACTTGATTTTGGTGCCTCCCCTGGTGGCGCAAGCGGTTGAGCGCCGCACTGTGAGGCTGTCCGCAGCCTTTGCAGCGCCAATTTGATCCTGGCCGGCCAACAAGAGTACCACATGGCGTGGCAGACCTCTCCTGTCGCTCCTGCTGCTCCCCTCAGCAGTGTATTTCGTCAGTCTGCCTGTTTTGTGCCCCACTCTGTCTCTGGCGAATCCTCTCACCTCCCGCGCATCTGGCTTGTACCCCGGTTCTTGTATAAAATAAGTAAATAAATCTTTAAAAAAAAAAAAGAACGAATTTCTTTAAAAAAATAAAACTTGATTTGGAAAATGAAAAAAACACATCCCTTATGATTTCTTATTTGGTACATATATTTATAAAAACCCTTCCCTTTGGAAAGTCAAAGTTGAGTATTTTTTCTAGGCTGAATTCTACTTACACATGATGCAGTAAATATTATTGATCTAGTAAGTGAGAGAGTCTTGTAACAATGAACAATGAGAATTCATTGGTTTATCGATAAAAATAAATGTTACCCTCACTTCAGGAAGTGATGGTTGTGATGACCCAGACATGAGATGATATGGTCCTGAAGTTTGGGGAGTAACAACAAAACCAAGGAATTTAGGGCCTCCCTGGTGGTGCAGCAGGTTGAGTGCAGCACCGTGAGGCTCTCTGCAGCCTCTGCAACGTGGGTTTGATTCCCAGTGGGCTAGGGAGATACCCACATAGTGCAGCAGGCCTCTTCTGTCTCGAGGGCTGCTTCCCTCAGCAGTATATTTCAGTCAGTCTGCCTGTTCTGTTCTCTGCTCTGTCTCTGGTGAATTCTCTCACCCCCCTGCACCTCTGGCCTGTACCCCAGTTCTTGTATAAATAAATAAATCTTTAAAAAAAAACAAGGAATTTAAGTCAATTTTTACAGACATTGCTGTGTAGTTCTCACTGGGTGTTAGTGACTCATTGCATGTGTTTTAAAAAATTACAGCTAATATCATGCTTAATGCTGAGAAATTGCATCCTTTTCCCTAAAGATCAGGAACAAGCTAAGGTTGACCAGTCTTATCTCCCCTCTTCATTACGAGAGAAAGTCCTAACAATACATAAGAAGTCCTAACAATACGAGAGAAGTCCTAACAATACATAAGAAAAGGAAAAAAAAAAAAAAAAAAAAAACAAACCCACAGTAACAAACAAGCTATTCAGATAGGGAAGGAAGAAATAAAGCTCAAAGAATCAACAAAAGTATCTCGGAACTAATAAGAGATTATAATAAGCCTCCAGTATATAAAGATAAAATTGTATACGAATGTCAGTTGTTTTCTTATATACCAACAATTAATATTTGGCATTTGAAATCTTTAAGGCAGTAAAATTATCCTGTATGTTACTATAATGGTAAATACAAGATAGACATTTGCTGAAACCTGTAGAACTGTATACAGCGCAATGAATGAAACTTAATGTATGCAAATTAAAAACAATCATTTAGGAGCTTTGGGGATTCCAGAAGGAATGCAGAATATGATAATAAATTTTAAAAATCACTTCTGCACTTTATTTTTATTTTTTTGTTTTATTGCGGCAATGTTGCTTTACAATACTTTATGTGATTCTGTGGCAGAGGATAATGCCTTCTCAAATAAATGTCACCACACCGCACCTGCCACCAAGATACCCAGTCTTCTATAGTCTGTTTTGCCCCCTCTCCACTGTGTTTACCTCCTTAACTTTCCCTTTTTTAAATCTCATTTTGTAGTTACATCATTAGGGTTTGCTATTGCTTTGGTTATGTCTGACTCCTTGTTTTGTAATAAGTGAAACCATCTGGTATTTGTTTCTCCTGCCTTATTTTGCTTAGCATTATCCCTTCCAGTTCCATCCGCTTTGTTGCAAATGGCAAGAGTTCATCTTTTTATGGCTGAATAAAATTCCATTGTCTGTACACACCGCATTTTTCTAATCCCTTCTTCTGTTCTAGTGTACATAAATTATTTCTATAGTTTGTAAATTGAACATAGGAGTGCATATATCCATTCAAATTAATGTTTTTTTACCTTCTTGAATTAGGAATGGAATTGTGGGATTATATGGTATGTCTATTTTTAATATTTTGAAAAACCTCCGTATTGTTTTCCACAGGGGATGGGTCAGTCTTCTTTCTCACCAATAGCATATGAGTATTTTCTTCACATCCTTGCCAGTACTTGATGGTCTGGTCATTTGCTATGGCCATTCTATGGGTGTGAGATGCTATCTCACAGTGGTTTGATTTGCATGGTGATGATGAGCATTTTTCCTCTTGGCTATATATATGTAAAGACATATACATGTCTTTGCCTATTTTTTAGATTGAGTGTATTTGTTTTCTATTTATTGAATTGCATGAGTTCTTTATGTATCTTGGCTCTCAACCCTTGTAAACCCCTGTAATATATGATGTGCAAATATTTCCTCCCATTCAGTTGGGTCTTTTTCTTTTTAATGATAGCTTGTTTTGCAGTACAGAAGCTTTTCATTTGGTAGAGTCCCATTTGACTTCTCTTGCTGTTGGAGACAAGTCCACAAAGGCTTCACTGA
Source organism: Talpa occidentalis (assembly GCF_014898055.3). Lineage (NCBI taxonomy): Eukaryota > Metazoa > Chordata > Mammalia > Eulipotyphla > Talpidae > Talpa > Talpa occidentalis. The sequence continues at coordinate 65,714,561 of NW_026555331.1, read as the reverse complement.
AGCCAACATTGTGTAGTATTTTGCTTATGATTTTTCCAATGTATTTTATGGTTTCGTGTCTTATATCCATGTATTTAATATATTTTGAGTTAATTTTTGGATAAGCTGTGAGATCCAAAATTTTAATCTTTTACATTCTTTCGCTTGTAGCTATCTAGTTTTATAACACCTTTTATTGAAAAGATTCTGCTTTCTCCAAGATATGCTCTTGTCTCTTTTGTTGTATATTAACTACCTGTAGATACGTAGGGTCATTTTTGGGCTTTCAATTCTAATCCATTCATCTAATCCATACTCTTTTATTTACTATGGCTTTGTATATAGTATAGTTTCAAGTTTGTGAGTGTGATACCAGTACTTTTCTTCTTTTTTTTTTTTGTCAGAATTGTTTTGTTAGGTGTCTTCTGTGGTTCCATATGAATTTCAGTAATTTTTATTTTACTTCTTTAAAGAATGCCAATGGAACCTTGATAAGGACTGCATTGAATATATGTATATTGCTTTGGTTAATATGACCATTTGAAAAATGTTAATTCTTTTAATCCATGAGCAGAGAATCTCATTCCATTTTTTTGTGTAGTCTTTGTTTTAACAATTCTTATAGTTTTCACTGTGTAGCTTCTTCACCTCCTTTGTTAAGTTTGCTCCTAGGTGCTTCATTCTTTTTGTTAAAATTGTGAATGGGATTATTTTCTTGATTTTGTTCTCCTCTAATTTGTTGTTTGCATACAGAAATGCAGCTGATTTCTGTATATTGGCATTGTTTCATAACACTTTACTGTATTGGTTTATTATTTCAGTTAGTGTTTTAGGGGTGTCTTTAGGGTTTTGTATATATATTATTATGTCATCTGCAAACAGTGATAGTTTTATACCTTTCTCAATTTGGGATCCTTTTATATTGTTTTCTTGCCCAATTGCTCTAACTAGAACTTCTAATAATATGCTAAATAGTAGTAGAGAAAGTGAACATGCTTGTCTAATATATTTTAGAGGAAAAGCCTTCAGTTTTTCACCATTGAAAATGATGTTCACTGTGGGTTTGTCATATATGGCCTTTATTATGGTGAGGTGTTTTCCTTCTAACCCCAGTTTTTTTTTAGTTTTTATCATAAATACATGTAGAATCTTATCAAATACTTTCTGTTCATCTATTTGATATGATCATATGATTTTTATCTTTCCTTTTGTGGATGTGGTGAATTAAAGTAATTGATTTTCAGATGTGGAACCATCCTATATCTCTCAAATAAGTCTCACATTGTCATGATGTGTGATCCTTTTATATAGTCTTGAATTCTGTTTGGTAAGATTTTGTTGAGGATTTTGTATTTATGTTCATCAGGGATAATGGTCTGTAATTTCCTTTTTTGGTAATTTTTTGATTTTGGTATCAGGGTAATGTTGGCCTTATCGAATGTATTTGGAAGTCTGTTTTCCTTCATTTTTTTGCAAGAGTTTGAAAATAGGTGTTAACTCATCTTTGAATGTTTGGTAAATTCATTAGTGAAATCATATGTACACAAGTTTTTATTTTTTGGAGAGTTTTGATAACTGTTTCCATTTCCTTGCTTTTAATCGGTCTGTTCAGATTTTGTAGTTCATTCTGTCTCTTTCTCAGAGGGTTGTAGCTTTCTAAGAATCTGTCCATTTCATCTAGGCTCTTCAGCTTTCTAGTATATAGATATTTGTATTACTCTCTTATGGTCTCCATATTTCTGAAATATATGTTGAAGTTATATTCATGATTCTATTTTTTTCTCCCTTTTTTTTTGGTTAGTCTAGCTAGAGATTTGCCTATTTTTGATTTTTTCATAGAATCAGATTTTGGTTTCATTGATCCTTTGGGTTGTCTTTTAAAAAATTTCTTTCATTGTGGTATAGTATTTATTATTCATTCCTTCCAATTGTTTTTGTTTCTTCTACTTTTTCTACTCCCTTAACTTAAGAAGTAACTGTTTATTTGATCCCTTCCTTGTTTCTTTATTTAGGTCTGATTACTCTACACTTCTCTTTAGCATTGCTTTTGCTGTGTCCCTTAGGTCATCATAGATTTTTCTTCATTTTCCCTCATCTCCAGGTACTTTTAAATTTCTTCTTTGATTTCTTCATGTATTCAATGGCTATTCAGGGGTATGTTGTTCAATCTTCATATATTAGAGGTTTTTCCTGTTTTCTTTTGTTATTGAGTTCTACTTTAATAACATTATCACTAGAGGACATACTTGATATGATTTTAATCTTCATGAACTTATTGACACTTGTTTTATGATACAACATGTCATTCCTGGAGAATATTCTGCGTGTACTTGATAAAATGTGTACTCAGCTTTTAAGGGGATCAGTACCTTATAAATATCTATTGAGCCCATGTAGTATAATTTCTCATTGATGGCTATTATTTTATTTTTGATTTTTTGTCTGATGATCTCTCCATCATTGAAAGTAGAGTGTGGAACTCTCTTACTATTATTGTGTTGCTGCCAATACCTCATTTTGATAAGAGCTGCCTTATCTATTTTGATGGACCTTATTGGGTGTATGTGTATTTGAGTGTATGTCTTCCCAATGCATTTATCCCTTAATTACCATATAGCATTTCTCTCTTACTCTAGTAATATTTTTAAGATGGCAGTCTATTTTATCTAATATAATTATGGCTTTCCCTGACTTTTTGGTATCTCATTTGCTTGTGGGATTGTTTTCCAACCTTTAACTTTAACCCTGTGATTGTTTTTGGAGCTCATGTGAGTCTTCGGGAGGCAGCAGAAAGTTGGAATTATTTTCTTATTCAACTGGTCTCTCTGCATCTTTTGATTGATAAATTTAGTCCTTTTATGTTTAGAGTGATTATTGAGATGAGAGAGATCAACATGGTGGCAGGGAAATGCTGCCATAAAAAAAAAAAATTAATAGGGAGGAAAAGCAGCAGGTCCCTATGAAAATCAGGACATGGAAAATAAACAGGCTACTGGCAAGCTACCTAAAGAGGAAAGTTGCCATAAAAGAGGACAAAAAAGGGAGGAAAGCTCAGAACCCTGCTACCCTCCCCCACCCACAAAGCCAGTACACTCCCACCAACAGAAAGGAAAACAACAGCAACAACAACAAACTATAGATCGAGTGGGGTTGTGAGTGGAAAGGAACTATTGCAGGCACTGCACTGTGGAGAACCTTGCAGGAATATCCATGGAGGTGAGTGAACAGCTCCAGGCGCCTTTAGAGGAAGATAAGGGCTCTGCAGAGAGACCTACAATAGCCCAAGGCTAGCCAGTAAGCTTGTGCAGAAAAGCGCGCGCTTGCTCAAAAAGCATACATGGATGGTGGATCGTGACTGTCGAGGTCCCCATGATCACGACCAAGGTTTGTGGGGAGACATATGGGAACCCTCACTGAGGTGAATGACCCTCACTGTGTAATCTAAAACCAGTCATTCGGCAGGGAGTAGGGTGCAAAAGGCGCCACTTCTGCAGACACTGAACTGGGCTATGCCCGTATCCCGGAAATGAGGGCTGCAGAACTGAGACCCTGGGCACAAAATTTGGGGCATGGGATCCCCACCACATGCAGCACAGGGCGGACACAGCACTCCACGCTGTTGAGCCATTCTATGCCACCCCCACTCAGTTCCCTGGAGATCTCTGGGGAAAAAGCACAGCTCTGGAAGGATACTAGGAAAGATCTCTGGTGCCACCTAGTGATCAGAACAAAATCACCAACTTCCTAATAGTTGGAAGCCAGGGTTTCCAAAACCACCCCCAGGCTCTGATAGGGGGTGGGCCACACAAACTGTGATAATTGGGAAACAAGGTGTGCAGCAAGACCCCATTCTGGAACTGAGAGCCAGGCACAGGATTCGGGGCTTGGGACATGCCATAACAGTGGGCACTGCACAGGGTGACAGCCATCATTTTGGATCTGAGACCCTGGGATTGAGAACCAGAACACAGAATTCAGGGCACAGGATCCCCACAGCTGTGGGAATAGCACTGAGTGAACACAGGGCAGACACAGCACCCATTGTGAGCAATAGCCCCTGTGTCTAAGTTCTCCTCTTCCGTTTCTCAGAGAAATACAGGGGAAAAGCACAGGTCAACAAGTAGAAGTCTCTAGCGCCACCTAGTGACCACAGCAAAATCACCAACTGATTCCCTGCTGGCACTGAGTAAATACTGAGGGAGGGAACTGTAAGAGACAGTGCCCAGCAACACAGCCACAGCATCAACACCCTGGTGGAGTTTTGGCCTATCAGTGCTGGTCTCGGTCTGGTAAACAGTTTCCGACACCTCTGAAGGAGCAATCCAAAGAGATGCCCACCAACACCAGTGGCACAACATCCCAATGCATAGAACAAATTAGAAAGCAAACAGCAGGGAGAAGATAAAATACAAATAACCGAGCAAACTCTCAGGAGAAGGACACAACATAAAAAGAAAGTCAGTTACCAAAACTCAATAACAATGACAAAGAAGAACTTTTCTGCTTGTCAGATAGAGAATTAATAATCATCATGATTAAAATGTATAATGAGATGAGACAAATAAACTGACTGACAAAAATGAGACCCTTAAGAAAGGAAATAAAATTAAAGGAGGAGACTAAAACATTACTGGAGGAGACAAAGAGCTCTTGGAAAAGCATTGAAAACAGAACCGAGGAAATGGAAGAACGGATCAGTACTCTTGAAGGTGCAGAAATAGAAAGAACCAAAAGAGAAAAAGAGAGAAGTGTAAAGGAAGAAGAATAAAAATACCCTTAGACAATTATCAGACTCCATTAAGAGAGGAAATATAAGGGTTTTAGGCATTCCAGAAGGTGAGGAGAGAGAGAAAGGATCTGAGAAATTATTCAAGGAGAAAATTGAATAGAACTTCCCAAGCATGAAAAAGTAGACAGATATAGACATACAAGAAGTGAGAAGTAAACCTAATTACCACAATGAGAAGAAAACTACAGAGAGACACAAAATAGTAAAGCTTGAAACAGTCTGAGACAAAGAAAAAAATAATGATAATGGCAAGGGGGAAGAAACAGATAATCTATAAGGAAAAATCAATCAGGTTAACCTCAGACTTCTCCAAAGAAACACTACGGGCAAGAAGAGAATGGAGTAACATATTCAACAAACTTTAAGACAGCACATGCCAACCAAGAATACTTTACCCTGGAAAGTTCTCCTTCCTCTATGAAGAAAAAATATGTACCTTCTCAGACAAACAGAAACTCCAAAATTCATTACAGCTAAACCTGCACTCTAAAACAATTGTGCAAGAAGTTCTAAAGCCAAAGCAACAGAGGAATGATCAAGAACAGAATAAAGTGAGGAATAAAATAAAAAAAAAAATAAAACCAAAAAATGGCAAATACAGATGCCAACATATCTGTATTAAATCTAAATGTAAACGTATTAAACTCATCAATAAAAAGATAGAATAACATGCTGGATTAAAAAATAAAATCCATCCTTCTGCTGTCTCCAGGAAACACATTTAACCACAAAAAATAAACATAGACTGAAAGTAAAAGATTGGAAAACAATCCAACAAGCAAATGGACCAAAAAAGAAGGCAGAAAGAGCCATACTTATATCAGATGAAATAGACTTTAAATTAAGAAAAGTAAAAAGAGACATAGACGAACACTACATTATGATCAAGGAGACAATAGATCAGGAAGATCTAACACTCATCAACGTGTATGACCAAATGAAGGAGCACCAAAATATATTAGACAGTTATTATTAGCTCTGAAAACAGACATTAAAGAAAACAGATATATAGTGAGAGACTTCAACACCCCACTCTCACCAATGGACAGATCAACAAGACAAAAAATAAATAAAGACATTAGAGCCTAAATAAAGACATAGAACTCATGGACTTAAGAGACATCTATAGGACACTGCACCCAAAAAAATCCGAGTACACATTTTTGTCAAGTGCGCATGGATTGTTCTCCAGAATCATATACATACTAGGCCACAAGACAAACATTAACAGATACATGAAGATCAAAATCATTCCAACTATCTTCTCTGATCATAAAGGCAATAACCTAGAAATAAATAGTGAAAAGAAAAGAAGGAACCCTCCCACTTCATGAAGATTGAAATCCACACTACTGGAAGACCACCGGACTAATAAGGAGATCAAAGAAAAAATTAAAAAATACTTTGGGTTGAATGACAAAGAGGACACCACTTTCCAGAATGTATGGGATGCAGCAAAAGCAGTAATAAGGGGAAAATAGATAGCAATACAGGTTCACATCAACAAACAAGAAAGAACTTAAAGAAACAACCTAATCTGACATCTCAAAGATGTCAGAACAACAGCTACAAAACAAAAACCCTAAAGTCAATTTAAGAAAGGAAATAATAAAAATCAAAGCAGAAATAAACGAAATAGAAATGAAAGAAACAATCCAAAAGATCAATGAAACCAAAAATTGGCTCTTTGAAAAAATAAAAAATATAGAGAAAACTCTAGCCAGACTCACAAAGCAAAAACAGGAGAAAACACATATAAATAGAATTATAAATGAAAGAAGAGAAATCACAACAGCCTCAGTAGAAATCAAAAGAATAATCAGAGATTACTATGAACACTTACATGCAAACACATTCAACAACCTAGAAGTGATGGACAAATTCCTAGAATAATATAACCATCCCAAACTGGACAAAGAAGAAATAGAACACCTAAACAGACCCATTACAAGCAGCCAAATTGAGGCAGTAATCAAAGCACTCCCCAAAAACAAATGTCCAGGCCCAGACAGCTTCACAAATGAATCCTACCAAACTTTCACCAGTGAATTAGTGCCTATCCTACCCAAACCCTTTCAAAAAATTGGATTCCTTGTACGTCTTTCTCTTGTCTTATTGCTCTGGCTAGGACTTCTAGTATTATATTGAAAAGCAGTGGTGAGAGTGGACATCCTTGTCTTGTTCCAGATCTTAATGGAAAAGTTTTCAGCTTTTGCCATTGAGAATGATATTGGCTGTTGGCTTGTCATATATGGCCTTTATGATGTTCAGGTATGTTCCTTGTATCCCAAGAATTTCAAGGGCTTTTATCATGAATGGATGTTGCACTTTGTCGAAAGCTTTCTCAGCATCTATTGATACTATCATATGGTTTTTATATTTCTTCTTGTTGATGTTTTGGATAATGTTGATTGATTTTCGGATGTTGAACAATCCTTGTGTTCCTGGAATGAATCCTACTTGGTCGTGGTGAATTATCTTATGGATACATTGTTGGATTCTGATAGCTAAAATTTTATTGAGGATTTTTGCATCAGTGTTCATTAGGGAGATTGGCCTGTAATTTTCTCTGAAGAGGAAATGCAAATGGCCAAAAGGCATATGAAAAAATGTTCAACATTACTTGTAATCAGGGAAATGCAAATCAAAACTACAATGAGATACCATCTCACACCAGTGAGAATGGCACATATTAAAAAAACTAGCAACAACAAATGTTGGCGAGGTTGTGGAGAAAAAGGAACTCTCCTGTACTGTTGGTGGGAGTGCAAACTGGTCCAACCACTATGGAGAGCTGTGTGGAGATTTCTTGACCTACTAAACATGGAGCTTCCATATGATCCAGCATTTCCACTCCTAGGTATTTACCCAAAGGACACAGAAACATCAATTCCAAAGAGCACCTGCACCCCTATGTTTATAGCAGCACTATTTACAATAGCTAAGCTTTGGAAACAACCCAAATGCCCCAAAATAGATGACTGGATCAAGAAGATGTGGTACATATATACCATGGAATATTACTCAGCATTCAAAAAAGATAAACACATGCAATTTACAGCAACATGGATGGCGCTGGAAGGGATCATGCTTAGTGAAATAAGCCAGAAAGAAAAAAAAAAATACCGGATGGTCTCACTCATAACAGGAATCTAGAAAACTTAAATAAGGGACCAGGAAAAAGAATAACTATAAGAAAGAAAATATAAAAATCTACAAATAACTATGAACAAGAGACACTCTATGGGGGTGGGGGGCGGGGCGGGGAGGGATTGGGGTCAAAATAAGGGGGTTGTAATTGTATGGGGAATATAAAAATAAAATTTAAATTAAAAACAAAAAATCTAAAAAAAAATATCAGATGGTTTCACATATGGCAGGTATATAGGGGAACCAAATAAGACATCAGTGTAAAAAAATAATAACAGTACAAAACACAACAAAGCAAAACCAGACAATTACAAATCAGAGATATACTGCAGGGGAGGAGGAGGGGGAGAGGTCAGAGGGAGGGAGGAAGCAGCACTGGGGACTGAGATGATGATGCAAGGGTGCATTGGTGAAGGAAACTCTATGGGGACTACTCCTGAGGGGGAGGGAAGCAAATATTATTTAAAAATGAAAAATGATGAGGAAGATGGGCGGAGCAACATGGCGGCGAGGAGACGCTGCGAGTAAGATCTCCCATTAAAAAAAGTTAATAGGGAGGAAAAGCGGCAGGTCCCAGTGAGAACTGAGACAGGGAAGATAAATGGACGACTCCAGCAAACTGCCCGAAGAAGAAAGTTGCCATAAAAGAGGACGAGAAGGGAGGGAAGCGCAGAACCCTGCTCCCCTCCCCCGCCCACAGAGGCGGCACTCTCCGACCGGCAGAGACGAGGGAAACAACAAACCAAAACGCCCAACAAGAAAAACGGATGCAGCAAGTGGGACTGTGAGTGGAAAGGAACTATTTCAGCCACCACACCCGTGAACGGGAGCTGAGGCGAACCCTGCAGGATCCGCCGCGGAGGTGAGCTCCAGGCGCCAGTAAAGAGAGCCCCGCCCACCAGGAGGAGCCCAGCACCAGCACACAGCCCCGGCCGCCGGTAAGCTTGCACGAAAGCGGCGCTCGGATTGCAGCTGCCCAGGGCCCTGCGCCTGCGACCTAGGCTTGCGGGGAGACGGCGGAGGCCCTCCCTGAGTGAGCAGGAACAAGGTGCCCAGGCAGGGGAGCGGGATTCAAAAGGCGCCATTCCATTCCCGCGCCACTGATCTGGGCTACAGCCCGCGTCCTGGAACTGAGGGCTTTGGAACTGAGACCCGGGCGGAGGCCCTCCCTGAGTGAGCAGGAACAAGGCGCCCAGGCAGGGAGCGGGATTCAAAAGGCGCCATTCCCACGCCACTGATCTGGGCTACAGCCCGCGTCCTGGAACTGAGGGCTTTGGAACTGAGACCCGGGCGGAGGCCCTCCCTGAGTGAGCAGGAACAAGGCGCCCAGGCAGGGGAGCGGGATTCAAAAGGCGCCATTCCCACGCCACTGATCTGGGCTACAGCCCGCGTCCTGGAACTGAGGGCTTTGGAACTGAGACCTGGGGCACGAAATTAGGGGCGTGGGTTCCCCACGACGGTGGGGCACAAGGCAGACACAGCACCCAAAGCCGTTGAGTTGTACCCTACCATCCCCGATCTGCTCCCTGTCCCACGGGGTGGAAAATCAGCTCCCCAAGGGCTCTAGGAGAGATCTCTGGTGCCACCTAGCGACTTGACCCCAGCACAGGCTACTGAAGGAGCTAGTGGCCAGCTGGGGAGTTAGCCCACACCGGGCCCCTTCTGAACAAGTAGTCTGAGCCCACAGGGAGAGCGAGCACCCACAGCCGGGGCAGACCAGGCGCGCAGAATAGTGTGCCTGAGACCAGAAGCGCAGGGAGTGTGTCCCACATCACCATTTTAGAACAGGGACATTTCTTCAGTAAAGACTACCTGCAGAAGGCTTCCTCAGGAGCCAGAGGTGAGCGGGGGAAGTTCGCCCACGCCAGACCCCCTCTGGCCTGCAGTCCAAGCCCAGAGGGGAGCAGGAACCCACCGCCGGGGCAGACCAGGCGCACAGGGGAGTGTGTCCCCACATCGGCATTTTAGAACAGGGACTTTCTCCAGTAAAGGCTGCTTGAAACTGACAGATGACTCCTGGAAGAACCAGAGGGGAACAGAGAAGCCCACCCAAGATGCCGGCAAGTCCCAACAACACAGTGTCCCAACGCATACGGCAAATTAGAAAACAGACAGTAGGGAGGAGAAGAACCACACGCAACCTAGCAACTCTCCAGAGAAAAAGCACACCACAAAAAGAAAGCCAGCCCCCAGACTGCAACGACAATAACTTGGAAGAATTTCTGAGCCTTCCAGAAAGAGAATTTAAAATTGCCGTGATTAAAAAACTGACAGAAGTCATAAAGGAAAACAATGATAAGGGAAAAATAATCAACGATCAGAAGAATGCAATTGAGTCCCTAGAGAGGGAAAACAATGGTCAGAAGAAAGAAATTGAGTCCCTAAAGAGGGAAGTAAAAGAAATGCAGGAGATCAAAGAATTAATGGAAGAACTAAAGAATTCTGGGAAAAGCAATGAAAGCAGAAGAGATGAAATGGAAGAACGAATAAGTAATCTTGAAAACACAGAAATAAAAAGAACCAAAACAGAGAAGGAAAGAGAAGTACGAAGGAAAAGAACGAAGAAAGACTTTGGGAACTATCGGACTCCATGAGGAAAGGAAATATAAGAGTTATAGGAATACCAGAAGGAGAGGAGAGAGATGTAGGAACAGAGAAAATATTCAAAGAGATAATTGAAGAGAACTTCCCAAATGTGAAGAAGGAGCTGAAAATTGATATACAAGAAGCAAGAAGAACACCAAACTTCCACGACGAAAGGAAAAATACAGCAAGACACATAATAGTAAAGCTCCCAAGAATCCAGGACAAGGAAAAAATAATGAAGCTGGCAAGAGGGAAGAAACAGATAACATTCAAAGGAAAACCAATCAGGCTGACATCAGACTTCTCCGAAGAAACACTACGGGCAAGGAGAGAGTGGAGGGACATAGTCAACAGACTCCAAGAAAACAGATGCCAACCAAGAATACTCTATCCCGCAAAGCTCTCCTTCCTCTTTGAAGAAAGAATATGGACCTTCCCAGACAAACAGAAACTCCGGAATTTCATTGCAACTAAACCCCCACTCCAAAAAATACTACAAGGAGTTCTAAAGCCAGAACCTCAGAGCGACGAATAACAATGAAAGAAGGCCAAAAAAAAAAAAAAGTTATTAAAAGAATAAATAAATAAAATCAAAGGAAAGACAAACACAATGGCAAATACAGATGTTACATATCAATATTAACTCTAAATGTAAATGGACTAAACTCTTCAATAAAAAGACACAGAGTTGCAGCCTGGATTAAGAAACAAAACCCAACCTTTTGCTGTCTCCAGGAAACACATTTAGCTACAAAAGATAAAAATAGGCTCAAAGTTAAAGGATGGAAAACAATCCTACAAGCAAATGGACCAAAAAAGAAAGCAGGAACAGCTATACTTATATCAGATAAAACAGATTTCAAACTCAAAAAGATAAAAAGAGACCCCAATGGTCACTACATTATGATCAAGGGGACAATACTTCAAGAAGAAATAACACTCATTAACATATACTCACCAAACGAAGGAGCACCAAAATATATCAGACAACTGTTGTCCTCTCTGAAAACAGACATCAGAGAAAACACATACGTAGTGGGAGACTTCAACACACCACTATCAACAATGGATAGATCAACAAGACAAAAAATAAGTAAAGAAACCAAAGCTCTAAATAAAGACCTAGAGCAATTGGGCTTAACAGACATCTATAGAACACTAAACCCAAAAAAACGGAGTACACATTTTTCTCAAGCGCACACGGATCATTCTCCAGGATCGATCACATACTGGGGCACAAGACAAACATCAACAGATACACCAAGATTGAAATCATATCAACCATCTTTTCTGACCATGAAGGCATCAAACTAGAAATAAACCATAAAAAGAAGGCAAGGAACTTTCCTACCTCATGGAGATTAAAAACCACACTACTGGAAGACCATTGGACTAATGAGGAGATCAAAGAAGAAATTAAAAAATTTTTTGAATTGAACGACAAGGAGGACACCAATATCCTAAATGTATGGGATGCAGCAAAAGCAGTAATAAGAGGAAAATATATAGCAATAGAAGCTCACATCAAGAAACAAGAAAGAACGCAAAGAAACAACCTAATCTCGAAGCTCAAAGATCTAGAAAAAGAACAACAAAAAACCCCAAAACCAGTAGAAGAAAAGAAATAATAAAAACCAAAGCAGAAATAAATGAAATTGAAACTAAAAAAACAATCCAAAAGATCAATGAAACCAAAAGCTGGTTCTTTGAAAAAATCAATAAAATAGACAAACCCCTAGCCAGGCTCACAAAGGAAAAAAGGGAGAAAGCACAAATAAACAGGATCATCAATGAAAGAGGAGAAATCACAACGGACACAGCAGAAATCAAAAGAATAATCAGTAACTACTATGAACAGTTATATGGAAACAAGTTTAACAATCTAGAGGAGATGGACAAATTCCTACAACTCTACAATCACCCAAAGCTAGATAAAGAAGAAATAGAACACCTAAACAGACCAATTACAATTAGCGAAATTGAAATGGTAATCAAAAACCTCCCCAAAAACAAAAGCCCAGGACCTGATGGATTTACAAATGAATTCTACCAAACATTCAGAGACGAATTAGTGCCTATCCTTCACAAACTCTTCCAAAAAATTGAGAAGGAAGGGACAATACCAAACACGTTCTATGAAGCCAACATTACACTAATACCAAAACCGAACAAGGACAACACAAAAAAGGAAAACTACAGGCCAATCTCCCTAATGAACACTGATGCAAAAATCCTCAATAAAATTTTAGCTATCAGAATCCAACAATGTATCCATAAGATAATTCACCACGACCAAGTTGGATTCATTCCAGGGGCACAAGGATGGTTTAACATCCAAAAATCAATCAACGTTATCCAACACATCAACAAAAAGAAATATAAAAACCATATGATAATATCAATAGATGCTGAGAAAGCTTTCGACAAAGTGCAACACCCATTCATGATAAAAGCCCTTGAAGTTCTTGGGATACAAGGAACATACCTCAACATCATAAAGGCCATCTATGACAAGCCAACAGCCAGTATCATTCTCAATGGTGAAAAGCTGAAAGCAATTCCATTAAGATCTGGAACAAGACAAGGATGTCCACTCTCACCATTGCTTTTCAATATAATACTGGAAGTCCTAGCCAGGGCAATAAGACAAGAGAAAGACATCCAAGGAATCCAAATAGGAAAAGAAGAAGTCAAACTATCACTATTTGCAGACGATATGATATTATACATAGAGAACCCCAAAAACTCCACAGAAAAGCTAATTCAACTCATCAATCAGTTCAGTAAAGTGGCAGGATACAAAATCAACACGCAAAAGTCAGTAGCCTTCCTATACACAAACAATAAATCTGAAGAAGAAGAAATCGAAAAGACCATCCCTTTTGTTATTGAAACAAAAAAAATCAAATATTTGGGAATAAATCTAACAAAAGAGGTAAAGGACCTATACAAAGAAAACTATAAAACACTGTTAAAAGAAATAGAAGAAGACACAAAGAAATGGAGAGACATCCCCTGCTCATGGATTGGAAGAATAAACATTATTAAAATGGCCATCCTTCCAAAAGCAATATACAGATTCAATGCTATTCCAATCAAAATTTCAATGTCATTCTTCAAAGAAATAGAAAAATTATTGATGAAATTCATATGGAATCACAAAAAACCCCGAATAGCCAAAGCTCTCCTGAAAAAAAAAGAAGGGAATGGAGGCATCAGACTCTCAGACTTCAAACTATACTACAAAGCCATAATCATCAAAACTGCATGGTATTGGAACAAGAACAGACATACAGACCAATGGAATCGAATAGAAAATCCAGAAATAAACCCACAGATTTATGGTCAACTAATCTTTGACAAAGGAGCAAAGACTATGCATTGGAGCAAAGAAAGTTTGTTCAATAAATGGTGCTGGGAAAACTGGGTCGCTACATGCAAAAGAATGAAGCTTGACCACCACCTCACACCATACACAAAAATCAACTCAAAATGGATTAAAGAACTAGACATAAGACCTGAAACCATAAAATATATAGAAGGAAATATAGGCGAAACACTACGTGATTTGCACATCAAAGACATCTTTACAGACACATCACCCAAAGCAGTGATAGTGAAGGCAAAGATAAACAGCTGGGACTATATCAAATTAAAGAGCTTTTGCACAGCAAAAGAGACAATAACAAAAACAAAGAGAAACCCCACCAACTGGGAGAACATTTTTGCACCCAACACTAATGATAAAGGACTGATCACAAAAATCTGCAAAGAGCTGATGAGACTCAACAACAACAAAGAAAATAATCCAGTCAAAAAATGGGCAGAAGAGCTTAAAAGAAACTTCTCTGAAGAGGAAATGCAAATGGCCAACAGGCATATGAAAAAATGTTCAACATCACTTGTCATCAGGGAAATGCAAATCAAAACTACCATGAGATACCATCTTACACCAGTGAGAATGGCACATATTAAAAAAACTAGCAACAACAAATGTTGGCGAGGGTGTGGAGAAAAAGGAACTCTTCTGCACTGTTGGTGGGAGTGCAAACTGGTCCAACCACTGTGGAAAGCTGTGTGGAGATTTCTGGACCTACTAAACATAGAGCTTCCATATGACCCAGCAATTCCACTCCTAGGTATTTACCCAAAGGACACAGAAACATCAATTCCAAAGAACACCTGCACCCCTATGTTTATAGCAGCACTGTTTACAATAGCTAAGCTTTGGAAACAACCCAAATGCCCAAAAATAGATGACTGGATCAAGAAGATGTGGTACATATATACCATGGAATATTACTCAGCATTCAAAAAGATAAACACATGCAATTTGCTGCAACATGGATGGCGCTGGAAGGGATCATGCTCAGCGAAATAAGCCAAAAAGAAAAAGAAAAATACCGGATGGTCTCACTCATAGCAGGAATCTAGAAAACTTAAATAATGGACCAGGAAAATGAAAAACTATAAGAAAGTGAAAATCAAAATCAACAAAAAACTATGAACCAGAGACACTTTTAGGGGGGCGGGGGCGGGAGGGGAGGGATTGGGGTCAGAATGGGGGGCGGCAATTGTATGGGGAATATAACAATAAAATTTATAAAAAAAAAAAAAATGAAAAATGATGAAAAAAATTAAAAAATAAAATTAAATAAAATAGAGTGATTATTGATATATGAGGATTTGTATTGCTATTTTGCCTTTAGTTCTGGATCTGTCTACTTTCTTATTAAGTATTTTATTTAATTGTCATTGTCTTTGATTTAGATAGGGGAGCCCCTTTCAACATTTCTTATAGTGGAGGTCTGGTAGTGGCTAATTTCCTCAGGTTCTATTTTTCTTGGAAGACCTTTATTTCTCCCTCAGACATGAAGGGAGCGATGTAGTATATAGTGTGCTAGGATGGCAATTTTGTTGTTGAGTGTTTTGGATACTTCATTTCATGGGGTTTTCTTTGAGAAGTCTGATGACACTGTGATAGGATTTCTTTTGTAGTTTACCTGTTTATTTTCCTTGCCACTTGATATTTTCACAACTATGCATCTTGGTGTAGGTCTCATCACATTTAGATAGGCAGATATTTTTAGCATGATAAACTTGTTTGTTTAGTTCCTTCCCCAGATTTGGGGGCCTTTCCTGCCTTGATTCTTTGAATAATCTGTTTCCTTATCTCTTTCTTCCTCTTCTGGGATGTCCATTATCCCCTGCTGCCTTTCCTAATGAGTCATATAGGTCTCAAAGTTTTTCTTTATTTTTTTATTCATATTTCTCTTTCCTCTTCTATCTGTGTGCTTTGTGCATTATGATACTCAAGATCACTAATTCAGTCCTCCAGCTAGTCTAGTCAACTTCTATAGCTTCTGAAGGTTTTTTTTTTTTCTCTTCTACTGATGATCTGTTTGCTTCCAACAACTCCCTTATTTCTTAAGTCTTTAATTTCTAATTTCTGTTTGTTGATTGTATTTCTACTCATATTCATTCATCTTTCTGCATTTATTTCATTTCTTTGAGTTTCTACATCATGGCTATTTTGCCTTCTCTCATAGGAAGATTAAATATTCCTTATTTTGGACTGGTTCCTGGAAAATTGTTCCTATCTTGTAGTCATATTTCCTTGAGGTCTCAATTTGCCATATGTTGTGTGGTTTTTGTCTCCCCATTTTGCTGTTTTCAAACTACTCCCCAGGGATTCTGTACTCTCTGGTCATAGCAAGTTGGAGCTTCAACTCTAAGAAAGTATGTTGTGGGGACAAGTGTACAACTCCTGACTCCAGACACTGGTCATCAGCAAACAGGATATCCTATTTTTGCAGGGTGTGTTCACTGTGTTTACTCATAGTTTCTAACTACAAACTCTTGTTGAAGGCCCACATGTCATTCTTTAGGATAGGAATGGATGACTTCCTGGCTTTTTGAGGCTTGTGATTTAGAAGTCACCTACAGAAAAGGCTATGAACAATCAGTTCAGACATCCTGTACTTTCCCATGGTGCCAGTATGCCGACACCAGAAACTCCATTTGTTCCAGGTCTGCAACTCCTATGACTCCCCAAGTAATCACAAAGTACCCACTGAGTAGACTATATTTACTGTGGCTACTTGTAGTTTCTGTCTATGCACAAGGGGGATGTGTATTTGATGACCTAAACTCTCAAAAGCCTGGAATGTAGGAATCCCCTGCTTAAAAAGCTGTGAATAATGTTTACAAGTCCTGCACTCTCCTTCTGTGTAGGGCAGCAAATATCAAAAATCATTCCAGGTTCAGGCCTGTGCCTCCCCTGAATCTCTCATGGACACAAAGAAACCCCTGGGTAGATCATATTCACTGTGTCACTGGCAGTTTCTTTCTGTGCACTCTGAGTGTGGGATAGGGGTTTTACGAGTGGAATGGGTGGATGGGTGGTGACCCATGCTGTCTGAAGCCCATGGTCTAGGAGTTCCCTGCTATTAAGGTTCTATGTAATATGCTCTGAGTTCCTGCATTCAGCCACTATTTAGAGAAACAAGCACCAGAAATCTCATTAGTTCCAGGCTTATAACTTGACTGACTATCCAAAGCAGGTTTAAAAATCCTGCTGGCATTAATGTCCTATGAGACAGTGACAGTGAGCCCAAGAGATTCAGGGTTCAGGGAAGGAGATGAGGTTGAAACAGGTGATTTTAGGGAGCAAAGGTGTTCTGTGTGACAGAGTTCTGGGGAGAAGGACATGAAGCCTACATACAACCCTCTGACAGTACACACAGGAGTGACCCCAACTGCACACTGTGGGCTTCAGCTGATAAGGAGATATTACAGGCATGACACTGTCCTGAAGAGAAGGAATGGCAGGGCCTGACTGACTGCAGGTGAGCTGTGTGCCATGTGGCCCAGAGTGGCCTGAGCCCTGGGCCCCATCCACCTGCCCCTTTTCCACTGCACAGAGTGAGCAACATGTGTTCTCTCTATGCATGAACAGAGCAAGGGTGGAGAGGGGTGGCTAGCACCCACTGGCTGCCCCTCCCCCAGGCCAACTGTGATGAGCCCTGTTGCCAGGCACCTGTTTGTTTTGGAGACAGAACCTTCCACTGTGTTCTTTGTGATCTGTGAGGCCCACAGTTGGCATGGCAGTTGGTGGCCAAGCACTGATAGCCTGTGGTGATGGCCATGTATGTCCTGAGGCTGCTGCAGCAGCTGTGGGCTGACCTGCTGGTGCTACTTGACTGCGTTGCACAGGTTCCAGGAATCCTGAAAGCAGCCTGGCAGTTACTCTTTATTTTGCCCTGTTGGGCTTTACATTCAAAATCAAACAGATTTTGAGCAGAGGGCAAGGGCCTTCGGAAACTCAGTCCTCTTTTGAGAACCCTGGGCAAGGTCCTAAGACCCGCCAGGAGACAGCCATCCCTGAAGCCCTCCAGGAACCAGACGCGGAGCCCACTCCTCCCAAAGTACCAACCATAAACTTGGGCGTACTGAAACTGACTCTGGGAATCCTCGGCCTCCAAAATCGGAAGGCTCAACCTCAAGCCGTGACCGCCTACTTTGACGGCCAGATACAGAGGCTTCAGGGGCAGCTTCAGGAGGAGCTGGAGTCATACCATCAAAGAGTCCTGGCGCTGGAGAGCTGGAGAGTGGAGGAGGAGCAGCAGCACCTGACCATAGTAAAGCTGCTGCTCAGCACCTGCTAGGACCTGGACTCCACTCCTCAGGCCCGGGACCTGTACAAGAACATCATCCACACCCAGACCACAGCCATGCGGAGAGCCACTGCCAGCCACCTGAGAGAGCTCCGCTGCTGTGAGCAGAGGGCTCAGGAGAGCAAGGAGGCTGCCATGGCCAAGCAGACGGAGCTCCAGAAGCTCAGAATGAGCAGTGGACTCCTCAGGCAGGAGCCATCCACCTCAGACGGAACACCAAATACCATCTTTTCCCACATGAGCCTGGTGCTCCTGGGGCTCCTTCCTAGAGACCCTGCGCAGCCAGGGGCTTTCCTTGGTCCAGCTGTGGTGGGGCCTGGGAGTGGGGTCCTCTCTAGCTACTGACACCGCATCCTGAGCTGTCTCCCCCACTCACATTGAATGCCCCATAGATGCCTCACCTCATAATATCTAGTATAGTTTGGTAGTTTAAGATTGTATTTTAAGGGCCTCCCTGGTGGCACAGCGGTTGAGCGCTGGGCTGCGAAGCTGCCAGCAGCCTCTGCAGCGCGAGTTCAATCCCTGGCCACTGGGCAAGGGTCCCACATGGCACCCAGACCTCTCCTGCCACCTACTGCTCCCCTCAGCAGTGTACTTTGTCAGTCTGCCTGTTCTACTCTGGCTCTGGTGAATTCTCTCACCCTCCCGCGCTTCTGACTGTACCATTGCTTGTATAAATAAATAAATAAATCTTAAAAAAATTGTATTTTAAATAAAAATTTTTGATCATTAAAAAAATAAAAATAAAAAAGTCCTTGTCCAAGCAGTCAAAAATGTTAATTATATTAAGTGTTTAAAGGATGTAGTTTGTATTCCTTGAAAATTTTTACATTTACTGAGACTTGTTTTATGGCCTAGATAATGAACTATCTAAAGGTTACCTGCGTACCAGCAGAAAATAAGTATATTCTGCTGTTGTTTGGTGGAGGGTTATAAAAATACCAAAAAAAACTATATCTTTACCAATTTTTACCTTTCCAATCTATTTGTGAGAATGTAAAATTGACCTATCTGACTATAATTGTGAATGCCTTTATTTTTCTATAGTTCAACAGGATTTTTCCTTAATATAATAAGAAGTTTTGTTATCAGGTGACAACTATTTGGGGTTGCTATATCATCTTAATGTATTGCATCATCTTTATGAAACAGATTTGTTTCGTTGTGATTACATTTTTGCTCTGAAATCTAATTTATCTAAATATATAGCCATTCCAGCTTTCTTTTGGATAGTGCTAGCACTGGGCATCTGTTTCTATCCATTTGCTTTTAATCTATTTACATGTTTGTACTTAAATTGTGTCTCCTGTAATTATCATATAGGTCTGACTTACCTTTATATTCAATTAGACCAATGTTTTCTGATAATTGTATACAAAGAACAATTACATTTAATGTAACTACTAATATGGTCGGATATAAGTCTAAAAAAAGAGCTTATATTTGAATGTTTTATTTGGTAGTCACGTTAGATGGATGACATGTGTGGCACACTCTGAGTCCTATTCCTATTTTCTGGAGAAGGGTTGGCCCTTGAGATGGAGTGGGGTCTGGCTCAAATTGAACTGACTCAAATTCCCTGACTCCTATGGATTGTGACAGATTTTACAAGCTATGGTATAAGTATTCATGCTAAGTGAAGAAGATATGATAAGTACAATCTTTTAGATTTCATTGATCAGCTGTGACAAATGAAAGAAATGATTAAAGAAGTTTTACCTCTGCCCCTGCCCCCCCCCCAAAATAAAAATAAAAATCCCGATGGGAAAATTGGATTCAGTGTTGCCACCCACAACTTTGTTTACTCTGGGTGTGGGCCAAAGGTCATGTAGGGAGTAAGGATAGATGACTTCCCCGGTTCCCCCCTGCATGCACAGATAACGCTGAGGGTGTGGAGATTGCATAGGGGATAGAACAGTGGTTCTGCCCACAGCCAAAACTAGACACAAACTGCCTGGGTATCCTTGAACAGTTAAACAAGCTATGATCTTACAGAGATGTATGAGTTCTCCTTCCCAGTCCAGGGCCATAGGATAGTCCAGGGACCTTGTGGGGGGAAAGGCATATATCCCTTGTGCTGAACTGTCACCATTCTTGACTTGTGTTTAATGTAAGTGGATATATGGTAATAATTTCTTTCTTTCCCATCATGATTTTATTTTCTGAAAGGGGAATTTCATATTTTAGTATTTTCTATTCACCAAAAGAGGTGGAAAACTCTAAAATGAAGTAAAGTATGCCCTGCCCTCTCCTTAGTTGAAGCCCCTCTGTGATTTAGAGTCCTTTCACCAAGGTATGTGCCCTTTTTACATCTAGACTGACTGTTTCTATATCTTATGTAACAAGATGAAGCGCATATTGCAACTTATGCAAAAAGGTTTAGATTTGTTAAGAGGATTACATTTTTGTGAACTGGTTTTATATTCTGACCTTTAGTGTTTCTTGCTATTTATGAAATGATATTATATTGATTTTAGGGTACAGGAGATACTGACTGTCATTTTAAAATTAAGAAGAATTTGGAAAATGCATCAGTAAGCCTGGAATCTATGAAGAACCCAGGGCTGTTTGTTGGACTTCAGTCAGATGGACAGGCAAAACCTGTTATTTATACCAAGAACGGGAATGTTTTCTTCTATCCAAAAGTCATCAAATGTATGTTTACTCTGAAATACTTCCAGTTTGACTTACTTTGTAATTATTTGCAGTGTCTGATAATTTTATTGCATTTTTTTTTTTTGAAATATATTTTTTTTAAGATTTATTTATTTATTTATACAAGCACTGGGTACAGTCAGAAGCGCGGGAGGGTGAGAGAATTCACCAGAGCCAGAGCCGGGAGCAGAGCAGGCAGAAGGACCGAAGTACACTGCTGAGGGGAGCAGCGGGCGGCAGGAGAGGTCTGCGCGCCATGCGGGACCCTCCTCTGGTGGCCAGGGAGCAGTCGGGGATTGAACCGGCACCGCACAGGCTGTGGGCAGCTTCGCAACCCAGCGCTCAACCATTGCGCCACCAGGGAGGCCCGTTATTGCATTTTTTAATAAGTAAATCTCTGCTATTAGGCTTTTCTGTTATTGTTATTCTAAAAGCAGTGGGGAAAAAACTATGATGAAGACAACTTACCTCAAATTCTCAAATGTCTTATGTATTGTTGCTATATCAAATAAGATATTTTATAGTTTTTACAATTGTATGTGTGCAAATATGTGTGTTCAAATGTGTGTGCATTCATGTGTGTGTGAATATCTGTGAGTGTGCATATGTATTTTCTTAATAAAGGATATCTTCAGATATACTGAGAGGGCATGGAGCTGTTAGAACCATTCCCAGTTCCACTGCTGTCAATTTTTGATGCTCAGTGTATAAAAGGATATAGAAAAAAAATGAAATCTGAATTAAAAATAGCATTTGGGGCCTCCCCTGGTGGCACAGCGGTTGAGTGCTGCACTGCAAAGATGCCTGCAGCCTCTGCAGCACTGGTTCGATCCCCGGCCACAGGCAAGGGTCCCACATGGTGCAACAGACCTCTCCTGCCCTCAGCAGTGTATTTTGTCAGTCTGCCTTTTCTGTTCCCCGCTCTGGCTCTGGTGAATTCTCTCACCCTCTCATGCTTCTGACTGTACCCAGTGCTTGTATAAATAAATAAGTAAATCTTTTAAAAAAAATAAAAATAGCATTTGGAAAAAAATGTGTTAAGTATGGGACAGAAATGTGAATATATTGAAACTGGTAATTTTATATCTAAGTTCAGGTTTTCTAGAAAATTGAAGTAAGGACTTTAAGTAATTTGAACTTAGTTGCTTGAACACAAAAGTTTATATGTGAATTACATTGTCTTATTAAATTATCGCCCAAATTGGATTGTTAATTTAATTTTTTAAGATTTGCATAATTTTCTTAGTCTGATCCATTTATTTTTTTTTAAATCAAAGTCTACCTATACTATATATGGATATATATATAGCATTCCCTAGGCTACTTTGTTTGTGTATAAATATATATAATATTCTGCATATAAATAGATATAAAATTCTGTTGGGTTATACATGTATATAAAATTCATATGTAGGGTTACATATATATGTAAGCATGTGTGTACATATATGTTTATATGTCTATATGTGTGTATATATATATATATATATGCACACACATAATTTATTGCCACCTAATACCACTACTCTCTTCAACCTCTGTTTTTCCACAGGCTGGCACAGAATGGCAGTCCTACTCAATCAAATGGGTATGCCATCTGTCTCTGTAGTTCTGAAAGGAAACAGATGACATGAGAAAGTAGAAAGACATAGGGTGGGGTAGAAGAAAAAGCAGTGACAAATAACGAGCAAGGGACAGCAGCCATGCTAGAAGGCACAGGAAGAAAGAAATAATACAAAGGAAGGGGAAGTTAAGAAAAGATGAGAAGAGACAGCAGTAAAAATAAGTTGTGGAACTACGTAAGAGATAATAAAAAGCTAAGTTTGCCAACCTAAGGTATTGGCACCAGTAGAAAAAAAAAATGGAAAATCATTATCTTTTTATAGGCTTTTAGCAGTTCAGTTCTGTTACTAGAAAATAAATTATTTATTTATTTTCTTCTCCACTTACCAGCTGTATAATCTTCATTAAGCCAACTAACATTGGATAGCTATGGTTTCTAAGTCCACGGCACTGGAATAACAGTAATATCTTCCTTATTTTCCCAGTAGATCTGTTAGGGATCAAAAGTCAGAACTTCTAAAATTCTTGAGAATTCCTATAGTGGTAAGAGCATTAGGAGTGTCTTTTGTTACATTGAGACAACTCTGGGTGGGCTCCTAGCCCGAGTTGGTTACTGGAAAGACCAAACCTTGATTAGAGACTTGGAACTTTCAACCCATGCCCATTTTTCAGAGGAAGAGAGGGAATGGACATGTAATTAATAATTGATCATACCTATATTAGGAAGACTCTGTAAAATCCTAGTAGTGTGAGGTTTGTGGAGTTTCCAGATCAGTGAACACTTTCCGGTACCAGGCAGGTGACATCCTCAGTTCCACAGGGACATAAGCTCCTGTGCTCATGACCCTTCCAGACTTCACCTTAAGTGTCCCTTCATCTGACTTTTCATCTATCTTTGTCATTTCCTTTACTATCTTATAATAAACTGGCAAATATAAGCAAAGGTTTCCCTGAGTTCTGTGAACTCCTCTAACAAATTATTCAAATATTATGGAAGGGTTCTGGGAACTTCTCTTTTATTTATATATTTATTTATTTAATTTTATTTTTATTTCCCCATACAATTGCAACCCCCTTATTTTCACCCCAATCCCTCCTTTCCCTGCCGCGCCCCCCCCCATATTGTGTCTCTGGTTCATAGTTGTTTGTTGATTTTGATTTTTTTTTTCTTATAGCTATTCTTTTTCCTGGTCCTTTATTTAGGTTTTCTAGATACCTGCTATGAGTGAGACCATCTGGTATTTTTCTTTTTCTTTCTGACTTATTTCGCTGAGCATGATCCCTTCTAGCTCCATTCATGTTGCTGCAAATTGCATGTGTTTATCTTTTTGGAATGCTAAGTAATATTCCATTGTGTATATGTAGCACATCTTCTTGATCCAGTCATCTATTTTTTTGGCATTTGGGTTATTTCCATAGCTTAACTATTGTAAATAGTGCTGCTATAAACATAGGGGTGCAGGTGCTCTTTGGAATTAATGTTTCTGTGTCCTTTGGGTAAATACCTAATAGTGGAATTGCTGGATCATATGGAAGCTCTATCTTTAGTAGGTTGAGGAATCTCTACACAGCTTTCCATAGTGGTTGAACCAGTTTGCAATCCCACCAGCAATGCAGGAGAGTTCCTTTCTCTCCACATCCTCGCCAACATTTGTTGTTGCTAGTTTTTTTAATATGTGCCATTCTCACTGGTGTAGATGGTATCTCACTGTAGTTTTGATTTGCATGTCCCTGATTGCAAGTGATGTTGAACATTTTTTCATATGCCTGTTGGCCATTTGTATTTCCTCTTTGGAGAAGTTTCTTTTTAGCTCTTGTGCCCATTTTTTGACTGGATTATTTTCTTTGTTTTTGTTGAGTCTCATCAGCTCTTTGTAGATTTTTGTGATCAGTCCTTTATCATTAGTGTTGTGTGCAAAAATGTTCTCCCAGTCGGTGGAGTTTCTCTTTGTTTTTGTTATTGTCTCTTTTGCTGTGCAGAAGCTCTTTAATTTGGTGTAGTCCCAGCTGTTTATCTTTGCCTTCACTATCACTGCTTTGGGTGATGTGTCTATAAAGATGTCTTTGAGATGCATGTCATGTAGTGTTTTGCCTATATTTCCTTCTATATATTTTATGGTTTCAGGTCTTATGTCTAGTTCTTTAATCCATTTTGAGTTGATTTTTGTGCATGGTGTGAGGTAATAGTCAAGTTTCATTCTTTTGCATGTAGCGACCCAGTTTTCCCAGCACCATTTATTGAATAAACTTTCTTTGCTCCAATGCATATTCTTTGCTCCTTTGTCAAAGAGTAGTTGACCATAAATCTGTGGGTTTATTTCTGGATTTTCTATTTGATTCCATTGGTCTGTGTGTCTGTTCTTGTTCCAATACAATGCAGTTTTGATGATTATGGCTTTGTAGTATAGTTTGAAATCTGGGAGTGTGATGCCTCCATTCCCTTCTTTTTTTTTTTTTCAGGAGGGTTTTGGCTATTTAGGGTTTTTGGTGGCTCCATATGAATTTCATCAATATTTTTTCTATTTCTTTGAAGAATGACATTGAAACTTTAATTGGAATGGCATTGAATCTGTAGATTGCTTGTGGTAGGATGGCCATTTTGATAATGTTAATTTTTCCAATCCATGAACAGGTGATGTCTTTCCATTTCTTTGTGTCTACTTCTGTTTCTTTTAACAGTGTTTTATAGTTTTCTTTGTATAGGTCCTTTACTTCTTTTTTTAGGTTTATTCCCATATATTTGATTTTTTTGTTTCAATAATAAAAGGAATGATTTTCTTGATTTCTTCTTCTTCAGATTTATTGTTTGTTTATAGGAAGGCTACTGATTTTTGCGTGTTGATTTTGTATCCTGCCACTTTACTGAACTGATTGATTAGTTTAATTAGTTTTTCTGTGGAGTTTTTGGGGTTCTCTATGTATAGCATCATATCATCTGCAAATAGTGATAGTTTGACTTCTTCCTTGCCTATTTGGATTCCTTGTATGTCTTTCTCTTGTCTTATTGCTCTGGCTAGGACTTCCAGTTTTATGTTGAAAAGCAGTGGTGAGAGTGGACATCCTTTTCTTGTTCCAGATCTTAATGGGAATGCTTTCAGCTTTTAACCATTGTGAATGATATTGGCTGTGGGCTTGTCATATATGGCCTTTATGATGTTGAGGTATGTTCCTTGTATCCCGAGAATTTCAAGGGCCTTTATCATAAATGGGTGTTGTACTTTGTCAAATGCTTTCTCAGCATCTATGGATATTATCGTATTATTTTTATATTTCTTTTTGTTGATGTGTTGGATTACGTTGATTGATTTTTGGATGTTGAACCATCCTTGTGTCCCTGGAATAAATCCTACTTGGTCGTGGTGAATTATCTTATGGATGCATTGTTGGATTCTGTTGGCAAGTATTTTGTTGAGGGTTCTTGCATCAGTGTTCATTAGGGAGATTGGCCTGTAATTTTCTTTTTTTGTTGGGCTTTGGTATTAGTGTAATGTTGGCTTTGTAGAATGTATTTGATAGTTTTCCTTCTTTTTCAATTTTTTGAAAGAGTTTGTGTAGGATGTAGTGTAATTTGTGTAGGCACTAATTCACTACTGAACGTTTGATAGAATTCATTTGTGAAGCTGTCTGGGCTGTGGAACTTCTCTTTTATAGCTGAATGGTCAGAAACACAAAACAACCTTTACTTATGATAGACATCTGAAGTGGGGGACATTCTCATGGGACTGGGTTCTTAACCTGTGAGATCTAATGCAATCTCCAGGTAGATAGTTTCAAAATTGAGTTAACTTGTAGGGCACCCAACAAGTGTGGGGAAAAACCCCACACATTTGGTGACCAGAATTGTCATAAGTGAAGTATTTTGTGAGAAAGCAAAGGAAACACACAGTAGGTAAGACCAGGTTTTTTGAACTCAAACACATGCAAATGTCTATGCAAAATAGTTTGCCTTTGAGCTTTTAAAAATTACTGCCAATTTCCTTCCAAAACTTCCCACTGTAAAATCTGTGAAGTCTTTAATGGATATTAAGCAGAAAATTAGTAGATTTTGGTACCTAGTTATTTTTCACAAAAGTGAAGAATGAGGCACCAAAATGGATTTTCATTAAGCGTGGAGAATACATATTATGTTCAGTTGATAGAATATAACAAAACACTTTTTTTGAAGCTCAGTCTGCTAATACTGTCCTGTTGATAACTACTATGCTATTTAAATACTCCCCTGAAGTCCTTTCTGTCTACTGAGTTGAAAGTTATCTCGTGGCATTGAGTGGACTTTTTCTAACCATAGAATAGCATTTGCTCCTATTATGTCTTCAGGATGCAGCATAATGCCTGATTCAAAAGAGATTGTTCAACAAATGAATGCCATTGTATAAAGTGAGTAAGATGAGAGTTCATGAGTTCATGTCAAGAATGTCTGGATTTTATTTTCCTCTGCCAGCAGTATGTCCCTAATTTATATTAATTAACATATCTACACCCCTGTTTTGTTATTTGTAAATTAGAATAATGACATTGCATTATAGTAAGAACTTTGTTAGAATCTGTGAACTTTTAAAATTCTGAGAAAACATATTTTGAACATATAATTGTGTGTAAATACAGTGAGTGGGCCCTCTGTATCCATAGGTTCTACATCTGTTGATTCAACCGAATACAGGTAGAAAATTTGTACTATGTAGTTAGATCTGTTCTGAACATTTATAGGCATTTGTCTTGGCATTGTTCCCTAAACAATACAGTATAACAATTACTTATATACTTATATTAGATATTATAAATAATTTAGATATGATTTAAAGTATATGAGATGATTTTAAGTTATAGCAAGCGCTTTGCTTTATTTTATGTAAGGAACTGGAGCATCCATGGATTTTGGTATCCATGGTGGGTGTGTGTGTGTCCTGGAACCAGCTCTTCTTGTGTATTGTAAGATGACTATATATGTAAGTGTGCATACGAGGTGGGAAGAAACTATAACTCTCTTTAGATTTTCAGAAGGATCAATAACTACAAAGTTTTAAGGAACTCATGGTTTTGTGAAGAGTATAAGTAGTAAGTAAGTAGTAGTAGTACATTCTGTTTAAGTAGTAGTAGTAGTACTACTTATAGTACTATAGTATAACTTATAGTAGTCCTCTAAATCATTTTATCAGTTTTTAGAATCTTTTCTAACTAGACTATTTATATTATAAACTGAAACTGCCTGATACCAAAAACAAATATTCCCTTTATGCTCTTCAGTTTCAAGTTGTTTTTTATTTCAGTGAGAGACAGAACATTCTAATTGCATAACTTTTTTTTTTTTTCACGTAGCATTTAAAGTTTTCTCACAGGGAAGCAAAATTGTAATTATCAGGACCCTTATCAATAAAAGGAAAGAGGTAGTGGTAAGAAGTAAATAGTAAGGTTGTATTTCAAGAGACTTCAGTGGAAACTTTCCTATGGGAAAGGTACTTGTCACTAAACATGCACCCTTGAATGCATGGCCTTGGCCTCCTTAGAAGCACCTGCCATGATGTGTCTTATATAGCATTTGGTCTAGCAAGACTCATCATCATGTGGAGGGTACTGCTCTATTCTGCCTATGACAATGCATCTCATTGACTAGGCATTCCCACCAAATAGTGTGAGACCAGGTACAGCAGAATAGAGAAGCAAAGGTGGTGTTTCAACTCACAGGCTCTGAGAGCCATATTTCCAGTGTTCACATGCTGGTTTGACCTCTTGCTTGCTGGGCACTCTTGCTGCACTTGAATCAAATGCACATCCTTTATAAAATGAAGTCAAAGAGTATGTTAACTCATGAGATGCTTACTGTGTCTGGTAATCAGTAATATTATAGTGCTATACAAGTATTTGTGGTTATGATGATTAAGTAAAGGATTTCACATTGTAAATCTTAGATATTTATTTATTGAAGAGTTTAAGGTTTACAGGAAAATTGAGGGAAAGGTGCAGAGATTTCCCAAATACTTCCTGCCCTAGGTATACATAACCTCCCACATCACCATGTCCCACCAGATGGTGCATTTGTTACAATTAATAAATCTATATCAATATGTTGTAATAATTTGAAGCTCATAGTTAATATTATATTTCACTTGGTATAATTTCTGAATGTTTGGACTAATGTATAATGACATGTATCCATCATTATGGAAAACACCGAATATTTTCACTGAGCTAATATACCTTACATTAATTGATTTTTGAATGTTGAGTCAGTTTTTCATACCTGGGGTACATCCCACTTGATCACATTTTGGTGTTCTTTTTATAGATTGTTAGATTCACTTTGAAAACATCTTGTTAATGATTTTTTGCATCTGTGTTTGTCAGAGTTATTGATCAACAGTTTTAATGTGATGCCTTCTTTCATTTTGGTATTGAGGTAATACTGATCTCATAGCATGAGTTCTGTTACTGTTCAATGAGATTATCAAGAATTGTTATGATTTCTTCCTCAAATGTTTAGAATTCTCTGGTAAACCTGTGGGCCTGATGCTTTCTATTTGAGAGATAAGTAATAAGTATTGTTTCAATTTCTTTAATAGATACAGGCCTATTCAGATTGACTGTTTTTTTCTGATGTGAGTTTTGGCAAATTGTGTTTTTTAAGGACTTGATCCAATTCATATAGGATATCAATTATGGGAATAGAGTTTTTTTATAGTATTTATTATCATTTTTAGTATTCATAGAATCTATAGTACTGTCTCCTTTTGCATTTTTAATGTTGTGTCCATTCCTGTATATTTTTTAGTATGACTAGAATGTTATCATTTTATTAATATTTTCAAAGAACCAGTTTTTGGTTTCATATTTTTTCTCTAATTTCATTTTAATTGGTTTCTATTCTAATTCTTCCTGCTCTATCTTTTACAATCTCAGTAGAGTTGATAGATTCTTGGAAGGCAAGAGATACCTTCTTATTGTCATTTGTTAATCACTCTGGAGGAAAAAAATTGGATAACTTCTCTGTGGTTTGTTTTCTTCACCTATAATTTGGTTAGGATTCGCTTTAATTTATTAACTTTGTATTGAGAATTTATAATAAAAATAATTTATTCCATTATTATTTAACTGTGATAGCTAGTTTTTTCAAAAAAACATTTTCATTCTTTCCTTCATGAATTTACATTCATAGTACTACAAACCATATCGGAGAAAGTGTGAAGAGATCAATTATTATACTGAGCCAATGGGGAAATTTCTTAATGGAATATCTGAATATATGGATTATTTGAAAGGTGTTCATTCCCGTTGTTCCATATAAAGTCCATATAATCAGATGACACTGTGCTTATTTAAAGAATATTGGATAGGGCCTCCCCGGTGGCGCAGTGGTTGAGCACTGGGTTGCGAAGTTGCCCGCAGCCTCTGCGGCGCCGGTTCGATCCCCGGCTGCTCCCCGGCCACCGGAGGAGGGTCCCACATGGCGCGCAGACCTCTCCTGCTGCCCGCTGCTCCCCTCAGCAGTGTACTTCGGTCCTTCTGCCTGCTCTGCTCCCTGCTCTGGCTCTGATGAATTCTCTCACCCTCCCGCGCTTCTGACTGTAACCAGTGCTTGTATAAATAAATAAAAATAAATCTTTAAAAAAATTAAAAAAAAAAATAAAGAATATTGGATAAATATAACTTGTGACTTTTCATTAACTTCAATGTACTATTATATTTTAACACATCTAGTTAACAGTGAACATGTCCAAATTTTGTAAGTTTTAAAACAGACTTAAATGATGCACAAAAATTTGCTTCCTCTTACTATAATTGCAGCTCAGTTTCATGCTATTAGCTAACTTCTGTATAGTAATCATGAGATTTAAGGTTTTAGTAACCTGAAAAAAATGCTGAAGATGTGGTTCAGGTGTTACTTTTTTACTATAATGAGAGCCTTTTTTTTTTTTTCAGGTTCGAGTCTTATGAAAGTTTTTATAAAAATATGCTTGGAAAGTCCTTTTTTGCTTCATAATATTCTGCTTAGATCATTCAGGTTTCAAAATCTGAATGACATACTATCATATACCCAATTCCTTAGATCCCAAATATATATATTATGAAAAAAGTATGTTTCAGATCGTAAACTTTATGGATTTAAAACACACATGCTATAGTAACATGACACATTGCTACAATGTAAGTTTTAGGTTGTTTTAAATGATTGGTATTTAATAAAACAAATGTTTTTAAATAGTTCACTTTGTAAAATTATACCTTTGTTCTTGTGGACCTTGATACTACTGAACTTTTGGATATAATAATACACTCTCTGAAGTGAACAAATTAGTCATTTCGTTCTAGCCTTATGTGTGATACATAGCTATTTCCAGCTGAACAATTCTGGTTCTTTTACTTTGATCACAGGTGTTATTTTTTTTTAAAATGAAATTAATACATTTTCACATTTTAGTAATTGTGAAACTGAAACAGAGTGCACTAGAAAGTGTCACTCAATTCAGAGTAAGTTGTTAATCCAATGGACGGTCACTTGGATTTTTGTGTCTCCATCTGTGACACTCTTGACCCCAAAGCAAAGTGGACGGTCTTTTACACAGAGGGGTAGGAGTTTTATGACCTTTTAGAAAATATCATCTAGACCCTGAAGTTCCTATAATTAATGCAACTCTTTGTGATTCAAAAAAAGATACTGACATCCTTTTTGAGTGTGATGTTTTATCTTGAGAAACCAGTGTAGGGAGCAAAGAGAGATGAGATATACTTATTTCCATTTCAATTTTTCTTAGGCTGACTTTGTGCTATGAGTTTCTATGTTGGTACATTGTTTTCTCTTCTGTGGTCCCTGAGGTATCTTATATCTGTTAAAGGATTCATTAATTTTTTTTTCCTCACCAAGTATTCATTTAACCCTCAGTAAACACATTTTTTTGTGTGTTTTCTGCTCTTCCTTCTACTATTTTTTAAAATTCCTTTATTAGCATCAATTCCACCAGATAAAGCACTTCATTGTAAAGGAACCATATGAGGAAACATATTTTATAGGACTCAGTATGAAAAAGCTTAATATTATTTGAAATTATATCCTCTAATGCTTGAAAGTTACAAATGACAATATGTTCATGGGTGGTTTTTTAGATACAACTTATGCTTAATAACTGTGTTGTCACTCTACATATCATTGTTTCAAATTCCTGTTAACTATACCTATAGGGTCATTATGCCTTCACATGTTAACGTATTTTATGAGTCATTTTAAGTTATTGATGGAAATTTTGGTATTAAGAGTTCATGATGATTATGATGATGAGCCAGACACCAATATGTTTTTTTTATTTCTGATGTAATTTCTAAAATATGATTATCACAATATGAATTGCTTCCATTTAAAAATGGTTTGATATGCCTGATTTTTACAGATGAAACAGAAAAAAACCTTAAACTTTGAAATCCTAAATGGAACATGTGAGCATATACTATAAAATTGGTATCATTACTTAACTGAGTTGGAGATACCTATTTCTGAACAACACTAAAATAATGTACTTATAAATAAAAGACAGAAAAACAGCTAATGATTTCATTATTTATAGACATTATTTCTTTGGTTCTCATATTTCATTAAGGTCATAAAAATTATTGTTTGAATGACATTGTAATCAGTTTACCCTTTTGGGAAGGACAAAATTACCAGGTTATCAAAGGAGTTTCCACTTAAGATCTACAGGGATAACATCTTGAATAAGTCATTTGATCCATACTGTGGTATTAAATTATTGCTTGTGAAAAGATCTTATGGAAATACCATACAAGAACAGCCTGCTGCGAAGAATGAAAAGTCATTTTCTGGTAACTATGTATTACAGAGCAAAGGAATTGACTAGGCATTGAAAGGAAAACAATAAAAAATGTAAACTTGCATAGTTGAACATATGTTGAGAAGAAACAAATGAATTTGAGAAGATGGTTTATTTTTAAATGTTAATTTCAGTTGGCAGAGAAAACCCAATGGGTATGTCTGCACCACCTAGTCAAGAGGAGGAAAAGATCATTGCATCAAAAACCCTGCAAGAAACACCACCAGAATCTGAGGCCAAGGGTCCCTTACTTTCTTCAGCTACAAGTAAGCAATGGCTTTTTTGTCATTCTTTTCTCATTTGTCTGCATTGCTTCTTTATGGCCACCTCAGGAAAAATACCAAAATGTTTTTATATTACAGGATACAATATACCACATGAACTTGCCTTTAAATTGTTATTTTGCTTTATTATGTTTCAGCCTTATAAAGAATACATATATTTTAAAATGTGTTTTATTTCTTTATCTTAAATTCAATGTTTACTCCCAGACAATGACTTGAAAAGAAGATAATATAAAATTATGACATTGTATTGTGCTATCACATACAAAATATTTTGTGAATATATTTTATAAATAACATCACATTTTTAACAAAGTCTAAGCAACAACAAAAATAATAATCTTTTTTCTTATATTAGGAAACAGACATGAATAAAATACTTCTGGCCTTGGTGGTTTGAATTTTTGGTGTCTATCCTTTAGTCTGCTTAATCTTTTTCTTGCTCTTAAGTTATCCTCTATCTTACTGGAGAGTATAATAGATGTATCTGACAAATCCTGTGGATCAGAGTCTAGTCATCTTTGGGTTAAATTAAATAGTAGGCCACTGTCTCTCAACCGTTTTTTTTTTTTGAAAGACCCATCTTGAAAGACAGATAAATTGTAATATTGCCTTTATAAAAGTGCTCTTTGAAAATTAGTTATTGGGTGTGCTCTCTTTTACTTTAGATAGTAATGGAAAATAAAAGTCTGTTACTGACAACCATGTGATAGTATCACATCAACCATAGGGAAAGAAATTATTAGCCTTTTGATTTTGCTGCACTGAACTAGACCCAAGTTTATATTTTCATGTCATGTCATGAAGTTATGGAGTAGTGACAAATTACACTGCATGAGAAACTTGTGCTTAGTTAAAATTTTTCATACAAGGGGAATTCGATCTTGTGTCAGGAAGTAATGGCAACTGAATCTGGTATGGTCATCTCAAGTAAAATTTGACTTGTTAAAAATAGCATGCCAGCTGAAATCTCTAGAAATAGATACTTTTCTATGAGTAGCAAAATATTTAGAGACAATCTCTCTATATAATGAAAATTTGTTCTTGTACGAATATTTTTTAAATGTTATTGTTAATTTTTTTAAAGTTTAAAGTGATACTTTTGATTAATTTGATACTTATAGATACTACAATGTGGTTACCATTGTGGCATTAGCTAACACCTCTAATACAGGAGGCAAAGTTGAGCTGCTTGTCCCCTGAGAACCAATAAGGTAGAAAAGGTTTGGTATAAGGAAATCACTTTTAAGCAGGTGCTGTGGACCTGAGAAAATGGTAGGCCAACTGTCCCCAAGAACTATCTTTGTCTTCTCAGTCTCAGCGAGGTGATTATATGGGGAATCTGGTTGGTTCATGTGGGCTGACTTGCTGGTATCTGTTGTTTTTCTCTTGGCAGTGTGCCTTGTCAAGGTCTTTATAAAATACCAGGTTTTTGCAGAGTTTGCTGTTCTGACAAGTGCCAGAACCAGCTAGTTTCTCCCAGGAGGCATTTATCATTAAGATATGAAAGTCCTTGGTTTTGTTGCCACCTGGATCCTGAAATACAATATGTGATAGAAATGTACTCTGACAAGGGGAATAATAAAGATCTATTTTCTTAGCAAGTTTGATGTTGCAATGCAATATTGTTGTTTATAGTCACTATACTATGCGTTAGATCTCCAGGCTTTATTTGTACACTACTTGTAAGTTTGTTCCCTTAAACATTTCTCCTATTCCATCCCTACCCCTTAACCACATCCTTGACAACCACCGTTTTATTTGTTTTTATGAGTTCAGTTTTCCCTTAGATTCTACATACATGTAGCATCATATATTGTTTTTGTCTGACTTAGCTCACATAATTTCCTCAAGGTCTATCCACAGTGTTACAGATGGCAGAATTTCTTTCTATCTCATGACTGAATAATACTCCATTGCATGTGGATGCAGCTATAAATTTGTTTAAAGTAACATGCCTTATAACATTCTGTAAGTTTCAGGTAGACATCATTATATTAAATCAATATTTGTAAAAACTACATAAAATTCACCACCATCCAATTCTATCCTTCACCATAAAATTGACCCCTTTTACCAGTTTTCCCACTCTTCATTCCCTATCCCTTCTGATAGCCACTAGTTTGATCTTTTTTTTACAGCAATAGTTTTATTTATTTATTTTATAGAGGCATGTTTTATTGATCTTTATCTTTGTTTTATTAAGTTCTTTTTCATTCGTTTAGTTTTTATTTCTTGTATACCACCTATGAGTGAAATCATGGTGTTTTGTTTCTCCATCATACTTATTTTACTTATTTTTAGGTCTACCCATGTTTTTGCATTACAGGAGTTCATGATTTTTTTTTTTTAATAACTGAGTAGCATTCCATTGCATACCATGTCTTCTTTATTGAGTGGTGTGTTTCTGGGCACATATGTTGTTTCAAGATCATGGCATTGCATATACCTCTGATAATCATTTTTTTCCAATTCATTTGGTTACATATGGAAAAGTGGATTTGGTAGATCAATAGTTTTAACAGTTTATTGAGGAACCTCCATGTTGTTTTACATAGTGGCTGAACCTGTTTACATTCCCACCAACAGTGTACAGGCATTCTCTTTTTTCCAATTTTTTTGCCCACACATGCTTTTTCTGTCTTTTTGATGATATCTATTCTCTCAGCTGTGAGGTGATTGATATCTCATTGGTTTAGATGATTAGTGATTTTAAGCACCTTTTCATGTACTTGTTTGATTATCAGTATATCTTCTTTGGAATATTATCTATTCAGATCTTCTCTACATTTTTAAATTGGATTTTTTTATTAAGTTGTGTGAGTTCTTTATATTTGTTGTATATTAGCATCTTATCAAATGCCATTGTTAATTTTTTCTTTTGTTTTTAATTGCAGAAATTTTTTTTGAGGTAACATTGGTTTATAACACTGTGATTTAATGATTATAGGCTCATATCTCTTCAGATGTATGTTATCACACTGTGCCCTCCACTCATAATCTTCTGTCAGAGTCCACTGGTCCCCTTCACCTATTGCTCCTCAACCTCTTCTTCTCTTAACCACAATTCTATAGTCTGATTTCTAGGGTTTGTTTTGTTTAGTTTTGTCTGTTCCATTGTTTTGGGCCTAGAGTCAGGAGTGCTTCCAAGAGGATTGCTGAGTGTCCTGATGTTGAGTAAGGTTCTGTGAGGCCCTGGCTGGGACATTGCTCTGCTTGGAGGCAATTGTAGCTGAGTGAAGAATGGGATGCACTTCCCGTGTGCAACTGGTGGCCCATGCTGAAAATCTGGGACTTTCAAGGCCCCGAATGGGGCTTGTGTCTGCTCCCAAGGTGCTGGTGGCTGAGCACTGTATGGGATGCACTTCCTGGTGTGGCCAGGGGCCTGCAGTGAAAAGCTAGGTCCTGCAAGGCCTCAATTGGGGCTTTTGTCTTTGTTCAGGGGTTTTGCATCTATGTTAATTAGGTCTGTTATTTTCTTTTTTTTTGTGATATTCTTGTATGCTTTTTGTAACAGAGTAATTTTCACATTATGAAATGTGTTTGGGAATATTTTATCTTCCTCAATTTTTTTGGAGAATTTGAGAAAGATAGGTATTAGTTCCACTAAGGCTTGCTATTGCTTAGTACTGAAACCATCTGGTCCTGCATTATTGTTTTTGAGATGTCCTTGGGTTACTGTTTCAATTACCTTGCTTATAATTTGTCTTTTCAGGTTTTCTATTTCTTTTCGAATCATGCTTGAGAGAGTGTATGCTTCTAAAATTTTGTCCATTTCTTCTAGATTATTGAATTTATTACCTAAAAATCTTCATAGTAATGTTCATAATAATTTTAATTGATTCTCTATTTTTTTAAAGATTTAATTATTTATACAAGAACCAGGGTACAGGCCAGATGCGCAGAAGGGTGAGGGGATTCACCAGAGACAGAGTGGGGAACAGAACAGGCAGAATGACGAAATACACTGCTGAGGGGAGCAGCGAGAAAGACAGGAGAGGTCTGCCACACCATGTGGGATTCTCTCTGGCCGGCCGGGATCGAACCAGCGCTGCAGAGTCTGCGGACAGCTTCACAGTGCGGCGATCAACCGCTTGTACCACCAGGGAGGCACAGATCCTCTGTATTTCTGAGGGCAAATATGCCTCTTTAGTTTTTTTTATTATATTCCAATTTTCCCTCTTTTTTTCCTTAGTGCGTACAGTTAGAAGCTTGTCCATTTTGTTTGTATTTTCAAAGAACCAGCTTTTGGTTATAGTAATATTTTGAAATGTTTTTTGATTCCTGTTTCATTTATTTCCACTCCAATTTTTATTCCTTCCTTCTGCTGATTTTTGGTTTCATTTGCTCTTCTTTTTCTTGTTCCTTAAGGTGTGAGTGAGCTTATTTGAAATCTTTTTGATTTCTTGAGGTAGGCTCCTATTGCTACTTTATTTCCTTCTTATAATTGCTTTTGCTATGTCTCATAGGTTCTGGTAGCTCGTAATATATAAATGTTAGATTTTGTGTGTACAATTTTGTGATGTGCTTTTCAGCTAATAGATGATAGTAAGGATTGTAAGTATTTTTCATAATATTAAAAAAATAATAATTATAATTTTATAATTTAATAACTGTAAATATTCCAATGTATAGATGTATGTAGTGGCAGGATGATCACAGAGCAGGATATCTAAGATTTGAGCAGTCTGGGTAAAGGAGGAGTGCTGGAACCCTCAGTGGCATTCTCAGGCTTTTATTGAACTTTTACATGTAGTGCACCAACCAGGTACATGGCAGGCAAGGGTGCCGGGGGGCCTGGAGGCCAGCAGGCCTCCAAGCCACGGATAAGTCTTCACTCAGGGCTTCTCTGGCCTTTTTTCTCCACTTCTCTCTCCTGCCTCTTCTCCTGTCTTGGATTCCTTTGGTGAATATCTCAATAC
This sequence comes from Talpa occidentalis, assembly GCF_014898055.3. Lineage (NCBI taxonomy): Eukaryota > Metazoa > Chordata > Mammalia > Eulipotyphla > Talpidae > Talpa > Talpa occidentalis. The sequence goes on along the minus strand of NW_026555331.1, from coordinate 65,677,142 downwards.
TGCTGCCATGGCTCACAGAAGTAAATAATACAACTTATAATAGTTGTAACAAATGCAGGTGCCCACCTATCAGGCATGCAGTCCTAATGGCAGGAGGGCAGAAAAGCCTGAAAATCATTTACCCTACAATGTCCCATAACCTAATTACCTATTCCATTAATATTGTGCATTATTTTTGGAATTTTTTTTCCAGCAAAACTTACAAGGGACACATATTTTGTTTTAAATTATTTCGTTATTTGCGTTTCCCTGATTACAAGTGATGTTGAACATTTTTTCACATGCCTATTGGCCATTTGCATTTCCTTTTCAGAGAAGTTTCTTTTTAGCTCTTCTGCTCATAATTTGAATGGATTATTTTCTTTGTTTTTGTTGAGTCTCTTCAGCTCTTTGTAGATTTTTGTGATCAGTCCTTTATCATTACTGTTGTGTGCAAAAATGTTCTCCCAGTCGGTGAGGTTTCTCTTCGTTTTTGTTATTGTCCCTTTTGCTGTGCAGAAGCTCTTTAGTTTGGTGTAGTCCCAGCTCTTTATCTTTGCCTTCACTATCACTGCTTTGGGTGATGTGTCTGTAAAGATGTCTTTGAGGTGCATGTCATGTAGTGTTTTGCCTATATTTCCTTCTATATATTTTATGGTTTCAGGTCTTATGTCTAGTTCTTTAATCCATTTTGAGTTGGTTTTTGTGCATGGTGTGAGGTAGTGGTCAAGCTTCATTCTTTTGCACATAGCGACCCAGTTTTCCCAGCACCATTTACTGAACAAACTTTCTTTGCTCCAGTGCATATTCTTTGCTCCTTTGTCAAAGAGTAGTTGACCATAAATCTGTGTGTTTATTTCTGGATTTTCTATTTGATTCCATTGGTCTGAGTGTCTGTTCTTGTTCCAATACCATGCAGTTTTGATGATTATGGCTTTGTAGTATAGTTTGAAATCTGGGCGTGTGATGCCTCTACTCCCTTCTTTTTTTTTTTTTAAGGAGAGTTGTGGCTATGCAAATCAAAGCTACAATGAGATACCATCTCACACCAGTGAGAATGGCACATATTAAAAAAACTAGCAACAACAAATGTTGGCGAGGTTGTGGAGAAAAAGGAACTCTCCTGCACTATTGGTGGGATTGCAAACTGGTCCAACCACTATGGAGAGCTGTGTGGAGATTCCTCAACCTACTAAAGATAGAGCTTCCATATGATCCAGCAATTCCACTCCTAGGTATTTACCCAAAGGGCACAGAAACAATAATTACAAAGGACACTTGCATCCCTATGTTTATAGCAGCACTATTTACAATAGCTAAGCTATGGAAACAACCCAAATGCCCAAAAATAGATGACTGGATCAAGAAGATGTGCTACATATACACAATGGAATATTACTCAGCAATCAAAAAAAGATAAACACATGCAGTTTGCAGCCACATGGATGGAGCTAGAAGGGATCATGCTCAGCAAAATAAGTCAGAAAGAAAAAGAAAAATTCCGGATGGTCTCACTCATAGCAGGGATTTAGAGAACTATATAAGGGACCAGGAAATCGATTGATTAATACAAAGTAAAAATCAAACTCAACAAGCAACTATAAACGAGAGACACACTATGGGGGCAGGGGGCGGCGGGGAGAGAAAGGAATAAGGTCAAAATAATGGGGGGTGCAATTGTATGGGGAATATAACCAAAATGAAAATACATACATTGTGCAAAAATGAAAAATGATGTAAGAATTATATAAAATAAATAATTTCTTTAGAGTAATTTTTTTAATTTCTTTTATGTTTATTTCAATTATTTCATTACTTTATTGGTACGTTTCTTTTTTTTTAAATAAATTTTATTTTTATATTCCCCATACAATTGTAATCCCCTTATTTTGACCCCAATCCCTCCTCTCCCCGCCCCCCACCACCCATAGAGTGTCTCTGGTTCATAGTTGTTTGTTGATTTTGATTTTCACTTTCTTATAGTTATTCATTTTCCTGGTCCCTTATTTAAGTTTTCTAGATTCCTGCTAAGAGTGAGACCATCCGGTATTTTTCTTTTTCTTTCTGGCTTATTTCGCTGAGCATGATCCCTTTCAGCGCCATCCATGTTGCTGCAAATTGCATGTGTTTATCTTTTTTGAATGCTGAGTAATATTCCATGGTGTATATACACCACATCTTCTTGATCCAGTCATCTATTTTGGGGCATTTGGGTTGTTTCCAAAGCTTAGCTATTGTAAATAGTGCTGCTATAAACACAGGGGTGCAGGTGCTCTTTGGAATTGATGTTTCTGTGTCCTTTGGGTAAATACCTAGGAGTGGAATTGCTGGATCATATGGAAGCTCTATGTTTAGTAGGTCAAGACATCTCCACACAGCTCTCCATAGTGGTTGGCCCAGTTTGCACTCCCACCGACAGTGCAGGAGAGTTCCTTTTTCTCCACAATCTCGCCAACATTTGTTGTTGCTAGTTTTTTTAATATGTGCCATTCTCACTGGTGTAAGATGGTATCTCATGGTAGTTTTGATTTGCATTTCCCTGATGACAAGTGATGTTCAACATTTTTTCATATGCCTGTTGGCCATTTGCATTTCCTCTTCAGAGAAGTTTCTTTTTAGCTCTTGTGCCCATTATTTTCTTTGTTTTTGTTGAGTCTCATCAGCTATTTGTAGATTTTTGTGATCAGTCCTTTATCAATAGTGTTGTGTGCAAAAATGTTCTCCCAGTTGGTGGGGTTTCTCTTCGTTTTTGTTATTGTCTCTTTTGCTGTGCAGAAGCTCTTTAATTTGATGTAGTTCCAGCTGTTGATCTTTGCCTTCACTATCACTGCTTTAGGTGACGTGTCTGTAAAGATGTCTTTGATGTGCATATCACGTAGTGTTTTGCCTATATTTCCTTCTATGTATTTTATGGTTTCAGGTCTTATGTCTAGTTCTTTAATCCATTTTGAGTTGTTTTTTGTGTATGGTGTGAGGTACCTCATTATTTATCTTTTCAAGCATCTAATCTTTGCTATCAATATTTATAGAACAATGAACCAAACAGAATGTCCAGTGAATAATAATAGGAGCTAAATACATTTTCTTAATTTGGCTAAGAATGAATATTTTAAATAACCAGGATATTTATAAGATATTAAGTTAATAATTTTAATTCTAAAGAATTTTCCACTGATCTTAACCACTGACTACTTTGGGACCTATTGATATGCTATATAGTTTTTTTTTAGTAAAGAAATCTTATTTCATTCTTGTCTAGGATTTGAAGATATTCCAAGTGTGATTACAAGGTTTTTCATTGTGGTTGACTAGAAATATCATACATGGTGGTCAGGTGTTCATATACAATATTTCAGTTTTGAAAATTAGATTCTATCATAACATTTTGTTGGAGAAGGTTTTCTGATCTTTTCCAGTCAACTACTATTGATGATAATGCATCCAGAAAGGCATGAGATTCAAACTTGCTCTGCCTGGGTGTGAAACTTAGTTCTTATTTTTAATTGCTGTGTAACTGGACAAATTAACATCTGGGTCCCAGTTTGTTCACCTGTTTAATAGAATTAGTGTGAGGACCAAATAAGGTTGACATGATAATGTGTGTTAAGTGGCTAGTACAATTCTTAACACAGTATTTAATTTTGTGTCCTGAGGATCATGGGGCACCCATCTAACTTGTTCAAATGTGGAGGCTTCGGAGTTAGATATTTCATTGTTTACTCATTAGTTGATTTGTATATACTATTTAATGTCTTCCTCATCTTATAAAATTGGACATCATAATTTGATTTAATTCATGGTATGAGAAACGCATATAAAAATTTCAGTACAGAATGTAACATAGAGAAAGGATTTTATAAATGGTGACTATTGTTATTGTGATTGAAGGAATAATTCCCACTCTTATAATGACAGAGTTTATCTATGAGACAAAAGATGAGGTACTTGTAAAAATGAGTGTCAGTTCTCTTTTAGCATTCACACTTTTTTGCATAGTTTTTGTTTTAAAATTTGTTCATTATAGCTGGAAAGTAGCTGTTTATTCAGTGAGTTTGTTGTCTCTTTTTGATGCTGTAATGATAAGAACCTACTTGCTGCATAGGGTTTCCTATAGTTTTAAGCCATATAATGAAAGTTGACTCGTCTTTGTTTCCTTCTACCCATTTCAAATGAAGAACTTTCTCTCATTATCAAAGTCTGTAATATTGCTAACTGAAATTATCATTTAAGAATTGGCATGCATTTGTTGATGCAATTCAGATAACCAAGATAGAGTAATTTAGGAAGTAATCTCGGCATGTATGTCCCAGTATCTCCTTAGATGAGAAAACAGGTCAAAGAGAGAGAAAAGACAACAATTTCATTTGGTAAGTTGACTTCATTAACATCATACAAAGTGGCTGTTTGGGAATCGCTAGCTGATGGAGACTGCCTTATAAGATGCTGCTCTGCAGTTTTATCCTCTTAGACTAATCCGTTCTTATGGTAATCATTTCCATCTGTGACAATGCTCACTTTAGTTCCAAATCTTTCATTAACCTCTCCAGTAGCATATCTTTTTCAGAAATATTTCAGAAGAAATTTTTCTCTCTCCTCAATTTGCTATTTTTACATCTCACTTGATAATATGTTTTAATCCCATTTTTCTTTTGTTGCTTAATATTGTAGTATTCTGTCCAAAAATTGTAACTCAGGTAGGCAGAATTATAAAAAAAAAAAATCTTTGGACTTAGAACTGCAAATTCCAGCATGTGTCCATGGTATAGGGTTGAGGGTAAGTGAAAGATTGCCAGGATTTTCAGATGTTTGTTATTCTAATTTAACTTATTTCATAATTCAGTTTCAGATGACCACAAACTTGCTATGGAGAGACAAGCACAAATCAACTCTCCAGACTTGTAGTTCAGTGTCTTCCTGCCCTGTCTTACCCCTCCCTGACATGTTTTTATATCCTTGGGCTCCATGTGATAAAGAATTCTGTCAATCTGATGTGGAACTGATCTGACACTAATGCCCTTTTTCTCCCATAGAAGAAATTAGACTTTCCCAAAGTAGTGAGACAATTCTGTCAGAAGATGAATGGAAGGTATTAGTGCTGACAGGAAACACAGGCACTCAAGCCAATGTCACACTCTGGGTATATGGAGATGAAGGAGTCAGTGGACCAGTAAGTCTTAGCAAGGGCAACCCAGAGAAGCTCTTCCTTCCAAGACAGGAGGATGAATTTAAGGTAAACAATATTAGTAGTAATATTGTACTTTGAACATTTCAAAGCTATTACTATAATACAGAAAGATGTGAGTGTGTGGTATGTATGTATGTGTGTGTGTGTGTGCCCTGTATAAAATAAATCTCTGATCCATTAGCATCCCCATAAGTTATCCTAATGTGTAGTGCAGTTGTCAAAGAAAACTTTTTTTCCCCTCTCTTATCTTATAAAAGAAAGGAAAGTTGTACAAGAAAATTGCTTTCCAGCACTATGAAGCAGTCCATAGCCACTGTAGCACGAGTTTGATCCCCTGCCAGGGAGCTAGCCTCCGCATGGTGCAGCAGACCTCTTCTGTCTCGACTGCTGCTCCCCTCAGCAGTTTATTTCAGTACATCTGCCTCTTCTGTTCCCCACTCTTTCTCTGGTGAATCCGCTCACCCTCCCCGCACCTCTGGCCTGCACCCCAGTTCTTGTATGCATAAATAAATAAATCTTTTTTTTTTTTTTAAAGAAAATTGCTTTCTTTAAAGACAGTTTGTTTTAGGCCATTGATTTGAAACTGGTCCCATAAACCATTACCTTCAGCTCAAATTATAACCAGATTATAAAACATTTAGAGATTCTCCTGGTAATGAAAACCTTTCTGTTATATTACATATACTTTTAGATGTTGTTCAGATAACTTGAATGGTTGTGAAATCATTTTCTTGGCATCTTCAGTGGCTGTATTTTGAACCTCTATCCATGTCCATTCAAATGTGTTTCTTTTCTACTCAGTATCAGAGAGCCTGGACTGTATCATTTTATTATTGGCCACCTTTCCTAGTTCCGCAAGGCTTTGGGCAAATTTCAGTTAGAATAGTTGCATTCCACTTCACTAATTCATCCTACCCCATTAAGTGTAAGCTAAATGTTGGCTTGATGCACTATTAAACAGCAGTTGTTCTCCATGGAGAGTATTGTTGCGGTATTCTAAGACTGGCTAGAGATTAGAGATGATTGCAGCCAATACAAAACACTAGAAAACCAAGTTATTTAAAATTGCATTACTGGCAATCACTCATACTCAGATAACCTGTAAATCTTCAGATCAGTGCTTGTCATTCTACCTTTGCAATGATTAAATTTTTAGTTCAGAAGCATTTTGGCGCAAATGTACAGGCAGTCATACAATATGTGCATTTCTGAAGATTATGTGGAGATGATTGTTTAAAATTCAAAATCTTTATGTTGTGGTTAGATTCCTAGTCTGACCCACAAAGTCTATTACTACTTATACCTTGTGGTGTATTTATTTATATGCAGAAAATCCTGCCAATGTTTTTCTGGAAAAATTTACTCAGGATGCAATCTTGGAATGTATGATTCTCAATTTGATTGTACATTGGAATTACTTGGGGGAACTTTCAAAACCTTTTCTTTTTTTTAACCGCTGGAGATTCTGGTTTATTTAATCTAAGTGCTGTCTGAGATTTGAGGTTTTTAGAAGTTCCCCAAGTGATTCTAAAGTGCAGCCAAATTTGAGAATACCAGTGCTAGCATAGACTGTAAATCAGGTAAACTGGGTTGGCAACTTCTCTTTCCATACGCTCAATGTATGACCTTGAAGATGTTATTTATTTTCCTCTGGCCAGCATCATTTTCATATATAGAAAGGAGGCAATGGTATTTGTTCTTTCTAAATTCCAGGATAGTCTGATGACAAAAAGAGAAAAAAATATATGTGTGCATTTTTTAAAAATCAACTACTGGGAACAAAACAAGTGCGTATAGTAAGAAAAGAATTTTTCAATGTGCATAATTTATAACATCTGCTCATTTTTTCTTTGCATTTCATTTAGGTTGAAATAAGAAACGTTGGGAAGATATATAAGATAAGGATAGGACATGATGGAACGAGCAAGCAACCTGAGTGGAACTTACAGAGGGTAATTTTTTTATTTGTACTTAATAATTACTCTATGATAAAAATAATCAGGTTTCCTAAAGCAATGTGAAAGATTATATATTTTTCTAATTGTTACATGATGTGAACAAAATTTTTCTGCCCGTAACACTCAACTTTTATGGTTATATTTGCAATCTGTGTTCACAAGAGATCTAAGGAATATAGTAAATTATAAGGATAAAAAATGAGTTGTTATTTGTTCATCATTAAATGAACACTGAGGTGGTTCATCTTCTTCAAGGCTTTTTTTAATAAATGTATTTCATAAACTCACTTGTGAGCTCTTTTTCTATACACATAATAATAATAATAATAATAATACAATAATATCAATAGCAACAATAAGTAGTCATTATATTCCAACTGCCTTACAAACACTATCATTTATCTGTTGCCTAACAGGAATTCTTGGATTAATATTCCTGTTTTATGCATGAGAAACTGAAGATTATTCAAGTTAAATAACTTGGTTAGGGTCACTTAATAAATGATCACTTAATAAATGGACTTGAAGGACAAAGTCTTAAGCATTATTGTTGAGCCTTCAGTTTTTCTTCAAAATTAGCAATTAAATTCTTGGAAGTCAGAGATTTATGTACAGAAGGTTATTATTGTGGAGCCAGATAACATGATTTGAATTCTAGAACATCTCTGTTTTCTAATTTTAAGTATGACATTGGTCATTGATTCATTTATATTACCTGATATGCTATTTTAAAATATTTGAAGTTTATCACTGATAGAATCTAGAATATTTATCTTTTTTTTTTCATTAAAAATGGCATCTTTCTGCGCTTTTTATTATTGTGTCTTTGATTGTATAATGAAAATCAATGAGACTAAGTTAACTTTATGGGAAAGTTTATTCCTCTGTTTCTTAGCACATAAATAATATAATGAAAACTGTTATTCTTAAAGCATAGGAGCAGGTAATTGAGCAAATAGCATTTCCTGAACACCAAATATATGCCCTGCATTGTGCTAAATGCTGCAGAGATGGGAAGGAAATCATATGTTAAGCTTTAAATTTTTTTTTCTACTCAGAAACATTGAAAGACTTCACAGGAGTGACCAAAAAAATCACTGTTTAGGAAGAAGATACAATATGCATAGAATCTGTAAAGTTTAATAGAATTACAAATTATGTACATTTGAATTACTGGGAAAGATAAGTCAGAACATTTAGCAAGAGATTTAACAATGAGTTAAATTGATGTAGAATTGCTAATATGAAATGTTTTCTCATGGACCTTTGCGTAAGAAGAGAGTTCAGGGATATAGCAGTATCATGATAGAGTGAATCTTCAATAGGATGGAGAAACATCCCCAAGCAGAGGTATTCAAAGAAAAGAATATTCAGTTCACAGAACCAAGAAAGACAGCTTCCCTCCTCTCATTGGTGATAAAAGTTTCTGTGAAATGCAAACTGGTTAGAATATTAGTCTATTTAACAAATGAATAATTAGAACTGTAATTAAACCACTAAAGTAATGTAAAATAAGGGAATTTTCTTAGAGTTTACTTTTTTCTGTTTTATTTTAAATTAATTTTAAATTCATAAAAAATTGCAAGAGTGGAATAAGATCTTTGATCTCATCCAGATTCCCAGTTGTGTTTTTCTTTCAAAAGATTAGCATTTATTTCAATGATGGGATTATAATTTTCACACTTATTTATACTTTAACTTTCAAAACTACTAAAAGTAATTTAATTTTTAATTAAAAAAAAATAGTCCAGATGAATGTAGAAACTAGAGAAGCTACCACAATCCTGTTGCTATGGAAGTGTCAGTGTGCTAGGAGAAAAAGGATGTCCTGAACAAACTCCAGAAATAGGTTTTATGAGCCCCACCCCCATTCCAGATCAAAGGTATCCAAGACACCAAGAACTACAAATGACATAATGTATCATCACTAAAGGGAGGATTGCTGGGTCCTGAGGGTGGAGTTAAACAGCCAGGTTTGGTATAAAACTAGACATGTGGGCCTTGGGGTTCTCTCAGTTTTTTGCCAGTTCTCAGCGTGCTATTGGAGATTCCAGCTCAGTGGAACTGGTAGGACACATTCGTGAATTTATCTCCCTCTCTTTCTCCCTAAGTTATTCATTTCTTCATTTTTTCTTCTTCTGTAAATAAGCCCTTTATTAATCTTTTTGTATGTGCCTGCAGTTGAATATGAGGATCCACAGTCAGGCCACCCATTTCATATTGGGGTTGCCCTGTAACAAGTGGTTAAGACCCCTTCCCTTGAGAACTAACGCAAAAGTAAATGGACCATTTTTTTTTAACATTTTCTTTTATTTATATTTATTTTTTATATCATTGTTCATTTTGTATAATGTTTTATCTCTCTCCTCGGGTGTAATCCCCATAAAATTCCCACCATCAAATCACCCATGAATTGTCACCATACTCTCTTGAGCTCTGCCTGTCCCTGTTTTGATCCCTGTTCTTACCCCTCCCTTGCTGTATGTCTCAGATTTATAGTTTTCCTAATAGTTTTGTCTTTTTTTTCTTACCCCTTGTTTGGTTCCCTTATGGTCTTCCTATAAGTAAAACCATTGGATAGTTTTCTTTATCCTTCTGACTTATTTCACTGAGCATAATCCCTTCCAGCTCCATCTGTGTTGCTGGAAATGGTATGAGTTTATCTTTTTTGATTGCTGAATAGTATTCCATTTGTATATAGCATCTTCTTGATCCAGTCATGTGTTTTTAGGTATTTAGGTTGTTTTCATATTTGCCTATTGTAAATCATACTTAAATAAACATAGGAGTGCAGGTTTCCTTTGGAATTAATGTTTTTGTATCCTTTGGGTAACAACTCTAGAAATGGAATTGCTGGGTCATAGTGTAGATCCATTTTTAATAATTTGAGAGTCCTCTACATAGTTTTCCATAGTGATTGATCCAGTTCGTATTCCCACTAGCAATGTAAGAGGGTTCCTTTTTCTCCAGATTCTCACCAGCATTTGTATTCATATTTTTTTTTTTTTTTTTTAAAGAGGCATGTGTTTTTATTTATTTATTCGTTTTTTTTTTTTTTTTTTTGTTTATACATGCACTGGGTACAGTCAGAAGCGCGGGAGGGTGAGAGAATTCACCAGAGCCAGAGCGGGGAGCAGAGCAGGCAGAAGGACCGAAGCACACCGCTGAGGGGAGCAGCGGGCGGCAGGAGAGGTCTGCGCACCATGTGGGACCCTCCTCCAGTGGCCGGGGAGCAGCCGGGGAACGAACCGGCGCCTCAGAGGCTGCGGGCAGCTTCGCAACCCAGCGCTCAACCGCTGCGCCACTGGGGAGGCCCCTCATATTTTTTTTTTAATGTGGGTCATTCTTATCGATGTGAGGTAGTATCTCATTGTGCTTTTGATTTCCATTTCCCTGATTGTAAGTGATGTTGAAACATTTTTTCATATGCCTGTTAGCCAGCTGCATTTCCTCTTTGGAGAAGTGTCTTTTTAGCTCTTCTATCCAGTTTTTGACTGGATTATTTATTTTCTTTTTGTTGAGTTGTAGATATTTGATATAAGTCCCTTGTTAGTTGTATGAAGTACAAATATTTTTTTCTAATCTGTAGGGTGTCACTTTGTTTTGGTTACTATCTCTTTTGCTCTACAGAAGCTTTTTAGTGTCACTATTTAGAGGATAGTGTCACTATTTTTGTGTCCTTTGGGTAGATCCCTAGTAGTGGAATTGTGGGATTGTAGGGTAGCTCCATTTTTAGTAGACTGAGGAACCTCCAGACAGCTTTCCACAGTGGTTAGACCAGTTTGCACTCACACCAGCAATGTAGGAGAGTCCTTTTTCACCACATCCTCACCAACATTTGTTGTTGCTTGTTTGTTTGATATGTGACATTCTTACTGGTGTAAGGTAGCATCTCAGTGTGGTTTTGATCTGCATTACCTGATTTTAAGGGATGTTGAACATTTTTTTCATATGCCTGTTGGCCATTTGCATTTCCTCTTTGGAGAAATGTCCTTTAAGTTCTTCTGCCCTTTTCCTGACTGGATTGTTTATTTAGTTTTTTGTTGAGCCGTATGAGTTCTTTGTATATCTTTGTGATCAGTCCCTTATCCATTGGATGGAGTGCAAAGATTTTTTCCCCAATCAGTGGGGTGCCTCTCTGTTTTGGTTAATGTCTCTTTTGCTGTGCAGAAGCTTTTCAGTTTGATGTAATCCCAGGTGTTTATCTTTCCTTGACTTTCTTTGCTTTGGGTGATGAGTCTTTAAAGATGGTACTGATGTGTATGTCTTGTAGTGTTTTACCTATATTTTCTTCTATATATTTTATGGTTTCAGGTCTTATGTCCAGTTCTTTTATCCATTTTGAGTTGATTTTTGTGCACAGTGAGAGGTCGTGGTCTAGTTTCATTGCATGTAGAGTTCCAGTTTTCCCAGCACCATTTATTAAACAAACTATCCATGTTCCATTGCATATTCTTTGCTGATTTGTCAAAGATTAGTTGTTCATATAAGTGTGGCTTTATTTCTGGGCTTTCTATTCAGTTCCATTAGTCTGTGTGTCTGTTTTTGTTTCAGTACCAAACTGTTTTAATTATTATGGCTTTGTAGCATAGTTTGAAGTTTTGAAGTGTGATACCTCCTTTCTCTGTTGTTTTCATCATCAGTAGGGCTTTGGCTATTCATGGTTTTTTTTGTGGTTCCGTATGGATTCCATCAGTATTTATTCTATTTCTTTGAAGAATGTCATTGGGATTTTTATTGGAATAGCATTGAATCTGTATATTGCTTTTGGGAGGATGGCCATTTTAATAATGTTGATTCTTCCAATCCATGAACAGGGGATGTCTTTCCATTTCTTTGTGTTTTCTTCAATTTCTTTGAACAGTGTTTTATAATTTTCTTTGTATAGATCTTTCACCTCTTTTGTTAGGTTTATTCCCAAGTATTTGATTTTTTTTGGCTTCAATTATAAAAGGGATAGTTTTCTTGATTTCTTCTTCTTCCAATTGATTGTTTGTATATAGGACAGCTACTGATTTTTGTATGTTGATTTTGTATCCTGCTACTTTACTGAACTGGTTGATTATTTTGAGTAGTTTTTATGTGGGGATTTAGGGTTTTCTATGTATATTATCATATCGCCTGTAAATATTGACAGTTTTACTTCTTCTTTCCCTATTTGGATTCTCTTGTCTTATTGCCTTGGCTAAGACCTCCAAGAGTACCTCCAGTATCTTCACCATTGAAGAGCAGTGGTGAATAGGACATCTTTGTCTTGTTCCTGATCTTAAAGGAAAGGCCTTCAGCTTTTTGCCATTGAGAATAATGTTGGCAGTGGGTTTGTCATATATGGCTTTCATCATGTTAAGGTATGTTCCTTCTATCCCGAGAATTTCAAGGGCCTTCATCATAAATGGATGTTGGACTTTGTTGAATGCTTTCTTAGCATCTATTGATATGATCATATGGTTTTTATTTTTCTTTTTGTTGATATGTTGGATTACACTTAATAGATTTTCATATGTTGAACCATCCTTGCGCCCCTGGGATGAATCCCACTTGATCGTGGTGTACTAACCCTTTGATGCATTGTTGGATTCTGTTGGCAAGTGTTTTGTTGAGGATTTTTGACTAGCTAATATGTTAATTCTTGCTTTTGAGCTCTCCAGGCCTATGGAGAGTTCTGGGAGAGGTGAAACAATGTGAGATCCAAAGGAACCACTTTGACCTATAAATAGGAAGTTAAATGTTGACACTGCAATGATATATCAAAGAAAAAATAATGAACTTCTTATAGGTCTGGCCTTCACCAGTGATACAAAATTATAATAAACTGCAGTGATACAAAATTTTAATAAACTGTGCCTTCTGTTTTCATAGCAAACATATGAAATCGAGATGGCAATTAAAGGTCCAACTGCATGTTCAAGCGCTAATAGCAGTAGGTTACTATCAAGCAGGATACATATGTAGCCTAGAGGAACTGGGAGTGCTTTGTGGAAAAGAATTTTAGAGGAGAGAGATTTGAGTAAAGGCCAAGCAAGGAAAGGATAGTGAATGGAAAGTTATTTAGAAATTGCTTATTTCAGTTTTTAATACTTCACATGAATTATCATGAAATATGTATAATTACATATGGGAAATGATTTACTCTCTGATGAGAAGGTAAATGTCTATTTGCAAAGTAAAACTGATTTCTTTGTATTTGAGTGGTCTTTAAATAGCCTGGAATTTTTCAGACACAAGTTGCTTGACCTTGTTCAGGTAGAATATAAATATATTGATTTAGAGATCTTTCATCACCATGTCTTGCATTCCTACTCAAGCATGTAGAAAAAATTCTGTGCATAGGATTACCATCTTCTTTTTTAATATTTATTTTAATTTTTGAGATTACAGTTTTTGTGTTCCATATTTTCCACTCACCTGCTACCACAACTATGTAGCATCTTCTGTTTGATAATTAAACTCCAGCCATTTGCTCTCTTTTGATATTTCACAATTGTGATGGAAATTTATCTAGACACAAAATAAAAGTTTTATTCATCTTTATGCACTTCTCAGTGGTACAGTTTAGTAATTTCTATGTCTTCTATAGATTCCTCCATATCAATGTTTAACTTTTTTATTAGAACTTTTCTTTTTTCTTACATGGACTAGTAGAATTCTAGTCAAATTAACTCTAGATCTTTCAGGAAAAGTAAGGACCATGTAATTTTAATTTTATATATTAATGTGTTTGAATGAGATTGAGGGAACAACAGACCTTTCCTTTTTGAACTTTGTGCTAAAATAAATAATAATCCAGATGTACAAAGGTTTAAAATTGAACTCATATTCAAAGTATCCCATCATGTACTGCCGAAGCACCTACTCTGTGGAAGTATTTCAGTTAAAAGTTTGAGCATGCCATCTTGACTAAAATGTCATTCTTGTCTTCAAAGTGTACATTCTACAATTTACCTAACTATAAACCAGACTGTGGGTTGTTAGTTCTCCTGAGAGTTTTAATTTTTATCTGTCATATCTCAGTGGAAATCCCTTTATCACTACATCTGTCTTTCAAAATATTTACTAAAGAGCTAATTTGATTTCTTCCCTTTTCTCAAGTGCTGAGCAGAAAGGTCGCGTAACCTGACTGAGGTGTTTGAACTTCAGTATTGCATTCTGTTGTGTTAATGCAGACATCATAAACACTATTATATGTCTGTTTCTGTCTGTTATTTTTTACTTGGTTGAATACTACTTGGTTGAACTTTCTTTAAGTAATTCAGAAATTTTATGTTTCTGAGAGTGAGTTTTTAAGGTAATATTTTCTAATGAAACAACTAATATTTACTGCTATAAATAAGAGGGAGCTCAGTGAATGAACTCTAGTTTCTATTGAGTTCAACCTAAATGGTTTTTATTCATTGAGGAACTTAAAACAAATGCTGAAGATTTGTATGCTAAAGGCACTGCTTTTCCTTAAGCACTTAATTTGTTTTTTAAGGGAAAATGTGTATATGTTTCAATGAAAAAATATCTTTGGAAACTCAGCCTTTTTCTTTTTCCACATCTATCTCAACATAAGGTTTGACTTTGAAGTTTAATATCAGTGCTTTTTTTTTCCTCACCCATACTGGCTTTTTTATAGTGCTCACATTTGGCATCTTTATATCAGAACTAAAGCACTAGTCATGACTTTGAATCTTTTTTGTATAGATGAAAAGTATACTCGATGATGCCTGCTCTGAAAGACAAAAGGAAATGCCATTTTAAAAAAGAGAATGGTAGTTTTATAATGATCAAAGGCTCTTTTTGTGAACTGAGAAAATGTGAAAGTCTGCCATTGATTTTTTTCTCCATAAATAATATGAACTGTTTACAGTCACTAATTTCTTATAATGAACAATGAAAGCACTGATAGGATAACATTGATTGGGGAAAATAGTGCATTCTGACAAGATGCAAGATGTTGAAATTATTCTTATTGTCCCAAGTTAAATGGGTGAAACCATGCTTTTTTTGGTTTACATTTAGATTTTTAGCAAGGAATAGCTACTCCATTTCATGATATTCTGGCAGTTGGGATTATCAGTCTAGTGGTAAATTTTTATATCATTCAGTGTTTAAAAAGTATTATTCTTAATCATATTTTAGCTACCACTTTGGAGGCCTGACTTGCTATTTAGCCACATTAATGCACATTAGTTGGTTATGTTATCCAACATCCAAAATACTGTTATAAAATACTAATCCAAGTCATTGAATTTATTTTAGGTAAAAGATAGCTTGGGCCCAAAATAAATTGGCTATGGCTGGAAAGAGCCTTAGTAATTAACCATGAAAATTTAAAAAAAAGATAGGGATATATTTTAGCAAATATTATTATACTAAATGAATAATTTTGTTTGAATCATAAGTTTTGTATTGTTCTCTAGAATGGGCTTTTTCAAATTGAGGTTAAAAGTTAGATTTGAAATCAAAGTTCTTGAAAATGTTTAATTTCAAAGAAGTCATGTAATTAGCTTTTCTTGGAGATTTCCCAATTGTAAAGTAGAGCTCATCAATACTGCCCATATCTCACAAACTGTAACTATAAGCTGAAAATTTAAATAAAACTTAATGAGAACTTTTGATAACCCCACCAACATGTTCCTCCTTTAGTGTTATTTATATGAATAGATTATTGCCTTCTACCTAGTCATCCAAACAACAACTCTACAAATTTTCCTGGATTGTTTTATTTCCTCAGCCTCTAAAATCTACTCCCTCAGAAATCCATTGTTAATTCATTTGCTGAAACATATATTGATTTTGTATTTTCCTCCATCTTACTATAATTACTTTATTCCACACTGCCATACTTTTTCTTCTTTTTACTGCAAGTCTACTAAAATAGCCTTTCAGCTATTTATTTATTCTTCACTCTCCTCAATTCCTGATTTCCAAAGAGCAGCCAGTATGATCTTTTAAAAACATCAGTCAGGTTGTTTTCTTACTCCTGTTTATTCTGGTCCCTGCCCACCTCTTTGACCATCTTTTTTTCATCTTTTTATTTTTTTTCAGAGTGTTTGTAACTTTTTACTTTTTAAATTCAGGTAACTTTGCTTACAAAATTGCTTTTTTTATAGGTAGAAGATCTCCCCACTCAGGTGTTACCAGACCTTATTACCACCCAAGCATTCATAGTTATGCACCATCATAGTCCACTGAGCTCCCACTCTTTGTTTTCACCCTTTTCTCTGCCCTCCCTCTCTGGTAGCCTTACTTCTACAGTAAGATTTCTAGGATTTGTTGTTAGTTTGGCTGTATTTGACCTTTTGTTTTGCTTATCTATGTTCTATGTATAAGTGGTGCCATCCCATATTTGTCTTTCTCCTTATTTATTTCACTCAGCATTATCCTTTCCAGTGCCTTCCATGTTTTTGCAAATGTCAAGTTTATGTTTTTAAAGAATAGAGTAATATTCCATTCCTGATCTTCCTGATCCACTCATCTGTTATGAGGCCCTTAGATTGTTTCCATAGCTTGACTATTGTAAATAGTGCTGCAGTGAACATAAGAGTGCATATTTCTCTTCAAATTAGTGTTTTTTTTTTTTTTTTCATTCTTTGGGCAGGTACCTAGAATATGAATTATTTGGTCATATTGTATATCTATTTTTCGTATTTTGAGAAACATCCATACTTTTTTTCCATAGGGGGCTGAACCAGTCTACAGTCCCATCAACAGCATAAGAATCTTTTTACTCCACATGCTGTCCAACACTTGTGAGCAACACTTGTTGCTAATTTAAAAAAAAAAGCTCAAGCCACAAAGCCCTCTCTTGCTTCAGAGTGACATTTGTTGCAATCTAAAGTAATTCCCTGGTTTTTCTCAGTCACTTCAGATAACACATCATTTATTGTGTATTTCTTATATGTATACTGCCTTTCCACTAGAAACTGAGCTACATGAGAATAGGAAATTTTTGTTATTCAAACGTTATAACCCCAACTCCTTGTATGGTACCTACTGTTAGTAGATACTGGATATTTGTGGAATGAATTAATAAAATACATTTTGTAATAGGGACTTCTCCAAAGAAGACATACAAATGATCAATAGACACATGAAAAAATGTTCATCACTTA
Organism: Talpa occidentalis; assembly: GCF_014898055.3. NCBI lineage: Eukaryota > Metazoa > Chordata > Mammalia > Eulipotyphla > Talpidae > Talpa > Talpa occidentalis. Next base: position 65,659,923 of record NW_026555331.1, on the reverse strand, counting down.
TTGTCACAGAAATACAAATCAAAACCACAATGAGATACCAACTCACACTTGTGAGAATGGTCTACATCAAGAAGACCAGAACTAATAAATGTTACTGAGAATGTGGAGATAAAGGAACACTACTAAATTGTTAGTGGGAATATAGAGATTTTTCAAAAGACCACAGATGGATCTGCCATATGACCCAGGAATTCTATCTGAAGAATACAAAAAAACATTAATTTGAAAGCAAACTTGCACTCCTATGTTCATTGTAGCATTGTTTAAAATAGCCAAGATATGGAAACAGCCTAAATACCCCCAAAAAGATGAATAGATCAAAAAAGTGTAGTACACACACACACAAACACGCACACAGGAATAAATTACTCAACTATAAAAAAATAAGATAAACTCTTGACATTTGCAACAACATGGATGGATATTAATATCACTTGAAGGGATATTAAGTGAAATCTGTCAGAAGAAGAAAGATAACAGATGGTGCCGCATATATGTGGAATAAAGAAAAAACAAACGAAAGGATCAGATAAGCCAAATGAAAAGACTAATACTTGAAAGCTCACCGTGAAATGGGTGCAACGAGAGGGAGTTGGAGAGAGGGGGCGGGATGAGAACAAAGATGGGAGGGGGTAAAAGTGTCTGTGGTGGTGGACTATGGGTACTTTGGTAGTGGGTGTACTATGGTATCAATGCCTGAAAGAGGGATCCTACACATCTATAATGGAAACAATGGTATAAACCAATATTAGCACAGTGACTCAATAAAAATATAAAAAAATATAAAAAATACATTTTGTTTACTTGACAAATATTTATACTTTTATCAGTGAAAAATGGAGGGAAATCATCACACTTGCATGGGAATATGCTTGTATGCCTGAACCTTGGTGTGTGTAAAGGGCAAATAAAGAAACAGAGTGTAGGGTAAATGGTTTTCAGGCTTTTCTGCCCTCCTACCATTAGGTTTGCTCTACCTGATGGGGCACCTCATTTGTTACATTGCTATAAGTTGTGTTGTTTACTTCTGTGGGCCACCAATGCAGCATTGAGATATCCCCCAAGAGAAGCAGAGGCAGGAGAGAGAACAGGAGAGAGAAGGGGAGAAAGAGGGCCAGAGAACCCAGAGTGAAGACTTACCCAGGGCTTGGAGGCCTGCTAGCCTAGTGTTGTGTGCAAAAATTTTTTCCCAGTAGGTGGGGTTTCTCTTTGTTTTGGTTATTGTCTCTTCTGCTGTGCAGAAGCTCTTTAATTTAATGTAGTCCCAGCTGTTTATCTTTGCCTTCACTATCACTGCTTTGGGTGATGCGTCTGTAAAGATGTCTTTGAGGTGCATGTCATGTAGTGTTTCGCCTATATTTCCTTCTATGTATTTTATGGTTTCAGGTCTTGTGTCTAGTTCTTCAATCCATTTTGAGTTGGTTTTTGTACATGGTGTGAGGTAGTGCTCTAGCTTCATTCTTTTGCATGTAGCGACCCAGTTTTCCCAGCACCATTTATTGAACAAACTTTCTTTACTGCAGTGTATATTCTTTGCTCCTTTGTCAAAGATTAGTTGACCATAAATCTGTGGGTTTATTTCTGGATTTTCTATTTGAGTCCATTGTTCTGTATGTCTGTTCTTGGTCCAATACCATGCAGTTTTGATGATTATGGCTTTGTAGTATAGTTTGAAATCTGGGAGAGTGATGCCTCCATTTCCTTCTTTTTTTTTCAGGAGGGTTTTGGCTATTTGAGGTTTTTGGTGGCTCCATATGAATTTCGTCAATATTTTTCTATTTCTTTAAAGAATGACATTGAAATTTTAATTGGAATAGCATTGAATTGGAATAGCATTTAATTGAATAGCATTGGAATAGTACATTGCTTTTGGTAGGATGGCCATTTTGATAATGTTAATTCTTCTGATCCATGAGCAGGGTAGGTCTTTCTATTTCTTTGTGTCTACATCTATTTCTTTTAACAGTGTTTTATAGTTTTCTTTGTATAGGTCCTTTACTTCTTTTGTTAGGTTTATTCCCAAGTATTTGATTTTTTTGTTTCAATAATAAAAGGAATGGTTTTCTTGATTTCTTCTTCAGATTTATTGTTTGTGTATAGGAAGGCTACTGATTTCTGTGTGTTGATTTTGTATCCTGCCACTTTACTAAACTGATTGATGAGTTTAATTAGTTTTTCTGTGGAGTTTTTGGGGTTCTCTATGTATATTATCATATTGTCAGCGAATAGTGATAGTTTGACTTCTTCCTTGCCTATTTGTATTCCTTGCATGTCTTTCTCTTGTCTTATTGCTCTGGCTAGGCCTTCCAGTGTTATGTTGAAAAGCAGTGGTGAGGGCCTCCCCTGGTGGCGCAGCGGTTGAGCGCTGGGCTGCGAGGCTGCCAGCAGCCTCTGCAGTGCCAGTTCATTCCCCAGCTGCCAGGGAGGGTCCCACAAAAAAAAAAAAAAAAAAAGAAAAGAAAGAAAGAAAAGCAGTGGTGAGAGTGGAAATCCTTGTCTTGTTCCAGATCTTAATGGGAATGCTTTCAGCTTTTCACCGTTGAGAATGATATTGGCTGTGGGCTTGTCATATATGGCCTTTATGATGTTGAGGTATGTTCCTCGTATCCTGAGAATTTCAAGGGCCTTTATCATAAATGGGTGTTGTACTTTGTTGAATGCTTTCTCAGCATCTATGGATATTATTATATGGTTTTTATATTTCTTTTTGTTGATGTGTTGGATTACATTACTTGATTTTCAGATGTTGAACCATCCTTGTGTCCCTGGAATAGAAATCCTACTTGGTCGTGGTAAATTATCTTATGGATGCATTGTTGGATTCTGTTGACAAGGATTTTGTTGAGGATTTTTGCGTCAATGTTCATTAGGGAATTTGGCCTGTAATTTTCTTTTTTTGTGCTGTCTTTGTTTGGTTTTGGTATTAGTGTAATGTTGGCTTTGTAGAACGTATTTGGTAGTATTCCTTCTTTTTCAATTTTTTGAAAGAGTTTGTATAGGATAGGCACTAAATCACTGCTGAACATTTGGTAGAATTCATTTGTGAAGCCTACTGGGCCTGGGCTTTTGTTTTTGGGGAATGCTTTGATTACTGCCTCAATTTGGCTGCTTGTAATTGGTCTATTTAGTCACTCTATTTTTTCTTTGTCCAGGTTTGGATGATTATATCATTCTAGGAATTTGTCCATCTCTTCTTGATTGTTGAATTTATTTGCATATAAGTGTTCATAGTAATCTCTGATTATTCTTTTGATTTCTACTGAGTCTGTTGTGATTTCTTCTTTTTCATTCTTAATACTATTTATATGTGTTTTCTCCCATTTTTTCTTTGTGAGCCTGGCTAGAGATTTTTCGAATTTTTTTTTTTTTTCAAAGAACCAACTTTTGGTTTCATTGATCTTTTGGATTTTTTTTTTTTAATTTCCAATTCATTAATTTCTGCTTTGATTTTTATTATTTCCTTTCTTCTACTGGCTTTAGGGTTTTTTGTTGTTCTTTTTCTAGTTCTTTGCGATGTGAGATTAGGTTGTTTCTTTGATTTCTTTCTTGTTGATGTGAGCCCGTATTGCTATATATTTTCCTCTTATTACTGCTTTTGCTGCATCCCATACATTCTGGAAAGTGATGTCCTCCTTGTCGTTCAACTCAAACTGTTTTTTAATTTCTTCTTTGATCTTCTCATTAGTCCAGTGGTCTTCCAGTAGTGTGGATTTCAATCTCCATGAAGTGGGAGGGTTCCTTGTTTTCTACTCATGATTTATTTCTAACTTGATGCCTTTATGATCAGAGAAGATGGTTGGAATGATTTTGATTTTCATGTATCTGTTGATGTTTGTCTTGTGGCCCAGTAAGTGATCGATTCTGGAGAATGATCTATGAGCACTTGAGAAAAATGTGTACTTGGATTTTTTTGGGTACAGTGTCCTGTGGATGTTAAGTCCATGAGTTCTATGTCTTTATTTAGAGCTCTTGTGTCTTTGTTTATTTTTTGTCTCATTGATCTGTCCATTGGTGAGAGTGGGATGTTGAAGTCTCCTACTGTATGTGTATTTTCTTTAATATATATTTTTAGAGCTGATAATAATTGTCTAATATATTTTGGTGCTCCTTCATTTGGTGAATATATGTTGATGAGTGTTATGTCTTCCTGATGTATTGTACCCTTGATCATAATGTAGTGTCCATCTATATCTCTTTTTACCTTTTTTAATTTAAGTCTTTTTCATCTGATGTAAGCATGGCTGTTCCTGCTTTCTTTTTTGGTCCATTTGTTTATAGGATTTTTTTCCAACCTTTTACTTTGAATCTGTGTTTATCTTTTGTGGTTAAATGTGTTTCCTGGAGACAGCAGAAGATTGGATTTTGTTTTTTAACCAGCCTGCTACTCTGTGTCTTTTTATTGATGAGTTTAATCCATTTACGCTTAGAGTTAATATTGATATGTTGCCATCTGTATTTGCCATTTTGTTTGTCTTTTTTGTGATATTATTCCTTGCTTTATTCTATTCTTCTTGTTCATTCTTCTGTTGGTTTTGGCTTTAGGACTTCTTGTAGAATTTTTTGGAGTGGGGGTTTAGTTGTAATGAATTTCTAGAGTTTCTGTTTGTCTGAGAAGGTCCATATATTTTCTTCATAGAGGAAGGAGAGCTTTGCAGGGTGAAGTATTCTTGGTTGGCATTTGCTGTCTTGAAGTTTGCTGAATATGTTACTCCATTCTCTTCTTGCCTGTAATGTTTCTTTGGAGAAGTCTGAAGTTAATCCGATTGGTTTTCCCTTATAAGTTATCTGTTTCATCCCCCTTGCCGGTTTCATTATTTTTTCCTTATCTTGGATTTTTGCAAGCTCTACTATTAGGTGTCTTGCTGTAGTTTTCTTTTCATTGTGGTAATTGGGAGTTCTTCTCTTTTCTTTTATGTCTATATTCATCTCCTTTTTCATGCTTGGGAAACTTTCTTCAGTTATCTCCTTGAATAATTTTTCAGTTCCTTTGTCTCTCTCCTCACCTTCTGGAATGCCTACAACTCTTATATTTCCTCTCTTCATGGAGTCTGATAATTGTCTAAGAGTATCCTCATACTGCTTTCATTTGCACTTCTCTCTCCTTTTCTCTTTTGGCTCTTTTTATTAATGTATCTTCAATAGTACTGATCCATTCTTCCATTTCATCGATTGTTTTCATTGCTTTTCCCAGACTTCTTTATCTCCTCTAGTTTTCTTTTTATCTCCTGAGTTTCTTTTCTTTCCTTTCGTAAGGTCTCAATTTCATTCTTCAGTTCAGTGATTATTTGTCTCAAATCATTTTTTTTTCTTTTTTGTTTTCTTTCTGCTTTTTAATCATGATAATTATTAATTCTCTATCTGATAGGCTGAGAAGTTCCTCCATGTCATTGTTGAGTTCTGGTGACTGTATTTCTTTTTGTGGTATGTCCTCCTGCCAGCTTGCTTGGTTAGTATTTTTTTCTTCTCCCTGTTGTTTGCTTTCTAAGTAGTTCTATGTTTTGGGACGTTGTGCCACTGGTGTTGGCAGGCATCTCTTCGGAGTGCTCCTTTAGGGGTGTTGGAAACTGTTTACCAGACTGAGACCAGCCCTGGTAGGCCAAAACTCCACCAGGGTGTTGATGCTGTGTTGCTGCGCACTGTCCCTTACAGTTCCCTCCCTTTGTACTTAGTCAGTTCCAACAGCGAATCAGCTAGTTGGTGATTTTGTTCTGGTCATGAGGTGGCACCAGAGATCCATAATTGCTGACCTGTGCTTTTTCCCAGTGGTTCTCTGAGTAGCGGAGTGGGGGCAGAGGGGTGCACCTCAACACAGGGGCTCTTATTCAAGCTGGATGCAGTGTCTGCCCCGTGTTCACCAGGTGCTGTACCTACAGCTGTATGGATACCACGCCCTGAATTCTGCACTCTAGGTCACAGTTCCAGGGCTATCAGATCCAAAACGCTGTCACTCTGTGCAATGCCCACTGCTATGGCGTGTCTCACACCCCAGGTCCTGTGCCTGGCTCTGATTTCCAGGATGGGGTCTTGCCCCATGCCTTATTTCCCTCCTTACCCCCATTTGCATGGCCCACCATCTCTGAGCCTGAGGGTGTTTTTGGGATACCTGGTTTCCAACTATAGGTTGCTGGTGATTTTTTCTGGTTGCTAGGTGGAGCCAGGGATCTTTCCTAGTGTCCCTCCAGAACTGTTTTCTTTCCCATGGGCCGGGGGAACAGAGTGAGAGTGGAATGGAGCGCCTCAACTGCGTGGGGGTGCTGTTTTTGCCCTGTGCCCCACCATCATGGGGATCCTGCACCTCAAATTTCTTGCCCTGGATCTCAGTTCCAAAGCCCTCAGATCCAGGACGTGGGCTGTAGCCCAGTTCAGTGTCCGTAGAAATGGTGCCTTTTGCACCCTGCTCCCAAGTCCCCGCGCCTGGTTTCTGATTACTCAGTGAGGGACGTTCACCTCAATGAGGGCTCCCACGCATCTCCCCACAAGCCTAGGTCGCAGACATGGGGACCTGGGCAGCTGCGATCCACATATGCTTTTCAAGCGAGTAGCTTTTCTGCACAAGCTTGCCGGCTGGCCTTGGGCTATTTGTAAGTCTCCTCGGAGTCCTGGAGCCGTTCACTGACCTCTATGGCAATTCCTGCATGGTTCTCCACAGTTCCAGTTCACAGCATGTGGTGGCTGAAATAGTTCCTTTCCACTCACAGTCCCTCTTGATGTGTAGTTTGTTCTTGTTGGTGGTTTTAGTTTGTTTTTTTTTTTTCCCCTCCTTTCTGTTGGTCAGAGAGTGCCGACTTTGTGGATGGGGGAGGGTAGCAGGGTTCTGAGCTTTCCTCCCTTCTAGTCCTCTTTTATTGCAACTTTCCTCTTCAGGCAGTTTGCCAGAGTTGCCCATTTATCGTTGGTGCCCCAGTTCTCCTAGGGACCTGCCGCTTTTCCTCTCTATTAACTTTTTTTTTTATGGGAAGTCTTACTCACAGTGTTTCCTCGCCGCCATGTTGATCTCTCGCCATGTTCTTAAAATCGCCTGTGGGTGATGCCCTGCACATTGTTGAGTAAGGGTGAGTGCTGAGGAACTCATCCTTGGAGGACAGGTGGGGAATGTGGCTTGTGGTGGAGCCCACAGTTGAAGAGGTGACCCAAGAGAGGCCGCATGTGGAGTTTGTATCCACGGATCCCTGTCCCATGTGCTTGTACAATGGGTTTGCCTGAGTGCAGGGGTCTGTGTGTCACATTGGTGGCTATGAAAGCCGAGTGTTCAAGTGACCACTGACAGAAACCCTGAGGATTGGACGATTCTCCCCAAAGGCTACAAAATCACCAATCTAAGAGTAGAGCATCCTGGGGTTTGATACAATGTGTGGCTTGTGGCTGAGACCACAGCCAGAGAAGGCCAGGAAACCTGACAGCTCCTGGTGTGTGACAGCAGATGCCTGAATGGTTCCCTCTCTCCTATGAGCAGTGCCTCTGGCAGCAGACGTGATGGATCATCTGCTAATGCCAATAATCATCTTTTGCCACTAGGTTGATGCCCTGCCTGGACATTTTTGTGTTCTGTTGTATTATTTCATTATTTACTTGTATTTTCTTTTGTGGACCATGGCTGCATGTTTTGTTTTGTTTAATTTTATATTTTATAATTATTATTTTTTGGATTTTTATATTTTTTACATCCTTTTTCATTTTTGCACAATGTATGCATTTTCATCTTGGTTACAGTACCCATACAATTCCCACCACCCCTTCTTTTGATCCTACTCCCTCTTCCCCTCCCCCCCCATAGTGTGTACTGTTAAGGGAAGTTGTATATAGCTTGTGTGTAGAATGTATGGCAGAAAACCCTGAGGGGGTGGATTGTAGGGTAAATGGTTTTTAAGCTTTTTTGCCCTCCTGCCATTAGGATTGATGTGTCTAATGGGGCACCTGCATTTGTTACATTGTTATAAGTTGTACTGTTTACTTCTGTGGGCCATGGGTGCAGTATTAAGATATCTTTCAAGAGAAGCAGAGGCAGGAGAGAGAAAGGGGAGAAAGATCGCCAGCCCAGAGTGAAGACTTGCAAGGGGCTTGGAGGCCTTCTGGCCTGTTGTGTACCTGGTTGCTGCACTACATGTAAAAACTCAATAAAGGCCTGAGAAAGCCACCGAGGGATCCAAGACTCTCCTTTACCCATCTGGTCTGTTTGGATCATAGAAACCTGCTCAGAGGCCTTCCACCACACAGAACTTGTAATATTTTAGAAGTTTGACAGATTCAGAGATAGTTGTTTATTCAAGGTCAGTGCCCCTTCTAATTCTTGGTCTAGTGTTCGCTGCAAGTGTCTTGGCTGCTGCTACAACATGCACTACAAGTGACTTGGATAATTTGACTTAAATAGAATAGGAAACATCTTGAAACTTCTTGATTCCTCTGAGCATTTGAATAAAACTGGGTCTTAGGTTATTGTGGATTTATGATTATTTTAAACTACTATTTCTTCATTTGATATGAAATCCTACTTCAGATGAACTCCATGCAGTCCCAAAAATAGCTAAACTAGGTAAGAAATTACTTTTTGAAGTTTTAAAGCATTTTGTAAATATTTTTAGTCCTTTTCATCTTCAACTACTTCTTCACTTAAACATTCTAGAAAGAACCACAGAAAAGAAAGAGTAAGTTCTAAAATGTTGTAAGAAAAAGTAGTTTTTGAGGATTTTCTAGTTCAGTGAACAGCTGGAAGCATCAACTTCGTTTTCTCACAAATATCTAGTCAAGCATTTAATATCAAAAACCTCTAGCAGTTTATAGAAACATTCTAAAAGTTATGCCAGCTTCTTTGACCAAAGATAAATTCATGCATTTGATAGTCTCTCAGTCAATTGTAAATACCATAGGTGTTCCTCCTTGTACAGTCCTGTAAAAAAAAAAAAATAGGGTATTATCAAAAGGAACAGTGACAGAAAAAAGGTAACTTAGAGTCATATTTTGACTTGCTGTCTAATTTTTTTTTAAATAGAATGTTTTCTTTTTTTTTAAGATTTATTTATTTATTTATACAAGCACTGGGTACAGTCAGAAGCGTGGGAGGGTGAGAGAATTCACCAGAGCCAGAGTGGGGAGCAGAGAAGGCAGAAGGACCGAAGTACACTGCTGAGGGGAGCAGTGGGCGGCAGGAGAGGTCTGTGTGCCATGTGGGACCCTCCTCCCGTGGTCGGGGAGCAGCCGGGGATGGAACCGGCGCTGCAGGGGCTGCGGGCAGCTTCGCAACCCAGCGCTCAACCGCTTCACCACCGGGGAGGCCCCTTGGTGTCTAATTTGCAAGAACATTTAGAGTGTTCTCTGATAATACATTCAAACCTTATCCTAAAAGAAAATACATATGAGTGACATTAGTATTTGTTTCCTGTCTCTAGTACAAGATCTAGTATAATATTTTAAAGATTTTAAGTGCCCAAACTGTTGATCTGGATTGTGTATCATTTCTCCTTCAAGAAAAGCTAAAAAGATTAAGGTGTGTGTGTGTGTGTGTGTGTGTGTGTGTGTGTGTATGAAGAGCATTTCATAAAACAAAATAGAATATAAATCTAGATGTCAGAGATTAATGTTGGGTCAATATCAATTGCTTTTAATTCTAATAGATAGGTGAAAAAAAAAAAAGATGTAGAACTTGAGTCAGGCAGTCAGGCAAGAGAGGGCAGCTGGCAAACTTACTCCTGCATGATCCTGTATCCCCCAGCCATACTAAAGGCCCTTCCTCTGACCTGAATGGACCAGTTCCTTGTTCCATTGGGTGACCTGATGGCATTAAAGATATACATTAAGGCCAGGTATGGAAAGGGCTATAGGTTCATCTCTGGAGGAATAAATAGATAGTATAAATAAATAAATAAAAGAGATAAAATTATAGAGAGAAGTTAGGGTGGCAGTTTAGAGAAATGCCATCCTTTTTTATGTGTTCCTTCCAGATGTTACAGAGGATCAGAATGGGAGGGAACCAATTCCAAGACAGCATTCAAGGATGATACAGCTAGGAATCTAGTAGGCAAGACGTGATGGAGAGCTTTACCGAGGGAATGAGATGAGTGAAAGAGAGGGCTTAGAAGATAACTTTGGATTCCTGAAATCTTTGGAGTTCTCTTTATTTTGAAATTTGGAGTTTTACTCGTTGTTTATGCACCCCTTTACTAATAAACTAAAGACCCATGGGGACCAGGAGAGAGAAAATTGGAGAAGTTACTCAAGGTAGGTTTAGGGGAGGAGAGACAAAATAGGCCTTTATCTCTTATCCCAAATGGTACTAGTCAACTCATCCAAGTATATTAGGACTGAAAAATTTAGAATAGAATTATCTTTATGATAAAAAAAAGCCAAGCATGTGGGTGAAGTTTTTCATCTGCAGTATTAAAGAGGATGTTAGAGAATGAGGAGCCACAGTCTCAAATAATATTTAAGAATTCCAGTCTTCAATGGACTGTAGTGGACAAATATGGTTCCTTGGTGGTGGATGTGGTATGGTTACATACATCTGAGGAAACATGATCCTATATCTCTGCATCATGGACAGTGTTATAAGTAAGCCTGTGTTCCTCAATAAAAAAAAAAAATTAGATAAAGAAGCAATTGAAGACAGTCTGACTTTAAAAGACTTTGTTTCATGCCCTTTTTGTAATGGACATTGACTATTTATTTAGCTAAGGGATATGGTTACTTATATTTCTAATGTTGAATATATTTATTATTAAAAATAAGTTGTGATAAATTGTGCTGCTACTCCCACTACTCCACCAGCAGCAGCAATAAACACTTTTAATGTTTACACACTTTCAATGGTCACATTTCGTGTTTATGTCACAAAGTGGATAATTTTGTCCTAATTGAGGATATTAAGGTTCTTGAATCAATAATAAACAATATCATATAGCTGGCACTTTTTTTTTTAAAGATTTATTTGTTCATGCATACAAGAACTGGGGTACAGGCCAGATGCGCAGGAGGATGAGAGGATTCACCAGAGATAGAGGAGGGAACAGAACAGGCAGACTGACTGAAATACATTGCTGAGGGGAGCGGTGGGCAAGATAGGAGAGGTCTGCCACGCCATGTGGGATTCTTGCAGGCCAGGCGGGATCCAACCAGCATTGCAGAGACTGCAGACAGCTTCACAGAACTGCACTTAACCACCTGTGCCACCAGGGGAGGCCCCATATAGCCGGCACTTGGATTTGAAAAGAAGTATATGACTCCTATGCATATGCACCCTCTCTTACTGATAACTGGGCAAGTCAGATGTTCTAAAATGAATCACAGTATTCCTGGATATCACAAACCCACTCTTGTGAAAGTTCTGCTTTGGGAAATAACTTTTCTATTTTTCTTTTCTGTAAGCTGTGACTTTATTACATAAAACAATCTCACTCTAAAACATTCAATCTTCATTTTGGCAAGAGAGATTATGACGCAAATATGGAAGACTGGGCTTATGCATTGTGGTCTTTAAGGAATTTGGACATCATCTACTGCCTTAACAATGAAAAAAAAATTGTGACAATAAGAGCAGAAATTAAATGCAATTGGAGTATAAGATCTATATCTATATGTATCTGTATATCTCTAATTATTGAGCTAAATATCATTGTTTTGAGGATTTTTAATGTTAAGCTATAAATGGGACTATTGAAAAAGTTGTGAACAGTGTAAAGAATGACCAGATTTTTTTCTTTAGAATAATTTCTGTTGTAACAGCTCTAATACAGGGTTTAAGGGGAACAAAAATAGCACTAAGTGGATTCTGACAGTGAGCCTTGGAATAAGCTACCTGAGGAATGATGGGACCTGCTTGAAGGTCAGGGATAGAGGAAATTGAAGAGATACAGAAACTTATTTGGAAAATTAACTATCTTAAAAGGAAGAAGGCACTTCATGCATTGTCACTGGTGAGAAGGCAGGTTATTATGAAATTCATTCTGGAAGGCTTCTGCTGAGATGTGAAGAGGAAGATAAAGATAGTTATTCTTGTGAAATAACCACCAAAGGAGCAAGTGCTAATGAGGGGTCTGTTCAGTAGGCAGTTGAAGTTAAGGCAACTTATCTTGTGCTGGGAAGTGCAGGCACTTTGCTGCAGCTGAGGGCTATTCCACATGCTACAAAAGTGCAGAAACATTTAAAAAGCATTAGAAATTTAAGCAGTGTTTTGAAGAGCCTGCTGTGGTGAAAAACAATAACTGCCTAATAAGTAATAGCCACTATTACTACCTCTACTACTACCACCACCACCAGCAGCAGCAGAGTGTGCAGTATATTTTAAGAACCCCTATGGGGCATTTGAATTCTAAGTTCTATTAGAAATTGGAAATCACACAATTTAATTATTGTTTCTTATGATCTTAGGTGACCATGCAACATGAGAAGAGCAAGAAGACCTTAGATTTTGCAGCAAATGTGTGGTTATCTCTGATCCAAGCCGATGCGGATATTGTCTGTGAGCTTCCTGTAGTAAAAGGAGGTCAAGCTATTTTTCCATGTGTGTTATTAATCTTCAATAGTACATATTACATATATGCAAATTGTTTTAAAGTTGCTTATATTTACTTCTGAATGGTATAGTTACAGATTTTTTTTTAACTTGAGGGAGTTGTTTTACCCATCGACAAGACTTTTTCATAATCAAAGCATGGGTCACTAGTGGGTCTGGGGTTAAATATAACTGAAAATAAAAAAAAAAAAGACCTATAGTTCAGCTTCAGTCTCAGGGATTGAGACCATGAGAGAGAAAAAAATGTCATGTCTGTCTTCATCTGGCCCTTTGACCACCTCATGTCATCCCCTCACTTTTGATATATTTTCTCATCAAACTTTGTAACCTTTTAAATTTTAATAAGCATCATGTGTGATGACAGTATCTCCTTTGCAACTAAAACACTAAGCATGAAATGCCTTCCTCTATCATGCATAGAACAGTTTTTTTTTAAAAAGTATTTTTTCTGTCAAGGCTATATCCCCTGGACATTTGTTCATTGTCTTTAATTGCCCACTTATGGTTAAAATTAATAATTGAATGATTAAAAAATCTCTCAATAGATACAGAAAGTTCAGATCAGAGGAATTCTCATGTAATGTTTTTACTGGGGCCTGACCCATGTATTTGGGTTCTGCTTGTATGAGTTTCAAAGTGACATGTTTCCTCTTTACTCTCTCCCTTTTGCTTTTCCAGTAGTGAGATACCATGTTGATGTCCATACTGGGCAACTGGAGCAAGCAGGAACTGAGTCTGCAGTGTCCCTTTGTCTATATGGAGAGAGGGGGGATTCTGGTCTTAGGGTCCTGTACAAATCGAATATGCCAGTAAAATTTCAAAGAGGACAGGTAAGTCTGCACAAATATCTTTCCATATTCTTAGCAATCACCTTGAAGGTAGTTGTACATGATTGAAAATTCAAAAGATGCTTAATACTTAAAATTTTCATTTTTGGTTATCTTTACCACATGTTTCATTGACACTATATCTGATGTGCTTTGTTCTCAAAAATGTTTTTGAAAGGAAATGGTGTGCACTATATTAGTAATGAATAATGAAACAAAGAAAAATACATTTAAACTTAGTGATAGTTTAAGAAAAGAAAAAGTGAATTGGGATATCAGCGAAAATTATATATGAACATGCTCTGTCAGGACTGAAAGATACAAAGCCTTATTCTGAAAGGTCAGGTCATAAAAAGTCCATTATAGTTTATTCCAAATAATAACACCATAGCCTTTCAAGCATCTTAAATGGGGCCAATTACATTCTTTTCACACCTTAAAGACCTTCACTATTGTCCTTTGTCCTTTATATGTAAGTATCAACCTATATATAAGATGTTTGAGGAGTTTCAGTGAAATATGTAATCAGTCCAGTTAATTTTGAATGGTATTGTGTTATACATAGAAAGGAAGTACTATTTCAGGGCCTGAAATTAAGAATAGAATAAAATAGAAATTAAGAAAGAAGACTTCTAAGCAAGGTTGAGAAAGATTTTTTCTCAAACTTTCTTTGCAGTAATTCATGAAATATTTTAAAACATCAGTGATCTTAAAACTGATCTAATCCTTTCATTTTTCACTGCAGCATGCAGAAACTTTGATCAGAATGAATAGGAAAGTTAGATCTGCTTTGGATGAGGGGGAAAGAAACTTACATTGAATTTCTGTCATCACAAGTAAATTATTTTCAGCAGAAACAATGTTTTATATGCCATGATACTATTATTATTAAGGCATCAAGTGATCAGGGATGTTCCCTTAAAGAATCCTTTTCTTTTTTAAAAAGATTTATTTATTTATGCATAAAAGAACTGAGGTATAGGCCAAATGTGTGGAGAGGTGAGAGGATTCACTGGAGACAGAGTGGGGAGCAGAACATGGATCTACTGAAATATACCGCTGAGGGGAGCAGTGGGCAATACAGCAGAGATCTGCTATGCCATGTGGGTTAGCTCACTGGCCTGGGATTGAACTAGTGCTGCATTGGCTGCTAATACCTTGTCATTTAACCCCTTGTGCCACCAGGGAGACCCAAGAATTCTTTTCATATATCACTTTGTGACGCATGATAAAGATGTTATTTCTCCTGGATGTCTACTATTAGTTGTTACCACTGCGTGCAGCATTATGTGAAGTTACATGCTGAGATTTCACAAATTGTCTTCATGTCTTCTTAAGCTTCTTTACTTCATTATTGTGTATAGCATTTACCAGAGAGTGGGAAGGATATATTATAGGTTGACTTCAAAATTGGGTAGGAGGTATAATACCAATCGGTGGTGTATAAGTAAGAGTAAATATGTGGGTTTAATGTTATGCTTTGAAGTTTAGAGTCAGAGCTACATAGTTTTATTTTTTCTAAGCTCATTTTAGATATCACATTTTTCTATTATTTTTCTCAAAGCATGGAATATAATGCAAATTCCAAGTGACTTCAAGAGTTTTACAGTTGAGAAATTATGGCAATAATAGTTTATTTTGTTCTATTACCAGAATTATTTTACACAGTTAATATCATTAACTACAGATTTATCTGGTTGTCATTTTCTCTACAAAGTATCCAGGGGTATAATCAAACAGCAACAACATACACAATAGAATTAGTTTAATTTTATCTTCAAAACTGAAATTATTTTAAGAAACTAGAAGAAATTAGAATGCTGATTCAGGCAATCTTTTAGGACCTTGTGGTATTGTAGTTTTGTGTGTACCCCAATGCAGATCATAAGATTAAAGATAAAAGTAATTTATCTCAGAGATAGTACCAATAACTCATTCCTCACTCATCTTTAAAATGAGGAATGAGGAAATGATGCAAAAAAGAGAGAAAAGCCAGTAGTAAGGGCATTAATGAGCTGGTAAATGTTGGGACTCCTACTTGTTGTGGACTATCAGAGATACCCTGTGGAACACCCCTCAAAATTCTTGCACAAGGGGAAGACTTCAGACAAAGAAGCAGTGAGATATAGGATTAAGAAAGAAAGCTGTCAGCACACCTAAACTAGCTACCATTTGCCAAAGCAGCATCTAAACCCAGAAAAGGACCTTAAAGACAGGGCTGGGTATTCATCACATCTGCTACTGAAGGTGATGTGTGTCATAAGCATTCCTCACAGAGGCACACTGAGAATATAGCCTAGTGACTATCCAGGCACACCTGAGTAGATGCACATTTATATTCTAATTTCTGGAAATATCATCTTTGAACTAGTAATGGTTATGCTTTTGTCTAAAGCGAAGATTTTCATCAACAATGCAGAACCAAGAGTAGTTGGTTAAATTGAAATTTAATCTGATAACAATGTGAGCAACTGTTAAGATAACCTACTCCATATAGGAAATACAAATCATACTGTATTTGCATTTTTATCACATAGTAGGGTAAAGGTGGCTATTACTCAACTTTTGTTTCTGGGACTGTCTCAAATTTAATTAAATTCATGATCCTTTCCTCAGGTAATTTAGAGTGGTTTTTCTCAGAAACACTCTATGAGGAGGTAAAGTGTGAAGAATTTCTTTTAATACAACCAGTATAGCATTTACTTTAAGTTCTACATCTCTCTGGAAATGTCTGTGAGTTTTTGACATGGCCAAGAGACTATTTAGGATTTAAGGCTCCAGGAGGCTTTTCACAATAAACCTAAGAATATGCTGCATATTATTTATAGAGGGGAAAGTATAGGAGAGGGGTTTATGGAAGGAAGGCAAGAAGGATAGGAGGGTGAAAGGCAGGGAGAGAGAAAATTTATTCCTACAAGTTTCAAAGTATATTAGTATTCTTCAAAATTAAATGTACTGCATGTTTCACCATGTAACTGTCAATCTGATCATCTAACAAATTGCATCATAGGGACAGGAATCCAAGCAAGCAAAAAGCAATTCTAAAAGTCTTTGTCTAAGGTTTATTTATATTTCACACTAGATACTATCCCAAGTGGAAAAATATAACTGCAAAAGAGGAAAAAAGCACAGTCCAAAATCATTTTAATAATTGAAAAGTAATTTGCTTGTTTTTCTTTCCTTATTACTTCTTTTGATGCTAGCTGCATTTACATCTCTTTTAAAGTACTATGCTGCTTCTGGTAATTTGTGGGCTATTATTGCCTGCATTTGTCATGTGCTGGACTCTGGTTATTTCTGACAGTATTTTTCTGTCTCCTGTACCAGATTGATACATTTCAAATAGAAGCAGTGTCACTTGGAAAACTGCAGAAGGTGCTGTTGCACTGCGAGGCCAGTGACAAATCACAGTACTGGTACTGTGAAAAAGTCGTTGTCAGAGAACCTGGTACAACATCTGCATTGGTCTTCACCTGTGAAAGGTAGTGCTGGTCTGTGTGGTCCATCAAAAAAATGTTCTGCAAGGTGCTGTGTGCATGGGCACGTGTATTTCTCCATGTATTTGGTCATTTCACAGCATTTCACATCATGCATCACTCATTGATTGAGTATATAACCTATTGCTAAGCACTATAAGAAAATTTTACCTTGTAATTATTATTTCAATGTGCTGGATGGCACAAGAGGGCCAAAAATCTAATGCTAGAAATAATTACATAATTTGTGAGAATATTTGTTTGAATGTTGGTTTCTTTATATCCTAAAAGACAGTGTTATAGTAACATTACAAGGGAATTAAGTAAGGAGAATTTTAGAGAAAACTCTTAGAGCATAACTTAAGAAAAACAAAGATTAAAATCTAAATAACAATGACTTTCTCCTGAACCCTGTAAACAATTGTGATGTGGGATAAAATTCCCTCCATTTCTGATCTGGCCCCACTGCCTTTGGTTTTAAACCCCAGATTCCACAGACACTCCCTTCTTAAAAATTCTTTGTCAGAAATTGGGCCTTTGTTTGCTTAAGAAAATGTCACTCATTTTCACCAGAAGAAATCTTGCTTTTTTGATCCTTGCTAGAAGTCTTTCTCTCTTTATCTTCGCTAAATCCTGCCCTCTCAAGAAAGTGCTCAGTTTCAGTTTGATGGCATTGGTATTCACTGTTGGTCGGTCTCTCAGTCACAGGGAAGAGAACGGGCCCCTGACCCATGAACAGGATGCTATTGTGAACATTGGAGTAAGAAAATTTGAACTTCATTTAAAAATTCTGGGAATAGCCCTAAAGCCTTCCTCCAAATAGATAATCAATAAGAAATGTGACCAAAAAAAAAAAAATTAGGCAGAAACAGAGACATTAAAAATTTAAGGATATGGATTTTAAGATGCCAAAGATAATTGCAACTTTAATTCTAAGCAAAAAGTGGAACAAAAAATAATTAATAAAAATACTAAAGATATGTCACTAAAAACTGCAGACACCCAAGATGATTGGAGATGACTGACCTGGAAAGAAGTAATGAGAGACACATTTATTCTTTAGTATTTTATTGTATAGTCTTGCCCAAAAATTTTTCATAAGAATATATAAGGGAAAATATTTTTTTAAAAGCAGTTTTTATTTATTTTTTATTTTTTAAAAGATTATTTTATTTATTTATACAAGTACTGGGTACAGTCAGAAGCACCGGAGGGTGAGAGAATTCACCAGAGCCAGAGGGGAGAGCAGAGCAGTCAGACTGACGAAGTACACCGCTAAGGGAGCAGTGGGCGCGGCAGGAGAGTTCTGTTGCACCATGTGGACCCTTGCCCGGTGGCCGGGGACCCTCACCGGTGGCCAGGGACCAAACTGGCACTGCAGAGGCTGCTGGCAGCTTCACAGCCCAGTGCTCAACGCTGCACCACCAGGGGAGGCCCTTGAAAGCAGTTTTTAAATTACATCTTCTCCCTGTTCAAAAATCTTCCTTAATCTCCATTGCCTACCAAAACAACCCCAAAAGAAACAAAAAACAACTTTACGATCTTTCCATTCAGGTGTATATACCACTTAATTCCATTTCTCCCCTTTTAGTTTGCTTTTATGAATGTCTTTTTGCAAGATCTTAGTGAAATTAGACAACCTTTAGTTATCTGAACAAGTTCTACTTAATTTTGCAAGAGTCTGTGGACTCTTGGAGTGTGTTTTTTTTCACTGAGGAATGCCCTTCCGCTAAACTCCTTGTCATAATCCTGTCCATTTGTAATTTCATTTTCTAATTCTGCTGCTATCTGGAGCTAATTGGTCCAACTAGAAACAATGTCTCTCTTCTCCCAATGCCTACTCAGAATTTGGCATAATGCATGCACATAAGTATCTTGGGAACTGAGAAGCAGCACATGGGTATCTTACAGGCTGAGAGGCAGCTATAATTTATTCTGCACATCAGAAGAGTTAAGGAGTGATTCATCTGTGGTTTTCTTCATAGAGTCTGATGAACTTTGTTATGTTAATCTACTTGATTTATTTTACATGTGAAACCTCCTGATGTAATTTAGAGCTATTTATCATACATTTCATACTTACACATATATACCATGCCTCACTGCTGTCCCACCATCATTAGCCCACTGCCTCATTACCCTTACCTACTCCAGTACTTTATTTCATGTCTCTTCTATGTAAACCTGGCCTTGTTTGGAAGGAAGCGATGGAAGTGATAGCTTAATTTAGTTTCATAGGATTGTAGCTGAAAAAAAATGAAATCATGAAGTATGTCAACAACCATAAGTAATACAATGGATATGCACTATTTTGATGTAACAAATGTTAATATTTGATGTTATCCCATATGTTCTGATGCAATGGTAGCCAATACTCATTCACACAGTAAGTACCCTGAAGAAAAATGTAGATTGCATAAACCATCCCTTCCTATCTGTAGATTTATGCAGCAGATCCTATTTTCTTAATTCTCATGGCAGAAGAGTAGAGGTGCCAGGAACAGAACTCAGGTACCACTACCCTGTGCTTACCAAAACCTTCTCTCGGATTATAAAAGGTCACGGACAGCTGACTCTCAGGCAGATGAGAGTCTGAAAGACGGCTCTCACCTGAAGGGAGACCTTCAGCTCTCTTAATTATGGGCTGCTTGGTCTCTTCTCAGACCAGGTGGGTGACTGGTCAAGGTGGGGTACTGAGTGCACTCATTACTGGTAATAGGCTCTGAGGTGCAGGCAAGATAAATGCTCAAGTGTGTTATACACTTGAGGGGAATTTGTAAAGAAAATTTCAGTCATACTCCTTGATGATTCTTTATGGAACAAGCACTTACAGCACAACTGATTTAGGACAGAGAGAAAGACCACCAAGTGTTAGTTTCTTTTATAAGTCAGAGGGGGAAATGCAAAGCATAGCTGTGAGAAGAGAATGCTTTCGTGCACCACAGATGCTTCCTGCAAGGATTCGCATCTCCTTTTCTTTTTTTACCCCCTCTTCAATTGAACACCCACATCCTTATGGTATTATTTTATTCCTACACTAAGGATTTTATTTTTCTGTCTTTTGTATATTTAATATAGACTATACACCACTGACTCTACCATTAACACATAATGTTTGGCTATTTGAGATTTGGAGCAAGCAAAATTTGTATTTGAATCAGGCAAACATTCAACTGACTATGCATTGAAGTAAATACTCTTATTTATTATTTGTATGAGTTTCATATAACTGCTATAACAAATTACCACAAACTTGGTGACTTAAAACAACAGAAATCTATTCTCTCAAAGTTCTGGAGGACAGAGATCTGAAAGCCAAGTATCAGCAGGACAGTGCTCCCTTTGAAGGTGCTGGGCAAGGATCATTCTGCCTTTTCTAGTGCCTCTCTGTGCTTACACATAGTCCATGCTCTTCCTTGGTTTGCAGCTTCATCCTTCCAATCTCTGTGTCTCTTATAACATTGCTGTTTTGTTTCTTTCTGTGTGTATCTCTGTGTCACTTTTCTTCTTGTAAGGAGTCACTAGACAAGGGCTAACCCTTCTCCAACATTTCAGTATAATTAAGTACAACTGCAGAGAGTCTATTTCCAAATAAGATTGTATCCTGAGGCTTTGAGTGAACTTTATCTTGAGGGGTGGGGAGACACTGTTTAATACAGTATATTATTTAAGTGGATCCCATGAACTACTCTCCACTCAAGATTTGTTAGTGTTAAGATAGAGATCTCTAGACTTTTCTGTATGTTACCCAGCTTGTTGCAGTATTGTGTATGCATGTGTGTATATACCTTAACCTTAATGATGAAGTCATTAAAAGGAAGTAAATATTTACATTTTGCAGAAACAATGTCATTTACAATATATCTGTTGACTCACTTGAACAATGAGGGTCTAGATCATTAATAGCAAAGAACTTCAACCCAATGACAAGGAGAGCCAAAAGTCTCTCAGTGTCACCTTCCATAACTTCTGATTGGCTTGGGAAATGACAGTGATATGAACTTGTAGGAGCAGGTTATTTAAAATAAAGGCCCTACCTAATACAATTCTAAATAGAAGGAGGTTTATAAATGCAGGAATTGGAAATTTAGCTACACATAAATGATGTGTTTTAAAACTAACTGGACATGTCAAGGTAGAACAACATGACCAGTTTTATTTTCTCAAAACCAAATCATAGATAGAGTGACCTGAAGCATATTGCCCTAAGGAATAAGGACAAAATGCTGTATAGTTTTCCTTAGAGTTGATTTTGCAGCTAATACTTTTAAAGTGTTTCAGCCTCATTTCTATTGCAGATTATTTGCTTTATTATGATTTTTTTGATAAAAGTTGAGAAAATTTCCTTCAAAATGGAAGAAAAGACTTACAATGGTCTCTATTATGGATAGAATAGTCTATCAGCAATCTGGATACTTTTTGTAGGTGGAATGCCATCTCCTCTTCAGGGTCTTCCTCATCTTCCCATTATCCTTAATATCTTATTAAGTGTTGAAAAGAGAGTCTTTTGCTCCATTAAAATAATTGTGAGCCTTACAGATGTATGAGGAAGGTATTTGAGCAGAGGCAGGAAAGACATTACCCACATTGTTGGAATTGTACAGTATGGAAAGCACTGGTGCTGAAACTGCCCTTGACCACACACTGAGCTGGGAACAGATCAAGAGTCTGTTGCCTTTCTGCTCTGGAATGTCCATCTGAGTTCCCCAACTTCTAGTCCAAACCTTCCTTCCTCCCCCATAGAGTCTAGTAGGCTCTTGCTGATGTATTCACTAGTGAATTAACAAAGGTGTGTCACCTTTGCCTGGGAGTCTTTTCTGAAGCCTCTGCTTGGGCCAACTGTTGTTTCCCTCTGTGCCTTTCCCAAAAATGCATTAACAGTAGCTTAGCACATCCTATATTCAATTATATTTATGTGTTTCTGTGTGCATTTAACCTCCCCCAACTCTCAGAAGACTTTCTATAAGGTCAGGTTAATGTCTTATATTTTTACTCCCAGATCCTACCATGGATCCTGGATAGGTTAAAATGATATCTGTGTCCAGTAGAACCAAAGGCCATATATTAATCAAGATGCCATAGTCCTAAGGGAAATCATATTAAATGAAGGATTTGAAATTAGAACAGGGAATCTAAAAAGTTTAATGTTCTTAAATGTTTAAATATGTCTTAATCTCACTAAAGCGTGCATAAACAAATTTATTACTTAATGTGCATTTTTAATATTAATACTTGGGAATGATCCTTAGCGTTAGCCCAAGAGTTTAAAACAACAACAGAAACAACCCAAATGCCCCAAAATAGATGACTGGATCAAGAAGATGTGGTACATATACACCATGGAATATTACGCAGCATTCAAAAAAGATAAACACATGCAATTTGCAGCAACATGGATGGCGTTGGAATGGATCATGCTCAGCGAAATAAACCAAAAAGAAAAAGAAAAATACTGGATGGTCTCACTCATAGCAGGAATCTAGAAAACTTAAATAAGAGACCAGGAAAAAGAATAACTATAAGAAGTAAAAATCAAAATCAACAAACAACTATGAACCAGAGACACTATATGAGGGGTGGGGGGCGGGGAGGGGAGGGATTGGCATCAAAATGAGGGGGTTACAATTGTATGGGAAATATAAAAATAAAATAAAATAATAAAAAATAAAAAAATAAAAATAAAACAACAACAACAAAAAATGCCCCCCTCATATAGATTCTTAATCAAAACACAATTTACTGTCTCAGTCTTGAAAAACTGCAGTTACTGGTTACTTTTACTGTCTGGTAGGGTGAAGTGCATTTTCTTTGACTCCCACTCAGTGGCCTCAAACACCAGCAGGGCTATATCTTGAGGCAAGTGATTTTTAAACAATAGCAAAACTAATAATCACCCCTCCACCATTTCATCATTATTATTCACAGAGAATTTTACTTGCCTAATTGCTTTGTGCCAACTTTGATGGTTATTCTAGGAAAATTACACATGAAGGCCCAAGCTCTTAGGGGATTGTAATCAAAGACCGCCGGTGACCACAGCACAAACAGAGCAGAACATAGTCTCCTAGTCGGTACTCACAAAGTATGTACTAAATTGGTGAATTTGTAAATTAATCATTAACCAAGTAATATACAGAGCAGAATTGAGAATATCATTTGAGGAGGAGCATCAGGAAAAGAACCAGGAGCAGCCCAGTGCAAACAGCATCCTTTTTTTGCATCATGATGGTTGACAAGGGAATTTTCATCTAGGCCAAGGTATATGTGAATTTGTTAGTTTGTGGTGCTGGGTTTAAAATGAATTTTAAACCTGCCTCCCATCAACCATTATAGGCTTCTTTTCTAATTCTCCCCATTAGTGCATGTTTTTTTCCCTTCCCTGTACATTCTATAAGGATATAAATACTCTGTTACCTCACATGTCTTAGCTCATTTTATTCTTTCCTCTGCTTATTGAAATCCTTATCTTTCAACACCCAAGATAAAATGATATCCTTGCAGTGAAGTTTTCTCTGCTTGATTAACCACAAGTGAACTCCTCTTAATTCTCCTTAAGATCCTCCAGCCATTTGTTTAGAATTCTATGTAATATTTTCCACATAACATCCATTGTCATTGTTTGTGTACACGTGTGTCTCGTGTTCTAGTTGGTAAGCTTCAAACAGTTGGATCTCACTCATTCCTCTTGTCCAACATGGCTTCTCGCACCAAGTTAGGACTGGGCAAATATTTAAAGAAAGGAAGGAAGAAATGATGGAGTGGTAGGAAGGGAGGGGCAGAGGAAGGAAGGGAGGGAGAGGAGGACTAATAAAAAATACAATTGAATCCCAAGTTGGAAGAAACCTTAGAGATCATCTAATCTTCACATGCATTTCTCTATAACATCCTCAGATGTATCATTAAAAATTGTTTATGTATTCTTTTATTTTCAAAACAATTCAGCTTATGTGCAAAGGGTTTTACTTTCCCTTTCTGGGATGTAGGGGCAATGATGAATAGCATAACATAGATAAGAAAGGATCTTGAAATTTTGATAAAACACAGAAATGTAAAATACTATTTTAGGGAGAAGAGAATAATAAAAATTATCATGAGACAGTGAGCAATCATTTAACTTTACTGATTTTTTTCTGAAAGAGGCCACTATTAATCATTCCTTGCTATTCTGAGCATGTATTTGTGCTGTTGCAGATTTCTGAGCTCTTCTTTGTCAGTTTGAGCCATTCCTTGGTATAAAAGTGACAAGTAGTGATGGTGGTGAACTGACAGAATGAGGCTCAGTGATGAGTCTTGCTCATTTTTTTGGAATGGGGGTGGAGACATAGAATCTTCTTATAAGCATTTAGTATTTCTTCTGCCATTTTCCATGTCAATGAGTGATTGCCCTATCTAAACTATATCTCAGACAAAATTTAAATCTATATTACCTTTTTTATACCCTTTCCCCTCCAAAAATAACTCACATGTTCTAGGGCAAGATCACTCAAACACATTCCATTGTTGTCTAATCTTAAAAGACTTAGAACAATTTTTGTTTCTCTATTTGTGTTTGATAATTAGCTCACTGATATGGGGATGCATAATTATGCTTTGGCTGGTTGCTTCATAGTATGTATGGTTTTTGTGCAAATAAGCTCTTTCTGCTTGCTTTTTATCCCCTTCCTTCAATGTCATCATACTCCTCAAGTCATACTGCTACAGTATTTCAAAATTATTGAGGTAAAGTAGGTTTATATCTTCATGTCCTATTCTAATTTATAGAATGGTACATGAGTAAAGATCTAATGATAATATAAAAGCATTATTTTAATTCCATATCAATTATGGCCGCTAAAGGAGTTAAGATTTAATACTCTTGAAAATTTCAAGTGTTTAAGAAAACTGAACCTACAGAAATAGGGAGGGTATTATTTTTAAGTGGAATAAAATACTCTAAAGACTCTTACTCTATGGGCCATAGCATTGCCTTATTACACTATCTTCTGAAGATAAGAGAGAAATCATAGAAGAGACTTTCTATAGATAGACTAAACAAGGAAAGAGACTAGAGAATTGTTTTTGAAAAATTTAATCAATCAATCAATAACCTGAATTTGGCTTCAAGGAAGAGAAATTCAGAAAGCTTAATTAATTAATTTCTTTATTTATACAAGCACTGGGTACAGTCAGAAGCGCGGGAGGGTGACAGAATTCACCAGAGCCAGATTGGGGAACAGAACAGGCAGACTTGACGAAATACATTGCTGAGAGGAGTAGTGGGCGGGCAGGAGAGGGCTGCGCGCCATGTGGGACCCTCGCAGGGGGCCGGGGATCAAACCAGTGCCGCAGAGGCTTTGGGCAGCTTTGCAGCCCAGTGCTCAACCGCTGTGCCACTGGGGAGGCCCAGATTCAGGCTTAAACTGTAATAAGATACCATCTCACACCTCTGAGATTGGCACATATTGAAAACCTTCAACAGCAAGTGCTGAAGAGGATGTAGAGAATGAGGATTTCCATCAGACTGTTGGTGCAAAGGTAACTGGTGCAACCATTATGGAAAGCAATGTTTCTTTAAAAGCATTCTTACTTGGGCCTCCCCGGTGGCGCAGCGGTTGAGCGCTGGGTTGCGAAGCTGCCCGCGGCCTCAGCAGCGCCGGTTCGATCCCCGGCTGCTCCCCGGCCACCAGAGGAGGGTCCCACATGGCGCGCAGACCTCTCCTGCCGCCCGCTGCTCCCCTCAGCAGTGTACTTCGGTTCTTCTGCCTGCTCTGCTCCCCGCTCTGGCTCTGGTGAATTCTCCCACCCTCCCGTGCTTCTGACTGTACCCAGTGCATGTATAAACAAAACAAACAAACAAATAAATAAATAAAAGCATGCCTCTATTAAAAAAAAAAAAAAAAAGCATTCTTACTTAAAAAATCTAAATATGGAGATCCTATGTGACCTAGCAATCCTTCACTCTTGAACACATATCCAAAGAATATGAAACCGTCAGCTTTGTTCTATAATGCTCTTAGCATCATTGATAATAGCTAGGGCATGGAAGCAACCTAAATGTCTATTGATAGAGGATTGGGTCAAGAAGATGTTTTATATCTACACAGTTACTATTTAGCCATAAGGGAAGGTGAAGTGCAGCCATATCAGCAAAATGGAGGGAGTTTAAGAAAACTCTGTGTAGTAAAGCAAATCAGACAAAAAAAAAAATACTGAACATTTACATAGCAGATGATTTGATAGAGTAAAATAATTACAAAATCTAGTGGATGTTAATAAATACTGTGTGGGCTCTGAGATTAAACTGGAATGGTAAGGGTAAGTGATAAGAAGTTATAATGAATGGTGGTGGGGAAAAAGAAAAACTAAAATAAAATGGTGGACATTATATTTCTATAACAAATTTCTCTCCAACAAATAGACTGGACTATTCCTAGACTAGCCTCAGTGTCAGGATTAGAGTCTCAGTCCGGCCCTTGCCTTTGTAACAGCTTGGTATGGGGCGGGGGTGCTCTGCTGGAGTCCAGGTGCATTTAAAGGCTTTAGTGATTTAAGACTGATAAGCCTAGGGAAGTTGATAGAAGTAAGTTTAGCAAATTATATATTTTATCCTTTCAGCCACAGTTGTGATGTCAGCCTTACTACAATGATGAGCTGATTGGAATGTATTTGACATTATAAAAAGACTTTTTTATTTAACTTTTAACATGCAAATTTAATGCAGAATCAAGCTTATTGTAAAAATTTTGGAAAACAAAAATTTTCTCTCTCTTTTTTCTTTTCCTCAGATGGCTCCCCTTTATGTCTCTGGGCATAATTCATTCAGAAATTGAACTTTATCTTCAAGGTGAGGATTAATGAAACCTTCAGTAGAAGAAAGTGCAAGATGATTTTAATACAACTGGACATCATGGAACATTCCTCAGTTGCCCATATACTGTCCCCTTTGATAGTTTGTCCTTTACATCATATTTATATTATTCCTCATAGTGAAAATAAAATCATAATTAAAGATGTGTCTTTGTAATGTTATGTGCTCTACTATAAGTTAAAACTCAACTTGAGGATTTGCTACTATTAAGGAGTTAAACACACTTCCTTTTCTCCCATTCATAATGCCATTAGACAGATCTATTATTAACTGCACTTCACTTTTATTTTTGCAGAAATGCAAATAGATCATCAACCTAAAATACAAGAGGAAGCAAATGGTAAATGTTGTTGTCACTTTTCATCTTTTAATCATGTGAAATAATCTTTTTCTATGTCAAGATTTCCTTCCTTGTATAATTTATATTATACAAGTTTATTCTAGTTGAATTTAAACATTGATTGAAAAATATTTAAAATAGCATAAGAATAGGCATTATAGTTTCATTTAAAATAAATTAACATGAGGAGCTTTAGCCCCAAACGCTTTTTACCTTCAGTAAATATATCAGAGACATAATCATTTTCAATGACTAATTTTAATTGTATTTTTTCTTACTAACTTTGCATATTGATTTCTCAGTTTTCTTTTTAAGTCCTTTGAGATTAGCTTTTTCCATTAGATCCTCTTCAAATCAACCTTTGATCCTGTTATTAGTATATTTACATTTTAAGGTTGATCTGAATGAGATGGATACAGATTGTTAATATGCATACCAAGTGAAAACCCTGTATGTTTTCTAAAATGTTTGCACTGTATGCATAATTTGAAAGTAGACAAGGGTTAATTGTGTTAGAAAGTCCTGTGTAGAATAGGATGTCCACCAAGATGCAAATATTGTGCACTCTGAAAAGTAGGTTATACTAGCATTTATGTTTACTGATATTAGAAACTGTACTTTGACTTATATTTTTACTTTTTGTTATTTATTTATACAGGAAAGGCTGTACATAAATCAGAATATTAATATGGGCATAGTTTTACATTCCAGACACTCTCAGTAATTTTAAAGGGCCTCAAAGGTCTCTGTCTTGCAGTACGCCCATTAGCTTGAAATGACATCCTAAGTAGAAAAATTATCCACTAATTCCAGAACTTGATGGGATATATATGAATAATATATGCTCATAGTTTTACACTGTAGATTTGAATTAGGAATGAAACTGTTGAAAGTTCTTTGTTAATAATATTACCATGTTACCAATGTCAGTGATAACAAATATAATTAAGTTGCATTATCCAGCAGAAGTGTTTACATAGGTGTTGGAAATGCTTTATCAGTATGATTTTGATTAAAAGTAAAATAATATAAATTTTTTTCTTATAATTAATTTAATGGCCTCCTTAAAATATCTTTATTTTTAATAGTACAATGTTATCTATCTGTGATTGGTCCTCTTTTAGCTTATTTTATTTTTAACTTCTGAAGAATGTGAGTAATAAATTTTCTCAAGATATTTTGTAGTGATCTATCAAGGCAGCCATGTCACTAAATAGCCACCTTTTCTTGTCCTAAGTTGCTGTTTAGTGCCTAGTACAGTGTGGAATAGAAACAGTATGGTAACAATATTGAAAATATATAGTGTTTGATACGTAGAGTCAAGTGGTTTAGATATATTAATTTACTTAATCCTCACAATCTCCCATGAAGTAGATACCATTATTCATTTCATAGGTGATGAAACTAGCTGACACGGTTTTTAAAATTTGCCTAAATTCACAAAAGTGGGAAAAAGCAGATTTAGAACTTGAATCCAAATGGTTTGACTTTACAATCTATACTGTTCTTGCATTAAGAAAGTTCTAATTGCTCAGTCATTTAAAAAATGTGTTTTTGTGTATGTATACCTTTCATGTCTTTAGATTTATTTTGGTGTATTAATTTTCTCACCTGTTAGGCTATATTTAGATCTTTAGTGTCTCATTTTACTCCAGACCCAAATGAAAGGATGTTTTTAATTGTCAGGGCAGATTAGTAGTAGTAGTATCCTTGTTATTATTCTTTACCCAGAACTTTGTGGAGAAAGATGATGATGATGATTTTGGCAGTGGGAGATTTTTCTTACTTTTTTAGAAGTGAGGTGATGTAAAGTTTGGCGTTTGTGGGTTTTTGTTGTTGTTGTTGTTGCAATTCATTCCAGATTTTCATTACGTTATAGTAAAAGAGTTTTAAAAATATCTTCTCAGAAAATTGAATCAGAATTGTCAGAAACTTGTCTTATATGAAAGAACTAGTGTTGGAATTCAGCTCTTAACCATTAAACAAAATGATTTCCCTTTAAACGAGTTTGCTTCCTACATGCTCAAGGGTTCCTGACATAAGGAACTTTAAAATTCTTGAAGCATTTACTTGTTTATTTACAGGCAATGCCAACTCCTCTGGAGGATAATTATTAGGAACTTAGTGGATTATCTGCAGTAAAGATAATTATAAAATACTTTTTACTTCCTCTCAGTTCTCTCTTCTATCACTGGCCTCACTAGCAAATAGTGTCTCTCAAGGAAGGAAATTGATACTTAATTACTAGACTTAACTAAAAATAATTAAGAACACAAGCTATTCTACAACATCATAACATATTCTGAGTAAGGGATAGATGGTTTTGGTTTGCTCCCTGTTCTCATCATTATGGCATAATGTTTTGTAAATGCGTGGATAGTAATGAGGTGACTATCTTAAGTTCCCATGTAAGCAGGCTGTGTTTGAAGTCTTATTTCTTCACAGGAAGATACACTGTGGGTGTCTGATAATCTGGGCAGGACCCATAGGTCAGTGTCCCAGTCAAGTGCCCGTAAAATGCACGGCTGAGATGCCAGAGAAACCACCTCTGGGATTGCCTCATCATCCCCAATACACATAGGCTGCAACTGGGTTAACAGTTTCCAGTGGGGCAAAATGGGAGGATAATTCAATATGTTAATAAGTTTGGGGCCTAGAGGGAGAGGGTGAGCCCAAAGGAATTCTCCTCCACAGAGGTAGGCGGTTGCTGTGACTTACTGTTTAGCGCTTAGAACCTTTAGTACGAGTCTGCTAGGCAGTATTAAGTAAGCAGCCAGGAAGTTAATACAGTGCTTCCCAGGCCCTCCTCTTTGACCTTTGTCTCATTTTTCTCCCAACATTAAATGGCCAGTGTTTGGGTATTCATTAATGCTACCTTAGTTCTAGAACTGGTTAAACTTTGCCTGACTGAAACAGGCATGATTCAATGATATAATTGAATGGAGTAGATTTGTTATAAAACAGTAATGCTCTGCTCTCAGTCTCTTGAGAATATCCAGCAGTTTTGTAGAAACATTCGCAACAAAGAATCTATCCACCAATTTGTATTTAAAGATAATTCACAGAAAGCATAGTATGGTTTGGGGAAAAACAGATTAAATCAAGTGTCACTTAATCTGAGACAGGGTTTCTAAACCTTGAAACTATGGACATTTTGTTTTATGGAACATTCAAATATATCATAAGCTGTTTAGCAGAATTCCTGGACTCTTCACTGGTTAGTAATAATAATCCCTTCCCAGTTGTGACCACAAAAAAAAAAATGTCTACAGGCATCACCATATGTCTCTTAGCCACAAAATTACCTCAGTTGAGAATTTTGATCCATCCAAGTAAATGTTGACTATTTTTTGAAATGTATTTGGCCAATGAAAATGAAAACAAAACAAAACAAAAAAGAAAAAAAAAACTGTAAATGGATCAATCCAAATGATTTCTCTGTATAAATGAATTATATAATTAAAAAGAATCACGCATATAATCACCATTACAAAAAAGAAGAGAGAATGACTGAGAGAACAGTGGTTCTATTGGAAAAGGGAGGTAAAGAGTTTTGGAATGGACATGTCTGGAAAGGGAGATGAGTAGATGTTTTTAGACAGTATGTGCTAAAAATATCCATAATTGTAGAATTTTTTGACCCATGTGCTTTTCCAGACCCTTGCCAATTTCCTAATTAAAATGTGCAATCAACCTGGGTAGCCTTTGAAACTGCCTCAGTGAGTAGTTGCAGCATAGTTACTCTATGTAACATTTCTGTTGGAAAATGTTTACTCATAAAAGGCAATATTGCCTCTCACAGGGGCCCCTCTTCCTTCCTCCCTCCTCTCTCATATCTCTGAAACTCTGCTATTATCTGAGGAACTTCATACTGCATGGAGAGACATGAAAACTGAACACCCTGGTTAGCAGTACAGATTCTAAGTCTTGAGTATAAAGTGCGGCACTAACACTGTGACCTGGGAGATCAATATTTCTCTGCATTCTGGTTCAGCTTCCAACCAGCAGCCAGCACCAACCTTCCAGTCTTGTGAGAGTGACATCTTGAAAGCAGAGTCTCCATCTGAACTGGAGCTGCTCCAGCTGACTGTGTGGAGCCAGATTCTATGCCAAATCTGGCCCAAATTGCAGGTTCATTGGCAAAAAAAAAAAAAAGTTCTAATTTATTAAGCTTTAAGGTGGCATATTACACAACAATAGAAAACTACAGTTGTAGAAAAGTTGGTAAAGTTCATGTAGACCTGCATTTGTGTGTCAAGATTTAAATAGTAAATATATTGATGATCATATGAGTTGCTATCCTGAGTGGCACAGAGTGATATGATTCAGAAGGTAGATTAGTGCCTAGATTTCTTGGAAGTCAGAGGATGAAGTACTTGAGAATTGTTAGTAAATACTCAGAAGAAACAAGTCAAAGTAAGGTTGGGAAGGTGATTAATAGAGGCAGAGGGCATAAGGGAGGTTTATTAGCAGGCATGAAGTAAAACTGAAAGAAGTTTGGGTTAAGGATATAACAGAAATTTCATTGAGCAGAAGCTGGAATCCGGGTTGAGTATGGTCACAGGACATCTGAGGCACCTGAAAGGAAGGTGACATTTAGCTAGCGTGTTCTCCTCCCTGCAAGGATTAAGATTTGAAATGGAGGGCCTTCCTGGTGGTGCAGGTCGTTGAGCACAGTGCTGTGAAGCTGTCCACAACCTCTGTAGCGTGGGTTTGATCCCGGCTGGCCAGAGAGATACCCACATGATGCGGCAGACCTCTCCTGTCTTGCCTACTGCTCCCCTCAGCAGTATATTTCAGTCAGTCTGCCTGTTCTGTTCCCTGCTCTGCCTCTAGTGAATCCTCTCACCCTCCCACACATTTGGCCTGTACCCCAGTTCTTGTATGCATGAATAAATGAATCCTTAAAAAAAATATTTGAAATGGAGTTAAATGCATTAAATGAAGATGCAGGGGGTTAATGGTAAACTGCATTAAAGTTCAGTCATCCTGCCTTGATAGTATAATAAATAATAACCTGCAACATGCAGGGAGGCTACTGAACACCCTAGTTAACTGTGCAGATTCTTAAGTTTTGTTTTGTTTTGTTTTTTTTATGATTTATCTATCTATGCACACAAGAACTGGGGTACAAGCCAGAGGTGCAGGGGGTGAGAGGATTCACCAGAGACAGAGTGGGAAACACAACAGGCAGGCTGACTGAAACACACTGATGAGGGAAGCAGCAGGCAAGACAGGAGAGGTCTGCTGTGCCATGTGGGTAGCTCCCTGGCCTGCTGGGGATTGAACTTGTGCTGCAGAGGCTGCAGCCAGCTTCATGATGCTGTGCTTAACCCCTTGTGCCACCAGAGAGGCCCAACAGTACAGATTCTAAGTCTTGAGTGTAGCACTAACACTGTGACCTGAGGAGATCAGTATTTCTCTGTCTCGTTTCTTTTTTGTAAAATGGAGACAGTAATAGAAACTGTGAGGATTGTTATGACTGGTACATCTTATCTACCCAATAATTATTAATTTTTAAGTGTTATTTTCCTTTGCAATTAAATGTATCACAGGTTTTGAGTATCCAGTGGCAGGTCCATATACATGCTTTTGGGCTGGAGGCATATGGCCCATGGTGTTCATAGAAATGAAAAAGATTCACCCTAAACCAACACCAATATAAAACATATAATGGATTAATTTCTGGTAGTGTTTTATGTTTGCTTTCTGAACTTAAAATATAGAATATTAAACATCGCTTGAAACTATTTTGTTCTAGGAATCATAACTGTTTCTAATTCTGTATTAAATTTATCCCAACTTCTGTGGTAGGTAGAACATAATATAATGCTTTACATGTATAATACGATTAATTATGTTCATCTATTGGAACAATAAAAATATTTAAAAAGAACTTAAAAACTCAAAAAAAAAATCTCATGATCCTCTTATGAGGTTGTATTTTGAAGGACTTGTCAGTTTTTATACACAGAATTGTTTGGAGATTAAATTATTGTGCTATAAAATATGTCTTATTTATAGTCTCTGCCAAATCTCAGTGAAATATATTTATATGCCTTTAAAATGTGGGTGATACAAGGTCAATATCATTTTCATTACCTTTGTACTAATAACAAGACCAATTATAGGCCAATAATAATGTCCTCGTTCTTTGAATAAAAAAATGACACCTCATCAGAGAGACTTTTTCTCTGTTAATTGAGAAAGTTATATATTATACTGAAATGTTTTTAATAATAGCTAGAACATCCATCTCCACATATGCAATATTTACTTTTCAAAATATTTCCTAACAGACCCCAAAACCTTACATAAATTATTTATTCATTCATTTTCAAGAGGCTACTGAGTACCAAATATTGTACTGGGCCCTAGGAATACAGAGATATTTAAGACTAAAACTTATAAACAAGCTGCTTACAACCCAGTGGGTAGATAGGGATGGGAAGGCATAAAGAGATGGCATGTGTCTATATATCTAAGAGTTGAAGTGTGCCAAAAGTCCAACAGAGGCTTGGTCTGAGGGATTCTTTCTATTTACAGGGAAGAGTGTCTGGAAATGCTTCTTAGAGGAGGTCACCTTTGAACTGAGCCTGAATACATAGGTATTCACCAGGTAGGAGGAGAGGACTTTTTTGTCAGAGAGATTTCACACAAAATCCAGGAGCTGGGAAGGAGTCCTTCAGGACAGCTGAAGGATGGTGAGGGAGAAATGCTTGTGTAAGAGGTAGTTTCAGAGGGATCAGAGGTTCCTTTAGGGTGTTGTGGGAAGTACACATTAGTATTATAAACAGCCTTATGAAACATTTCACTGGCCTCCAAATCTATGAATAATGTTAAAATAGCAATATGGATGTGAAGATAAAGTTTGATTTATCCTGATCTCTCTCATGGTGAAAAGGGAATGTGGATGGAAGGAATCCTTGGGTTCACCACTTACATTCTAGGGTACCCTTCAGTTTTTTGTAGGGCTTTTGTTCCCTTGAGTTGCCTGCAGTTCTCTTGCATATTTCCCTGCTCAACCTCTCCAAGTAGAAGCAGAAGAAATGTTTGGTGCACCCTGGTATCAGTCTTGTAGTCGGTCTCAATCTATGCCTGATTGTAATCAAGACAGCGGGAGGTTACATCTGCAGAGCTGCACTGGGTTTTCTCCCTCTCCCTCCATCCTATTGTGCTGTGCTCTCTTTAGGTAAGTGTAACTGGAGTGTGCTTGCTGTTTGGTGCATCATTAGGCAAAGCATGCCTGTCCCATAGTTTTTGCAGTGCATTGTGGTGTGACTGAAGGCAAGCAGATTTGAGGAGTATTTCTTCAATATGCTGAATTAACAATTACATGGTAAGAGTTTAATTTACATGCACCCTCCCTACATTTCTTTGAGTGTTCAGTGGTTAGTTGCCAAGTAACTGAAAATGTGTCTAGACATAGACGTTTCTATAGTCAACAACAGGGTCAACCTTCTAAGTCAAATGCATGTAACCACGTAAACAGAATGCATAGAACAAGCTAAAGATAAAATGCTAAGTACTAAGAAAGGGCTTTTAAACCTTACTAGCTATTGTGATTTTTTTCTCCAAAATAACTCCTTGTATCTTCCTGAAAATAAACCTCCACTTAATATGAAAACTTTGGAAAGGAAAGTTACTAGTAGGCCTTTGATCTAGTTTTTCCCTTTACCGAGGAAGTGAAATAGATGCCTCAGGCAGTCTCTTTTTATGTGTGTTAGTAATCAAACCTGGTAAAAACACTAATGGTATTTTAAGATAAAAAGATATTAGTGTGCTTATCTGTGAAATGCTTTCAGCAGCTATTCCCATTTTCTATTGCTGCACAACAAACCATCCCAAAACTTAGTGTCAGAATACTAATTTATTATCTTTCATCTTTCAGTGGACTGATGTAGCTCAGTTAGGTGATTTTTGTTTGAAACCTCTCATGCAATTTTAATTTAGACACTCTAAAGTTGCAGACAACTGAAGAGATGGCTTGACTGGATTTCCATGGTGGCTCACTCCTGCTGGATTTACCACCTGCATGAGGTCTCTTCATGTGCCTTGTGCTTTCACACAGCAAGATCCAGGAGCTGGGAAGGAGTCCTTCAGGATAGCTGAAGGATGGTGGGAGTTTCAGAGGGATCAGAGGTTCCTCTGAGAGAGACCCATGCCAAATTTAGACTCCAAAGTCCTATAATGTCACTTTGTGCAATTTTCTTGGTTAGGGGCAACACACCCTCAAAGAGACAGATGGGAAATAGACTCCATCTGTTAATGGAGGAGTAAAATGAT
Organism: Talpa occidentalis; assembly: GCF_014898055.3. Taxonomy (NCBI): domain Eukaryota; kingdom Metazoa; phylum Chordata; class Mammalia; order Eulipotyphla; family Talpidae; genus Talpa; species Talpa occidentalis. Next base: position 65,624,645 of record NW_026555331.1, on the reverse strand, counting down.
CAGGTTATAAAAGAACAAGTGGATTGGAAGATAACAATGAGATCTGTTTTGAATAATGCAATACAACATTGCAGATTATGACCGGTCTGTCCAGGTTGCCCACGGTAAATAAACCTGGTTGTTTATGGATTCATGGGGACAAGACTTGAGTCTGTTATGTAAGCTGGAAAATCAATTGGGTTTAAAAGCTCTGCATGCATTGTTTACATCTTGCATGTTAAGTCTGAACTAGTACAAGTTCTACATCAGCCTAGAGAGAATGTTTTTGAGTTATACTGGTCATCTGGGTGAGAAATCAGCAAACTTTTATGATAAAGGGTCAAATAACATGTAGTTTAGCCTTTGCAAGCCAAATAGTCTTTGCTGCAACTACTCAACTCTGGTGTTGTAGCACATAGGCACCGTGAGTAATATATAAATTAGCATGACTGTATTCGAGTATAAAACACACTTGTTTTCAGGATGTTTGCAAATCTTCTCTTTAGAGGAAGAACACTTAACCTATCGCTTGCTACTAAATCATCAGTAAACTTGATATGAGGTAACTTCTAAAAACTCTTTGAGTCTTTTTTTAAAAGATTTATTTATTTATGCATACAAGAACTGGGGTACAGGTCAGAGGTGTGGGGTAGGGGGTGGTGGTGAGAAGATTCACCAGAGACAGAGTGGGAAACAGAACTGGAAGATTGAAATACACTGCTGAGGGTAGCAGTGGACAAGACAGGAGAGGTCTGCTGTGCCATGTGGGTCAGCTCTCTGGCCAGTGGCCGGGGATAGAACTTGTGCCCTGCTGCAGTAACTGCGGAAAGCTTCATAGTGCTGCGATGACTTAACCCCTTGTGCCACGGGGGAGTCCCCTGAATCTGTTTTGATAATGTTGACTCACAAGGTTTCTTCAAGAAACTCTTAAATATCTATCACAATGCTTGTACATAATACAGACACTTAATATCTATAAATTCATTGATGATCAGGTAGTAATTGAACTCCAATAATTAACCTAGCATTACATAGCTTCAGGATTTTCTGGTTCTGTTGTAGCTATACTGATTGCATTTGCTACAAAAGAACAAACTTTATTGGTACTGTGTTAAAACTTAATTGTTTATGAGAAACCCAAATTTATTATGACTACTTAGATATCATAAAATATATCTAGACTACTTTTAACACATTTTTAATCCAAAAGAAAAACGAGTCTCTTGCAATGTAATTTTCAAGAAACATTTTCTTTCTCCTGTAGCAGAATTTTAAATGGAGGCCACTGCTATAGCAACTTCCCATATACGAGATTTAGAAATGACAAAAAATTATACAATGGGACATTTTGGAGCAGATCCCAGCAACTTCTTATTGCATAGTCAACCTTTTTTATTATTTTTATTTTATACATTTTTTACATCATTTTTCATTTTTGCACAATGTATGCATTTTCATCTTGCTTATAGTCCCCATACAATTTCCACCTCCCTTTGTTTTGATCCTACTCCCTCCCCCCAGCCCCAGTAGTGTGTCTCTGGTTTATAGTTGCTTGTTGATTTTGATTTTTACTTTATTATAATTAGTCTTTTTCCTGATCTCTTATTTAGGTTTTCCAAATTCCTGCTATGAGTGAGACCATCCAGTATTTTTCTTTTTCTTTCTGGCTTATTTCGCTGAGCATGATCCCTTCCAGCTCCAACCATGAACTGACAACCTTTTTTTTTTAACCTTTCAAATCATTGATAAATATAAGAAAAAGATTTAGGGTTCAATTTCATGAACTTTTTTTGAGGAACTTTGAATTAATAGAAGTAATTTTCTAAATGAGTTGATAGATGACCGTATTTTGTTTATATAATTCCTTGGGTTTGAATGGATAGCAGCTACCAGGGGAAAAAAGGAGAAAAACTTGTATAGACAGAACATCAGAACTCGTATTCTTATGATTTTTTGGTAAAAAAAGGAACAATAGGAAATCACAGAAAAACTTGTAATTGTGACACATAATATACAATGTGAAAACGATTAACATGGCTTTATCTGTGATAACAATAAACTGTTTCTCAGTACATAGTAAATATGACTAGAATGTTCCTCAATGTTATTTTCTACCTGTTTTAGATAATAAGACATCTGTAGAGAAGTTAAGTGATCATATTTTAAAAATGTACTATAGGAAATATTGGAAAACACTTGTTTTCCAGTAGTAGGAAAGAAAATAAAGCCCAGGAATCCTTAATGATCAACAAAAATAACCAGAGAGGACATTTCATTAGTTACTCTACCTTTAAAGCTCCAATTGTGGTAACATGCTAATTCTAAATGAGAAAAACTTTGGGATATTGTATAAATCAGTAGCATATTGCTGTTTTCTCTATTTTAGTAAACAAGATAACTAAGATGATGTGCAAACAAGTTCCTGTCCCTCTCCCCATGATAGCATAATGTAAAAATCCCAGGGCAGCCCACATGGCAGAAGTACAGATCCAATACTTTCTGTAAAATTAATATTGTGAAAAGATTCTCAATGATATTATAGTTTGAAGTTTGCCTGTTTCCTATTTCCCCACATGAACTTGAATTTCTCAAAGCAAACTTGTTGCAGGGCAGAAGTGTCCAAGTGTACCCCTCATATTCTGCTCCTTCTAAGGCATTTTGGTACTGTGACTTTAGTTCCATCTTTATTATCAAATGCAACATTATGACAAATTTACTACTTCATGAAAGCTTTATTAATCCAAATAGGGATATTGTGGATAAGTAAAAGGGAAAAGCATCAAGCTTCCCCCGCCCCTCCCCGCCCTCCCCTCACCACGCATGCGCACTCAGCCAAGGGGTGGAGGAGAGCGAGGCTGGCCTGGCAAGGCTTGGTGCGGGATACGTGGCGTGGAGTGGTGGGAAGGATGGAGGAGTGCGTGATGGAGTGTGGTGGGGTGTGGAGGCATTCACAAGAGAATATGAAAATGTCTAGAACACCAACACAGCTGCTTGAACCAGTGATGAACCTACCCGTTTTGGGATGGTTGCACTACAGATATTCAAATGATATTTGTAGGTGTGTTGCAGATAAGGTGTGGGAGAGGAGCGCTGTGTATTAAAAAGAAATAAGACATCTTTGTGAGGAGTCACTGAGAACTTAGGTGTCTGGGATGGAGGTGGAGCTTACTCACACAAATGTGAAAAAATACAAGACAGCTTGTATTTGGGCAGTCTTGAAAATAACATTAAAGACATTTTTAAATTTCCCTGCCATGCAGAGATGACCTGTGCTGATGGGCCCTACACAGAGTTCTAGAAGACAGGAATTCATCTTATGTTCCGCTTGACCATGAGGTGTTGGCTCAGTGTGAGAGAGTTTTCTTGCTGTAAAGTTGATGATACAGTTTTCCAAAGTGCAAAAAATGATAAAATAAATGCTGTCTCATTTGTCTTTTCAACTAAAACAATCATAGATATTTTTAAAAGATGAGTTCTGTCATTATTTGCTCTTCTCATTTGCCCTGTGCTCCCCATATTACCATTGTAGGAAACTCAATCATTTATTCTGTTCATTAGATATATTTTTTTCCTCTGTATTTCAGACATATCTTTTCTTTTTCCTCCCTCTCCCAACCCAAGTCCTTTTGATAGACCTTTCATACAGTATTTTCTCTACTTGGTTCAATTTCTCTTTTTGGTTCATTCTAACCCTTAGAGGACAGAAATAATATTTTCTGGAAAAAAAATAGTTTTTTTTTTTTTGTTGTTGTTGTTGTTGCTGTTTTAGGTCTTCTGTATCTTGCCCACGATTCTGCTAGCATCTCCATGATGGACTACTAGCCTCAGTTTGACAGCACAGTGCTATTAGATTATTAGTATGTCTGTCATCAATTCCTGCCCAAAGATTAAACAGTGATGCCTTACCTATATTCCAAATGACACCAATTTGGTTGTTTTTGCCCAATTATCTACTGGAAAGTCTAGTGCTTATCTACTTTGCAAATAAAATGCTATATTTCAAAACTTTCCTATATACTAACTTCCAAAAAGGAATTTGTGATAATTTACTATTTTAATATTTCTTGAATTCACAATTATCCAATTTATAATTAAGAACTTCTACTCAGTGAAGTTGATATGGATTTCTTTAACAGATTCTTATTGATTTCCTTCGCAGAAGGAGACTGGAAGGTGACTGTTGTCACTGGAGATCTTGAAAATGCTGGCACTACGGCAACAGTGTCCCTTCATGTCTATGGAGAAACTAGATGTTCAGGTCCTATTATTTTGGGATCTGGGAAACACCAGCTGTTTAACCCTAACAGTGCAGATATATTCAAGGTAACATTGGTATGCTAGAAGTCACTTGCTGAGATCCATCATGACATATGTTCCCTAAGATGGAATAGAGAATTTTGTTGTTTATGTTTGGGTATTGCATTTGCATTACATTTTATCGGTGAACATAAAATATTTTATCCTAAGGGAACTGGAAATGACAGTAATAATAAGAACATAAGATTTTTGTTTCTTCCTCACATTTTATTTGTACAAATGCAGCAAAATATATGAACTTTAGAAAGTTTAGAACTTAGAGTGGAAAAATTGGCTCCTAATCCTGCCATCAAGATAAGCATTTCTATTTTTGAATTTCTTTTTCTAGTCCTTTCCATATCTCTGAGGCTAGGATAGAAAGGTGGCGTGGCCTAATGACTAGACATGCTCTGAGGAGTCGGGTGTGGCAAAAATTCAATGCTTGCCACTGCCTAGCAGGGTGACCTGGACTAGTTATTTAACCATCATGTGCTTCACTGGTCCCTACTTCAAAGGATTCTCATGATAACTGAATGAATTAATCCATGTATAGTGTTTGGTGAAATGTCTGAAATGCTCAGTCTGGTTGCCATTGATATTGTAGTACATAAAGAAAATTGCAGTCTTATTCATTCAAGGAGCTGCATAATCTTCCTAATTGTACATTTTATTGATTAAATATTTATTATATGAAATTCACCATCTCATTTATCATAGGTCAATTAGATAGTTTATTATTGTGCGACATTGAAATGACTTTTAGGTTTTTACTGTTATAAATAATGTAATGAACATATTTTTCCCCTTAGTTTCTCCTTTTTTTCTAACCAAAACTATTTCCTTATGATAAATTTTGAGAAATGGAATTACTTTTGATCCATTTATACAAATAACTTTTTTAAATTGTCTGACTTTAGCCCTGTCCTGGAGAAAATAGTAAACAATTGGTAAATTTTAATAGCTAATCTTTACTGTACACTCCAAATCATGGTATCTCTATCTACGGTAGATAGTGTTTACTCTCTTTTAATTAAATTTTCTCAGTACATCTTTGCAAATTATGGTCTTGTGATTGTGTATCTGTGGAAGTTATCTTCACTTTTTGGAATGAAGATATATAATTTATTGATATATAATTCACATCCCATGACATTCTTTCATTTAAAGTATGTAATTCACAGTGTTTAGGGTATTCCCAGACAATAACCATTATCACATTCTAATTTTAGAACATTTTCAACATGTCCTTACTCATCAGTAGTAACTCACCAACTTCTTATTTCCCAGCCCTTGAATCAGCTGGGCCTGATCAATATCAGTGTTAATGTGTTCAGCGTGGTTATCTGGGACAGAAATTAGAAGGCAATGGTTAATTGATCAAGCAAAGCATAGGGTACTCCCTTTCAAGCTAAGGAAACTGATAAAGTAGCAGTCATCAGCCTCCTCTAAAAAAAAAAACAATGGTAATCTACTTTCTATTTACATAGATTTACTATTTCCTATAAAAATAATTTACAACATGAAACCTTTTCTGTATGGCTTATTAAAATTAGGATATTTGGTTAATCCATGTCATAAGATATGTTTCATTTTTATGCCTAAGTTATATTCCATTGCATGGATACATCACATTTTATTTATCTACACATCAGTTTGATAGACAGTTGGATTCTAAATGAATCTTTGGGTGAAAGAATTCTTGGTTGAAAATTTTTCCTTTCATCTCTTTAAAGATGTCATCCTGCTGCTTTCTGGTCTTCATGATTTCTGATAAAAAGTCAGCTATCAATTTTATTGAAGATCCCTTGTATGCGATACGTTGGTTTCTGGTGCTGCTTTTAATATTCTCTCCTTATTTCTATTTTTCTATAATTTGACTGTGTTATGTCTGGAAATAGACTACCTGTTTTTAGCTTTCATATCTCCTATGGTTGCAAAGTTGCTAGTTTTTGAGGATATTGTGGAGCCAGGGAGAGAGGAATGGAAGCAGATAAGGTTATAATGCACAAACCCTTCTATTCTTACTAAGTTCCATAGTTTTAATTGAATAAAGGATCCTTAGATGTTGCAAGTCTTTGGTCAATTTATAGAGTTCTAGAATATTTTATTTCAATATATTTTTTTCATTTGCTTTTATGGATGTCCTCAAACTACCATTCCAGATGTTCTACCCTACCTATTTTAGACTTTATCATATTTTGATCTATTGAAATTTCTATTCCTTTATAATATCTTCTATTTGTGTTTATGATTCTATAATCTAAGAAGATGAGTATGAATTGACCTATGTAAATGTGACTTTGAGACTACAGTATATCATGTGATCACATCTATGACATTTAAGAGATACCACTCAAATGGTGTGAAACATTGCCTATATTACTTTCATGCTGTATGTAGCAATGTGGGGCAACTGTAATGTTCTCCTGACCTCCAAATTGGTGTTGGATAGGAACTTAATTATGGGGTGGTAGAGTTAGTAGAGAATTTTAGCTTCAAAAAAGGGGAGGCTTGCAAAATGGCAATGGGCTTTGTAGTAATTTTGGTAGCTAGACCATAAAGTTAGCCTAATAGGATAACCTGAAATGTCGTTAAGCATCAGATTGAAGCAGATGTGTGGTTCTCTGGAAAATAGCCAAGACAAAAAGCAAAACAAAGAGTCATTATAGCGAAAAGTTGAAGGAAATTGGAGAGAGAAGAGCTCCTAGACTCCAGGAACTGGACCTTATTCAGTTTCCAGCTCTTGAAACTTATCCATTGATGGGCAAAGATATTCATGAATATATGTTGAACGAATAAAAATTTAATGAAGATGACTTTGCTGAAATTTGTTTAATATTTCCTGCTTTCTCTTGGGACATTCATTATTGAATTTCCCTTGTGATCATTCTCACCTTGAGGGCATAATAAACGCATTTCATATATCTTAGATTGTTATTATTTACTAATAAACCTGTCCAGAGATTAAACTGAGCTTTTATTGCATTTTTGCAAATTGAAGCACTAAATACTACTCTCTGTTGCCTAAGAAAAATTAGTGGTTAAGCCATTCACTCCTAGAAAGTAGTTTCCTATTTCTGGTTTTCTATTGTATGAACTCAATTAATTTTGTAGATGAATAGGTTTAATATTTATTATGAACTCATTGGGTACTTGCACAATTATTTCAATATCCCTTATGCTCCTAGAATAGAAGATATAGTATGTTTTTGCCTTTTTGAAAACAATCTATGTCCACAGGAATTAGGAGGTCTATATTTAAATTCCAACTCTGACCTTTACTACCTAAGGAAATATGGATAAACCCATATCTAAACTTTTATTTACTCCTCTTTAAAATGGGTACAATAATACTTTATAATGCTATTGAGCATATTGAAAGAATAAAAATGAAAATACTTAATAAAATGTGTAAAACATTCTTGTCTTTATACTCCTGAGGCTGACTTGTATGTCCACAAAAGTAGTCTCCCTAAGATAATTTTTTCAGATGAATGAGGACAGGAAGCTGACTTGGCAGGTGGTTGGTAAATAATTATTGTTGACTTAGTGGGTCTATGTAGAAACTTGTTCAGAGGCTGGAGTAGGAGAGCGGAATAGAGGAAAATAAGACTAGGATGGTTGGACTAGAACAAAGCAGTGAGAGTGTAAGTCATAGTAGGAATATTTTTCTTGGGTCTGTGAATATTTATAAAGGTTTATAGATGTCCATGAGGATCTATAAATTATTGCCACTAACTAAAAATGATATCGGTACGTCATTTTGATTTTGTCTCATCTCTATATGACTTTCTTTCTTATGTGTTTTTCTTGTCTTTGCTCTCCATCCCTCCTTTCTCCTCCTTTATCTTCTTCTTTTCCTTTTATTATTTATTTATATATTTTTCACAAACTTGAAACTTAGAGCTTGATAATATTTCCTAGTGACTCCATCTGGCAATTGGGAGGTGCAAAATGAAGGCGAACCCTCCTAACATAATTCACTTTCTCATAGATGCAGTTCCTAGGGTCAGTTTAACTTGGTCATTTTTCTTAGCACAAAAATAGAAATATTGTTTTATGATATCTACAGTCAGATCACTAAATTTTCACATGTGAATTTTTATCAAGAAAAACCAGTAGAGTTGTCCTCCTTGACTATAGAAAAAAGCTACAGAACCAAACCACTAGGGAATAAATTATAGAAAGCAGACAACCACTTTTCAGAAGAACTAAATTTTTTTCAGAATGGCTGAATAGTAAAAAAAAGTATTCTGAGATAGCAAAACTTTTTATTTATTGGAGGACTACCTAAAGAGTAAATCATGACCAACTCCTTAAGGTGCAAAAGATTTTTGTGGGCAGAAAAGAAAAATGGCAATTACTGATCTACTCTGAGTTAGACATTAAGTCTGTAGTAAAACTGAAGCATGAAGGAAAAATACCGTTGTCTCTCTTTTTTTCTCCATGTGAGAAATGGTGTTCCTTCTTTCCATAGACCAACACCTCTGAAGTGGTCTTCCTGATGTCCTCTTTTCTCTTTCAGGATTGGGGTCCATCATTCATTTTCTTCTTTTTGTACCTTCAGGATGAGTCTATTACCATTGCCTTTAATTCGCCTACATGTTTATGTCTTCCCTATTGTAAAATCACCCTTACTCTGCTGTTTGATTACTGACATTTCTCCTTTCCTTCTTTGGAGACTTTTTGGAGTAATGTCAGTCTTGTTTCTTCACCTTTTTCTCTTCATTCTCTCCTAAATTTCCTTCAGTTTAGGATTTTTCTCCCATCTTTTAAGCCATGTTTCCTAGGATCAACACTGAGGTCCTAATTATCCCATCAGTTCTTATTCTGGGTTGCTGGTCAATGACTTGTTGGAAAGGTGGCAAGTGCAGTGATGGGCGTGGATGCCAGCATCATATCTTCTGGGTTCAAATCCTAGCTTCTTGGGGTCTCCCTGGTGGCACAAGGGGTTAAGCACCACACTATGAAGCAATCCGAAGCCTCTGCAGCATGAGTTCAATTCCCGGCTGGCCAGGGAGCAACCCACATGGCGCAGCAGACCTCTCCTGACTTGCCCACTGCTCCCCTCAGCAGTGTATTTCAGTCAGTCTGCCTGTTTAATTCCTCACTCTGGTGAATCCTCTCACCCTCTGCATCTCTGGCCTGTACCCCAGCTCTTCTATGTATAAATAAATAAATCTTTAAAAAAAATCCTAGCTTCCTGACCATCTGTGTGCTTATGGAACAGTTATTTACAACTGTATGGTTTGTAAAATGGGCAAAAATAATTGCACATGTGAGTATTATATAGTATGCATAAGATCGATATAAAATAACTCAGAGGAGGGCACATAGTAAAAACTTGAACATTTTAAAATATTTTAATTTGCAAAGTAAAGGAACAAAACTTTTCAGGAACAAATTGGTGACTATTATGATTTCATCCCCCACAAAGATTTTGAAATCTTGCCACATGTTATCTATGAATATGACCTTATTTGGAAATGGGATCTTTGTGGATATAATTAAGATATAAGTTAGCATGAATTCATACTGAAGTAGGGAAGACCCTTAATCCAATATGATTGATAAACTTTTAGAAGAAGAGAAACACAGTGAGAAAACCATGTGAAGGTAAAGGCAGAGATTAGAGCAATGCAACTGTCAGACAAGGGTTGCCAAGGATTGATGGCACTACCAGACACCAGAAAGAGTCAAGGAAGGATTCTATACAGTCTCTGAGGAAGCAGTGACCACTGACGCCTTGATTTCAGAGTTTTAGTTTCACAATGGTGATGAAATAAATTTGTGATGGTTTAACCCACCCAGCTTGTGGGACTTAACTATGGAAGTCCTATGAAATGCTTTACAGAAAAGAAGAATAAAAATGGAAAAAAGATGATGGATTTTCCAATAAGGAGATAAATGTCTTTTAAGAGAATTGTTCTACTCATTTAACTGGGAGAGATTTGTAGGAAATAAAATTGTCTATCAAAGAGAAATGTTTACTTTAGATGTGAGAGAATTTCCCCTTAAGTTTATTATTTGAAGAGAAAAACTGATGATCAAATAGAGGTCACAATGGTGAAGAGTAGGACTCCTCAAAACTAGAAAAATGGTACATTTTTGGGAAATGAGAAGAAGATGATTGTAAAAAGATTTTGGCAGAACACCTAGAGACAAAGCGTTTTATTGATTTAATCACAACGGAGAATACAGTTGGAAGAATAGATGGTATAAAGAAGAAGGGCATCTCTTCATAATTTTTGACTAGAAATTAGTATATGAAGTAGATATAAAAACACATGTAAATATAGAAAGCAGTACAATCAGTTCAGCTTGTTTTGAAAATATGGATTTGTTCCAAAATGATTGGTATATTTAGGAAAAATTTGAATATAACTGGAATGTCACATTTGCTTGTACATATTTCATCCATAATATGCACAAGTTGAATCCAGAAATCTCCACCCAGCTGTACCAGGTGACATAGGGCTATCATTGTCTGTGATAAGTTACACCAATTCACACACGATGTTTAAACATTCCTCACCACTTGACAATCACTGAGAAGCTACATTTTTTTCTCACGGTTCTTTCACAAGTAAACTTCATGTCTTTTCAAGATAAAATGCCACATTGTATTATTTATGTATTTTTTAACCATTTACGTGTAAAACTTGCAACCATTTTTATTAAATTCTTTTCACTTTTTGTATGCCACTGACAAAATTTTGAGTGTTTTATACATCATTTTCCCCATAAATCTTGTAGATTTAATTGTACAATCTAGTGGTGTGGTGAGTTTAGGAATGCATATTTTACATTATACCACTGGCTACTCATGCAGGAACTCCTCCTAGATGATCTTATTTCAAAGGTGTGAGAGAGGCCTTTAACATTTCTACCAAAGGCCATGATCAAAGAGCATGAAAGATTAGGAAGCATATTCACATGCCAGGTATTCCTAAAATAAGTAAATAAAGAAAACTTAAGTCCTCACATTGTTTCAGTGTTGTTGATTCTATTATCATTTGTTCCTTGGCATTTAATTGTCAAAATATTCATTAACTGTATAATGCAAATTAGGGGAAAGAGATCACTATGTTCACACGATTTCTTTTAGGGGTATTGAAGCTTCTACTGTGTGCTGAGTTGCAAGATTTGAAGTGATTTGTTCCTAGAACATTTTAGTTATCAAAATGTATACATGAGAATCTTAATGTTATCACAATTAAAAGAACAAATTACTATTTTTAAAACATTATCTTTTTGGAAGATTTTCTTTTTGGTTGCCATTTGAGAAAGTAAAAGTAGGGCCTTCCCTGGTGTCTCAGTTTTTATCAAGCTATCACCAGCCACTGTGGCATGAGTTCCATCCACGACCTGGGAACAAACTCACATGACACAGCAGACCTCTCCTGTCTTGCCTGTTGTTCTCCTCAGCAGTATGTATCAGTAGAAACACTTTTTGCTCCTTACTCTGTCTAGATGAATCCTCTCACCCTCCCCCACCCACCTCTGGCCTATACCCCAGCTCTTGTATGCATAAAAAATAAAGCTTTAAAAAGAAAGTAAAAGTAAATTGTAAAGTTGTTCATATCCTGGCTTTACAATATACTTGGATATCTATGTTAGTTGCTATTTTTATTCTTATAGTCTCTTAGCATGTATAACCTTAGCAAATATAATATTTTGTATATCTCTTTTTTTATAGGACTATGATAACAAAAGTTGTTACTTTACATATACGTACTTTACCCATCATTTTTTGGATTTAATTTTACTATATTAGCAGAACCTGTACATGACAGGATTATAAAAAATACACATTTGTATACCTTTTAAGAGTACGCTAATTTTATATATTATAATTACAATAATATCAGAGTTTTTCAATGATGGAATCCAGCAAGACCTTGTGGATGTGTATTGCTACTATAATAAACAAAAGTAAAATGACATAAAGCTATGAAGTGATTCATTTGAACGTTGCATAATTTTGGATTGAATTAATTTTAATTAAAAATAAAATAAATCTCTTATTATAAAGGAGTACATAGTCTATATTTCTATAATTAAAATAGATTTCTTGTGAACAGCATATAGTTTAGTCTTCCTTTACACTCTACTTGGGAAGCTGTGTCATTTTAATGTCATTATTGACCTTGCTTTAAATGGTTATCATTTAAACAATTAAAAATGAGAAAAAAAGAACATTTTATTTTATATTTGTCCTTTTTCTGATGTTCCACATTTCTCTATGTAGCTATAAATCCCTGGCCTGTACCTTTATCCTTCTGTCTAAAGAGCACACTTCAATAAGACTTATTGAGTAGGTCTGTTAGCAATTAATTCCTCTAGTTTTTGTTTGTCTGAAAAAGTCCTATTATTCATTTAAAATGATATTTTACTGATTATAGAATTCATGGTTAACATTTTTTTCTTTTATAACTTGAAGATGTCAATCCATTGTCTTCTTTCTTGTATGTCTTGTAAGTCTTCTATAATTCTTATCATTTCCACTGTACATAATGAGTCATTTTTTCTTCTGGCTGTCTTCAAAATTTTCTTTCTTTTCTTCTTTTTTTAATTTTATTTTTATATTCCCCATACAATTTCAAACCCCTTATTTTGACCCAAATCCCACTTTCCCTGGCCCCCCCCATAGTGTGTCTCTGGCTCATAGTTGTTGGTTGATTTTGATTTTTTTCTTTCTTATAGTTATTTTTTTTCCTGGTCCCTTATTTAGGTTTTCTAAATTCCTGCTATGAGTGAGACTATCTGGTATTTTTCTTTTTCTTTCTGGCTTATTGTGCTGAGCATGATCCCTTCTAGCTCCATCCATGTTGCTGTAAATTGCATGTGTTTATCTTTTTTGAATGCTGAGTAATATTCCATTGTGTATATGTACCACATCTTCTTGATCCAGTCATCTGTTTTTGGACATTTGGGTTGTTTCCAAAGCTTACCTATTGTAAATAGTGCTACTGTAAACATAGGGGTGTAGTTGCTCTTTGGAATTAATGTTTCTGTGTCCTTTGGGTATTGACATTGCTTAATAAATGGTGCTGGGAAAACTGGGTCGCTACATGCAAAAGAATGAAGCTTGACTACTACCTAACACCACGCACAAAAACCAACTCAAAATGGATTAAAGAACTAGACATAAGACCTGAAACCATAAAATACATAGAAGGAAATATAGGCGAAACACTCCATGACATCTTTACAGACACATCACCCAAAGCAGTGATAGTGAAGGCAAAGATCAACAGCTGGGACTACATCAAATTAAAAAGCTCTGCACAGCAAAAGAGACAATAACTAAAACAAAGAGAAACCCCACCGACTGGGAGAACATTTTTGCACACAACACTAATGATAAAGGACTGATCACAAAAGTCTACAAAGAGCTGATGAGACTCAACAAAAACAAAAAAAGAATCCAGTCAAAAAATGGGCAGAAGAGCTAAAAAGAAACTTCTCCAAAGAGGAAATGCAAATGGCCAACAGGCATATGAAAAAATGTTCAACATCACTTGTAATCAGGGAAATGCAAATCAAAACTACCATGAGATACCATCTTACACCAGTGAGAATGGCACATATTAAAAAAACTAGCAACAACAAATGTTCTCGAGGTTGTGGAGAAAAATGAACTCTCCTGCACTGTTGGTGGGAGTGCAAACTGGTCCAACCACTATGGAGAGCTGTGTGGAGATTTCTTGACCTACTAAACATAGAGCTTCCATATGATCCAGCAATTCCACTCTAGGTATTTACCCAAAGGACACAGAAACATCAATTCCAAAGAGCACCTGCACCCCTATGTTTATAGCAGCACTATTTACAATAGCTAAGCTTTGGAAACAACCCAAATGCCCCAAAATAGATGACTGGATCAAGAAGATGTGGTACATATACACCATGGAATATTACTCAGCATTCAAAAAAGATAAACACATGCAATTTGCAGCAACATGGATGGAGCTAAAGGGATCATGTTCAGCGAAATAAGCCAGAAAGAAAAAGAAAAATACCGGATGGTCTCACTCATAGCAGGAATCTAGAAAACTTAAATAAGGGACCAGGAAAAAGAATAACTATAAGAAAGAAAATATCAAAATCAACCAACAATTATGAATCAGAGACACTCTATGGGGGAGTAGGGGGGTGGGGAAAGGTGGGATTGGGGTCAAAATAAGGGGGTTGTAATTGTATGGAGAATATAAAAAAAAAAAAAAAAGACACTGCTTAGGGCCTCCCCTGGTGGCACAGCGGTTGATTGCTGGGCTGCGAAGCTGCCTGCATCCCCTGCAGCGCCGGTTCCATACCTGGCCACCGGCGAGGGTCCCACATGGCAAGCAGACCTCTCCTGCCCCCGGCTGCTCCCCTCAGCAGTGTATTTCATCAGTCTGCCTGCTCTGTTCCCCGCTCTGGCTCTGGTGAATTCTCTCACCCTCCCGCGCTTCTGACTGTACCCAGTGCTTGTATAAATAAATAAATAAATCTTTAAAAAAAAAAAAAAAAACAACATTGCTTAGGTGTGGTATTTATGTGACATGTGCAATATATATGAGTGTTTTAGTATTTATCCTGCTTGGTCAGTGTCTTAGATATGTGGTTGGATTTCTTCATCTAATTTTGAAAAAATTTGGCCATAATCTTTTCCATATATTCCTGATGACTTTTTCTCTTTTTGTCTTTCTTTCTAGAATTCCAATAATAAATCTATAAGGTTGTTTTTTAAGTTTTATTTTTTATTTATTTATGCATAGAAGTATGGGGGTGTAGGCCAGAGGTGTGGAGGTGAGAGGATTCACCAGACAGAGTGTAGAGCAGAACAGGCAGATGGACTGAAATACACTGCTGAGGAGAGCAGGGGCCAGGACAGGAGAGGTCTGCTGTGCCATGTGGGTCAGCTCCCTGACTGGGGATGGAAATCATGCCCAGGGCTGGCAGTAGCTTGATAGCACTGAGCTTTAATGGTTGTGCCACCAGGAGGCCCTATAAAGCTATGTTTTTTTTAATTATTATTTTTTTAATAATAAATTTTATTTTTATATTCCCCATACAATTGCAACCCCCCCATTCTGACCCCAATCCCTCCCCTCCTGCTCCCCACCCCCCAAAGAGTGTCTCTGGTTCATAGTTTTTTGTTGATTTTGATTTTCACTTTCTTATAGTTATTCATTTTCCTGGTCCCTTATTTAAGTAAGTTTTCTAGATTCCTGCTATGAGTGAGACCATCCGGTATTTTTCTTTTTCTTTCTGGTAAAGCTATGTTTTTAATATTGCCTTTGGATGCTCTGTTCTCTTTTTTAATCCATTTTTTCCTCTTTGTGTTTCATCATCCTATCTAAAAATTCATTGATTTCTTTCCTTAGCCATGTTGAATATACTGATCAAACTGTCAAAAAAAAATTTTATCTGTTACTGTGGTTTGATTTCTAGAGTTTTCATTTGTTCTTTTCTATAGTTTCCAATTATTCTATCTAATTGTGTAGATTGTCCACATATTCCATTAGAAACTTTAAAATATCAGCCACAGTTATATTAAATTCCTGTCTGATAGTTTCAACATTTGTGTCACATGAGTCTGGTTTTGATAATAGCTTGCTCTTTTCAGATTATGTTTTTCTTGCCTTTTGCCATGACTTGTAATTTTTTCCTAGAAGTTGGAAATGTTGAATAGAAGAGTAGATACTTTATTTATTCATTGCGGTAACATTGATTTGCTATATTGTATATGATTTAGAGGCATAGGATCACAGTCTTCATGTGTATATTACCACACCACATTACCTCCAGGCATCCATAGTCCTCCACCAAAGTCTGTTCCCACTTTTCTCCCCTCCTTCCCTTCCCCCTCTGGTAGGCTCAGTTCTACAGGATGAGTCAGTGTTGTTTATTCATGGAAATAAGCTTTCTTTTGCTCGTCATTTAGTGTAGAAGTTTTGCTAATGCAATCAGTATTGGATTAGGATTAAAGGCTGTTGCTATTATTGTTATTTCAGTGTATCATAGTCTTCTTATTCCTTTAACAATACTATGTGCTTAGGGTATAACCTAATTTTTCAGGTAGTTTTAATTTGCTTTCTTCCTGATTGTGTGGGGTTTCACAGATCTGTTTCAGTTCCTCTGATCTGTTTGTTGCAGCTTTCCCCCACTGAATTCCACTGTTATTTTTACTGAGTATTTGTGATAATGAAAGGGTGGGGATGGCATGTTCTCTAATGTTCTGATTAAACCTTGGTCTTGCACAAGAATAGTGAATCTGCTTATGGAGGTGTGACCTTCACAAGTGTGCCTGCCTCTCTGCACGTTGAGTGTTCCTAGCACCTATCTCTACCCCTCTCAGGGTCAGAGGATTTGTTTCATGTTTCCCTGTATCAATTGCAGGGGGTTTCCACAAGTGCCCTCAGGTAACTGTTTTTATTGCCCATGTTTCTGAAGATTACATCTTTTGTTCTAAGGCATGGTGGAGGGGAAGGGTGATGTCGAAAAATCAGGTCTGGGCAAAGTTTTAGCAGTGACTGCTATTCTTACTCCTGGAAAGCATCAGGATTGAATATTTCTCACTTTTCTTCCCAATATTCCCTGAAAAGCCTGATGGAATTCCTTAGGAAAAATCTGTAAGGTACAAATTCTTTTTTTTAATTTAAATATTTTTTTAAAGATTTTATTTTTATTTATTTATAAAAGCACTGGGTATAGTCAGAAGCGTGGGAGGGTGAGAGAATTCACCAGAGCGAGAGCGGAGAAGAGAACAGGCAGCTGAGGGGAGCAGTGGGCATGGCAGGAGAGCGTGCCATGTGGGACCTTCACCTGGTGGCCAG
The DNA here is from genome assembly GCF_014898055.3 of Talpa occidentalis. Lineage (NCBI taxonomy): Eukaryota > Metazoa > Chordata > Mammalia > Eulipotyphla > Talpidae > Talpa > Talpa occidentalis. The sequence continues at coordinate 65,607,546 of NW_026555331.1, read as the reverse complement.
GGATCCAACAGGCGCTGCAGAGGCTGCGGGAAGCTTCGCAACCCAGCGCTCAACTGCTGCCACTGGGGAGGCCCAAGGTACAAATTCTTATGATGTTTCACATCAAGTTTTTAGCAATTCATTGACAATTTCTAATTTTACTTATTGGTATCTCCTCCAGATAAATATGTAATTGAGTCCTATTTCTCACTGAAAAAAATCTATCTCCAGATATTGGGTTAATTTTCAATCTGGAATCCAGTTGTTAAAAAAGTCATTAATTTATAGTTTGTCCAGATTTTCTTATTTCCTTTTTTAAAGATACTTTTTATAAATGTACTAACCAATGAGCTAAAGATAATATATAAAATTTAAACAAAACATTGACTTAATGACCATTTGGGCCAATAAAATATTCAGAGGCATAGATTCACAATGCTCCATTTCTTTGTGAAGAGAATAAATGACAGAGTGTAGCAAGAGAAATTAAAATCATATTCAAGGAAATACATCTACTTAATAACAACAGCAAAATACTCTTGGAATAATCTTTATTGTGCATTTTTTGTTCTCTGATAGTATTTAGCAACAACTGGGGCATTTTCAATATATCATGATTAGTTAAAGCCAAACTGTAAGTAAGAGAATGAATCCATAAAATACTTTATTATATTTGTAGTAGGGAGAGCAGAAAACCACTATCAAAGTTCTTTGGAGAGATAGAATAAAATCTAAACAAAATGTTTCATCCAGTTTCCCAAAAAGCATTTTAGAAACATCAAATTGTTTGTTTCCTCTTTATAAAGACTGGGTCTTCAGACAATGTTATTCCTTTCAATGAATTTCAGTAGGAGTTTATAGAGAACACACAATATTTTAAACATGTGCTAAGACCTCTGACAGGTACAGCACTATAAAATAAGAAATAATCACATAGAAAAGAAAGGACATATACACATGAAACAGGTAAGATGCCAGAAATTTTATGGGTTAGTTCCCCATAAGCTATATAGATAAAAAATTCTTTAGGTGCTTAGAGAAAAGATCTATAGTTCTCTTTTGGGATTGGCTAAAGCAAATCCTTTATAGCTGTTGACTAGTGGACGTTTCAACTGGGATAAGGGAGTGCTGGAAGTGTCATTGTATAAAAGCAGGTAGCTTACTATGCTCAAGGGAGAAAAGAACTTTGCCTCTCTTTGGAGTCATAGCTCATTTTTTCCCTTTGCTTATTTCCCCTTCCTTTGTTTGCTATATCTGTGCTTCTGAAATATAAAATTATCCCCCAAACTTAAGACAGTGATTCCCTTGCTGAATATTCCATAAATCTTCTTAAACTTTCCAGGCAACCAAGACTACAAAATATGATTTTAAAAATCTCACTGAAGACTATGGCTTATCTTTTATAAAGATAATCAGAGCTCAGATTCCAAATTAGTTTTCAAGACTACTTTGAGGATCTATGTGATAAATGGAGAGGGACATTATACTCCTAGGTTCTTCATTGTCATGAAGAAGATCAGCAAGAATCATGAACAGAATTTTAGCACTATTGATTACACAATTATATATCATAGGTGATCATAGAAATCAATAACAACAGAGATTATGAGGAGTCTCCTAAAGATCAGGAAAGTTATCCTCACTCTATTAACAGTTGATGAATTTAATGTAGCTATGAGGACTTGTTCAAGAAAGCTAAGGATTCAGAAATATGTTAAATGATGGAATTTCACAGAAAAATCCCTCAAGTGCTATTTAGGGAAGGATTTTGTTGAATTAGTCCCTTAAAATAATTGCTTATTGTTCTAAAGAGTAAGGAGTATTTCCAGATATTATTATGAAACAATTTCTAGGATATATTACACATTGATAAAGTAGAGAAAAACTTGTATGCTGCCACTTATATAAGAGATATGATGTGAACATATGTGTATATGTACATATACACATTTTTATTAAAAAACATTTGAAAGATAAATTATAAGATAATAAATAATTGAATATATGGAAGAGGTAGACTAGGTTAATGTGGTCGGGAAGAGAAACTAGACTTCTCAAACCAAACCTTGTTTTGTAGCCTTTACTTGTAAAGATAAATAAATATATAATTAAAATATTTAATTAAAAAATAAAATCTAAAAGTGAATGGAAAATGAAACAAATGAACCTGTATCTCTAGATGATGTAGTGATATATCAAGGAGATATAAGTGGCTTTAAAATCTACTAATTTCACTGTATAGCTTTAGTAGGATATACTATAATCATTTTTACTATAATTAATTTTTATTTATATCTTTTATATAACTGTGCATTCTCCATAAAATTCCCACCACCAGTTCACCTGTGAACCATCACCATAGTTCCTTGTGCTCTTCTCTCCCCTGTTTTGATCCCTTTTCCTCCACCTCCTTCCCAGAATGTCTCTTATTTATGGTTGTCTGAGAGTTTTGTTTTATTATTATTATTATTGTTTTTTTCTGATCCGTTATTTGGTTCCCCTATATTCCTCCTATAAGTGAAACCATCCAGTATTTTTCTTTTCCCTTCTATCTTATTTCACTGAGCATGATCCCTTCAAGCTTTGTCCATGTTGCTGGGAATGGCATGAATTTGTCTTTTTGATTGCTGAATAGTACTCCATTGTGTATATATACCATATCTTCTTGATCTAGTCATCTATTTTTGGGCAATTGGATTATTTCCATATCTTACCTATTATGAATAGTGCTACAATAAAAATAGGGGTACAGGTATCTTTTTGATTTAATGTTTTTTTGTCCTTTGGGTAGATTCCTAAAAGTGGAATTGCTGGGCCATATGGTAGCTCCATTTTTAGTAGTTTAAGGAACATCCACACAACTTTCCATAGTGGGCAGACCATGTACTGTAATCATTTAGATGGTAATACTTTTGACATTGATAATCTAAGACTATAGAATCAAGTCCATGAATAATTACATTAGTGCCACTGAGAATCATTTAAAGTTTGCTGCTTCAAAAGACTAACAAAAAACATAAACGAAGACTTACTAGACATACAGAAATAGTAAGGACAAGAGCTGAAATTCTAACAACAAAAAACTTTAAAGTCAAAAGACATTGAGTAAATAGACACTTTATATTGTTAAAAGCTACTTTCTTCAGCTATGAATACCAGTGCATCAAATAGCATAGCAAACATCCATGTAAAACAAAAGCAACAAGGAGATGCAGTATTTCAATAGAAAACTACTCATAATAGCACTTAATATGTCACTCAGGTCAAGACAAATCAAGTAAACCAAACTAAGCAATTATATAAAATATATAAATACATAATAAATAATCTTTTTGTTTTTAATTCAAACATTATTCTCTGATGATAAAGAATATTTTCTCTTTTCAAATATACAAGAAAGGGCGTCTCTGGTAGCACAAGGGGTTAAGACGCAACCTATGAAGCTACCCACAGCCACTGCAGCACGAGTTCGATCCCTGGTCAGGGAGCTACCCATATGGCTCAGCAGACCTCTCCTGACTCGTCCGCTGCTCCCCTCAGCAGTGTATTTCAGTCAATCTGCCTGTCCTGTTTCCCACTCTGTCTCTGATGAATCTTCTTACCCCCCCACACCTCTGGCCTGTACCCCAGTTCTTGTATGCATAAATAAATAAATCTTTAAAAAAAAATACACAAGAAAGATACAGCTCTCTGATCAACATATATGCAAAAACCCAAAACAAAAGATTAGCAGATTGACCATATGACCCAGCAATTCCACTCCTAGGAATCTATCCAAAGGAGACACAAATGTTAATACAAAAGCATATATGCACCCCTATGTTTATTGCAGCACTATTTATAAAAGGTAAGAGTTTGAATCAACCCATGGTATATATATACAATTGAACATTATTCAGCAATCAAAAAAGACACACTCATGCCATGCACAGCAACATGGATGGAGCTTGAAGATATCATGCTCAATGAAGTAAGTCAGAAGGAAGAAGAAAAATACTGGATGGCTTCACTTATAGGAAGAATATAGGGGATCAAGGAAAAAACAAAAAACAAACAAAACAAGTATAAATCAGAGACATTCTGCAGGGGAGGGAGAGGGAAAGGGATTAAAATAAGGGTGGAAATAGCACAAGGGACTATGAAGATGTTACACAGGTGAATTGGTGGTGGAAAATCTATGGGGACTACATCTGAGAAAAGAAAGCAAACATTGTAAGAAAAAAAAAAATTTTTTTAAAAATGCTATATTCAAGAGAATCCCCCCAAAACAAAACAAAACAAAAGATTAGCAAATTTAATTCAATAATCTGCAACAATATTCATATACATGACCAACTGAGATTTATACTAGGTATTCTGGTTCAAAGTTTAAAAGTCAATTAATCTGATCTATCACATGATCATATAAATTGTCACATGCATTTGACATCTTCCAACACACTTTCATGTTAAATACTCTCAGTGAACTAGAAGTTGTGAGGAACTTCCTCAGCTTCCTAAATGATATTTACAAGCCCGACAGCAAACATCATGCTTAATAATGAGAAACCTGAAACTTTCACGCTAAGATCAGATATAAGACAAAGATGTCTCCTTGCCTCACTGCTTTTCAGCATCACGGTGGGCATCCTAGCTCATGCAACTAGTCAGGATAATGAAATGAAAGCTACACAGATTGTGAAGAAAGAAATTGAACCATCTCTGTTTGAGGATAACATGGTCATCTAGGTGGAAAGTCTGAAACAATTAGAAAAAAAAAACTAATAAGTCATTATAACAAGGTTGCCAAATATAAATTTAATATACAAAAAGTTGTTTTTCTACTTTTCAGCTATGAATACATGAAATTTGAAATAAAAGAGACAATGCAATTTATATTACCTCAAAATAAAATGCTTAGAACTACATATAACAGAAAATATACAATATATATATATATGAGAAAATCTACAAAACTGAAGAATGATGAAAACACTAACTAGATTGTCCATGTTCATGGTTAAAGAGTCAATAGTGTCAAGATGTCAGACTTATGTCTGTGCAAAAATGTGGATATAGATAAAACAAATTTATTCATAATTTCCAAAACTTGGAAGCAACCAAGGTTTCCTTTTAGTCAGTAATAAGCTGAGTCACATTCACATAAATGTAGTATTCACATAAATGTAGTTAATAAGAAATAAATAACTACTGAGTCATGAAGAGACATGAGGGAATTTTAAATGTATGTTACCAACTGAAAGAACTAAAAGGCTACATATAGAATGGCTTCTGAAAAAGGCAAAGCAATGGAGGGAATAGTTATTAGGGATTAGGTAGCAAGAAAAGATGAATAAGAAGAATGCAAAAAATTATAGGGCCGTGAAAATAACCTGCATAATACCACGGTGATGATATAGGTCATCAATCATTTGTGTAAATTCATAGAATGTACAAAACCTGAGTGAACCCTATGTAATACATGAATGTCGATGAGTGTGGTGAGTCAATGTAGGTTCATTAATTTTAATGAATGTACCACTCTGTTGGGAGGTACTGATATTGGGGAAACTGCATGTGTGGGGAAAGAGGGTATGTAGGAAATCTCTATCTTCCCTTCAATTTTTCTATGAACCATAAACTGCCCTAAAAAAAGGACTTGATTAAATAAAAGAAACAATTCCTATACCATGCTTCACACTCATGTCTTGAATTCTTTCATGCTAAATGTCTTAACCTATTTAATATTACAACAAGGTAATCTGTGCCAAAATTAAACTTTGTTAAAAAAATGAGTTCCTGTAACTGGAAAATACCAGCAACTTGATTAGATTCTTGGTATTGGTCAACACATGAATTATGACATCACTGCCAATGACTCAAGTTGCATGTGCATGTAGTAGAAATATTTTTCATTTTCCTATATTTTTTGGTACTTACAGATGCTACAGTAGGCAGATAAAAGTTGTCAGTGATTTCTAGGCTGTTAGAGAGTCCATCCGTTACATAGGCATTTGAAATTTTGTGAAAAATGAGTCCTCATTGGTATCTGATCATATATTTTTTTCCCCAGAAGTCACCAGGATACATGTTAGGTGCTAAAGGACAAATCCTGCTTCTTCTGAGTGAAGACACCTCAGTCTTGTCTCTAACACAAAAACGGAAGAAGCCAATAACCGTCTGATCATTTGTTTTCTTAACATAGTGTCAATTGGAGAGATAAATCATCTCAATGTAAAATCACAGAAAATTATCTTAGATATGACTGATTAAAAAAAAACCAAAAGTTTCCTCTCTCTCTTTACAAGGTTTCCTGACTGCTTCTTAGCAAAGGAGTTTAACTGTTTTGTTGTTGTTGTTTTTGCAAACTGTGTGGCACTTTCAGGTTTAAACATTTCAAATAGAGTTTCCAGTTTTCACCCCACATTTGTTTGATTAGCACATTTTATAAGTTTCTAAACCTTGCTAGATGTGAACATCTATGCTTTAAGAGTTCATAACATATGGAATCAGACTTATAATTATTTGATGATAGTTTAGAAGATGAACTTGAATATTGACCATCATTGAAACTTATGGAGTAGCTCATTTTTTGCTACACTTTTTCCCCGTGTTTAAAAATATATTTTGAAAAAATGTCATCAGTAATGGGTAAAGAACATTTAGTACCTTAAAGAGAAATGGATAATTCTCATTCTGAGACTGTTGTTAAGGTTCCCAAGTGCTGACTGTTTGGTGCCCAGAATTAGCTGGAGTGCCTCAGTTTAAGTTGCCTTGGTTTTTAAAGTCTTATTTACCACAGAACTGGGATTTTTAGAGATAAGTGAACAAAATAAGCAAATTCTTGGTTGCAAATATATTTCCCTCAGGTTTGCATGACAGTGTCACAATTAATATTTATTGACCACTTGCAAGTGGTTGAGGTATTCCACATATACCAACTAATTTTATTTTCTCTACTAGTCATGATGTAGGCTGCAAAAGAATAGTAACATGGAAAGAGCAAGGGTACAACTTTTGTGGGTCTTGGTCTGTCAAACTCTGTCAGTCTTACATTATATTATGTTGTTCATTCATATTAAATGTAGAAGTGTTCCAACAAGTCTTGGAAAACAGGGCAGAGGGATATCACCTGTCCTTCAAAGCATAAACTCTTCTGAACTGGGAAAAATATTTTCTTCTTTTTAGTCAGAAATAAGTGGAGTTACAAGGTTGGAGACTTACTCTGCTAAAAAGTGCCCCTGTCTAGGCAATCATCTTGCTAAATTCATTGACTTCTTTGCATAAATATACATGCTTGGTGTATTAGATGTGTCTGATTCTGACCCTGTATGTCCCTTCATTTGGATTTGAGCTTATTACTAAACTTAGAGATTCCTGGGTGAAGTGCACTTGTATCAGTCAGGGTTCTCCATAGAAACAGAGACAACAGCATATGTATACATGCATAGAGAGAATGTTTTTTTAAGCAATTGGCTCATTGGTTGTAGGAGTGCAAGTCTCAAATCTTCAAGGTGAGTTGGCAGGCTAAAGTCCCAAGAGTGAGCTGATGTTGTGATCCAAATCTGAAGGAAAAGTTCCTTTTTTGCTCTGGGGAGGTCAGCCTTTATTCTGTCCAGACCTTTAGCTGATTGAAGGAGCCTTACTCAGTGGCCATTGATTTAAATTTTAATCTCATCCAAAAAACATTTTACAGTTAAATCCTGAAAGATTTTGATCAAGGATCTGTGCACTATGACCCAACAAGTTAACACATGAAAGTAGTCATTATAGTCCTGAGACTACTTCTTCAACAACCACTTGAAAAGGAGCTTTATTGAGATGCAATGAAGTTCTCTCTACTCTTATGATCAGTAGTATGGCTGTTAACAACCTGATGATCCCTCAGGAAGGCAGAGGCCTTGCCATCAGTAAACTGGGGTCTTCTGCATTAAGATTTACTCCTGTACATCTATGTTTATTGCAGCACTATTAACAATAGGTAAAACTTAGAAACAACCCAAGTGCCCCAAAATAGATTACTGGATCAACATGTGGCATATATACACAATGGAATATTATTCAGCAATCAAAAAAGATAAACTCATGCCATTTGCAGCAATGTGGATGGAGCTAGATGGAATTATGCTCAGTGAAGTAAACCAGAAGGAAAAAGAAAAATATCAGATGGTTTCACTTATAACAGGAATATAGGGGAACCGAATAAGACATCAGTGTAAAAAAATAATAACAGTACAAAACACAACAAAGCAAAAAGGCAATTATAAACCAGAGACATACTGCAGGGGAGGAGGAGGGAGAGGGGTTAGAGGGAAGGAGGGAGGAGCACAGGGGACTGTGGTGATGGTACATGGGTGCCTTGGGGAAGGAAATTCTATGGGGACTCAATCTGATGGGGTGGGGGTAAGCAAATATTGTCTAAAAATATGTAAAAAATGATAAATGTTAAAATAAAAAATTTTTACTCCATTCCATGAACTACCGTGACTTCCCCACAGCTTCCCATAAGACAATCTTTGGGAATGTACTATGTTGCTAATTTAATTTCTTATCAAGCATTTCTTTGTGGCCAAGAGAGTGCAGAGGGTGAGCATATTTGCATCCTTTCTGGTTCTTCACAGATTTGCTCTCTGCCTAAACTTTGAACAGTTTTAATTTAATACTGAAGTTCATTATTTGTGTAAGGATTGTGCTTCTGATGTTCTGAGATTGTTCAATCACGTTAGCGGATTAAGACACCTTCTTGGTCATTATAGGTCATGTTTCCAAGATTAGAATTCTTAAATCAAGATGTAGGAAAGCTCTTTCCTAGTGTTTGCCACTTAGGTTCATCCTTTTACCATTTCTTTCTTTAAAATCTTGTTCCTGCATAGGTATAACTCTCTAGAATTTGGGTGGGTCTGAATCACAGACACTGATGTCCACCTGTTTATCTGCACATTCTTTCTCTCTACCTGAAAACTCCCCAAGGACACTAGGAGAAATCTCTGGCGCAGCCTAGCAACCAGAAAAAAATCACCAACACCCCATAGACCTTTCTTCAGTAAAGACTGCTTGAAACCAGCAGAAGGCTCCCAGAGGAGTAAGAGGTAAGCTGGGAAGTTTGCCCAGCCCAGGCCCCTTCTGGCCAGCAGTCCAAGCCCAGAGGGGGAGCGGGCACCCATGGTCAGTATAGACCGGGCATGCAGAAGAGTGTGCCTGTCTCCAAAGCGCCATTTTAGAACAGGGACCTTTCTTCAATAAAGACTGCTTGAATTTGGCAGAAGGCTTCCTGTGGAGCCAGAGGGAGAAGGTTCCCTGTGCAGTCAGAGGAGAGCTGAATGCCCCCACAAGCCTGGTCCCACCTGGCAGGAAGTCAGAGCCCAGAGAAGGATCCAGAGATTTGGAACCCAGAGTACAATCCAGCTGCCCCACCTCCAGGGAAGTCAGTGGACTTCAAGACACACATTGTAACTAAACACATAATGAGGAGATATTCTGTGACAGTGACAATTAGCATACCACTGCCTCACTAGACTTCTGGCATAACAGTTTTTGACTCATTTGGATTGCCAGTTTCTGAAACATCCAAAAGAACATACCAAAAAGATGCCAGCCAGTACCAGCGGCACAGTGCCCCAACACATAAGGCAAATTAGAAGACAGGCAGCAGGGAATAGAAAAACTACAAGCAAAGTAGCAACACCTCAGAAAAAAGACACACTACAAACAAACAAACAAACAAACACCCACCAGCTTGCAACTACGTGACTTGGAAGAACTTCTGAGCATTCCAGAAAAAGAATTTAAAATAGCTGTGATAAAAAAACTGATGGAAGTCATTAAGGAAAACAATGCTCAGAAAAATGAAATTGAGTCCCTAAAGAGGGAAGCAAAAGAAATGCAGGAGATCAAAGAATTAATGGAGGCGCTAAAGAACTCTGGGAAAAGCAATGAAATCAGAATAGATGAAATGGAAGAACGAATAAGTACTCTTGAAGACACAGAAATAAAAAGAAACAAAACAGAAAAGGAAAGAGAAGTATGAAGGAAAAAGACTGAAGAATGACTTCGGGAACTATCTGACTCCATGAGGAAAGGAAATATAAGAGTTATTGGAATCCCAGAAGGAGAGGAGAGAGATGTAGGAACAGAGAAAATATTCAAGGAAATAATTGAAGAGAACTTCCCAAACGTGAAGAAGGAGCTGAAAATAGATATACAAGAAGCAAGAAGAACACCAAACTTCCAAGACGAAAGGAAAAATACAGCAAGATAATACTAGTAAAGCTCCCAAGAATCCAAGACAAGGAAGAAATAATGAAGCTGACAAGAAGGAAGAAACAGATAACATTCAAAGGAAAACCAATCAGACTGACATCAGACTTCTCTGAAGAAACACTATGGACAAGGAGAGAGTGAAGGGACATAGTCAACAGACTCCAGGAAAACAGATGCCAACCAAGAATACTCTATCTTGCAAAGCTCTCCTTCCTCTATGAAGAAAGAATAAGGACCTTCCCAGACAAATAGAAACTCTGGAATTTCATTACGACTAAACCCCCACTCCAAAAAATACTACAAGGAGTCCTAAAGCCAGAACCTCAGAGGGATGAATAACAACGAAAGAAGGCCAAAAAATAAAGTTATTAAAAGAATAAATAAATAAAATCAAAGGAAAGACAAACACAATGGCAAATACAGATGCTAACATATCAATGCTAACTCTAAATGTAAAGGGACTAAACTCTTCAATAAAAAGACACAGAGTGGCAGGCTGGATTCATAAACACAACCCAATGTTTTGTTGTCTCCAGGAAACACATTCAGCTACAAAAGATAAAAATAGACTCAAAGTTAAAGGATGTAAAACAATTCTACAAGCTAATGGACTAAAAAAGAAAGCAGGAATAGCTATACTTATATCAGATAAAACATATTTCAAACTCAAAAAGATAAAAAGAGGCCCCAACGGTCACTACATTATGATCAAGGGGACAATACTTCAAGAAGAAATAACACTCATTAACATATATTCACCAAACGAAGGAGCACCAAAATATATCAGACAACTATTGTTATCTCTGAAAACAGACATCAGAGAAAACACATACGTAGTGGGAGACTTCAACACACCACTATCAACAATGGATAGATCAATGAGACAAATAAAAAGTAAAGACACTACAGCTCTAAATAAGGATCTAGAGCACTTGGGCTTAACAGACATCTATAGAACACTAAACCCATAAAAACGGAGTATACATTTTTCTCAAGCGCACACGGATCATTCTCCAGGATCAATCACATACTGGGACCCAAGACAAACATCAACAGATACACCAAGACTGAAATCATACCAACCATCTTTTCTGACCATGAAGGCATCAAACTAGAAATAAACCATAAAAAGAAGGCAAGGAACTCTCCTACCTCATGGAAATTGAAAACCACACTACTGAAATACCACTGGACTAATGAGGAGATCAAAGAAGAAATTAAAAAATACTTTGAATTGAATGACAAGGAGGACACCAATTTCCTAAATGTATGGGATGCAGCAAAAGCAGTAATAAGAGGAAAATATATAGCAATAGAGGCTCACATCAAGAAACAAGAAAGAACTCTAAGAAACAACCTAAACTCAATGCTCAAAGAACTAGAAAAAGAAAAACAAAAAAACTCCAAAACCAGTAGAAGAAAAGAAATAATAAAAAACAAAGCAGAAATAAATGAAATCAAAACTAAAAAAACAATCCAAAAGATCAATGAAACAAAGAGCTGCTTCCTTGGAAAAAATCAGTAAAATAGACACACCTCTAGCCAGGCTCACAAAGGAAAAAAGGGAGAAAGTACAAATAAACAGGATCATAAATGAAAGAGGAGAAATCACAATGGACACAGGAGAAATCAAAAGAATAATCAGAAACTACTATGAACAGTTATATGGAAACAAGTTCAACAATCTAGAGGAGATGGACAAATTCCTACAACTCTACAATCACCCAAAGCTAGATAAAGAAGAAATAGAACACCTAAACAGACCAATTACAATTAGCAAAATTGAAATGGTAATCAAAAACTACCCCAAAAACAAAAACTCAGGACCTGATGGATTTACAAATGAATTCTACCAAACATTCAGAGACGAATTAGTGCCTGTCCTTCACAAATTCTTCAAAAAAATTGAGAAGGAAGGGATAATACCAAACACGTTCTATGAAGCCAACATTACACTAATACCAAAACTGAACAAGGACAACACAAAAAAAGAAAACTGCAGGCCAATCTTGCTAATGAACACTGATGCAAAAATCCTCAATAAAATTTTAGCTATCAGAATCCAACAATGTATCCATAAGATAATTCACCATGACCAAGTAGGATTCATCCCAGGGCACAAGGATGGCTCAACATCCAAAAATCAATCAACATTATCCAACACATTGACAAAAAGAAATATAAGAACCATATGATAATATCAACAGATGCCAAGACAGATTTCGACAAAGTACAACACCCATTCATGATAAAAGCCCTTGAAATTCTTGGGATACAAGGAGCATACCTCAACATCAAAAAGGCCATATATGACAAGCCAACAGCCAGTATCATTCTCAATGGTGAAAAGCTGAAAGCATTTCCATTAAGATCTGGAACAAGGCAAGGATGTCCACTCGCACCACTGCTTTTCAATATAATACTGGAAGTCCTAGGTGGAGCAATAAGACAAGAGAAAGACATACAAGGAATCCAAATAGGAAAAGAAGAAGTCAAACTATCACTATTTGCAGATGATATGATAATACACATAGAGAAACCCAAAAACTCCACAGAAAAACTAATTCAACGCATCAATCAGTTCAGTAAAGTGGCAGGATACAAAATCAACACGCAAAAGTCAGTAGCCTTCCTATACACAAACAATAAATCTTGAGAAGTAGAAAAAAAAAATCCCTTTTATTATCGAAACATAAAAAATCAAAAACTTGGGAATAAATCTAACAAAAGAGGTAAAGGACCTATACAAAGAAACTCTAAAACACTGTTAAAAGAAATAGAAGAAGACACAAAGAAATGGAAAGACATGCCTTGCTCATGGATTGGAAGAATATACATTATTAAAATGGCCATCCTACCAAAAGCAATATACCGATTCAATGCTATTCCAATAAAAATTTCAATGTCATTCTTCAAAGAAATACAACAATTATTGATGAAATTCATACAGAATCACCAAAACCCCCGAATAGCCAAAGCTCTCCTGAAAAAAAAAGAAGGGAATGGAGGCATCACACTCCCAGACTTCAAACTATACTACAAAGCCATAATCATCAAAACTGCATGGTATTGGAACCAGAACAGACACACAGACCAATGCAATCGAATAGAAAATCCAGAAATAAACCCACAGATTTATGGTCAACTAATCTTTGACAAAGGAACAAAGAATATGCATTAGAGCAAAGGAAGTTTGTTCAATAAGTGGTGCTGGGAAAACTGGGTCGCTACATGCAAAAGAATGAAGCTTGACCACTATCTCACACCATGCACAAAAACCAACTCAAAATGGATTAAAGAAGTAGACATAAGACTTGAAACCATAAAATACATAGAAGGAAATATAGGCGAAACACTCCATGATGTGCACATCAAAGACATCTTTACAGACCCATCACCCAAATCAGTGATAGTGAAGGCAAGATAAACAGCTGGGACTACATCAAATTAAAGAGCTTCTGCACAGCAAAAGAGACAATAACCAAAACAAAGAGAAATCACACCGAGAGGGAGAACATTTTTGCACACAACACTAATGATAAAGGACTGATCACAAATATCTACAAAGAGCTGATGAGACTCAACAAAAACAAAGAAAAGAATCCAGTCAAAAAATGGGCAGAAGAGCTAAAAAGAAACTTCTCCAAAGAGGAAATGCAAATCGCCAACAGGCATATGAAAAAATGTTCAAAATCACTTGTAATCAGGGAAATGTAAATCAAAACTACCATGAGATACCATCTTACACCAGTGAGAATGGCACATATCAAAAAAAAAACTAGAACAACAAATGTCGTCCAGGTTGTGGAGAAAAAGGAACTCTCCTGCACTGTTGGTGGGAGTGCAAACTGGTCCAACCACTATGGAGAGCTGTGTGGAGATTTCTGGACCTACTAAACATAGAGCTTCCATATGATCCAGCAATTCCACTCCTAGGTATTTACCCAAAGGACACAGAAACATCAATTCCAAAGAACACCTGCACCCCTGTGTTTTTAGAAGCACTATTTACAATAGCTAAGCTTTAGAAACAACCCAAATGCCCAAAAATAGATGACTGGATTAAGAAAATGTGGTGTATATACACCATGGACTATTACTCAGTATTCAAAAAAGATAAACACATGCAATTTGCTGCAACATGGATGGAGCTGGAAGGGATCATGCTCAACGAAATACGCCAGAAAGAAAAAGAAAAATACTGGATGGTCTCACTCGTAGCAGGAATCTAGAAAACTCAAAGGACCAGGAAAAAGAATAACTACAAGAAAGAAAATATCACAGTCAACAATCAACTATGAACCAGAGACACTATGTGGGGGGTGGGAGGCGGGGAAAGGAGGGATTGGGGTTAAAATAAGGGGGTTGTAATTGTATGGGGAATATAAAAATAAAATTTAAATAATAAAAAAATAAAAATAAATTAATTAATCCAAATGACTTCATTTGGAATTTGACCTTCATTACTGAAGAGTTTACCTTCATCTTCCTGTCTTTATTTCCAAAATCTGGGCAGTCACATTTGCTTCTTTCATTGTTTTTTACCTAGAAAGTATTATTGGTCTAGACAAGACTGAATTTGCTTTTATTAACTTGGAGATCTTTCTAAAATTTAGATGTACATGCATACATCTGTTTAACATGTTATGCTATCATAAATAAATAACTCATATTCTTACTCATACATTCTCTTTCTTCATTCTACAATGTAAAACTTGAATCAGGATCAGTGAGAGTTATGTCTATGTTTCCAAAAGAGACCTAATTCTCACAGGACATCAAAGTAGCCTGGTGAGATAGTGTTAGCAATAGGGGTTCAGTGGAAGAGATGAAATGTACTGCTGGCATTTAAATTATGTAAAAGACAGATTTATGTGGTATGTAAGTAGTAGCGGACTGTGTTGTTCATAAAAGCCTTAAATACAAACATATCTCTGTATTTATTTAAACCTTATGCCAGAAAAACATGCTGTGTATAAAGATGACTGTTTCTTTCACAGTGATTATATTATAAGAAATATATCAATTTTGTTGGGTGACTTTGCTAGGGAAAAAATAGCACTCCCTCTTAACGGAAATTGTGCAATACCCCCCAATCCTGAGAACTACATGCATGACATTTGTAGTGGTTAGACTGATGCTGAAAATTAAGTAGCAACTTCAGCTATATTAGTTAAGGTGGGAATAAGAAATTCATTTGTGATGCAGTGTGATAGTGAGAGCATTTTCTTCTGAATTGCAGTGTGAAAGAGAAAGCTGAAAAACGTTTGACAGTATTCCAGTTGGCAAGCGCTAGCATTTTAATAAGTCAATACTGCTGAGATTTCAATGTAAAAACTCATCTGAAAACGAAATAAATTGATGAAAGCTCAGAGTGATGAACAGTCAGTTCTTAACAGAGTGTGCATTCGTGTTTGGAACACATACATGAATGACCTTTCAAAATAATGCACACATCTGACCTATGCTCTATTAAACGGCATTAAAATCCCTGCCATGATTTTCAGAAAGAAATAAACATAATTTATATTTGGCACCATCACGAACTTGTAATTATCTTGGGATAAAAAAAAGAATTACTAAGAAATGTTTTAAAGGAATGTGTATACTTGTATGCCCAGCTTCTCATAAAATAATCATTGAGAGTAGATCAGGATTGAGGTGATTGTTTTGATCTCAGCATGAACATTTTTAGGAAGGGCATCTTCTGAACATTTATAATATGTAGTCCTATTTTTGGGCAGTTATTTTCTTGCATATAGTAGCTGATCACTTTTTAAATAGGTTTTTTTTGTTTTCAAACCCCCTAATTCTATCTTTTTTTTTTTTTTAAGATTTATTTATCTATATACAAGAGCTGGGGTATAGGCCAGAGGCACAGGAGGGTGAGAGGATTCACCAGAGACACAGCGGGGAGCAGAACAGGCAGACGGGCCGAAAGCAATGCTGAGGGAGCAGCGGGCGAGACAGGAGAGGTCTGCTGCAGCATGTGGTATCTCCCTGAGTGGCCAGGAATCGAACCTGCACTGCAGAGGCTGAGGACAGCTTCACAGTGCTGCTCTCAACCTGCTGAGCCCCTGGGGAGGCCCATCTATCTTATTTTTGTCATTATTTAAACATATTTATTATTTAATTGACAAAATGATTCCAGAGAACATTTGACTATCCTTCAGTTATGAAGTCCCTTAAAGTTTATGTACTGAATTATTTTCTCCCGGCTATTGGAAGACAATTGGCGGAAGACTTACTACTTACAACTTGCTACTTACACTGTTACTGTGTTTCTAAAGTAAGTTCCACAGTGATCTGTATTTTCTTTTCTCTGAAAGACAAACTTCACTTTATTGCAGCAAATGATGCACTATTCCTGTGAAAAATCGCTATACAAACATTGTGCTGACTACTGTTTAATGTTGCTGCTGAAGAAGAGAGGCAATCTGTCCAACAAGCCAGAAGATTCAGTTGCATATGCCCATTGCCAATCATAGAAAACTGTGTGGTAGCTGGAACTGTCCCATCCCTCTGATTTTGAAGCAGACCCTGTTAGTAGGTCTAATCTTTGCTTCTGCTACCCCTAATGGTAAGAACTTCAAATCTGTGTGTATGTGCATGAAAAAAGGGTGAAGCACATATTCAGAGAGTCAAACCAAGGGCAGATGTCTACTCAGATTGGGTTGCTTTAGCAAAGCACCACAAACACTGTGGCTCATAAATAACAGGAATATACTTCTCACAGCTCTTCTCAGGCTGGAAGTCTAGGTCCCAGCAAGGTTGGGTTCTGGTGAAAGCCATTTCCAGGCTGCAGACTGCTGTCTTCTCATTGTGTCCTCACCTGGTGGAAAGAGTATGTAAGAGCTCTCTAGGGCCTCTTTAAGGATCTTAAGTCCCATTAATGAGGTCTCCACCTTCATGGACTTATGACCTCCCACAGGCCTCAGAGACTGGTACAATTTGCAGTGGCAGGACAGGGACAGAGATGGTTGAAGGAGAGTCCTGGAGCCCTTGGTGGCTTTCTCAGGCTTTTATTCAGCTTTTACATGTAGCGCAGCAACCAGGTACATGGCAGGCAAGGGCGCCAGGGTGCCAGGAGGCCAGCAAGCCTCCAAGCCCCCAGCAAGTCTTCATCTGGGCTTCTTGGGTGTTCTTTCTCCCCTTCTCTCTCCTGCCTCTGCTTCTCTTGGCTAATATCTCAATACCGCTGCTATGGCCCACAGAAGTAACCAACACAACTACAACAATGCAACAAAATCAGGTGCCCCATCAGGCAGGGCAATCCCAGTGGTGGAGGGCAGAAAAGCCTGAAAATCACTTGCCCTACACCATTATATTGGAGGATTAGAATTTCAACACATGAATTTGGGAAGACGTAGCAGTGGCAATCTCCAAATGCTGTGAAATATAATTTTAGGTAGAGAATAAAAAGATAGTAGAATGATCTCTAGGTCTCTTGGTACCCTCAAATGCCCTCTCTTTCCTATTAAAAAAAAAAGCAAAACAAAATGAGGCCTATCTTATAGAAAGAACAACCCCCTGGATTTTGCGGACCTGGTCTTCTCATGTCTATACTTGTGCAGTATTCTTATAATAGGACCTGCCAGGCTTTTCTGGTAATTAGTTAGCCCCAGCTTATTATTATCAAAACTACTTATAATTGGAATCATGAAATGTGACATTCCTTGACACCTAAACTCGTTTAATCCAACATATTCTGAGCCCTGTTGCAGTACTTACTGCATCTGTAACCAATATCTTAAGAGCTGAATTCATGTCTGAATCGTTTTGCTCCCAAGGGTAGGTGGTAATGAATGTGTTATATAAATTGTTGCTTCCTCAGTACTCAGCACCAGTCCTTAACTATCTATGAAGTAAATAAACATGAGTGAGTTCTAAACACATATTTTAAATTATAGATATCCCCAGTTGTTTTTATTTCATTGATAGAATCCAGAAATTGAAAAGATTGGATGGGAAACTATATCTGAATTTTCCAAGATTATAATTTGATCTTGGTGTTTTTCATTGACCTTAAGATTGCATAGATAAATCCAAATGGAAAGTTCACCAATGTTCTTTTGCTAGTATTCATAAGGTTCAGCATCTGATTGTTCCTTACTAAAGCCCTTAGCAGGTGTGTTGGGGAGGAGTTTAATTAAAATTGAATAAAAATATTCTATAAAAATAATATTTGTGGAGTCAGTTTAGCAAACTAATCATCAGTTACAGAGCAGGCACATCCAAGTTATACCAACATCCAGAAAAAGAAAATTATAAATGTGACCAATACCATGAGAAATATGAACATGTGCCAGGTTTATGTCCTTATGAAATACACATGCTTTCTGCCAGAGATATTGGCTACAATGGTATGATTGTTACACATATCAATAGTCAAACAGCACACGTATATCTATCAGTAATCAATGTTAGAAACACCTGTAAGGTTATTTAATTTGAAGAGTTCACTTTCATTCTGTTTTCCTTTGCCTCATAAGTTAGGTTAATTTCAGGGCCTCGCTGGTGGTGCAGCGGGTTGAGTGCTAAACTTTGAAGCTCTCAACAGCCCCTGCAGTGCAGGTTTGATTCCTGGCCGGCCAGGGAGATACCCACATGGCATGGCTGACCTCTTCTGCCTCGCCTACTGCTCCCCTCAGCAGTGTCTTCTGTCTGTCTGCATGTTTTGCTCCCCGCTCTGTCTCTGGTGGATTCTCTCACCCTCACATGCCTCTGGCCTATACCCCAGTTCTTGTATAAATAAATCTTAAAAAAAGAAGTACATGTTAATTTCAGCATAAGAATTGATTCTCACATGGCTTTATATACTTATCTCCCTCTTTTTTTATACATGTCTGTCTATCTATCTATCTATCTATCTATCTATATCATCATTATCTATCTACCTAATATATTGAAAGAGAAAGTAAATGATTTTCAATGATCCTCAAAGACTCAAACTAGTTATTTCAGTTTCTTAGATGCTAGTGGTTAACTTGCTAATCCATAGATTTTATTGGTATCAACACTTCTGTGCCACAAGTCAAAATTTAGTTTTACCTCTCATTTTCTGTGATTATCTTATTGTGATTATTGGTAAAGAAATGCTAAGGGGAAACCCAGCCCAACTTTTACAGATTTCAGGCCAGCAAAATGATTGACATTTCACCCAGGAAAGTGAAACTTAGGTACTGAATTCTAATTGCATCTAAATTTTCATTATCAGTTTCCTAAATCTACTAGCAATACAAAACTACACCAATATCTACATGGTATCTATGTGGTATTTTTTTTTACTTTTCTGTCACTGGCCTCACAGTTAGTTGACAGTAACCTAACACACTAAAAAAATGAATTCCAGACCTCAAGTTTGTGACACTGTTGGGGGGTTGAGTTTTTTGAACATTCTGCCTAGGTATTCTTGGAATCATTCTAGTCAGTGCTTTGTTGGATATTTTATTCTGTAGACTTCTGCATTTTGCTCTCCAGAAATTCAGTCTTTGCACAAGACAGAATGGCCTCTTTTACACTCATACGCATTCAGTTTATTTTTGTATCACTGTGCTTTGCTGTTTAAGCATGCCATAGTATAGTGCTAGCATTTACCAAAAAAAAAAAAAAAAAAAAGATGCTCAACATTATTTGCCCCAAATGCAAATAAAAATACAGTGTCACAGTGAAACTAGTCCATGCTTGAGAACACAATAGTTGACTATATGTGGTCAGCCACTTAAACTTAGAGCAAAATGGAAGAAATCCCCACACAGTAGATATAAAGGATATTTTATTTTATTTATTTTTATAAAAGCATTGTTGTTATTTTATTTTGTTTCTTTTGCTGTTGGAGATGAAACAACAAAGATATCACTGAGCCTGTGTGATGGAATGTTTTTCCTATGTTTTCTTGTATTTTGTGGTTTTAATTCTTGCATACAAGCCTTTTTTTCTAATTGAGTAAATTTTTGGGTATGGTATGAGAGAGTGATCTAGATTCATTGTTTTGCATGTGACTGTCCAGTTTTCCCAGCACCATTTATTAAAGAGACTTTCCATTCTCCAACATATATTCTTGTTTCCTTTGCCATATATTAACTGTCCATGTAAATGTGACTTTGTTTCTGGGCTCTCAGTTCTATTCCATTGGTCTATCTATTTTTATTCCAATACCATACTGTTTTGATAACTGAAACCTCATAGTACAGTTTGAAGTCTGGGAGTATAAATACAGCAATTCCTCTTTTTAATCAAGATTGTGTTGCTATTCAGGGTCCTTTGTGGTTCCCAATGAATTTCAGTAATCTTTGTTTGATTTATTTCAAGAATGCCATTTAAAATTTGATAGAGATTTCACTGAAATTGTATATTACTTTGGGTAACATGGCCATTTTGACAGTGTTAATTCTTCCTATGCATGAGCAGGAATTATCTTTCCATTTCTTTGAGACTTCTGTTTCTTTTAGCAATGTCTTCTAGTTCTCATTGAATAGATTTTTGATCTCCCTTGTTAGGTTCATCTTAAATATTTAATATTTTTTGATGCTACTATAAATGGAATTGTTTTCTTTCTCTTTTTTCATCATTTACATAGAGGAATATTGCCACTTTTGAATATTGCCACTTTTCTACACTGATTTATTGTTTCTAATAGTTCTTTTAGTGGGGTGTAGTTTCCTATGTATATTATTATGTCATCTATCCAAAAATAGTGATAATTTTACTCCTCCTTTCTAAATAAGGATTAATTTATATCCTTCTCTACCTAATTGTTCTAGCAAGGACTTACAATACTATGTTGAACAGTAGTGGTGATAGTAGACATCCTTTCTGTGTACCAAATCTTAGGAGAAAAACTAGTAGTTTCTAAGCATTGAGTATAATGCTAGCTAAGGGTTTGGAAGATATGGCCTCTAGTATGTTGAGGTGTGTTCTTTTTATCCCCGTTTTACTGAGAGTTATAATCATAAATGGATACTGAATCTTGCAAATTGTTGAGAATTTTTTCATCTGCGTTCATCAGGGAAATTGGTTTATTAATTTATTCTTCCTTCTTATTGTTTGTTTGTTTGTGTGTATGTGTGTGTGTATGTATGTGTGATGTCCTTGTCAGACTTTAGTCTCAGAGTAATGTTAGAATCATAAAATGTGTTTGGGAGCATTCCCTCTTCCCCAATTTTCTGAGGTGTGATAGAGCTCACTAGTGAAAACTGAATGTTTGTTTTTGTAAGACTTTTGATTACCATTTCAATTTCCTAGCTTGTAATTGGTCTGTTCAAGCTTTCGATTTCTTCCTGATTCAATCTTAGACAGTTGTTTCTAAGAATTTGTCTGTTACTTTTGAGTTTTCTAATTTTTTTGAATATATACATTAAAAGTGGTCTCATAGGGTTCTCTATATGTATGAGGCATATTTATAATTCTCTTTTCATTTCTAATTTATCTTTTGAACTGTCTTTTTGGCTTTTAGTCCATTTAGTTCTACTCTAATTTTTATTAATTGCTTCCTTTTAATGAATTTTAGTTTCATTTGTTCTTTTTCTTCCTAGTGTCATAATGTATAAATTATTTATTTGAGTTTTTTCTTATTTCTCAAAATAGGTCTGTGTTACCTATATATTTCCCAGAAGTTCTGGAAGGTTGTGCCTTCATTTTCATTTATCTCTAGGTATTTTAAATTTCATTTTTGATTTCCTCATTAACCCAATTATCATTTAGTAGTGTGTTGTCCATCTCCCCACAGAAGTTCTTCCTGTTTTCTTTCTCTGGTTGACTTTTAAATCCATGGCAATCAGATACTTGTTATGATTTAAATGTTCATGAATTTGTTGATGTTTGTTCTGTGACTTTCCATTTGGTCCTGGAAAATGTTCCATGGATACCTGAAAAGAATATTTACTCAGCTTTTATGGAGTGTAGTGCTCTATAAATGTCTAATAGGCCAATCTGATCTAATTATTTATTTAAGGCTGTTGTTTCATTGTTGATTTTCTGTCTAGGTGATCTGCCCATTGATGTAAGCATTGAAGTCCCCTACGACTATCGTGTGGGCCAATATCTGTTTTTAGATGTCTTCATAGTTGTATTATATATTTTGTTACTTCTTTGTTTGGTGCACATATATTGATGAATGTTATGTTTTCCTGATTTATTGACCCCTTAATCATTATATTATGCCTATCCCTGTCTCCTGTTACCTGTTTTTGAATGTGAAACATCTTTAGTGGAATTATTATCCATAGAGAGGAATAGGAAGGATATTAGTTTCCTAATAAAACCTATAAAATTACTTTTTCCTGCATGGGAAAATGCCTAATCGAACAGGCCTGGCCCAAAATGGAGATGCTGAGGCCTAAAAACTTGCCAAAAATCTAAGGTATTTTCTCATGGGGAACCAGAAAAAAGGAATTAAGCATGTTTTAGAGAACTAGGTCAGAAGGATAAATGCAAAAAGCAAAATAAAAGTACAAAGCAAGATATCAGCTAACATTATCTCTGCCAAGGACAGCCTCCATACTTGTCTCTCACTAACATTTCTTTTCTAGGTATTGCTTCCATTTCTTATTCCAAGGTATCACTCAACATGTCCCTCTTCTATGTGTCTCATCCAAGTCTCTTTCCCAGTAGTATCTGTATATAGGTCAGGGTACATAAGCAAGAAAGGGGTCCTGTCTGCCTTCCATGTTATAAATCAGACATGGCTGCCCAGCTCCTCCCCTACTTCTCAGTAACTCCCCCACTCAGGAGTTCTGATTCATGGCATACAGGGATTTGTAGTCCAAGTTGACTGCATGTAAGTGGGAGCTAGGAAAATGGCACCTCCCCTTTATGATAGTGTATCTGTGATAAATCGCCCATTTTCACTTTTGTCACCATTTCTATGGTGATGAAGGTCTGCAAGACAGTTTCAGGAGACAGTCATTTTTACAGTTCCAGTGCTTTCAAAGGAAATAACAATCAATAATGAGGCATTATCCATGGATGGTGAACATAGCAAAGCCCTCCATTTCTAGAAGATATTTGAGCAGTTCAAGTCAAAAGAAAAAAAAAATTACTAGAGATGTACTAGATACTAGTATTCTACATAATAGAGTGTAAGAGAGAGAGAAAAAAAACACCTCAGAGGAAGACAAGCAAATCTTAAAAATGGTTCTACCATTAAAATAATTTTCTCTCTACCTTTATCAAAATTCTATCCAATAGCATATAAAGGAGAGAAAGAAACAGAAAAGTTAGCTCTTTTAGCATAAGATGCAATTTAACATTGCTGCAGATCCTGGTCAGGTAAAAGAAGGAAAACATTTTCCTTGATAAAAAACAAAGCAAACAAACAAAAAAGTATCATTTCAAATAAAAATTTATCCAAAATTGCATTCACTTCCAATAGCCCATTCAGTACTGTGTAGAGAAGTCTCACTCTCGAGTTCCATCACCTAGCACAAGCCAGGGTCTTTGTCCTATTAATTTCTTCAGGAACAATTTCTGCAAATGTCAAAAGTTTGAAATAACCAAAATTAAAATCTGATAATAACAAAATATTCAAGGAAATTTGTTCAACATTCTAACTTAGGTTGCAGAACAACACAACCATGAAAATTGACAGGCAATTTATATATTAGTCACTTTAAATTTCATATAAATTTTAGAACACCAAAATATTTATGTATATGGCATGGTTAAACATTTTGCCCAGAAGACAATGCCTCCCCTCAAGTTCCAAGTAAGCAGATAAATGCCAAACAGATTGAATTGATTTAATGTATTTCCCATGAGGAAAGGAAGAACATTTGTGGAGTGTCTCAAGAGCTCTACACAGGTTCCATAAAATTTCCTCTGATCAATGAAATAAATGACTACCTATTTTTCCTAATTCAGTTTTCTGGGAAGTTTTTTCATAAATATGAAAAATGCATTTAATTAGAATCAAGGCTCTAGCTAAATTTACCAGTGCAATTCTGACAATCAAATCTGAACCTTTAATTCTGTCCCATAACTGGAAATTTTAACTTAATACAAACTCCAATTTTACCTGGCATTAAAAGACCTCATGTACCCAATAACCCAAATAGAAGAGGAAAAGAATTATATTCAGTATCACTTTATAGGCAGGCATATGTGTTTCAAATCAACCTGTTAAATTCCGATTAGTTTCTATTAACCTAAATTATCACAGATGCTTCCTGGCTGCACTTGTACCAGTTTCTGTTGTATTTCTGAGCTCAAATTTCTGTAGATATCATCTATACTAATTTTTATCTTTAAAGCCCAAAATAATTAGACACAAATCGGGAGACATACAGGCTTACAACATATAGACACAGATAATTCCCTTAGTTTTCATTTGAACACTGTGCATAAAATAAAATCTTACACAGCTATAGCTTTACTCATAGTGACAAAGACACAGAGGTATGTCTTTCCTTCTTTAAAAAACAAACTCTTTGCCCTGACTAGTAGAAAGACAGTTTACTCACACTGAGGTGGCCAGGTTGGTTGTTCCTTTAACCATACAGGTATCTGAAAAAATCAGTCTGCAAAAAGATAATTGGTAAAAATTAAAACATGGGCCCAGTAATAAACAAAGTTCTTCTTATGGAGTCAAAATCAAATTCCTAAAGCTGAGGAGCAAGGTCACATGTTCTAGATGTACAACTACTTACCTTAGACTTTGAATAAAGAAAGAAAAAGTTTCAGTTACAGCAATTACCAAGGAGGGCTCAAGGCTACTTATCATCTCAGGGTCTCCAGTTTCATCTGGCTTGGAGTATCCTGCAAGACAATCCAGAAGAGCGAAAATCAAAATCAGTGTACTAATCAAGTCCTCCAAACTTGGGAGGGATATAATAGAAGTATCAAAACCTGGTACCTCATGCAAAAGCATGTCACAATTGGCTGTCTATGAACTTGGAGATTCTGCATTGTATTTTTGGATCCTCCAGAGAACTTTAATCACATCAAATAGAGTGCTTCCCAAAATAGATTTTCCTTAGAAGAAGCAGAGGAATCTTGTCATTCACTAGTAATCAAACCCAAATCTAAGAATTCAAACTGCAAAATACCCCAAACAAATGGTATAGACAAAAATTCCCAGTAGTGAATCCACTCAAATTTAATCCAGATTAAAGTGCTCTAATTTTCTAATCCAGATCTTGCAAAGCCAAAGACACTCCAAAAATTCATTAGGGCTATAATCACAAATAACCAGTTCTCTCTCAATCATGAGGCTTCATCTTTCTTATTTGCTTCCAGTCTCAAAGCATTAATTTTCTACTTCAAACACTGGACCAGTGTTGACTTCAGCCAGATTTATAAAATCACCTTGAGGCTAACAAAGATCATAAATAAAAGCCTGAAGTCACAGAACTTCCTGCATACCTAAGACTGAAAAAAAAATGAAAAGTTCAGTTAGAGCAATTACCAAAGGATGCTCAGTCATTTTCATCTCAGAGTTTCCCATGTTCCTCTGACTTGGGGTTTCCTGGAACAGAACCTATGTATCTCTACTAAGAGTCTCCATATGTCTCTCTTTCATGTCTCTTCTCCAAGTCCCCTTCCCAGCAGTGCTCCTGTTATTTTTTTTAACTGGAAGTTTATTTATTTGTTTGTTTGTTTATTTATTTATTTTTAAAATGATTTTTATTTATTTATACAAGAACCGGGGTCTAGGCCAGATGTGTGGGAGGGTGAGAGGATTCACCAGAGACAGAGCGGGGAACAGAACAGGCAGACCGTTTGAAATACACTGCTGAGGGGTGCAGCAGGCGAGACAGGAGAGGTCTGCTCGCCATGTGGGTAGCTCCAAGGCCGGCGGGGATCGAACTGGCGGTGCAGAGGTTGCGGACAGCTTCACAGTGCTACGCTCAACCTCCTACACCACCAGGGAGGCCCCAGAAGCTTATTTTATATAAGTATGGCTGTCCCTGCCGTGTGTGTGTGTGTGTGTGTGTGTGTGTATTGTGGAGGAAGCATCCCATTTATAAACAGCCCACTTTGTAGGGTTGTTTTCCATCTACTTACTTTGAACCTGTGTTTATCTATGAGGCTCAGATAGGTCTCCTGGAGACAACAGAAAGTCGGGTTTTGTTTTCAGATCCAGCTACCACTCTGTGCATAAAGGACATTTTTATTTAATTACTTTTAACATTGTTCAGTCACTTGCTCTTACAAATGAAATATGCTTTAATTCCTTGGAAAATACTGTAAAATATCTGAAAGTTGAATCTCATAGGAATAGTCACACACACATATTTATGCACAGAACATTTATCACATTTATTTGAGAAGCACTGACTGTGTCTACTAAAGAGGTGATTATGGAGTAAGTCAAGGAGTGGGAAGAAAAAATAGGGAACTATTTGACTTATGAATGTAACATACTGGTGATGTTTGCTATTTCTCTTTTGTCTTGTTTTCCTGTCGAGACCAGTTTCATTTCTTGGGATAGAAATTATCCAAATGTTTTAGTACACTGGCAGTTGGAAGAGACAAGCACTCTGAAATTCAGTCATCTGGGCTAAAATCCCTGTTCTGAAACTTTGTCTATAGGACTTTGGGCAAATGACCACCTTTTTGAAATTCTCTTTCTTCTTTCGCAAAATGGAGAGTGTTATGTGTATTTCACAGGGTTGCTGTAATAATTTAAACTAGCTTGTAAAGAGTTTGGCAGGGAATTTCCTTCCTCAACAAACAACAGCCTTTCTTGTTATCACTGTCATTAAAGTGGATAAACATCAGGAATCAGTCTGGTTTGAGTTATATAACTGGGTTAGTTTTAAGTAAAAATTCTAAAGTTGTTTGTACTGTAATTCTGAAAATGAATACACTTATAAAAGTCTCCACGTGGCTCATTCTTTGTAACTAAGAAGAAAGAGGTCCTAGAATAGTTGAACAGTCAAAATAACTCAAACATTAAAAAAAAAAAAACAAACCAACACCGGCACAAAACTCAAAATACTTTAAAGAAATCACACTGTCTTATAGAAAGTTTTCAAATAATAGTACCATCTAGTGTGTGGATGGTAGTTTCTCCATCTATTGGGTGCATGATGGATGGTCATAGAATATGTAAAACATGAAGTATTTTCTCAGCATACACCACGTGAATCCTGTAACAAATAGATTGCTGAGTGTTGCCAGTAGGCATGGACAGGAAATTTTGTTTCCCATTTTGTACCATGAAGGACCCTGGTTATTTTGTTTTCTAAGATTTCTCTCAGGTATGATGGATACTACACACTTTTGTTGGAAGAAGTTTTACTTTGTTAAGCTGATATTTGATGCTGCTCAAATTCCTTCAGCTATTTTATTCCTCTATTTGGGTTTGCTTTGACCACAAATTGATAGTGCCCTTGGACCCATTAAAAATAGTGGAGGGCCTCCTCGAAGGCGCAGTGGTTGAGAGCTGGGTTGCGAAGCTGCCCGCATCCTCTGCAGCACCGGTTCGATTCCTGGCCGCCGGGCGAGGGTCCCACATGGCACACAGACCTCTCCTGCCGCCCACTGCTCCCCTCAGCAGTGTATTTCGTCCGTCTGCCTGTTCTGCTCCCTGCTCTGGTTCTGGTGAATTCTCTCACCCTCCCACGCTTCTGATTGTACCCAGTGCTTGTATAAATAAATAAATAAATAAAAATCTAAAAAAAAAATAGTGGAAATTCTGCCTAAAAAAAGTTTTTCAGAAATAAGAAATGATTTATCATTTTTTTTTATAATGACACACACAACTCATGGTAACTGAGTTTTGTAAATCAGGTGGTTTATGGAAGAACTACTTTCAAAATATTTTATGAAATGTTATTTTGAATGACTCTGAGACTTAGAAAAGCTTTTTGTCTAGTTCCTGAGTTAAAATGTACCCTTAAAACTCTGTTCTTTGTAGGTGATTAACATGTATATTATCTAGATTGTGATGATGGATTCACAGGTGGATGAACATGTCCAGATTCATAAAATGTGTACTTAAGTGTGTGATTTTTTATATATCAATTATAATTCAATAAAGCTGTGAATATAAATTAGAAACTTTTTGTACTTTTATTAAGTGAGAAAATATTTGCATCATCTCAGGGAGTTTACTTTTAATATTCTAAGCTCTGACTTTGCCTAATATTGCTTTACTATACTCCAGAAAATGTAGTTTGATAACAATATTCCTATCATAAGATGTAAATATTGAGGTGTTGTTACAAAAGATGTCTGGGATTTCCTTCAGTCTGGGATAGTTCATTTGTAGACCTCTCAATGATGCACAGATGGATTAGACAGCATTGCAAGCGGGTTCTAGCCCTGTAATTCTTGAAGCATTTTTGCAACAATAAAAATGTGTGTGTGTGTGTGTGTGTGTGTGTGTGTGTGTGAAGGAGAGAGAATGCAGAATACCAATTCTGTTATTTTTTACTTAAAAATAAGTGGTTTGTCTGGAAGTTCTAATTACTAATGTTTATATTTTTCAGAAAGATAGTTCATATTTGACTCAATTGTAGCTAATTATAATGAGGATTAACTTACTTATGTCCAGAGATGAACATTTTGCCTTTAATTCTGGAAATTTTGACTAAAATTCTGGAAATTTTAATACAGCATGAATATGAATTTGTTGCACGTTGATATGTCCACATTTGGCCATAACATTATCTGAGTGTTATAGATTTCTTGTCTACCAGTTTTGCTGCTTAGTCTTAGCTCTTATCTTTCAGAGGTATAAATGTGAAATCTTGGGCGGGCGGAAGAGGGGGGGATTTGGCTTACCAGGAAATGCAGAACCTTAAAAATAAAGCTTTAGCTTTTCAAATGTAAATAAGCCCATGAGTAAAAGGAGAAAAGTATTTAATAAAATCGCTGTGATCACATAGGGAATTCTTCGATGAACTAAAATTTTAAATGCTGTGTTTGAAAATGCATAAAGGGAAAAAAAATTAAGAACACATAAAAAGGAATAGCAAAGGCTTTCAAAAAAGGTTTCCATGAAGCTAAAGCCTTGTGTAACATATCAAAAGTGCTAGTGACTATTAAAAGCGAAGAAGGATGCAGGGATGCAGAGACAAATTCTCAGTAGAGCGTGTTGTCAAAAGTCTGGACAAAGGCACACCTTCTGAACTCTGACTGAACCTCAATGAAAATAACCTCTGACCTGGAAATAGACAGATAAATAAGGAAGAATTTCAGCCTTAGAATTTGAAGTTGTAGAAAGATAACATCCATTGCATAACTGTACCTTCACATATATTTGGGATCTTCCTCCTTCCTCTCATTTCCACTTCCAACACCCTAATCACTTTCATCAAGTTCTCTTGCCTAGATTAACAAACAAGTTTATAAAAAGTCCCTTTGCTTTCCTTTATCATCTTATTATCATCTTATTATTTATCATCTTATTATTCACCTTTTGCAGAGCAAAAGGTTTATAAAAACATAAACCAGATCATATTATCTCCTGCTTACTATCCCATCCCTAATGGAAGGTGACTGATTACTGCTTTATCCTTCACCTGTTCTGCATTTCTCCTGGGCCAAAACAGCCAAGGGAATTCTGCTCCAATCTCATGTGTTCCAAACTCATACCCACTTTATGTCCCTGTTAGCAATGCTTCCCCCCTCGGCAATGTCCACTCGCAGCATATGGTTATTACTCAGAACTCAGCCTGAACATCTTCTCAGAGAAGTTTTCCCTGGACATCCTATCTATTCAGTCTCTATAGAGTACTGACCACATCAATGCCCATTCAGTCTCTGTAGAGTACTGACCACATCAGTGCTTTTTTTCTTTTTTGTATAACAGCCTATATAATATTCTCTTTATAATGTTTTTGGATGACTGACTGAATAAATGATTAAGAGCTAGAGGAATTCAAAGCCAAGGAGATCAAGGTATTTAGGGCTGGTGTCTTGGGTTGTTTTTTTGAAAGAGATGGGATCAGGCTGGAGCTTTGCCTAGAGCATGGAAAGGTGGAGGTGAGAGCTGAGCATACCTAGAGCTGGGAGATAGGTAAGAAGGAAAATCTTGATGAGCAAAGTTATAGTCCTTGGGAGTTGGTGATGAATGCACCAAGCTAGAAAAGAAATTGCATAGCAGGGAATCCTTGGGAAACGAGACTAAAACAGAATGGGGCCAAAACAACAGCAGGGACATTGAAAACTATATAGGAAAGGTTGGTGACTCTGAAAGTAGATATGTTGTTTGTGAGTATGGAAGATAAAAATACAGAAAGAATATTTAATACAGAAAGAATTGCCACAATTTTCTAAACAATTTCCTCATGCATATAGAGTTAAATGTCTCTAGAATACCTTATTATTCAATCCATTCATTCTATTGATGCTTACATAAATATAAAGAAAAACATTTTCCTCAAAAAGAATAGGTGCTCTTGGACTAATACCACAGGTTTGGACTGTAGTATTGCAAAATTCCACTTGCAGAGAAGTTGTCATTAATATATGGTGTATTGCATTTTATTCTCACGAAAAGCTATCAAAGTCTTTTCATAATTGGTAAATATGAAGTCTTGTAGAATTTGTATATTCTATCATAAATTTGAGCAACCTAAATGCTCACAATCTAAGTTTTTCCATAAAATAAAAAAGGCAAAAGCATACAGCAAAAAGGCTAAATCAACTTTAGCATTGAAAAGATACAGTATGTTAACAACAATTGCCTAAGACATTAAGTCATCTCGAAATGCACTGGTTAGTAATGAATTTGATTGACAATTTTGACCTATATGTGAACAGAAGCCTGCATTCTTAATTTGTATGCGTCCTGTGCAGCCTTGGACTTTAGCTTAATTTACTCAACTGTGAAATGGATTCAATAAACAATGTCTTTGCAAAAAATGCAAACTGTAGCTAAAATAAGTCTTATGCTAATGGTGGCTTGTCCAGACAGGAGATTTCCTGTCCTCTCAGTTCTATCAACCCTAAGACATGCTATTTATAAAAATGCATCATATTTATTTAGGTCAAGGCTTTTTGTTCACAATAGCAACTGTCTCACAACAAGCAGAGGAAAGATTCACTAATAGTGAAGAATCTCAGCCTAGAAAACTAACAATAAGCCTCTTGATGCAAAATGTCTAAGTGAAACTGAGTCAGAAGGAAGGCTCAGCCTTACTTATAGAAAAGTATTAAGTAAGATGTGTGGTAGTGCCCCTGAGTGGGCTCTCAAGTCTCACAGTAAACCTGCTAGAAAAAGCCATGGAGACATGGCATGAATGATCTCAGAGAAAGAACGAAAAAGGGAGAAAGATAGAGGTAAGAGGTAGGGGTAAAGAATTAGAAACAGAAAGTAAAACAAGGAAGTTTGGAAAATGAAACAATAAAATATATACTGGTAACCATAAAATATGATGGAAGCAATGTTCAGCTATAGAAACACTATCTTTGCTAAATGAAAGTGGTCATGGAATTCTAAACATAGCCTGTGGGAAAAAATCTATATCCAGACAGTTTTTTGGAATGCTTTGAATAGTTCCACTGGTTTTTCTGGCCAAAAACCAAAAAAATAAAATAAATAATAAATCAATCAATGCTACCAAACTTCACAAATAATTTGCACAAACTGTTTACAGTGATTTCAATATGCTGATTTTGTATAAAAATTTTCTTATGGGTTTGATTCCATATTCTATAGCTGTGTAATGGAGGCTCTGATTTCAGTAGAAAGAGGTACAAATACCTTTCTTGTATGTTGGTTGTCAACATAGATGACTCTAGCAGT
Source organism: Talpa occidentalis (assembly GCF_014898055.3). Taxonomy (NCBI): domain Eukaryota; kingdom Metazoa; phylum Chordata; class Mammalia; order Eulipotyphla; family Talpidae; genus Talpa; species Talpa occidentalis. Next base: position 65,575,631 of record NW_026555331.1, on the reverse strand, counting down.
TGATGAAATCTCATTTGCTATGAAAAGTAGGGAGAGCAACTTATTGCGTGGAAAAATTGGTATAAACACACAACCTTAAAAAGATCCATATGTTCTCATTTGTCACCACTAATTGTCCCAAGCAGCACTCCCACGAGGCAGTGACTCTCACAGGTCAGCTTATATACCTATATTTTACTATAATAGTGCCAACCACTTAACAGAACCAGGATACCTGGATGGGGAATTGATTTCATGTCTTCAAGCAGGAAAAAAACAGAATTAGTCTGGAATATTCCTTTTTGTCTATAAGCAATGACAGTTTCACAAATGTCAAGGGCAGTGCTGAAGGATAGAAGAGCATATTTAAAGGGCCGTGTACTGCCCAAGCTGGAAGAACCACCTTCATAACTGTGATCATAATTATAAGAGTTAATTGAAACAAGTGGAGACTGAAAAGTCATGAATTAGTAATTCTATTCAAGAGAGAAAAGTGAATGTACAATGTACAAAATGTAGCTGTAATACAAATAAAGATATATATATATAATAATGTATGTTTAATTATTTATTGATTTTAATAAATTAAGGAGGGTTAATACATGGGATTCCTGGGAGCCCTGTACCATTAGAAATTTTATTAAATTCATTTCTGTAAAAGATGTAAAAAACCTGCAAAACATAACAAAGAATCATATTAGCATATTAGCATATTAGCATATCAGCATATGAGATTGCAGTATTCTTTGTTTAAAGATTTATTTATTTATTTATACAAGAAATGGGGTACAGGCCAGATTCACGGGAGGGTGAAAGGATTCACCAGAGACAGAGCGGGGAACAGAACAGGCAAACTGATGAAATACACTGCTGAGGGGAGCAACGAGCGCGACAGGAGAGGTCTGCCGTGCCATGTGGGACCCTCGCTGGCCAGCTGGGATCAAACCTGCTCTGCAGAGGCTGCAGACAGCTTCACAGCGTGGCACTCAACCACCTGCACCACCAGGGAAGGCCCTGCAGTATTCTTATGTTTCAGTGTGTCCATCATGATATTGGATAAATTTGGTGTCATCCAGCATGATGTATCTTCTATTATCTGGAATACAAAAGAAAGAAATTAGAAAAAATAAATCATTAGCAATTTAATTTAAACGATGAGCAAATTTCACTTTTCCATATTTGGCTAGTTGTTTATATCTTCCATACAGGAAAATGTATGAAAATTCAAACAATCCACTAATTTCATAGCTATCTTGACTGTATGAATATTTTGCTTGTTTTAATTATGTATCTGTTTATAAGTATAAAAATGTTATTTATTTCTATCTGTGTGGGAAGAAAGTAAAATACAGAGAATTATGAGCAATTAAAATAGACCAGGGAAAGGTAGTTGTTGCATCAAGCTAAGGAGGACTACCAGGGCCCGTGGACATCCAGAATAGCCACGTGAGGTGGTAGTGGGGATTGTGTGCCTCACAATAGTGAATTAGTCAAATACCCAGAAGAGAGCAAACTAATGCAGGCAAAGGAGATTATCTCCTAGGAGATGAGACCTCCGGATGGCTTCGTTAATATAACAAAAAGCTGCAAAAATAACCAAAAACCATGTTTTTCTGAACTTTTTACTTAAAAACTACAGATTCATAAGGAAGTTGTAAAGAAAGTACAGAAAGAGCCCATGTATCCTTCACCCAGGACCCTCCAATGGTTTCATCTTCATTGTTAATATCACAAAAGGTATTGACATTGGTACAATGTATATTGTTACAGATCATAGACTGTAACTTTTTATTAGACTTATAGGTTCGTTGTAACTCTATTACAATCAAAATACAGAACGGTTTCATCCCCTCAAAATATCTCCCTTTACTGTCACAGTTCTATCCAACAGTTACCACCATCCCTGGGAAAAACTATTCCTTTTTCTTTTTTAAAGATATAATGAACATTTAATGCTATATTAACTTCAAATGCACAACACAGTCATTTGGTATTTATATATTTAAAAAGTCAGCACAATAACTCTAGATAACATCTGTTACCTTACATAGTTAAAAGTTTTTCTTGTGATGAGAATATTCAAGATAAACTCTTTTAGCACCTTTCTAAAAAACAATACAGTATTAACTGTAGTACCACACTGAATATTCTTATGTTTGATTTAGTGGAAACAAACTCTAGTTTTTTGCTTGTCTGGAAAACTTCAGCTCTCCTATTCTGAAGGAAATTTTTCCTAGTTGTATATATTCTTGGTTTGACTGCCCCACAGCAGCATTTTGAATGCATTCTGCCACTCCCTTTTGGTCTATAAAGATTCTGCTGAAAAATCAGTTGATCATCTAATGGGTTACCCTTTATATGCAACAACTTCTCTTTTTCCTCTGCTGCTTTTCAGATTTTCTCTTTGTCTTTAACTTTAGATATTTAATTATATATAAAAAAAATTTTAACCCTCCCACTTCTTGACTCCTATAATGGGAAGAATGGTCCACTTGATGTTGTCCCATAAGCTCCTGAAGATATACCCACCTTTTTGTTTTTGTTTTTGTTTTATTTTCTTCTTCTTCTTCTTTTTTTTTTTTTGCTCTTCTGCTTTGGTGAGTTATCCTACCTGGTTTTTGTTTGTGAGTTCACTGATCCTTTTTTCTGCTTCATCTCATTGGCTGTTAAACACTCTAGGGCCTCCCTGGTGGTGCTGGGTGTTGGGATGCAGCCTATGAGGCTGTCTGCAGTCACTGTAGCACAAGTTTGATCCCCGGCCAGGGAGCTACCCACACGGTGCAACAGACCCTTCCTGACTCGCACTGCTCCCCTCAGCAGTGTATTGCAGTTAATCTTCCTGTTCTATTCCCCACTCTGTCTCTGGTGAGTCCTCTCACCCCAACACCTCTGGCCTGTACCCAGTTCTTGTATGCATAAATGAATAGATCTTTAAAAAAAGTAAAAATTAAACTCTAGTATATTTTTTGTAATTAGAATCTCCTTCAGCTCTGTGATTTCTATTGGTGCTTACTTATATATTTTTTCTCTTTGATAAAGTTCTCACTGTGCTCATCAATACTTCCTCTGAGTTAAGCATCTTTATATCTATTTTTTTGAGTTATCAGGTATATATTTCCATTTAATTAAGGAATTAACTTGTGTTTTATCTTATCCTTTCACTTGGAACATATTCCTGTATTCCTTCATTTTTCTTGATCCAGTGTGTTGGCTTTAATACAGTAAAGTAGCCAACTCTCCTGTTCTTGAAGAGATGGCCTTGTGTGAATGAACCTTATTGTTTAATTCTGCTCTAGTTGTTGCAAACTTTTGTCATTGTCACAGCAACTAATTTCATATTTAATTACTCACAATAGGTGAGGATGTTCCAAGACCTCTCGGTGACGCCCCACCCCCCTTTTTCCAATTCTACATTTTTGGAGCTTTGTCTATCAGATTCGGGTCTTAAAAGTCAAAATGCCTAATCTGGGGGTATTCAATACTTTGTTCCTCATGGATAAGCTTGAGTTCCCTTCTCATCCTGAGTTATTATACTAGAGGTGGGGTTTAATTATAAAATTGTGCCTCAGCTTCTTCTACCCATTTTGATGTCATTTTCCCCTCATTTGTCTAATATTTGTGGTTGCTTTCCTAGTTTTCAGTTTTTATTTCCAGAAGAAATTGTTCCATGTAGCTGTGGATAGGTGTGTTCATGGGAGGAGGTATTCTCAAACTCCTCCTTAGTCACCGTCTTGAACTAGATTCTGGCTGGTACTATGATAGTGTTCAGGTGGGGACGTGGCACTACAGATTAAAAGTGAATAAATTCTATGTAGTTTATACAATCCGTGGCAGGATTCTGCCAAGAGCAGAAGAAATTTCAAATCCAAATCTAATTTCAAAAACTGGAATTTTAGCTACCACACAATTTAATCTTAAGGTACAAGTTGGCCACTATTTTCTATCATATGTCCAATTTTCTGCAATTTTAGAAGAATTACAGGAGGCCACTTATCTGTACTCAACATCACTATTAAGATTTTCTACATGGTAAGATTTTTATAACCACTTTGTTCCAGAAATAATAGGAGAGACCCAACTACTTAGCTCAAATCTGAGTTCTGTTTGTATCCTTCCTGACCAAAGAACATTTTGACTTGAGGGCAGAATTTATTCAGAACAGTTATCACCAATATAACATCTCAATTTATATTACCAAATACAAATATTTTAATGTAATAAGTGTAAGGCCTGTGTAAACCTCTAATGAAGTAACTTTCTGTGACAACATGAATGTTTATGATAATACTAAATAGTAATAAAGAACTGGGGGTGAGGGAGACAAAAATACAAGAAAATGAATACAATTTTTTTTAATTGCAGTACTGCATGGTATATAATTTAAATACCTTAAACTAGAGAGATTTGCTTGATTTATTCAGATGGATCTAGCATAAATTATACATCTTTTTTATAAAAGATTTATTTTATTTTTTATAGGTCAGAGATATAGGTCAGAGGCATGGGAGGGTGAAAGGATTCACCAGAGACAGAACGGGGGCCAGAAGAGGCAGACGGACTGAAAAGATTGCTGAGGGGAGCAGCGGGCAAGACAGGAGAAGTCTGCCATGCCATATCGATAGCTCCCTGGCTGCCTGGGATAGAACCCACGCTGCAGAGCTGCAGAGGTTGTGGACAGCTTCATAGTGCTATGCTCAACCTGCTGTGCCACCAGAGAGGCCCAGTTATATGTCTTTAAGGCAAACATCTTTTTCCCACTGGTAGCAGAGGGAAAGTCAGAGATTGTAAGCATGAGAAGGGTTCTATATGCTATTGTTGATTTGGAGATGAAGGTACCACATATCAAGGAAACAATTCCACAATTCCACAAAGAACAGGATTCTGCCAATAAACTGATTGCTCTGGAAGCAGACTTCTCTTCTGCCTTCCAGACAAGAACCAGCCTATCCCAAACCTTGATTTCAGCTCGTGAGGCCTTGGGCAGTGAACCCAGTTGAGCCATGGAATTGTCAGATAAGAAAAGGGTTTTGTTTTACCTCATTAAGTTTGTGACCATTTATTATGTTAACAGTAGAAAACCAATGCAATATATGTGATACTTTTTTATATGACCCCTGTAAGAATTTACAAAAGAAAAAAATTATTCATTCTGAATAGCACATGACTTTGGAATTTATTTTGCCAGGTAACTAGATGTTCGGTGAGAAGCAAAGGGGTAAAGGGGAGAATTATTTGTTAATAATGTTACTAACACTGTTTCAAAATCAAACTCTTTCCCATATAAGTAATTGTTTCAGGGTACTTGGATAGCCTTAGTTTATTTTTATTTATTTATTTTTTTAGTGTTACTAACTACATTTATTTAAAAAAAATTAATATCAGTTTTTTTACATGGTTGTTCATTTTTGTACAGTATTTGATTTCTCCCTTCAGGTGTAGGCCCTGTAGTTGTCCCACCATCAAAGCTCCCGTGATCCATCACCATAGACTGACTACATTTAATAAAGACTCACATCTGATATTTGGGGCCTCCCAAATGCTGCTCCCGGTGGCGCAGCATTTGAGCGCTGGGTTGCGAAGCTGCCCGCAGCCTCTGCAGCACCGGTTCAATCCCCGGCTGCTCCCTGGCCACTGGAGGAGGGTCCCACATGGCGCACAGACCTCTCCTGCCGCCCGCTGCTCCCCTCAGCAGTGTACTTAGGTCCTTCTGCCTGCTCTGCTCCCTGCTCTGGCTCTGGTGAATTCTCTCACCCTCCCATGCTTCTGACTGTAACCAGTGCTTGTATAAATAAATAAATAAATCTAAAAAAAAAAAAAAAGACTCACATCTGATATTTAAATATAGCTATTATCCAATAAAGTGATACTGGGACAGAGCCCATATCCAGTCACCTCCATCACAAATTTTAGAGCTTATATCACAACGTTTAAGTAATTCTGACTTTATCCAAATGTGCCTCATAAAATTGGTTTATGTTCATTGTTGGTGTTCACATGGCACCAGTTGAGTGCTCAGGTCCCTGGTGAAAAGTTTTGGTTACTGGGGCCAGGAAGAGTCTACTACTGCTGTTTCTTATTTTCTTTACTTTGATTAAGAATGATTTATCAAAAAAAAATGAAAATGTACAATTTAAATAATTAATTAATTGCATGTAAAGAAACACAGTTGTAAAGTAACAATAAAAAGAAAAAGGTAAAAGGTGATATTTCTTGCATATCAGAGTTTATGGTTATAAATGTATTACCTTTCACATAGGCATCGATAGCCTTAGTTTAAATCCAGAAGCATATGCGGTTACTATTTGTAGTTTAATGGGAAAATCCAATCTTTTATGATACAATAAAATTAGATTATCTTGTCTTTACATCTGAACACTGACTGGCATATATCAATAATTACAGTAAAACACTTACTCTGGAAATAATTGAGTTCATAACAAAAAGCTGTAATAAAACTTAGTAGATTTAATGTTTTGGTTTGTCCATACCAAATGAACACATTCTTTGCTATAGGTAACAGACTTTCATGGTTAGAAATGACTAGTTCTTAGAAAAAGAACAATAAAAAACCCCAAAACCAGTATAAGAAAAGAAATAATAAAAAACAAAGCAGAAATAAATGAAATTAAAACAAACAAAAAAAACAACCCAAAAGATCAATGAAACCAAGAGCTTGTTCTTCAAAAAAATAAATAAAATAGACAAACCCCTAGCCAGGCTCACAAAGGAAAAAAGGGAGAAAGCACAAATAAACAGGATCACAAATGGAAGAGGAGAAATCACAATGGACACAGCAGAAATCAAAAGAATAATCAGAAACTACTATGAACAATTACATGGAATCAAGTTCAACAATTTAGAGGAGATAGACAAATTCCTACAAATCTACAGTCACCCAAAGCTAGATAAAGAAGAAATAGAACACCTAAACAGACCAATTACAAGCAGCGAAATTGAAATGGTAATCAAAAACCTTCCCAAAAACAAAAACACAGGACCTGATGGATTTACAAATGAATTCTACCAAACATTCAGAAACGAATTAGTACCAATCCTTCACAAACTCTTCCAAAAAATTGAGAAGGATGGGATAATACCAAACACGTTCTATGAAGCCATCATTACACCAATACCAAAACCGAACAAGGACAACACAAAAAACATTGATGCAAATATCCTCAAAAATTTTAGCTATCAGAATCCAACAATGTATCCATAAGACAATTCACCACAACCAAGTAGGATTCATTCCAGGGAAACAAGGATGGCTCAACATCCGAAAATCAATCAACGTTATCCAACACATCAACAAAAAGAAATATAAAAACCATATGATAATATCAACAGATGCCAAGACAGATTTCGACCAAGTACAACACCCATTCATGACAAAAGCCCTTGAAATTCTTGGGATACAAGGAACATAACTCAACATCATAAAGGCCATATATGACAAGCCAACAGCCAATAACATTCTCAATGGTGAAAAGCTGAAAGCAGTTCCATTAAGATCTGGAAAAAGGCAAGAATGTCCACTCTCACCTCTGCTATTCAATATAATTATGAAAGTCCTAGCCAGAGCAATAAGACAAGAGAAAGACATAAGGAATCCAAATAGGAAAATAAGAAGTCAAACTATCACTATTTGCAGATGATATGATAATACACATAAAGAACCCCAAAAACTCCACAGAAAAACTAATTCAACTCATCAATCAGTTCAGTAAAGTGGCAGGATACAAAATCAACACGCAAAAGTCAGTAGCCTTCCTATACACAAACAATAAATCTTGAGAAGTAGAAATTAAAAAAAAATCCCTTTTATTATCGAAACAAAAAAATCAAATACTTGGGAATAAATCTAACAAAAGAGGTAAAGGACCTATACAAAGAAACTCGAAAACACTGTTAAAAGAAATAGAAGAATACACAAAGAAATGGAAAGACATGCCTTGCTCATGGATTGGAAGAATATACATTATTAAAATGGCCATCCTACCAAAAGCAATATACAGATTCAATGCTATTCCAATCAAAATTTCAATGTCATTCTTCAAAGAAATAGAACAATTATTGGTGAAATTCATACGGAATCACCAAAACCCCCGAATAGCCAAAGCTCTCCTGAAAAAAAAAAGAAGGGAATGGAGGCATCACACTCCCAGACTTCAAACTATACTACAAAGCCATAATCATCAAAACAGCATGGTATTGGAACAAGAACAGACACACAGACCAATGGAATTGAATATAAAATCCAGAAATAAACCCACAGATTTATGGTCAACTAATCTTTGACAAAGGAGCAAAAAATATGCATTGGAGCAAAGAAAGTTTGTTCAATAAGTGGTGCTGGGAAAACTGGGTCGCTACATGCAAAAGAATGAAGCTTGACCACTACCTCACACCATGCACAAAAACCAACTCAAAATGGATTAAAGAACTAGACATAAGACCTGAAACCATAAAATACATAGAAGGAAATATAGGCGAAACACTCCATGATGTGCACATCAAAGACATCTTTACAGACACATTACCCAAAGCAGTGATAGTGAAGGCAAAGATCAACAGCTGGGACTACATCAAATTAAAGAGCTTCTGCACAGCAAAAGAGACAATAACCAAAACAAAGAGAAACCCCACAAACTGGGAGAACATTTTTGCGCACAATACTAATGATAAAGGACTGATTGCAAAAATCTACAAAGAGCTGATGAGACTCAACAAAAACAAAGAAAATAATCCAGTCAAAAAATGGGCAGAAAAAGAAACTTCTCCAAAGAAGAAATGCATATGGCCAACAGGCATATGAAAAAATGTTCAACATCACTTGTCATCAGGGAAATGCAAATCAAAACTACAATGAGATACCATCTTATACCAGTGAGAATGGCACATATTAAAAAAACTAGCAACAACAAATTTTGGCGGGGTTGTGGAGAAAAAGGAACTCTCCTGCACTGCTGGTGGGAGTACAAACTGGTCCAACCACTATGGAGAGCTGTGTGGAGATTTCTTGACCTACTATACATAGAGCTTTCATATGATCCAGCAATTCTACTCCTAGGTATTTACCCAAAGGACACAGAAACATCAATTCCAAAGAGTACCTGCACCCCTATGTTTATAGCAGAACTGTTTACAAATAGCTAAGCTTTGGAAACAACCCAAATGCCCAAAAATAGATGACTGGATCAAGAAGATATGGTGCATATACACCATGGAATATTACTCAGCATTCAAAAAATATAAACACATGCAATTTGCAGAAACATGGATGGAGCTGGAAGGGATCATGCTCAGCAAAATAAGCCAGAAAGAAAAAGAAAAATACCGGATGGTCTCACTCATAGCAGCAATCTAGAAAACTTAAATAAGGGACCAGGCAAAAGAATAACTATAAGAAAGAAAACATCAAAATCAACCAACAATTATGAACCAGAGACACTCTATGGGGGGTGGGAGGGCAGGGAAAGGAGGGATTGGGTTCAAAATAAGGGGGTTGCAATTGTATGGGGTATATAAAAATAAAATTTAAATTAAAAAAATTCTAAAAAAAATAAAATAAAATATTTCAAACAAGTAAAAAAAAAATGACTAGTTCTAAGGAAATTAGTAAGGGACATGTGGGAGTGGGTATAGATAAGTGAGTTTAAAATGAGTGTGAATTTTCAATTTTAAAAATTAAATCACCAATGTAAGAGTTTTTTCCCTTTTCATTTGTGTTGTAGATTAATCTTAAGGATATTGGTGAAATCTATAAAATACGTATTGGACATGACAACAGTGGAAATGATCCCAAGTGGTATCTGGAAGAAATTACACTTGAAAATATAGACACTCATGAGCTGTTTTGTTTAACTGTTGACTCCTGGATACCTGAAAATGAAAATGAAGGCAATATCTGGAAAGAAATGCCCATTGTGAGAATTAACAAAGCACCTTTGCCAGGTACAAAATATGACTTCTTTTGTTATATTAAAAATCAAAATTAATTGATTTAGAATGGAAGTCTGCAAAATTTTTCTGTAAAGGATCAGACATTAATATCTTATGCATGGTGGGCCATATAGTCTCTTGAAAAGATAGAAAGACCCTAAGAAATTTAGAATCCTTGTTTTTACCCTACATATACTAGGACCTATCTTTTAATCACCCAGTTACTAACAGCCTTCAAAGATCATTCTGCTTTTTAAAATAATGTATAGAAGAATTTTGATATCTAAGGTACAAGTTAGAAACAGAAAAAAAATCTTAGTTATTTATCTATAGTATTTTTAATAGTTACATTATTTAAAAGTGAACTTTATTTAAACTATTAGATAATTATTTTGTATTCCTTCCAGTTACCTCCCTGCACAATTTATTATATGCAAAAAAATGTGGAAGGCAGTTGTATGGTTTATTAAAAAAATCACGATGTAATAGAAACTCCATTGTACTTTAAATGAACTATTGATTTTGGGTTCATTTAACTTGAGCAGCAATAAAGGCTCAGCATGTCTCCACTGCATTTTCCTGTTCATCCTTTTCCCAAACTAGCTAATGAAACTTTATCCATTAGCATTTCCCATTTAAAGGAGTAATTTCTTAGCTGAAACACACCAACCATTTCTTATGGCATTTTCTTCTACAGAATAATGTAATGTAATACATGATACCTACAGCTATCCTGGTCCAGTCTTCTCACTTTTCAGTGGTTCTGACAAGTATATCCAGCTGCCCCTTCCCAGGCTGATTATTTGCTCATTTTTGGTGAAAAGCATTATAATAAAAACGGGAAAAAATAATGATACCTAATGTTAAGGAATTAAGTACAGATCAAAACCTATTTGTGAGCAAGGTGTAGTCTGGACCTGCTGAATATCACTTTTGGAAAGTCATTCTTGTTGCTACCAAGAGCTTGATATACTGTAGGGGCGGGAAGACACTGAGCAGGTTTTCTGATCTAGCAGACTGGGTAAGGAGAAGAGTCCTGGAGTCCTCAGTGGCTTTTGCAGGCTTTTGTTGGGATTTACCAGGTACACAGCAGGCAGGGGTGCTGGGGGGCAGGAGGCTGGCAGGCCTCGCAGCCCCCAGCAAGTCTTCACTCCCTCTGGCTCTCTGGTGTTCTCTGGTGGTCTCTGGTTCTTTTTGGTGTCCCCGTGATGCTGCCCTTAAAAGCCCAGACTTAGCCCAGGTGAATCCCATCTATGTATGCCCACACCCTATTCCAGGTGCCCGCCATCAGGCATCCATTCGGGACCACAGGGTTCCGTCATCTATCCTGATGGTGGGAGGGCAGAAAAGCCTGATACTTTTGTAATTTCAAGTCACAACAGAGTCTAATCACTGAATTGTTGCTTCTCTGCTTTTTGGGGCCTTGAAAGAGAAATAAGGAGTTGACCTTGAAAATTTGGGGATTATCAGTCCATCTGTCAGGACATTCTGAAGTTATTTGAGGGGAGAACACAGAGTGATGTACGGGAACCTTTGAATAATTCCAAAAAAAAAAAAACAATGATGCTTGTAGAGTAAGTGATTGTCAGGCTTTTCTGCCCTCCCACCATTAGCCTTAATGATGGATCCCCGGGGTCCTACATCTGGGATGAGACTGGGCTTATAAGGGCAGGGTCATGGGAGCAAGAGTAGCGGAAGGAAGAACAAGTGGTGGAAGAGTGGAGCCGGGAGAAGAGAGCTGATCAGCAGAGAAGCTGACCAGCAGAAGAAGACCACGAGAGACCATCGGAGAGCCCAGGAGGAGTGAAGACTAGGGGGCTAGGAGGCTTGCCAGCTGTGAACCTGGTAAAATCCCAATAAAAAGCCTGAAAAAGCCACCGAGGGCCCCAGGACTCTCCTTCACCCATCTGTTCTGGTCATAGAGACCCTGCTCTGTGCCTTCCTGGCTGCTACAATACTTTAGTGTCATGGAGACATATTTGAGGGTTATAAGTTGTTTTTAACTTCATAGCACATAAAGTGTGTGTTTCCTTGCTGTTGGCACATATACTCAGAACTAATTAATTTTGTGATTATATTCTTTTCAAAAATATTTCTGCAGTGTTTTAAAGGGAAAGTTTGTGACTATTGGTCTATAAATTATTTATCTTCTCTGATTGATATAAATTACCATTGGGGTCACAGAGATCTCTTAGAGACTAGCACCCAAGCTGAGCTTGTCCTCTCCTTCCCCCCTCCCCCCCTTTATTTTTTCAGTCTGCCATATTCATTGGAAAAGGTACTAGAGCAACTGACTACCCTGCCCTTTGTTGTTTATCCTTAAGGGTCTTTAGTGGTGATTTTACATTCTTTGGGTAGATACTACAGGTGGAATTGCTGGGTCATATGATGGACCATATTTTGAGAAACCATATTTTCATATATGTATATATATATATTTTTTGTGGGACCCTCGCTGGCAGCCAGGGAGTGAACCAGCACTGCAGGGCTGCAGGCAGCCTCGCAGCCCAGCGCTCAACCGCTGCGCCACCGGGGGAGGCCCCATATTTTAATATTTTGAGAAACCACCAGACTGTTTTCCATGGACCAGTGTCTATTCCCACCAACAGTATAAGAACCTTCGTTTTTCTCCACATCCCCTCAAGCACTTGTTGTTTCTGGTCCTTTTGCTGTGGGCTTTTCTCACAGATGTGAGATGTTATCTCAGTGGGGTTTTGATTTGCATTTCCCTGATGATAAGTGATGATGCACATCTTTTTATATGCCCGTGGACCATCTGTATGTCTTCTTTGTACAAAAATAAAAAAAAAAAAAGAATACATAGTTGCTTGCCTAGTGGGGATGTTCCCAGGCTGATAAGAATGCTAACTCAGTTCACCTGTGGCACTGTCTCTTCAGGTGAGATAGATGACAACAGGAGGTGAGGTTTGGGGCCACAACAATGAAAATTGTTTCCTGCCAGGTTTTGGCAAGTACACAGGAAGTATAGTTAGTAGTTTACTTCAAATCAAGAAATAACTACCTGTGAATATATGAAAGGCCCATAATAGAAATGTGTCAGCTTCAAAATATTGATATTTATGAGACTTTATGAGAAAATAACTATCTTTCTACAACAACTACTTGCCACCTACAGCAAGTTTTGGATGGTAACAACTGGGCTAAACAAGTTTTTAAAGAAAAAAAAAAAACTTTAATGTTTTAACCTCACCACAATACCCATCTCAAGGGGGTTATGTGGGGCTTCATGGGGACATAGGCTCTGATGAGATGACTGAAGCTCAGAGAAGCAGTCTGACTTCAAATCCTGGTCTTATCCGCTGGCTTTGTGAATTGGGCAAGTTACATAGGTTTTCTGAGTCTGTTGCGTTCTCTATAAAATGGGCATAGAACACCTGTGACTAGAGTGACCACCAGCTGAACTAAAATATTCTTGAGAAAGAAGGAAAACACTCTCAATAATTTCCTAGGACAATAGGTATTGATAGAGATCATTCCAGGCAAACCAGAAATGTGGTGGTCCCATGGGGTTTTTATCAGGAATATGTGGAGTGTGTGACTATAATATTTGTCACATAGGAGACTCTCATCACACACTAAATTAATTCCTCTGTCCTCTCTTTTGACCCAGATTTCCCTCCTGATTCCTTCATAGAAAACAAAGAAAGGAAGACTAGGATGGCAATTTTCCATCAAATAGCTTTTTAAAATAATGAGATTGTTTCACTCCTTTGCCAAAAATCCTCCCAAAGTTTCTCAAGTTACTAGGAGTAAAAACTAAATTCATCACAACATCCTATAAGGCCTGCTCATCATTCACCCCCACTCCAGTCCCTATGTTCCCTGATGTCCATGGCACTAGGCAGGTCTGTCCTCAGTCTTCGGCCTCCACCCTCTCTCAGGACACTGTGAGGCCAGTTCCCTCACCTTGGATCAGATCTCTGGTTCAAGAGCACCTCTCACTGATGCCTTCTGGGATGAAATTCTACTTCTTTTCCTATCCAGACACTTCTTTCTACAGCTCAGAGATGTGTTTTTCTTTTTCTTTTTTCAGCAATAATATAAATATTTTCAACCAAGAAACACATGGAAATTCAGCCCCAAACTGCCAATATATATGATTTTGGTCCACAAACCTCAGTGCACAATGAGGTGTGTATACATGTTTAACACTGAATCCCAATTACCATCTGTTTCCAAGATTTGACTTTGGGCCATTTGTATCAATATGATCACACCACAATGAATGCTGAGAAAGCTTCATTCTTGGTGACCTGAGAAAAAGAACTAAAACAGTCCATTAATTAAGTCAAATTAAAAATTTAGCCAAAGGGGATTGTCTTAGGAAGTTTATCTGTGTTGCCCATGGAGCTCCCCAGGTACTAACAACAATGCTGTACTGAACTGTGCTGGCAAACACAATGCTCACCTGCATCCATGTGCCCAGGTGCAAAGAGGGCAGGCTCACATGGGGCAGGCTAGGTGAGGACTGGGCATTCATTAGTACCTAGAAACATGAGTTTCTGTGAGTCTCTGGTCTAAAATAAAACATGACACTAGGAGAGCTACAAACATAAGCAATTGCATTTTTTTTTTTCTGGTTAGGAAAGCATTTGGGAAACAACAGCCTACATTCAATCAAAATATTCTGTGTACCTGTAGACCATGAAATAAACAAGGAAATAAGAACAAGTTTGGGAACAAAAGTAACCTGGGAGGGCAGCTTTGGTTTTAAGCACAGTTTTGGGTACAGAGCTGCCATTGCACATTTTATTTTTTTATTGTGATTTTCTTTAAATTTTAAAGATCTAATAAGTTTTATTATATGATTTATTGATCAGACAGTCTCTCATCTACCAACCAGAAATGGACTGCAAAGGTTATACAAAATGGAAATGTTTTATAGTCAAAAAAAGAGGATGGGGTAAGAGAAGAAAGATTATTTCAGGGAAAGACATCTTCTCTGAGAGAGGCAGGGAAGTTCTTACACTAATGACCTCTTACGCTAATGACCTCACCAGTACAATTCAAGAATTCCAGACTGGTTGGTATAAAATTCCACTTTTGGGAAATCAGGTTAAATGTTAAGTCTTGGTGGGACTTGGCATGAACCACTCCAATTGGGCTTTTTTTCTTTCCTTTTTTAAAAAATTCCCCTCTTTTTGATCAGACTCTCTGCATGAGAGATTTGAACAAAACTGAAAGACATCAGGGCCACTCCAGCTGCTGTTCTGGAGATCTTATGATTTTTGTTGCTCAGTGCAGAACATTTTAGATGATTCATATTTGAATGGTTCTTTGGGTAGCCAGCAGAAAGCAGTGCACAATACTTATTAATAGATGGATATTCTATTTAGATGACTTGATATTCATTTATTCAGAATTATTCAGTAAACATTTACCTGTGCTAGGAGCTAAGGGTTCAAAACTGTAAAAAGATGTGAGTCCTACATGTAGGATGGATGGGAATCAAGAGCGGGAGAGAAACATGCCCAGTACACAGATGAGAACATTCCTGCAGGAGTGAGCTCAATATGCGGCTGATTCTGTGAATTTGGGCATTGATTTACTACTTATAAGTTCTAGTTAATAACATCATTGCTAGATATTCTTTCATGATTTATTCAAATTCATCCTAAATTGAGAATATTGATTCCATTTCTCTGGCAATAGCTACCTAAATTCAAGAGAAAAATTTATTGGTTCAACTAATTTGTTATCACATTCTAATACTGACCAAATGACAGACTGAAATATTTACTTCTGGAATTGAATTAATTGCTATCAGTACTTCCCTAGGTAACTTCAATCTTTTTCTTTTTTAAATTTTGGGATTGCATTTTTGTTCCTCTATATGTGCACTCATACCAAATCACCTATAAACACCCCATCTGCCTCCTTCCTCCTTTCCTGCCTGTCTCTCCCACCCATCCCCTGTCCCCTCTGGCAACCATTAAATTCTTTCACTAAGTCCAAGATTTATTCCTGCTATATTTTGCCTGTGTATGGTTGTTGATTACCTATATCCATAGATAAGTGAACTATATGATTTCAATCTTTCACTTTCTGACTTATTTCATTTAACAATCACCTCAAGGTCTATTCATTTTGTCCCCAAAGCCACTATTTCATCCTTGTAAACAGCTGTATTGTATTCCATTGAGTATATATTCCAGTTTATTTACCCATTCATGGTCATGTAATGATTAGTACTCTGTGTTAAGTTCATACTTAACATTTTAGACTGGGTTAGTGGTAGTCTAGCTTCCTGAGACATACAGTGTCCTTCTATGAATGTACAGATACCTATACAAGTCTGATGGTGAAGAACTCAATCCTGTTCTACAAATACACTTGATATCTAAATATTTAGAACACTCTAGCTTATGCTCTGAAAAGCTGCCTTCATACCTGACTTCTTGACGTGATATGCTCTTAGGAGGAGATCATGCAACTGGAATTCAAATTAAGATTACTGAACTGTACTGAATATATTTTATAAACAGCTAATTAGATTCAATTCTTTTACACATTTCTTCATAAATTAGGCAGGTAACATACTGAGACAATTTTCCTAGATATTGTTCAAGTTTTTTATAAAAGCGCAGACTTTATCATTTTGTAATGAATGTGAATCATCATAAAAATAACTTTGAGGAGTACAGAAATAAACCCTTTTTATTCTCCATAATAAGTTGAAATACATAACCTGCATGAGAAGACTTTTGAAGTGATGGAAAAATTCATTATCTTCATTGTGGTAGTAGTTATAGAACTACTATGTAAACTACTATGTAAACATTTATTGACTCATCAAGTTATATACTATAAAAAAGTGAAAAAAGTGAATTCTACTTCATATAATCATACTTTGATAAACTTTTTAAAAGAAATATTTATTTATTTATACAAGAACCGGGATACAGGCCAGATGTGCGGGAGGGTGAGAGGATTCACCAGAGTGGGGAACAGAACAGGCAGACTGATGAAATACACTGCTAAGGGGAGCAGCGAGCGCGACAGGAGAGGTCTGCCACGCCATCTGGGACCCTCGCTGGCCTGCCGAGATCCATCCGGCACTGCAGAAGTTGCAGACAGCGTCACAGTGCGGCATTCAACCGCCTGCGCCACCAGGGGAGGCCCATTCTTTGATAAACTTGACTTAAATATATTCAGGCCTCTATTTCCACTAATGGTGGAAAACTTATTCAATTAAAACTCAAAATATACTGTTACTTTTAGGATAAAGCTTATTTTCTTTTGCTATAATATTGGTCAGCTTCAGAATCTTCTCAGCCTACTCCCTTTCCTACTCCATGTGAATACCTTAGTTCCTAAATATCATACTCATCTATGGGAAGAACCTGCTAGTGAGCCTCTGTTTTCTTTATCCATCCCTGAGGAGTCTCATTCTACTAGTTTTTTTTTTTTAATTAATTAATTTATTTATACAAGCACTGGGTACAGTCAGAAGCACGGGAGGGTGAGAGGATTCACCAGAGCCAGAGCGAGAGCAGAACAGGCAGACTGACTTGTTGAATTGATGGAAACACACTGCTGAGGGGAGCAGCGGGCGTGGCAGGAGCAGGAGAGGTCTGCGCACCATGTGGGACCCTCGCCCAGCCCCGGCTGGGATGGAACCGGTGCTGCAGAGGCTGCGGGCAGCTTCTCAACCCAGCGCTCAACAACTGCACCACCAGGGAGACCCTCACTCTACTAGTCTTTTTGTATCACCTCCTCCCTCTTCTGCTGAAGGGAACACAGCCCCCCCTCCGCCACCCCCCCCCCCACCGCCTGCCACCTTGGCCTTGCATTCTCTCCCGTAACTACCTGTGAAAAATAGTATTTGAGGAATGTATTTCAGCCCCCTCCACAGTCAGGTGATGTTTTGATATATCCTGTGACCAAGGAATTCTTGTACCCATGAAAAGGAAATATTTTTTTAAATAGATTTATTTTTAAGATTAATTTATTTATTTATACAAGAACCAGGGTACAGGCCGAATACATGGCAGGGTGAGAGGATTCACCAGAGTGGGGAACAGAACAGGCAGACTGACAAAATATACTGCTGAGGGGAGCAGCAGAGGAGACAGGAGAGGTCTGCCCTACCTCGTGGGACACTCGCCGGCCAGTTGGGATCGAAACAGCACTGCAGAGGCTGCTGACGACTTCACAGTGCGGCGCTCACCCGCCTGGTCACCAGGGGAGGCCCTGAAAAGGAAATCTTAAGGATACTGTTTATGGAGATGTTAATGCTTGGAATTGATGCTGATAAATCATTAAAAATGCTTGGCACAGATTCTGGGCACCTTGTTTGAGGGGAAAAAAAAAACATGCAGGTCAAAATTTTGAAAGATATTTATGTTATTATTGAGATGATGTTAAATCTCATTATGTAGGACACACATTTATAAGCTCGAGTAATACTAAGCTTTGATAGTGTTGCATGTATGCTACATTCCTTAAGAGATGGGGAAATTGTTAAAATGATAATAAATACAGATAAATATCATAGGTAGGAGTGTTGAAGATGCTAGTATAGACACAAATGGAAAAAAAGTAGTGTAAGTATGTAATATAACTCTCAAAAGTATTGCATGACAGTGGTGGCAAATCGGAAGATGAACATTTATTCTGTGCCTATGGCAAATTTTGTCAGAGTGAGTGACGATTTCATAGTCAGCTGAAACTACTGACTAACTTTCAGAAAGAAAAACTTATTAACTATGGTGGAAAGAACATTAATTTTTTGGGCAGAATGTCCAAAAACTACAAATAACCTAAACCAGGAAGTTAACTCTTTGAGATGCTTTTAGCTAAATATAGTAATAGAAACATTAATAACTACTTAAAACCCAATGCTTTTAGCATGGTTATTTGTAGTCAGAATGATTGATTGGAAATAATTGCCTTTGCATACAATCAAGTAAAATGCTTTCTTCATTGTAATAACACTGACACTTAGAATCTTATACTTTGCAGCTAGATGAGGTAATTTTAACATCTCTCTTAACTCCCATTTCACATTTTCGACTTACACTCATTCACCTCCTCTGTGTATAAGGTCCCTCTCTTAAAGGTAATTTGTTAATCTTCTACATTTTAACAACAGAATCAAGTCTGTTAGCAAGAACATATGGACCTGGCTTTAAATTAACAATATTGAGCCCTGGCTTACATTCCCAAAGACAGGCTGAATGGATTTGCTTTGAGCTTCCCTTGTTAAGACTCTGTCTAAAATGTGTATTTTACCACGCATCTAAGCAATATGATGATTAATTGTTCTTTTAATTATCCCCTTGCTCTAAGTCAAAGAAGCAAGAAATTTATATTACTTTAAGCATCATGAAAAAGCCTGAAATTGGAATCTATTGCTATGAATTTAGTGTTTTAAAAAAGAATCTACATATTTTTCTTGCAGAACTATAGCAAATGCTTCGTGACGTATGTTACCTAACATAATTACAGTCAATGTCCCAGCAAAATGTTGGTTTCTCTTGGTGGGAGTATACACACACACACACATTTATTTATATTTATCTATATATACATATGTATATTTTCAATTCAACTGTGGGACTCTTAATGTGATTTGAGAATAAAAAATAGTGTTCAACTATGATAACCACTATGTTCTGAATTTCTGGCACATTTATTTTTCTTTCTTTAAATTTAGATGCCAAATAAGATTTGTGGTGTTGTTTTGGTTTTTGGGTCTATTAAATGTAATTTATAGCAGTTTCTGGAAATGTAGGGTTGAAAAATATTTGAGGTATGTGTGTTCAGCCAGCAAGGGATATATGTAGACCTTCCTCAACTTAGTATTGCTAATGTCCCAATATACCCATTGTGAGTCAAAAATAACAAAAGTTAAATATTTAATCCACCTACTCTACTGAACATATCATAGCTTAGCCTGGCCTACCTTATGTGCTCAGAACACTTACATTTACCTATAGTTAGGCAAAATTATCTAACACAATGCTATTTTGTAATAAAGTGTTGAATATGTTCTGTAATTTATTAAATACTTTTTTTTAAAGATTTATTTTATTTATACAAGAACCGGGGTACAGGTCAGATGTGTGGGAGGGCGAAAGGACTCACCAGAGACAGAGCAGGGAACAGAACAGGCAGACTGATGAAATACCCTGCTGAGGGGAGCAGCAGGCAAGACAGGAGAAGTCTGCAGTGCCATGTGGGACCCTCGCTGGCTGGCCGGGATGGAACCAGTGCTGCAGAGGCTGCGGACAGCTTCAGAGCGCTGTGCTCAACCACCTGCACCACCAGGGGAGGCCCTATTAAATACTTTATTGAAAACCAAAAGCAGAGGGTTTTAATTCCGAATTCAAAGTGCAGTTGCTATTGAATGTGTATTGCTCTCTCACCATTGTAAATTTGAAAACCTGTAATTGAACTATTGTAAACTGGGGACCGCCTGTACAACAGTGGAGGATAGCATGTGTGTTATTAATATATAGTGTCTTTTCCAAATAATTTTTGACATTTTGTATTAAAAACCTTTATTAATGTATTATTTTTCTTATGCATATTTTAATATGTTATATGATCTGATAAAAAGTGATGTGATCAGATCATTCTTTATCCAAAATTTAAAGACAAATTTCTTAGTAAACAGAAACATAATTTCTCTAATAAGACTTCAGATCTGGCTCATCCAGACACTTGCATTTATGAAGAATTCTGGCATAATTTTATGCTTACTTCATTTCAGCCAGTTACACAGGTTTTAAGACCAGATTTTTATGGGTGGTTTCAAAGCTTTCCTTGGTTGACCTAAATTCATGAGAAGTGTTCTAATTTTCTGTTTAAGTTCGGGTACGTTTTACTCTAGTGTATTTTAGAATATGTAAGATTGCACAAAGAAACTGATTTATCTTCTCTGCTTACACCATTTCCCAGTATACCACATTTGTCTTTTTAAAGGTCAGGCATGATGGAAAGAGGTAATGTTTCTCACTTACCTTGTTTCCTTACTTGTTGGATTTTCATATCTGAGTTTGTTGGAAAATGTTAATGTGAATGTCTATAAATGCAGTCATTAAGTTGCAGAGTATGATTTGTAAAGAGTTCTCAGATCTTAGGATAAAAAGTATTCATTGAATCCAAGATATTGTATCCAAGATAGTATTTATTAGTATCATTAGTGGGAACACTCTTTTTTCTAGTTAGTGTCTGCCATTGGTGTATCAGAAATTGCTTTAATTTTAAGGTCAAATACAATGGATTATAATATACTGGTGCCTCACTGGACTCTTTTTTTAAAAAAATATATATATTTAAATTTGCATCTCTCTGGGATCTTGGTTTTTTTTTTTTTCTTTCATGAAATGGTTATTAAAATCTCCATTATTGGAATAGTAATCTCCATGAAGTAGCAGCATGAGTGACCAGCTGTGATTAGGACAGCCAGGCTTCAGGGGGAGAAATTGCCACTTTCACCTAATTAAGAGAAAAGAGAGTTTTGCCTTTTTTTTTCCTTAAGTACAACTTCTCATAATAACTGTGAAAGTGTATTGGTTAATGAAAGTGCATAATTGATAACAATAATTATTTTGAAACAGTAATTCTGGGAATAGCTGAAAGTCTGTATGAATGAGGTAAACATGAAATAACAGAGTGTGTTTGAATAGGGGAAACATAAGAAAGTGGGTTAGGGCCAAGTTCCACAAAGCTACCCATGTCAATGAGATGAAAGAACATTCTGGTTTCCTTCCAGGGTATCTAAATATATTCAATGACAAAATTAAAATGAGAATAACATCAGATTTCTGACATTTCAGTTGTGGTTTATGAGATCTACACACAAACTGGCAAGAAGCCTGGTGCAGAGACAGAGTCTAACGTATTTATCAATCTCATCGGCACCAGAGGAGATTCAGGGAATCGATGGCTTCATCAATCTAGAAATAACAAAGACAAGTTTCGGCGTGGTCAGGTAATAGAAAGATCCTACCAATTTTTATCCCCTTTAATTTTTTTGATGAAAATAATATACAAAAGGAAAATCACAAGATGCTCATTTGCTACCAATGAGGAAGTACGTGGGAGGTGTGGTCACTTCCTGGTGTGCATCATATTGTTCTGGAGTTGAGTCAAGGTGGAAATTAACTAGGAGGAATATAACCAGTTGGAACCAAGTTTCAATTTCTTCTTCTATTAAAAGCAAACACAAACAACAGCAAAAGCAGCTAAGATTCTACTTCCAGATAGGGCAGTCTGGCCTGTGACCATCCAACTGACAACTGGGAACATTTGATAATCATTTTTTACAGTTGGTTTTGAAGACATGCAAGGCCTGGACCCAAGGCAGTTAAAGCTTGAGGGTCCAAGATTCTGGAGGAAAAAGGGTGGTAAAAGGAACTAGATATATTCAACACGCATTCTGCCTTTTGTAAGTTAAAGTGTAGAAGCAAGAAAAGAAAGAGAAATTGAGATCCTGTTCAGAGATTTGGGAACTTCTGTGGGGCTAGGATTCAATCTCAGTCCAGCATTAAAGACAAATCCTCATAAACCCCTACCTGAAAAATGGCATCTTAGTGTCAGTCCCCTCAAAACAGAGTCTGGAGCAGAGCTTTCAAATTGTTCGCGGGGAAACCATCCCAGGAAGCCCAGTGTGGCAATATAGAGGAGAAAAGAAAAGAAGGATCTATATGCATGCATTCTAGAGGTTTAAAAAAAAAAGAGGTTACTGCTGTTGGCAGCAGGGACTGGATATCTCCAGGACCTCAGCTGACACACTGGACACCAATAGTAGTGGCTGAAGTGGGCTTTGGGGAGGTAACCATGTGCTCAGTCCACCAAGTAGCTGTCTCTGTCCCTGTATCATGCTTACCATATCCACAGGCCCGCTGTACAACAGGTATTGTGTAGTCATTGCAAGACATGACAAGGCAAATTGCAAAATATCATGAAAAAAATTAAAGAGACAAAAAGAAATAAAGGTGTTCTGTACTCCTGGTTTGAAAGTCTCAATATCTCAATATTATTGTTTTCACTTCTATCCTTCAGATTCAATACTGAGATTTCCCCCCCTAAAAATTGGCAACTAATTCTAACGTGTATGTGTAAAGCAAGGAGTCAAATGCACCCAAACTTATCTTGAAGATATTTAATTTTGAGAAAAACAACATTGGAGGGCTTATCCTATCAAATATCAACACTTATTATAAAGTTAAGGTAATTAGCATGGCAAGACAAATAGAGCACAGAAATAGAAGAGAGCCAGAAATGGTCCACATTTTCTGATGTGCAATGTCTATGAATTTTCAATAAATTCTGCGAGTAAAATGGATTTTAGTATAGAAAAAAAGAAATCATGATCCTGATATACAGTAATTAATTTCAAACAAATTAATTTAAAACAAATTTAGATTTATAAAGGTAATACAATAAAATATCAAGAAGACGATATAAAATTGACATGAGCTTGAAGATAACTAGGATTTAAATTTTTCAGGTAAACTAAATGTAATATGAAATCAACCTCTTAACAATTTTAAGTGTATAATTCAGTGGCATTGAATACATTTGCTACATTGGGCAACCATCACCACCATCCATCTCCAGGACTCTTTTTATTTTGCAGAACTGAAGCTCTTTACACATTTAATAATAATTCCCATTCCCAAATCTCCCCTCACACCCCTCCTTGCTCTACTCTCAGTCTTTGGCAACCAGCATTTGACTTGCTGTCTGTAAATTTGACTCCTTTAGGCACCTCATCTAAGTGGACTCATGCAATACTTGTCTTTTGTGACTGTCTTATTTCATGTAGCACCATGTCTTTGAGGATCACTCATGTTGTAGTATGTGTCAGAAATTCCTTTAAAAAAAATTGGATAAAAATCCACTGGGTATATATACCACCTTTTGTTTATCTATTCATTCATCTATGATTGTGATTTTGATGATTGTGAATAAAGTTGCTATGTACATGGGTGTACAAACATAGATTAAGTTTTTGTTATTTTTTTAAGATTTATTTATTTAGGGCCTCCCCGGTGGTGCAGAGGTTGAGCGCTAGGTAGCGAGGCTGCCCGGCAACCTCTGTAGCGCCGGTTTGATCCCCGGCTGCCCTGCGAGGGTCCCACATGGCACGCAGACCTCTCCTGCTGCCCACTGCTCCCCTCAGCGGTGTACTTCGTCACTCTGCCTGCTCTACTCTCTGCTCTGGCTCTGGTGAATTCTCTCACCCTCCTGCGCCTCTGACTGTTCCCAGTGCTTATATAAATAAATAAATAAATCTTAAAAAAATGTTTATTAAAAAAAAGATTTATTTATTTATACAAGAACTGGGGTATAGTCAGAGGTGCGGGAGGGTGAGAGAATTCACCGGAGACAAAGCGGGGACCAGAACAGGCAGACAGACCAAAAGCACTGATGAGGGGAGCAGCGATGAAACAGTAGAGGTCTGTTGTGCCATGTTTGTAGCTCCCTAACCAGCCGAGAATAGAACCTGCATTGCAGAGGCTACGGACAGCTTTAGAGTGTGGTACTCAACCCGCTGCGCCACTGGGAGGACCTAGACTAAGATTTTTTTAATGTTATTTATTTTTGCATAAGCTAGTATGCAGGCCAGAGTTGCAGGGGGTGAGATAATTCACCAGAGACATAGTGGGGAGCAGAATAGGCAGATTGACTGAAATACACTGCTGAGGGGAGCAGCGGGGGAGACAGGAGAGTTCTGCTACACCATATGAGGGGCCATAAGTTGGTTAGCTCCCTGGCAATAGCTCTGAGACTCAACCCCAAGGCCATCAGGGAGGCCCCCTAGACTCAAATTTTAAAGACAAAATAGAGAAAACATTAAGCATAAAGAAAAAGATAAATTACACCAGGTAATATTAAAGATTTCTTTTCCATAATACATTAAAAGAATAAAAAGGCAAGTCACAAGTGGCAAGACATATTGTAAAATATGTAGTGGCAAAGGACTTTTTCCCAGACTACAGAACATTCACAAATCTAGAAGAAAAAGACAGATAACACAATTTAAACTACAAGCATGACACTTGAATATGTATTTTAAAAGAGAGGATCTACATGAAAAGCCAAGCACAAGAACAGCTGAGCAGTGTTATTTGTAATATTCCACACCTAGAAACAACTATTGTCCATAACTAGTAGAATGGATAAATAATATGGAATGCATTCAGTAAGGAAAATAAACAAAGTGCTGTTAAAGTAATAAGGATGAATCTCAAAAGGTTGAGTGAAAAAAACCAGGCAGAAATGGAAAACACTATCCAATCCAGTTTTTCGTCCCAGACCTGGCAAAACAATTCAAAGTAAAGATAGTGGTTTTTTCCACTGGGGGAAGATAATACCTGGCATGGAGGCCTCTAGCGGAGGCTGTTAACATGTTAATACTTGCATAAGCTGTACACTGAGTATTGTGCCTTTGTAGCTAGTACACTTTACATCTAGTTAATAGTTTGTTTTAAAATGTCCTATGTGTATGTACGTATGTATACATATTCCAGTACATCATCCGTTTAGAAGAAAAGCTACTGAGAGGCCAACAGTGCCCACTGGAGGTGGACAGTCTTTCTGAGCCCTGGCTTGGTCCCTCACTAGATGCTGACTGTAGGCCAGTAATTTAACTCTATTACTCTCAGTCTCTTGAACTGTAAAATAAGAAAATAAGTAGTACTAACCCTCAAGGTTTGTTTGGAAGATTAAATGACTTAATATATGAAAAACACTTAGAAGAGTTTGCACATAGTAAGGGCTGCACGAGCTGTTAGTCATAGACAAAATCACTGTTTTGTCTATCACTGTTAGTCATAGACAAAATATTTAAAATCTATGTTTATTAGACTCTGATTAAGGAGGATAAGAATTATATGTTAGGTTTGTGTGTGTTCCATAAGGCAGGATGTAGATTTGCACATAAAAATAGTAAGTGATAGTTTTTATAGTTGAAGTAAAACAATGAAATAGTTTTATATAGCAATATAATTATATAGTAATACAGCACTAATGGTAATGTTCCTTTTTTTCCAGAAAAAGGAAAACCTAATGGTCACTCATTTTATTTCTTTATTGTATAGATTGATGTTTTTTCCATTGAGGCAGTATCTCTTGGAAAGCTAAAGAAAGTTCTGGTTAGTCATGATGGGACCGGACCAGGTAAGGTTGACTTTATTGGTAAGAAGATTGTTTTGCAAATTTATTAAAAGTAGAATAAAAAGCAGACAAAAGAAAAGATGAGCATACAGGTCACATAAAATTGAGATGAGAAAAATTTCTTTGAAGAAATTATAGTTAAATGAAGTTTTGTCAGAGTACATTTTTTTATATGACATAAAATGCTGTTAGAGAAATGTCCTCTGAGACAACTTTACTGTGTGCATGTGTATGTGTGCATGTGTGTATGTGTGTATGTGTGTGATCGTCATACCTACTAGGCAGTGTTTAAAATTGTATTTATCACATTTTCCTCTGGAGGTGGTTCTCTTAGTTCCCCTAAGCCACATTCTTCAGCAACCCAGCAACTTGAAAATCATCCTTGATTTTCCCCTTTCTCTCCCTTCCTTTTTCTCCTTCTGCAACTGTTAACTTAATTCTACTTCAATTAATGTCTTTTTTACCAAATCCCTTAGCACTATTAAATTCAAACAAGTTTGACTCTAGAATCTGTGCTCTTTATTGTCACAATGGAAGTACTATATCATATACCTAAAGCATTTATTGTTTTCATTCTACACCCCTATTTTTCCTTCTGCTACATTTTGAATTTTTAGAAGCCTTCTATTATATATTATTCATCTTTATTCACCCAGTGATTAGAATGGAGCTCAATAGTATAGAAGTTTAATTAATAACCATTTATTGAATGAAAGGATTTAAATCAGTGAAATTATTTTTAATCAAGCTCATTAAAAGAAGGGGGGGTGAGCTTAAGATAGTTTTTACAAGAAAGAAGCCTGTGTATTTTGGCTATAAACCGAAGAGGTCAAAAGAAGAAAAGAATGGTGACAGTATAGAGAGGGAAAACAGACATGATAAAATTAGTTGAGACTCATACAGAGGAATTTATTAGAAAGAGGCAGAAATCCACAGTGTCACAGTAGAGTGGAATGGCTTTGCATTATTTTCATGAGAGATGGAAACTTGCACTGCAATCTCCTCCTTTTGTTCCTTAAGTCTTTCCCACAAAGATTGCATGGATGTATAAAATAGGCGATGAGAATCAAGACTGTAGACTTTGTTATAAATCAGAACAGAATAGTAAGAAATCCCTGGCTTAACCAGGTTTCAGCTTAAAAATTATTCTGAAACTCCTCCTGGTGATGAGAGAAGGAAACAATGCTAGATCTAACACTGAATTCGGAAAGAGCCAGTGTTGAGGAACTATGGACAAAAATAGCAACAATAGGACAATCAAGGGATTCTTATGCAAGTAAAATGAAGTTAAGGGTTTACTTAAAGGTACTTAAAGGGACAGACTGGACATTTGAAGTGAGATGTTCTTACTAAGATAGTTGAGCTGACTTTAGAACTGAGACTTCCATAGGGGGAGGGGTAAGGGGAGAACAGATTGGGGAGCACACAGTGGACTATGGTGGGGGACTATGGGCACTTTGGTGGTGGCTAGACTAAGGTTTCTACTTCTAAAGGGGGAGACCCTGTGCTTCCAAAATGCTAACAATGATGCAAACCAATGTTTCCTCAATAAAAATATATAAAAAATTATGAAAGAAAATGGTAAACCAATTTTCCATAAACTTTTCAAATAAGCACTAGCAGGAAAAGAATAAAAAGGACAGAAGGAAAAACAAAAGTAACATTCTAACTTTAAATTGCAATTTTAAATATGTTATATAGGATTGAAATGTTTAAGAAGCTAAATTATTCATGTTGAAAAGGCTTTAGATGGAAGAAGCAACACATTTCTAAATATTGATTATCATTTTCATTGAAACCAATTAACAAAACCTGTGCAGATGTGGGAAAGATTTCAACTAAATGTTCAAGGTTTATTTTTTCTACCCATTTAAAAAAAGAGAAGCTATGTACAACATTATTCTTTTTAACTTGAACACAATTGTTATCTGTGGCTGTCTAAACACAAATAGAATAAATAGAAAGCTTCAGTAATGTCCTACATTTATAGTAATTTTTATAAAATAGAATATATAGGAATTATCTGACTATCTTTTACAAATAAAATAAACTCCTGGGCCCACCCAAGAGATTCTGATCTGGTAGGTATTGAGTCAACAGAAATATATGTGCAAATCACATAGGTGATTCTGATGCATGTGGTTCTCACACCATCTGTGAAAACAGTGTTTTCTGATGTAAGAGTTCTTTGCTGAGGGTTTGCTATGTTCCAGGCATGTTGCCAGAGACTGGACTTCTGGTGTGAACAAGATGGAAGTGGTCTTTGTCCTCATAAGCAGGATGTGGTGGGGTAGACACATCTGAAATAAGCAAGTAAAATAAAATATGATACAGTCTGAAAGTGGCCCTCAGAGTGCTTTGGACCAAGTAGCCAGGGACTGAGTCTAGTTTGGAAGAACATGAATATCTCCCCCAAGAAAAGATGAAAACATGAATGACAGCCTGTGGTTTCAGGCTAGGTTTTAGCAAGATATTTGGGAATTTTCATGAGCTTCTCTGACTGATGGGATTAGGTTATTTGAAACTCATTTAAGGATCAAGGAAATTACAATTGACCTTTTTAAAAAACAGGGATTTGGTCACTGGAACTCTGGCCTGTGGTGGTGGAAAACCATGTATAACTTATAGTTGGCTTTCTAGCCTTCCATATAAGTGGATATGCATCTTAGGATGCAATCAACTATGAATGCGGGAGCTGCAGGTAGAAAAAATAATTGCATGTAAGTGAACCAATGTTCACTATAAAAAGTTGTTTAAGGGTCAACTGTGATAACTATAACATGATTTTTAAATTCTTTAACTAAACTATCTTTCTCACATTCTGCTTATTCTTTTCAGTAAAAGAAAAATAATTACCTTGATAGTCACAGGATCTGGACTGTTTTTCTCTTTTTCAGATTTATATTATATAAAATCTGATGAATTACCACTTAGTTTGAGTCCAGAATGTCACCATTTCCAGTGAATCGACCTGTGTTTGTTTTTCCTGGTTTCTCCCTCAAAGTAACCATCCTGAATTTTGTATAATTTATTGATTTTTAAAAAAGATTTATTTATTTTTGCATTTTTGCATAGAAGAAATGGGGTATAGGCCAGAGGTGCGGGGGGCTGGGGGGTGAGAGGATTCACCAGAGACAGAGTGGGGAACACAACAGGCAGGCTGACTGAAATACACTGCTGAGGGGAGCATCAGCTTTGCTGTGCCATGTGGGTAGATCCCTGGCTGGGGATAGCACTTGTGCTGCAGAGGCTGCAGAAAGCTTCACAGTGCTGTGCTTAACCCCTTGAGCCACCAGGAGGCCCTATTTTCTTGATTTTTTAATCCTTGCTTAAAAAAAAAAAAAAAAGCTTTATGGAGGATAATTTGGATAGTTGTGTTTTGTTCATTAGAGTATGCTGTATGAAGTGTATTGGTTCTTAACTTTTTTTCATTCAAGATTAGGTTTCTGAAGTTCTTTCACTCCCTGTGTGGTGCTATACTTTATTTTCATGACTATAATAGTCTGTTGTGTGATGGCACATAAATTATTTATCTCTTGTTAATGGATAGCTGTGCCATGACAGTTGGACCCTCACAAACAAATGTCAATGAACCTTCTGATGCTTGCTTCTCAGTGCAGAGAAGCAAGCGTTCTTAGAGAATGGGGATTCCCAAACAGTGATTTGACTTCCCCTAGGAGTACTGGGAAATATCTGAAGATTATTTTTGGTTGACACCAAAAGGTGGGAGGAGGTGCAACCAGCATCTGTGTAGAGGCCTGGAATGCTGCTAAATATTCTACATTAAAAAGTTCCTCACAACAAAGAATTGTTGGGCCCCAAACGTCCATAGCACTGAGAAATGCTGATGGATGTAGCTAAAGCTACTTCAAAGACTGTAATCATAATCAACTTTATAAGATAAAGTACTTTTTTCAAAAGTGTATTGTTTTATTCTTACCTGCAGTGTATAAGAATTTACATTGTGTCGGGCCTCCCCGGTGACACAGCACTTGAGCGCTGGGCTGCGCGAAGCTGCCCACAGCCTCTACAGCACCTGTTCGATCCCCGGGCGGGCAGGCCACCAGGCGAGGGTCCCACATGGCTCGCAGGCCTCTCCTGCAGCACCCGCTGCTCCCTTCAGCAGTGTACTTCTTCGTCAGTCTGCCTGTTCTGCTCTCCGCTCTGGCTCTGGTGAATTCTTCACCCTCCCGCACTTCTGACAGTACCCAGTGCTTGTATAAATAAATAAATCTTTAAAAAAAAAAAGAATTTACATTGTGTAACATTTTCACAAATACTTGATACACCTAATTTCTGCCTTTATTTAATGTACATAAAACAATATTTTGATCTTAATTTGCATTTTCCTGATTTCATTTTTTAAGATTTATTTATTCATGCAAACAAGAAAAGGGGTACAGGCCAGATGAGTGGGAGGGTGAGAGGATTCACCAGAGACAGAGCGGAGAACAGAACAGGCAGACTGACTGAAATACACTGCTGAGGGGAGCAGCTGGACGTGACAAGTGAGGTCTGCCACGCCATGTGGTTATATCCCCCCCCACCCCCACTGGGATTGAACCCATGCTGCAGAGGCTGCACTCAACCACTTGCACCACCAGGAAGGCCCTTTCCTAATTTCTAAGAAGAGTTGGCAGTTTTTCCCTATTATTTTAGTGTCTATTGAATTTCCACTTCTGTGGAAATACATGGTGTCTATAATAGTTAGGGCTAAGACAAATATCTCTGATAAATATGCTTTCAAAAGGGTTTTGTACAAGATTGAAGCTTATTTCATGCACAATTGAGGGTTGTGATGTGAGCATCTCTTATGACTGTTCCAGTCAGCCCTTATAGATCCAGGTCCTCTCATCTCCCAGCACCATCACTGAGATGTCATCCTCTTCTGAGGGTCAGAGCTCATCACAGCACATGGAAAAGAGGGAAAGTTCTTAGGAACAATGTTCCTTAGGCAAGTGAGGTGGAAACTGCACAGGTGACTTCTGTCCCATCTTTTTACCAAGAAATTTGTCAGTTATTTATAACTGCAGACACTTGGGAAATGTGGGCTCTGACATTTCAGTATTTGAAGAAGGCAGTTATTATCATAATCTCCAGTTTGTGCTATATTTTGATGAACTGAAATTTCTTAATTTAATTAAGTTGAATTTAATAATATGGTGTTCTGATCAGCACATTTTATATTTTAGGAAAGCTTTCTCTGTCCCTAGTATAGCCTATAGAGAGATAAATGTGATATTTAGATGTTTATGCATACACATACACACACAAATATATATATATATATATATATAAATAAAATCTTCTCTTTAAGATTTAGATATTTACTCCATCTGTAGCTTATATCTGTATATGACATGAGGCTGGAATCCACTTTCAGATTTTTACATATGGATAACCAATTATGCTACCACTACTTACCCCACTCCATCTTTTTCTAAGAATACATCATCAGATAAAGCAGTCCTTGCTTTGCACCAATTTCAGTTTCAATGATTTAGCTAGATTATACAAGTCCTCCAACAACATGGTTCAAATTTTAGTTATCATGGTACATTAATTATAATTGCCAAAAGTGCACACTCTCTACAGACCACTACATAAATAACAGATCTATATCCTGATCAGTGACCAATGTCTTTACTTCTTCAAAGTCTATCAGTGATGCCTGTTGCCCATCTCTCACACAGTTCATGCGCCGAGAGCAAAGCATGTTATATTGACTCTCAGTGAAAATCTCATGAGTAATTTTACAAAAATGTATAATTCATGGGTGAAAAGTGCATGAAAGAAATAAAAAGAGATAAGGCTGGTAATGAAACTCGTATCAAACATAAATGAAGCTATCTGACTGTTGGAAGGTTGACAGGTAGGCTTAGTGAAGAGGACATAACAATACATGAGGAAAGTGGTTACAACAAAAAGAATGAACATGTCCCAGAGAAAGTGATGCTGGTAAACACTTCACATTAAGTGGAACTTTTAGAGATATTTTACTACATTGAAAACACACAGGATAAAATGTTCAAAGATACTTAAAATTTAGAAAGGACTTTGGGAAATTGCTAGAATATAAAGAGATGCTTGCTCTTTATTGTAAATTATATGATGAAAAACAGAAGGCGAACACTGATGAAAGTACACTTGATACACTTTTAAAGAAGAAATATAACTTTTAATTCTCAATGTTTCTAATATTTTAAATTACAATGTACTAAATATTAGTATTTATGTTGTGGGTTACTATGCGAAGTTCCAACAGATGGGTGCAGGCTTCCCTCCATTGGCAAGAAATTCTTGGACACCAGTTGAGTGGCTAGGATTTCAGCTCTATTCAGACACTAATTACCTGGAGATAAGCATCAGATTCCACAGGTTAAGGACTCAGTCTCTCAGGAGCTCCCTCCATTTCAGACAGCTGCAGCCCCAGGCAAGTCCTAACCAAGCTGTTGCAAATTGGAGGTTCTGTGAATCCCTCCTTAGACTTCAGGTGCCTCTTAAAAGGCCAGATTACTGTCTGTGCTTCTGGGTCAATTGATTATAAACCAGAGATTCCCAGAACCCTTTCCTGACATTTGATTAATTTTCTAGAATGGCACACAGAACTCAGGAACTCCATTTACTCACTTTATCATCAGTCTATTACAAAGGATCTTATAATATATGAATCAATATTCAAATGAAGAGAAATATAGTTTGAGGTACTGGAATAAGGAAGCATGAATCCTCATGGAGTGTGAAGCCTGTCAGGCTGCACCTGGAAATGAAAGCATTTCCTGGAAGCTCCCGTCCACTTGGCTTTTTATGGAGGTTACATTACATAGGCATGATTGATTGTATCATTGACAACTGGCAATTGAACTCAATCCATACTGCCTCCCACACTCCATGGAGATCAGGGAGATTGAACTGGAAGTTCCAATGCTCAAATCACATGCGACCAACACGTATCCTCAGTTGCTTCCTTGGTGTCACCTCATTGATGTAGCAAAAACTGCCTTTAACATGTTCAACACTTAGGAAATTCCAAGACTTTGGGGGAAGAGTATCTATGAGCCAGGAATTGCAGATAAAGACCCCATATGCATGAGAAATATATATATGTATATTTTACACAAACAATATATGCAGTCCTTGCTCTTCGAAGAGCTCTTGATGAAGCCATGCCAAACAACACTAATAATCAAGAGGGAAACATTCAATTGTTTAACATTTTTTTCTAAAACATCAAAAGTTCTCTTACTGTTATATACATGAAAATAAAAAATCAACTGTGATATTATTACTAATAGGAATTATATATATTTGGTCATTCAAATATATAAATATATGTGCCATTCAAATATATATATATATATTCCTGAGTTCTATATGCCACCTGAATGATCGAATATATATAATTTCTATAAATGACACACAAATAACCAAATATATATAATTCCTATAAATCATAATAGCACAATGTTGATTTTTTATTTTCTTATATATATATATACATATATATAACAGTAAGAGAATTTTTGACATTTTAGAAAAAATTTTTAACAATTGAATAATTATAACTTTCCCTCTTAGTTATTAAGATTGTTTGGCAAAGGGCTTCCCTAGAGGCCTAGGAGTTAAGTCTCATTGCTATCACCACTATGGTCTGAGTTCCATCCCCAACCCGGAGCTAACTCACATGGTGCAGCAGACCTCTCCTGTCTCACCCCCTGCTCCCCTCAGCAGTGTATTTCAGTAGATCTGCCTGTTCTGCTCCTCACTGTGTCTCTGGTGAATCCCCTCATACCCCCTCTACCCCCACACCTCTGGCCTACACCCTGGTTCCTCTTCTCAGAAATTAAAAAAAAAAAATTACCTGAAAATGATTGGCATGGCTTTAGCATGAGTTCTTCACAGAGCAAGAATTGCCTGTATCAAGTTAGTGTAAAAATGTACATCAATGACAAGTCTTTCTCTCTGTTACTTAAGTCAGTTTATCTATACCAGAACCAATTCTGTATTTTCTTAATTGGCATAGATATGTAATAAATTTTGATAGTGGTAGGATAAGTCTCCTGCTTCATGTGAATTCAGGAATTCTGTGATATTTTTGGGGTTTACTCATCCACATACATACAGTTTATCATATGCTTGTCAATTTTTTTTATAAAACCATATTAAGAATTTTATTTAATTACATTAAAGTTTTAGGTTAGTTTAAGAGAAACTGAATCTCTATAATTTCTCCCTACCCATGATATGGGCTAGCCATTTATTTATGTTTTCTCTATTGATTCTTTAAGTTTAGATTTATTCCAAATTCTTAAATATCCATAATAATTGAACATTGTAATTTTTGTAGAATTGTGCTTCTTATCTGTTCCTTTTTACTCGATAGCAATATAATGGCTTTTTGTATATTTATTATACAACTATCCATTTTTCTTATGTCTCTCTTAATTGCACTATTTTCTAGTACTTCTATGTGTTTTTAATTTAGACAGTCACTTTTTCTGTAAATAATGTCAGTTCTGTTTCTTTCCAACACATTATTTTGCATTCTCTTTCTACCCTCCTTCCTTCTCCTTTTCTTTCTTTTTTTTTTCCTTTAATGCATTGACAAGCACAGTAATCCTTGATAACTTCTAAATTCTCTCCTTTAACAATGATGATTATAACTTTGCATCATTATTCAAACATATCAATTTTTTATAAATAATACAGTGACATGTATTTATATAAATGTACTTCTCTCTTGATTCTTGGCTTTTAAATACTTTTGTTTTTTAAGAATTTAATCTAAAGTTTGTATTCCTGTGAGGGAATATTTTCTTTTTCTCTTCTTTTACTATACTGAGTAAATTAGGTTGCTCACTCATGCTTACATCTCGCTCTTGGTGTAATTTAGACGTGCATATTTTTGTACACAAATTGCCTGACAAGTATACTTTAAAAAGAACATTTGACAAGTCTATGAATAAAATCACAATACTTGTATATTTTATGCTAAAGAGTCAAAGTGATCTCCTTCATTAATTTATATAGGTAATGGATGGTTTCTTGAGAGTATTGTCGTCAAATCTGAAGAGGAAGATGGCAATCAAGAAGTGCTGTTTTCATGCAACAGGTATGCTGTTACTTAATGTCATATTATGCAAATGTATGCTCCCCTTTATCCAGTTCATTCCAGCTGTGTCATTGGCACACCTCTTCCCATCTGTGTAGTCATATCATCCTCCCCTTTAAATTCAGAGGAGAGGGACTTCTTTTAGGAGACTATTTTTTTACCAACTCTAGTCATTCTCTCTTTATTTGAAATATGTAATATTTTCTCATCTGGAGTAAGCATGCTGAAATGGAAAGAAAACTGGATTATGACTTAGAAAAGAGGTTCTTGATACTACCTGCTGGTTCTGCAAACAAGGGCAAATGTGGGTACTATTTTCTATTTCTCTGGGGTTCAATGTCCTTACATGTAAAGCAGAAAATTTTTTATTCTTCCTAGTTTATTTGAATCATTTAGTATCAAATGAAGTTATGTGTGGATTTTAAAGCATTATTCTAATGTGGTAGATTTAATATAAATTAAAAGAATCAAATTGCAAGGGGAGCTCTATATAGCAGTGAATCACTTAAACCCTCTGACCATCAGTTTTCAAAAGTGACTAAATTTCAAAAATGATTAAATCAAATATACTTACATTATCAGGTTATTATGCAAAGAAAAAACAAACCAAATATGCCTTAAAACAGAGGGCACAAAAATAGAAATTAGCTTCCCTCCATTACTAATTAATCTATAGAATATATTGATTTATTTCATTTAGCTGTACAAATAGTAATTTGTATCATATGAAGTAGTAGCATAGACAAGTGATCCAGCTCTAAGGGCATAAGGTGGCTGCCTGGAAAAAATTAGTGGATATTGTTGGGGTACAGTTTAACGAGGTTAAAAACTAAGCCACCCTGCCTTGCCTAGCAGGCAGCTTTGGGAGGCTTAAATAGATAAGGGAATTGATAAGGGACAGGCCATAAGACCAACCACTGTGGACAGAAAAAGTGAGCCCAGCTCCAGGAATGCAGATGTCGAGGCCAGGACATGTTTCTGTCTAAAGCCAGTGCCCAAAACTAGACATCCTAGCAGATAACTGGTGCAAACTGGAGCCATAAGTTAGAAAGCCTGAAAACAGTATAAAAGAGAACCCAAACCTTAAAAAACAATCCAAAAGATCAATGAAACCAAAAGTTGGTTCTTTGAAAAAATAAACAAAATAGACAAACCTCTAGCCAGGCTCACAAAGAAAAAATGGGAGAAAACACATATAAATAGGATTATAAATGAAAGAGGAGAAATCACAACAGACTCAGTAGAAATCAAAAGAATAATCAGAGATTACTATGAACACTTACATGCAAACAAATTCAACAACCTAGAAGAGATGGACAAATTCCTAAAACAATATAATCATCCAAAGCTGGACAAAGAAGAAATAGAACACCTAAACAGACCAATTACAAGCAGCAAAATTGAGGCAGTAATCAAAGCACTCCCCAAAAACAAAAGCCCAGACCCAGATGGCTTCACAAATGAAGTCTACCAAATGTTCAGCAGTGTATTATTGCCTATTCTACACAAATGCTTTCAAAAAATTGAAAAAGAAGGAATACTACCAAATACATTCTACAAATCCAACATTACACCAATACCAAAACCAAACACAACATATAAAAAGAAAATTACAGGCAAATCTTCCTAATGAACACTGATGCAAAAATCCTCAGCAAAATCCTTGCCAACAGAATCCAACAATGCATCAAAGGGATAATACACCACGATCAAGTGGGATTCATCCCAGGGGCACAAGGATGGTTCAAGATACTAAAATCGATCAGTGTAATTTAACACATCAACAAAAATAAAAATAAAAACCATACGATCATATCAATAGATGCTGAGAAAGCATTCGACAAAGTCTAACATCCATTTATGATGAAGGCCTTTGAAATTCTAGGGATAGAAGGAATATAACTTAACATAATAAAAGCCATATATGACAAACCCACTGCCAATATTATTTTCAATGGCAAAAAGCTGAATGCCTTTCCTTTAAGATCAGGAAACAGACAAGGATGTTCTCTCTCACCACTGCTCTTCAATATAATACTGGAGGTCCTACCTAGGGCAATAAGACAAGAGAAAGACATACAAGGAATCCAAATAGGGAAAAAAGAAGTAAAACTATCACTATTTGCAGATGATATGATAATATACATAGAGAACCCTAAAGACTCCACAGAAAAACTACTCAAAATAATCAACAAGTTCAGTAAAGTAGCAGGATACAAAATCAACACACAAAAGTCAGTAGCCTTCCTATACATGAACAATCAATCTGAAGATGAAGCAATCAAGAAAACCATTCTTTTTATAATTGAAACAAAAAAATCAAATACTTGGGAATAAACCTAAAAAAAGAAGTGAAAGACCTATACAAAGAAAATTATAAAACACTGTTAAAAGAAATAGAAGAAGACACATAGAAATGGAAAGACATCCCCTGTTCATGGATTGGAAGAATTAACATCATCAAAATGGCCATCCTACCAAAAGCAAATACATATTCAATGCTATTCCAATAAAAATCTCAATGATATTGTTCAAAGAAATAGAACAAATACTGATGAAATTCATATGGAACCACAAAAAAACACAAATAGCCAAAGCCCTACTGATGAAAACAAAGGAGAAAAGAGGTAACACACTTTAAAACTTTAAGCTATACTATAAAGCCATAATAATTAAAACAGTTTATTATTGCCACAAAATCAGACACACAGACCAATGGAACTGAATAGAGAGCCCAGAAGTAAAACCACACTTACATGG
This sequence comes from Talpa occidentalis, assembly GCF_014898055.3. Lineage (NCBI taxonomy): Eukaryota > Metazoa > Chordata > Mammalia > Eulipotyphla > Talpidae > Talpa > Talpa occidentalis. Next base: position 65,537,683 of record NW_026555331.1, on the reverse strand, counting down.
ACAACTGATCTTTGACAAAGGAGTAAAGAACATGCAATGGAACATTGACAGTTTATTCAATAAATGGTGCTGGAAAACTGGACAACTACATGCAAAAAAAAAAAAAAATGGAACTAGACCACTACCTCTCACCGTGCACAAATATCAACTCAAAATGGATGAAAGAATTGGACATAAGACCTGAAACCATAAAATATATAGAAGAAAATATAGGCAAAACACTGCAAGACATACATCATAATAATATCTTTAAAGACTCATCACCCAAAGCAGTGATAGTGAAGGCAAAGATAAACACCTGGGATTACATCAAACTGAAAAGCTTCTGTACAGCTAAAGAGACATTAACTGAAACAGAGAGACACCTCACTGATTGGGAAAAAAATCTTTGCACTCCATTCAACGGATAAGGGACAAATCACATAGATATACAAAGAACTCACGCGACTCAATATTAACAATCCAGTCAAGAAATGGGCAGAAGAACTTAAAAGACTCATCTCCCAAGAGGAAATGCAAATGGCCAACAGGCATATGAAAAAATGTTCAACATCCCTTATTATCAGGGAAATGCAAATCAAAACCAAATTGAGATACCATCTTACACCAGTAAGAATGGCACATACCAAAAAACAAGAAACAGCAAATGTTGGCGAGGATGTGGTGAAAGGGAACTTACCTAAATTGCTGGTGGGAGTGCAAACTGGTCCAACAGTATGGAAAGCTGTCTGGAGATTCCTCAGTCAACTACAAATGGAGCTACCATACAACCTGGCAATTCCTCTCCTAGGGATCTATTCCAAAGGACACAAAATGATTGATTCAAAAGACCACCTGTACCCCTATGTTTATTGCAGCAATATTTACAATAGGTAAAACCAGGAAACAACTGAAATGCTCCAAAATAGATGACTGGATCAAGGAGATGTGGTATATATACACAATGGAATATTATTTGGCAATCAAAAAGATAAACTCATGCCATTTGCAGCAACATGGATGGAGCAAGAAGGAATTATGTTCAGTGAAATAAGCCAGAAGGAAAAATAAAAATATCAAATGGTTTCACTTATAGCAGGAATATAGGTGAACCAAATAAGACATAGTGTAAAAAAATAATAATGGTACAAAACACAACAGAGCAAGAACAGACAATTATAAATCAGAGACATCCTGCAAGGGAGGAGGCTGGAGAGGGATCAGAAGGAGGGAGGGAGGAGCACAGGGGACTGAGGTGATGGTACATGGGTGCATTGGTGAAGGAAACTATGGGGACTATACCTGAGGAGGTGAGGGAAGCAAATATTGTTTAAAAATGCACAATGATGTAGAAAATAAGAAAAATTAATTAAAAAATTTTAAAAAAGAGCACCCATATCCTTCTTTAGTTTCAGACTCCTCCAGTCAGACAGCTGCTTCATCAAGCAGTTTATTTCAATAAATCCGCCTTCTCTGTTCTCTACTCTGTCTCTGGTGAATTCTTTGTTCGCCCTGTGTCCAGCCTCACTCCAATATTTCTCCCCACTGCAGACATCTCTGTGATTCAAACGTTAACAGCTTATGATAGAGATGTATATATGAGCTCAGATGCCAAGGTAGTTGTCTATGTGATTAAGAATTTGTGCCTTGTGCTTATTCATCCATTTGTTCACATGGAAGTATTATGTGTCTCATTATTTAGGCACAATACCAAGTCCTGGATATATATATAATGATAAAAAATAAAATACTCCATCTTCAAAGTAATCCCACTTGGTGATAAGATAGAGCAGAGGGATATGGTACTAAAGGAAACCACAGAGTTGAGAGTGTTCTGAGTTTAACAGGTGTCCTACAGTCTCCCCCTTACATAAGTCAGAAGCACATGGTTTACATGTGGATTACACATGGGAGAAGCACATGGGTTACAAACGTTCTGTATGAGGAAAATGCAAACATTTCTCTATTATGTTTGTTTTCTTAAAGCACTTCCATTTTAATAACGTGTATCATAGTAGTTATGGCCATTTTAACACTGAAGCTCTGGAAAGATAATCTATATATGTATATATATATATTTTTTTTTTTTGCAAGAAGGCTTTTAATTCATTAATGGGGAGTGAAGAGAGCAAAGATCAAAGATTTTCAGGACTAGATACGAATTACAACTCTTTCTCTGACAAGTACTGGGATCCTCAGTTTATTCTTATTTAAAATAGCAACACCACCACCTATGGGTTGAGGATTCCACACAATATACATAAATTACCTGCAAAAATGTCTTGAAATTATTGGAAATAATTGGAAATGTTGATAAATGCTATACATGGTGGAAGGAGTAAGGATCTCTCTGAACTCACTTTTAAAAAGGCTCTAATCCATTTCCTAAGAGTTCTAGCCTCATGACATAGCATTTCCCAAACTATTTCAATGTATAGATTTGGGGGTGTGGGCATAAACATTCAGACTCATTTTAGTAATATATGTTTTTTTAAATATTTATGCATACAAGAACTGGGGTGTAGGCCAGAGGTTCAGGGGGTGAGAGGAGTCACCAGAGACAGAGTGGGGAACAGAACAGGCAGACTGACTGAAATATACTGCTGAGGGGAGGAATGGGTGAGGCAGGAGAGGTCTTCTGTGCCATGTCGGTAGCTCCCTGGCTGGCAGGGAATTGAATTCGTGCTACAGTGCCTGGCAGTAGCTTGATAGTACTGTCTGTAACCCCTGCACCAACAGGAAGGCCCAGTAATATATCTTAATTTTTATATTGATTACATGTTGAAATGACCATCTTTTAAATTTATTAAAATGAAAAATACTGAAATTAATTTTACCTTTTCTTTTTTACTTTTTGAGAGTTTTATGTATTTTTAGATTACTGTTCCTAGAATTTGAAGTTCACATCACTTTATACACTATACAGTCACATGAGAGAATTAAAGAGTTCTGCACAGAAAATTCCAAATGAGAAATTTTACTGATTTTAAGCTTTATCAGAATATTTATAATGTTACCACAGTATGTTTCTAAAAGCCAATATTTTAGGATAAATCAATGTAACCTTGCAACTTGAGCAGGAGATAAAGATTTGCTTAAGATGCAAGATAAGAAGTTGCACTTCTAAAAATAATGTGGTGTGACTTGAAATCTTAAATGCTTTCTAACTTTACTGTGCTTCTCCCTGCAGACTTCTTTAAATCCTTGTGTGTTTTATCTTCCATTCTACAGGGTGTGCCTTCTTTAAATACTCTCTCATATTAATTATCTTCCCTCTTTCTATGGCAGATGGCTAGATGAGTACCAAGATGACGGAAAGACCGAGAGGGAATTGCTTGTGCAAGATGGCAAGGGTGTTCCAGGAAGTCTGGATCTTTGAGCCCTGACACTGCCCACTTGGGTCTGTCTCTCCACAGTGCATCAAAGGCTAATGAGCGGAGTGTTCTTACTGGAGTAAACCTGGGGAATATCAGCCTGTGCTGGACTCATGAACTGTTTTGAAAATTTCAAAATTGGGGAGAAACATCAACCAACACTTGACCAAGATCAGTTTATAATCTCTGGGGTGCACATATTATTTATTCTTCTTGTTCTTCTCATTTTGTCTTTCAGAAAATCTGATACTTGCTAAGTTTACTGCAATGTTTAGATAGTCTTAGTGGAAAGTAACTGAAGAAGAACATCACATCTGATTAATGAGAAATACTTCTATACAATATATGTTGATTTAAAAATGGAAGGCATTCTTAGATAATGTCATGTGTCTGTTAGTATGTAAAGAAGCAAATTTAAAAAGGAAACAATCAGTTGTATTAAATTGTGTCCCCAGGCCCTTCATGCTGGTCCTTGCAGACTCAGTCTTTAGGGAGCTGGTCACTGGGACTTCAGTAGACAGCAGCAGAGTGTCATGCAGGAAAACATTTGGTGGTGACTTCTGCCATCCATTAGCCACTGCCCCCAGGTAGCCTCAAATACTTGTCAACTTGGTGCCAGAGGCAACGTTTTCCAATCCTTCCAATTCATATGTGAGATAAAACCCATTTGTCTGAGTAGGAGATACGATGGAATGGTTTTGATGCCAGAGTCTGTATTTAAATCCTTATTCTGTCGTATTTTTCAGAAGAGGAGAAAGACTTGGAGAAACTTGACAAGTTCAAAGGCTGAAGCATATAGGTAAGCAGGATTTGAACCCAGGTAGCCTGACTCCAGCCACATGTGTACACACGGCAACCTCTTAGCTATGACCTGTGTGTTTTTATCCCATGAAATCAATAGGAGACCGCAAAGAGTCAAATCTCACTCAATACCCCTAAGGCTTCTGCTATATGCAGGAACCACCTGACCATTGTAAGCTTAATATTTTTTCCTGTTGAATATCTTTAAATCAGGTAGTTTGAACAGAGAGGAAGCTTAGCCTTGTCCTAAATCATATTCAAAATATTTGTGTAATCACTGATTTGACATATCATCACATTTTCCCTAAAACACATTAAAATGAGTCTATAGCACAAAAAATTTAGACTATATGCTACCTTAAATTATCTCCTAATATCCAGTAGGTCTGGCTTATAATGATCAGTAAATATTTCAGTAAATTAAAGCTGCTAAAAAAAAAAATTAAAGCTGCTATCACCATGGTTTTCCTTTCATGAATCTGCAACAAATGACTAATCCAGTCCCAACATCTGAAAACACATCAAAATATAGCTTCAGTGATTTGAAGTTAAAATAGTTTTTTTTTTTAATAAAGTGACCAAAAGTTGGGTGAGTCACCTTGACCTGTGTGATGCTTACTGCATTGTTCCCTGCACAAAGCTGATACTGAATAAACACACTCTTTAATTAAGCAAATGTTTGTTAAGCATCTCCTTTGCGCTAGGGCCAGAGTTAGGTACTGGGTGTAATCTGGCAAACAGCAGAGTTATTTTCCTGCACTCAGAGGGCCTTATGTCCTGGTGGGGACCTGAGCGAATAATGCAAGACTGAGCACAAATCAGTACCACTTGTGGCTAAATTGCAAGCCCTTTGGAGGAAGAGATCATTTTTGCTTCTCTTCGTGTATTTAGTTCTTGGCCTGCTTCCTGACTTATAGCAAGTGCTGTGTTTCTATTAAATGCATGAATCATCCTTGTTACAGTACAATACACCTTTTAAATAAGAATATTAAATTTTACCTGATTCAGCTCCTATTTGTGTGAAATAAGTATTCACATGTAATTATACTCAATTCCTATATTTTTACAAACTTTTCTACAACATTATATTTAAATTCTGAACATACTCCTGCCTCCTGTCCCGCTATCACACAGAATGGAGTTGGATGTTTTACAGTTCTATTTAGTGGCATATTTTCAATCCTTCTCTTGAGGGGAGAAGTTGTGTTAATAATGATTCGATCCATTTTTTTGTGGATTATTGTCTGGTTCCTTTATAAAGTGACTATACTCTGGAAACTGGAAAAGGACAGAGAAGACATATTTATTTCTGGCTTTTATGAGAAGGGAAAAATTGTTAAGAGAGTACATAGTACAAAGAAGGCAAATAGATTCTTAATGTTCAGATTGGGTAGAAAGAAATGTTGTGTTTTTCTTGTAGAGAAAATAATACAACCCCCTACCCAGGAACTTGCCTTGCTTATTCCTTGAAAATGTTGGAGATAAGAGAAAAGAACAAAATCAAGGACCTGAAAGAGTATGCGTTTCATTCATGGAGTAACACAACTGTCTGGTACAATTCCAGTATCTGTGTTTGCTTATACCTCAGAACAAGCAAACTGGAGTGAAGATCTTTTATGTAATGGGGTAAATCCTCCATTTTAACCATCAAATTATTTTAATGATACAAAGGTGAGGTGTATGGCCTGCAGGTTCTCATATGTTTTCATAACAAATCTCTCAAAAGAACTAGGTAAATATTTAGGTGACACACCTTCTTTGTGATTCTAGGAAAAACAGTATCCTGAAAAGTTAAGTCAATTAAGCCTTCCTTAACAGATAGAAAGGCCTTCAAAAAAAAAAAAAAACAAAACAAAACAGTGATAAGTTTATGCCCTAGCTATCAGGGTTAATATTTTTGAATGGTTTCATTTTCAGTTACTTTTAGAAGCAAAGGTCCACTGCAAAAGAAAGATTTCTTCAAGCTGATGTTTTAGAAATGGAGATTATTTTAATTCTTTCAGGCAAAGGAGGATAATATACTAATATAATCAGTTGAGAAATTAATGTTTTGTTTCTGTTATCACAGAGTCTAAAGATCGCTGATATATCACTAACTTTCTTGAGATATTTCTATGCCTCTATGGCAAAGCCTGAAGAGAACCCATTAAACTAGTGAGTTTATAAACATGCAGCACTTTGATTATAGGTCGATGTTAATATTTGCAAGATCAGCTCTTCCAATTGAGATGTTACAAATACGCCATATACAAAGTGTTTAACCATGTTGTTTTGTTTCCTTGGAAGGTCCTTTCCTTTTTACATGGAAAACTACTCGTTTTCTGAGAATAAACTGAAGGTTTCAGCATGAGTCTGAAACTAGCCACCCACCTATATTCGTTGTTTCCAAATCACCTTGTCCTTCCTCTCTAATTACAATTATCATTCTCACAGCAGAACTGTATCATAGTTCACAAACACAAAAGTATGACAAATATTACTCTTTTTCTTATCCATGTGCCAGCGGATGTCTGGCTCCAAGCCTCTGTCACACAGACTGGTAGAAAATTCCTACTCAAGTATTGCGTGTTCTCCTTCCAAGAGCAACAGAATCCTACAGGTTCAAACTCTGTTTGAAAAGGGAGGAAAGTGCTTTTCTTCCCCAGTTTGTCACGGTCATTGTTCCTGCTAAAATGTTTTCTCTTTCTGCTCCCAGGAAACGCATGTAGTACTAGAATTCTTGGCAATTTGGAAACCTGAGTGCTAGGACCCCCCTTTCTGGACTGCGACAGCCTCTCCCAGGAAGTCTCTATCTCCTTGGGGTTTCTTACCAAAATGACACATGTCAAAAGAATCCATTGTTCTGGGGCCCACAGACTTCTTTTTTTTTTTTCCCGGCAAAGGAAAGTTTCTTGTTCTTACTCTGTTGATTCCCTCTCTGCCCTCCACCACAACCAGCAAAACTCCTTTCTACATTATGGCTTTTATAGAAAATAGGACTTTGTTCCCAGAATGAATGTGATGGTGACAGAGAAAAGACTCTCCCTTCTCTTCTAATATATGATTTCTATTTTATGAAAGTATTGGACAGTGAAAACCTATAAACTTTTTAAATACATTGGAGGGTCTGCCAAAAGCAGATGAAACAGAAAATTGAAGGGCCAGACTGTGGCAAATCTTAGAAAATGTCAACAAAATTCCATTTCTATAGGGTGTATAACACACCAGGACACACAAAACTCCGTTTTTTATTTATAACCAGGAACAGACACCTATGTGAAGTGTGGCAGGTAAAGAGGAGGACTGAGATCAGGCAGGGACCGTGCCTAGGATGATTGAATAGTGAATGTCCCCATCACTATACCTCAAAGAATCCCCACAGCAATATATCAAGGAAATTGAATGGTGCACTGTCAAAACAAAACTAAGCCCTAAACAAAAATAAATAAGCAGTAATGAGTATCAACAGAAATAACAGGTAGCAAACAGAGTTACAAAGCCTTGAGATACTGGAACTGTCAGCACAGATAATAAAAACACCTATAGTTCCACAGTCACAAAAATAAACAACAGTTTCAAAATATCCACCGGAGTAGAAATCTGTAAAATTAATCTGGTATATTTAACAGAGCATCCACATAAGTCTTGTAGAAACTAAAAAATGCAATGCTTAAAATGTGAAACTAAGTATGCAAATTTAAAGCAAATTAGACTCAGCTGAAGTCTTCGCTAGAATATAGGAAAGAAATAATTTTCTAGAAAGCATCAGAAAAAGAGATGATATGTATGGATGTGGCCTAAGAGATTTTGAGAAACATTAAAAGAAATCTACATGCTAGAGTGAACAGTAAAAACTGCCTAATACCAAAAACATAATGAGCATTTAACAGCAGAATAAGATAAAGTGAGTTTATCTTCAGAGAAATTATAATAATCTAGATTTCTCCAGACAGGGAAAACATATTTCCAGAACAATGTCAAAATGAAGACATTTCAAACACAAAACATGCATGCGCACATGCGCGCACATGCGCGCGCGCACACACACGAATTGTAAGAATTTGTCCCTACTTCCTCACTAAAGTAAATTTTTAAGCAGATGATTCAGGCAGAGGTAAAGTGATTCCAGATGGAAGGATTGAAAATAAGAAGGAATGACCATCACAGAAAGTGGTAAATATGTAGAGAAATCCAAAACAAGATTGACTGCATACATACAATAGCATTGGGTAAACAATAAAATAAGATAGAATTAAAACAAGCAACAACAAATAACGAGTAAGACTATAAATTGGTGGCAAAAACGAAGCACTGTATTATAAAAGTCCTTTTGTTATTTAGAAGGAGAATAAAGTTGTTAGATTAAGTACATATGCTTGGTTGAATTTCTAGTGTAACCACTGAAAGAAAAAAACAGGATAAAATTTCCAACCAACTATAGTTAGTTTAAAATGTTTAGTTGAGCAGGAATATATCATATTGTTATGTGTTGCTTAGCAATGTTTCAGTCAGAGATGTACCATATAGGTGACAGTGCAATAGGCTGTATACCCACAAGCCTGAGTTTGTAGTAGGCTATAATACCTAGGCTTGTTAAAATATTTTTTTAAAGATTTATTTATTTATTTATACAAGCACTGGGTACAGTCAGAAGCGCGGGAGGGTGAGAGAATTCACCAGAGCCAGAGCTGGGAACAGAACTGGCAGACTGATGATACACTGCTGAGGGGAGCAGCGGGCAGCAGGAGAGGTCTGTGCGCCATGTGGGACCCTCGCTCAGTGGCCAGGGCACTGAGGCTGTGGGCAGCCTCGCAACCCAGCGCGCAACTGTTGCACCACAGGGGAGGCCCATAGGCTTGTTAAATCGTACTGTGACATTCACTTAAAGACAAAATCACTTAGCAATGCTTTTCTCAAATGTATCCCCATCATCAACTTGTTACCAGGCAGGGTGAGGGGCACCCTGCAACACCCCAAACCTGCTTGCTCTAAATAGGTTCTGCCATCGACCACATCAAGACAAAATATACCCTAGTGCATAAGGCCTTTAATGGAAAGGAACTTTAATATGATTAGTGTCTAATAAATAAATGAGAAGAGAAAGACAAATAATACAGTTTCCAAATCAAACACCCAAAGTTACCCATCCCCTAGTGGGTAAATGTTCAGCCAAACAAGGTTGGCCCAAAGCAGAGCTGCTGAAGCCCAAAAGCTTTCCACAAGTCTAAGGCACCTTTCTGGTAGGGACCATAGAAAAGGGGCAAAAGGAGCCAGACAAGTCTGGAAGGAAAAGAACAAAATCAAAATAAAGATAAATACTGCCACTGTTAACCTCCCCATGGCTGTGTCACTCAGTTCTATTTCGAGTATCTCCTTCCATGTCCCCCACATACCTGGTACAAGTCCAAGGCTGAAAAGCAAGCACAGTCTTTATGTCTCCCTGCTCCATATGCATTCTCCAGGTCTCCTTCTTGCTCTCCTTATTTCTCCCAATCTCCTCTCCAGCTACTCCTCCTCCCTGCTTAGCATCACCCTGATGGCGCAGGAAAACTGGAATCTCCCCTTTCCCTGTTACAGTATGGTAGATCCACTTTTAATATTTTGAGAAACCTCAATACTATTTTCCAGAGGTACTGGACCCTTTTATATTCCTACCAACAATGTCCTTTTTGCTACATCCTTGCCAACACTTGTTATTTCTGGTCTTTTTGATAAGGTCCATTCTGAGAGGTGTGGGGTAGTATCTCATTGTTGTTTTGATTTGCATTTCCTTGATGATGCATGATGATGAGCTTTATTCATGTGCCTATTAACCATCTAAATTTCTTCCTTGGTGAGGTATATGTTTAGTTCTTCTGCCTATCTTTTTATTTATTTTTTGATTTGGTTAATTGTGTTTTGTTGAGTTGTGTGAGTTCTTTACATGTTTTGGATATCAAAATATGTCCATATTGTCCAGTATTGTCCAATAAGTGATGTGCAATTATTTTCTCCAATTAAGTAGGGTGTCTTTTTGTTTAACTAATAGTTTATTTCACTGTGTAGAAGCTTTTTAGTTTGATGTAATCCCCTTTTTAAATGTTTGTTTTTGCTTTTCTTACCACTGGAGAATAGTACACAAAGTTGTCACTGAAGCCAATGTCCCTGGAGTGTTTTACCTTTATTCCCTACAATATATTTTATAGTTTCAGATCTTATTTCCATGTCTTTAATCCATTTTGAGTTAATTTTTGCATAAAGAGTGATATAATAATCTTGTTTCATTCTTCTGCAAGTGGCTGTCCATTTCCCAACACCATTTGTTGAAAAGAATTACCTTTGTTCTGGGTATACTCTTGGCTTCTTTGTTGTAGATAAACTGTCCATAGATATATGGGTTTATTTCTGACTATCAATTATACTCCATGAGTCTGTACATCTGCTTTTGCTTCAGTACCTTACCATTTTAATTACTATAGCTTTATCATATGGTTTGAGGTCTGGGAATGTAATGTTACCACTCTTCCTCTTTTTTCTTTATGTCTTTTAATTTTTATATTTCCCATACAACTGCAACCCCCTTATTTTGACCCCAATCCTCCTCCCCCCCCAATAGTGTGTCTCTGGTTTATAGTTGTTTTTCGATTTTGATATTTTCTTTCTTATAGTTATTCTTTTTCCTGGTCCCTTATTTAGGTTTTCTAGATTCCTGCTATGAGTGAGACCATCTGGTATTTTTCTTTTTCTTTCTGGCTTATTTCGCTGAGCATGATCCCTTCCAGCTCCATCCATGTTGTTGCAAATGGCATGAGTTTATCTTTTTTGATTGCTGAGTAATATTCCATTGTGTATATGTATCACATCTTCTTGATCCAGTCATCTATTTTTGGGCATGGGTTTTTGTCAGGGTTTTTTGGCAATTTGGGGTCTTTTGTGATTTCATATGAATTTCACTGTTTGTTCTATTTCTTTGAAAAATGCCAAGGAGTCTTGATAGTAATTTCGTTGCATTTGTAGATTGTTTTGGGTAGTATAACCATATTCACAATTTTTGTTCTTCCAATTCATAGCAGGCTATCTTTCCTTTTCTTTGTGTCTTCTATTTCTTTTACAGTGTCTTATAGTTTTCATTGTATTTCATTCTTTCACCTCCTTTGTTAAGTTTACTCATAGGTATTTAATTTTTTTGTTGAACTGTGAATGGGATTGTTTCCTGGATTTCTTCGTCTTCAAACTTGTTGCTTACATATAGAAACACAACTGACTTTTAGCAAACTGATTTTGTTCTCTCATTTTATTGATTTTAGTGGCATCTTTAGGGTTTCTATGTATTATTATACATCTGAAAATGAAGGTTTTACTTCTTTCCCATTTTGGATAATTTTTATAGCTTTCTCTTGCCCAATTGCTCTAACTAGGATTTCCAATACTATGTTGAATAGTGGTGATGAGAGTGGACATTCTTGTTTTATACCATATCATAAACAAAAAACTTTCAGTTTTTAACAATGGGTATGATGTTGCCTATGAGTTTGCCATGTGTTGTTTTTACATCAATGAATGTTCCATAGCTCCCATTTTTTTAGTGTTTTTTAAATATAAATGGATTCTGAATTTTATCAAATCATTCTCTGCATCTTTTGATATAATCATATGATTTTTAACTTTCCTTTTGTTAATGTGATGGTCTAGAAGCCCCACCTGGCAAAACCTTTCTGTGATATGGCTGTTTGTTCCTTTACCTTGGAGCTAGACAGACTCCCTTACTTGAAGCCTCTTTATGAACACAAGCAGAATTCACAAGTGGGCATGAGGGGAAATAGTTGACATGTTTCTGACCTCTGAGAAGCTCATTATCTAGAAGTCCAGTTCACTTCAGAAAATTCTCTGCTTGGAATAAACCTGGCAATGCTGAGCTTTCATCAAAAATGGAGTGCCTGTGCTAGTACTTTGTGAGCACAGACAGAAGTAATAAGCAGGCAGGCAAGGGAGCAGTGGGTATGTCCCTAATCTCTAGGAAGCACATTGTTTAGAAACCCACTGTGGAAAAGTCTATGCATGTGATATGCAACATGGCAGTCCTAAACAAGGCATGATGAATACCAAGTTCGTGGGGGCCTCCTGTAGTTTCTCAGTAAGTGCAGACTGTAAGTTATGTAGGTCAGAGAGGAGGGGTAGTGAGAATCTTCCTTTGCTTCCCAGGCTGGTCACAGATATTCCTGGGAGCCCAGAGACCATAGTGGTGATGACTGGTTTGCTCTCTCTACTGCCAAATCCAACCCAGATTCTGATCCTGGTTATTCCTAAGGAAAGTAATGACTGAAGGATCTTGTCTGTCTGCCATCTTCTTCCCTCCATCATGACTATAATTTCAAATTAATAATTTGGGTTAATGATATGGGGTCAAATTATATGAAGCACACATAAACATAAGCACTTATTAAAACACACATATTAAATAACATTGGGGAATTTTAATACATACTTCTCTTGGTAATTGAAAGAATAAGTGAAAAAAAATTGCTAAGGATATGTGAGATTTAAATGAGTTGAATAAAAAGGACCTAGTATAGATACAAAAACTATCCAACAAATCCCAAATGCACATTATTTTCAGATATACATGGATCATTGTAAATATTGAGTTGGGCAATAAACAACAATAAAAGTGGATTACTACACATACATCAGTAAACATGAATGAATTTCACAAATACAATGTTGAATAAAATGGGCAAGAAACATATAAATGTGATTCCATCTGTATGAAATTTAAGAGCAAACAAAACATTCTGTATATGCTGACTAATTCAGGTGTTTATTTAAAGTCTGGAAATGGTTACCAAAATAGTCAGGAAAATGGTGATCTCTGAGATTGGAGGCTAAGTCCAGGAGGGTCTTGCAAACACTTGGCACCATTCTTGTATGGACCTTTTTTTTTAAAAAAAAATAAAATATTTATTTATTTATTTTATACAAGAACCGGAGTACAGGACAGATGCATGGGAGGTTGAGAGGGTTCACCAGAGACAGATTAGGGACAGAGCAGGCAGACTGACTAAATACACTGCTGAAGGGAGCAGCTGGACGCAACAGGAGAGGTCTGCTGCATCATGTGGGATCCTCCCCGGCTAACTGGCCGGGATTGACCCGGAGCTGCAGAGGCTGCAGACAGCTTCACAGCGCTGCGCTCAACTGCCTGCACCACCAGGGGAGGCCCTTGTATGGACCTTTTATGATGGTTACAGGATATGGATTTTATTATTCTTTATACTTTCATATATGTTTTGTGGTAAAATTTAAGCCATGGAAATTTTACCCTGCTAGCCATTTTTCAGTGAATTAAGTACACTCAGATTCAGTAATTCAGTGGCATTAAGTACATTCACAATGTTGTGCAACTATCACCACTAACCATTTCAGGAACTTTTTCATCATGCCACAAAAACCTGTAACCCATTAGAGTATCTTCCCATTGTCCTCTCCTGCACTGTTTCTGGTAACTTCCAAATATTTTTCTATTAATTTGCTGCCTCTTCACTTACAAGATTAGTCTTTTCATGCTATTTGATTGTTGGTTTGAATCATTGATTTTATCATCTATTTAATTTATATATATATATATTTAACATCGTTCATTTTGTACAGTGTATGTTTTCTCCTCCCAGGTGTAGTCCCCATAAAATTCCCACCACCAATTCACCTGTGCACCATCACCATAGTCTTTTGTGCTCTTCCCTCCCCAGTTTTGATCCCTCTGCCTCCTCATCCCTTGCAGAATGTCTTTGATTTCTAGTTGCCTGGTAGTTTTTATTATTATTATTGTTGTTGTTATTTTTTTCCTGATCCCTTCTTTTGTTCTCTAATATTCCTCCTATAAGTGAAACCATCTGATAATTTTATTTTTCCTTTTGGCTTATTACACTGAGCATAATCCCTTCTAGCTCTGTCCATACTGCTGGTAATGGCATTAATTTATCATTTTTGATTGTTGAATAGTATTCCATTGTGTATATGGACCACAACTTTTTTTTTAATTTTTATAAATTTTATTTTTATATTCCCCATACAATTTCAACCCCCTTATTTTGATCCCAATTCCTCCCCTCTCTGCCCCCCACCCCTCATAGATTGTCTCTGGTTCATAGTTTTGTTGATTTTGATTTTCACTTTCTTATAGTTATTCATTTTCCTGGTCCCTTATCTAAGTTTTCTAGATTCCTGCTATGAGTGAGACCATCCGGTATTTTTCTTTTTCTTTCTGGCTTATTTCGCTGAGCATGATCCCTTCCAGCACCATCCATGTTGATGCAAATTGCATGTGTTTATCTTTTTTGAGTGCTGAGTAATATTCCATGATGTATATGTACCACATCTTCTTGATCCAGTCATCTATTTTTGGGCATTTGGGTTGTTTCCAAAGCTTAGCTATTGTAAATAGTGCTGCTATAAACATAGGGGTGCAGGTGCTCTTTGGAATTGATGTTTCTGTGTCCTTTGGGTAAATACCTAGGAGTGGAATTGCTGGATCATATGGAAGCTCTATGTTTAGTAGGTCCAGAAATCTCCACACAGCTCTCCATAGTGGTTGGACCAGTTTGCACTCCCACTAACAGTGCAGGAGAGTTCCTTTTTCTCCACACCCTCGCCAACATTTGGTGTTGCTAGTTATTTTAATATGTGCCATTCTCACTGGTGTAAGATGGTATCTCATGGTAGTTTTGATTTGCATTTCCCTGATTACAAGTGATGTTGAACATTTTTTCATATGCCTGTTGGCCATTTGCATTTCCTCTTCAGAGAAGTTTCTTTTTAGCTCTTCTGCCCATTTTTTGACTGGATTATTCTTTGTTGTTGAGTCTCATCAGCTCTTTGCAGATTTTTGTGATCAGTCCTTTATCGTTAGTGTTGTGTGCAAAAATATTCTCCCAGTTGGTGGGGTTTCTCTTTGTTATGGTTATTGTCTCTTTTGCTGTGCAGAAGCTCTTTAATTTGATGTAGTCCCAGCTGTTTATCTTTGCCTTCACTATCACTGCTTTGGGTGATGTATCTGTAAAGATGTCTTTGATGTGCACATCATGGAGTGTTTCGCCTATATTTCCTTCTATGTATTTTATGGTTTCAGGTCTTATGTCCAGTTCTTTAATCCATTTTGAGTTGGTTTTTGTATATGGTGTTAGGTAGTAGTCAAGCTTCATTCTTTTGCATGCAGCAACTCAGTTTTCCCAGCACCATTTACTGAACAAATGTTCTTTGCTCCAATGCATAGTCTTTGCTCCTTTGTCAAAGATTAGTTGACCATAAATCTGTGGGTTTATTTCTGGATTTTCTATTCAATTCCATTGGTCTGTGTGTCTGTTCTTGTTCCAATACCATGCAGTATTGATGATTATGGCTTTGTAGTATAGTTTGAAGTCTGGGAGTGTGATGCCTCCATTCCCTTCTTTTTTTTTTCAGGAGAGCTTTGGCTATTCGGGGTTTTTGGTGATTCCATATGAATTCCATCAATAATTGTTCTATTTCTTTGAAGAATGCCATTGAGATTTTGATTGGAATAGCATTGAATCTGTATATTGCTTTTGGTAGGATGGCCATTTTAATAATGTTTATTCTTCCAATCCATGAGCAAGGCATGTCTTTCCATTTCTTTGTGTCTTCTTCTATTTCTTTTAACAGTGTTTTATAGTTTTCTTTGTATAGGTCCTTTACCTCTTTT
This sequence comes from Talpa occidentalis, assembly GCF_014898055.3. Taxonomy (NCBI): domain Eukaryota; kingdom Metazoa; phylum Chordata; class Mammalia; order Eulipotyphla; family Talpidae; genus Talpa; species Talpa occidentalis. The sequence goes on along the minus strand of NW_026555331.1, from coordinate 65,521,855 downwards.
GTTAGATTTATTCCCAAATATTTGATTATTTTTGTTTCGATAATAAAAGGGATGGTCTTTTGATTTCTTCTTCTTCAGATTTATTGCTTGTGTATAGGAAGGCTACTGACTTTTGCGTGTTGATTTTGTATCCTGCCACTTTACTAAACTGATTGATGAGTTGAATTAGTTTTTCTGTGGAGTTTTTGGGGTTCTCTATGTATATTATCACATCATCTGCAAATAGTGACAGTTTGACTTTTTCTTTTCCTATTTGGATTCCTTGTATGTCTTTCTCTTGTCTTATTGCTCCACCTAGGACTTCCAGTATTATATTGAAAAGCAGTGGTGAGAGTGGACATCCTTGCCTTTTTCCAGATCTTAATGGAAATGCTTTCAGCTTTTCACCATTGAGAATGATACTGGCTGTTGGCTTGTCAGATATGGTCTTTATGATGTTGAGGTATGTTCCTTGTATCCCAAGAATTTCAAGGGCTTTTATCAAGAATGGGTGTTGCACTTTGTCGAAAACTTTCTCAGCATCTAACGACATTATCATATGGTTCTTATATTTCTTTTTGTTGATGTTTTGGATAACATTGATTGATTTTTGGATGTTGAACCATCCTTTTGTCCCTGGAATGAATCCTACTTGGTCGTGGTGAATTATCTATGGATACATTGTTAGATTCTGATAGCTAAAATTTTATTGAGCATTTTTGTATCAATTTTATTGAGGATTTTTGCATTAGTGTTCATTAGGGAAATTGGCCTGTAGTTTTCTATTTTTGTGTTGTCCTTATTCAGTTTGGTATTAGTGTAATGTTGGCTTCATAGAATGTGTTTGGTATTATCCCTTCCTTCTCAATTTTTTGGAAGAGTTTGTGAAGGACAGGCACTGATTCGTTTCTGAACGTTTGGTAGAATTCATTTGTAAATCCATCAGGTCCTGGACTTTTGTTTTTGGGGAGGTTTTTGATTACCATTTCAATTTTGCTGCTTGTAATTGGTCTGTTTAGGTGTTCTATTTCTTCTTTATCTAGGTGTTTGGGTGATTGTAGAGTTGTAGGAATTTGTCCATCTCCTCTAGATTGTTGAACTTGTTTCCATATAACTGTTCATAGTAGTTACTGATTATTCTTTTGGTTTCTGCTGTGTCCGTTGTGATTTCTCCTCTTTCATTGATGATCCTGTTTATTTGTGCTTTCTCCTGTTTTTCCTTTGTGAGCCTGGCTAGGGGTTTGTCTATTTTATTGATTTTTTTCGAAGAACCAGCTCTTGCTTTCATTGATCTTTTGGATTGTTTTTTTAATTTTAATTTCTTTTATTTCTGCTTTGGTTTTTATTATTTATTTTCTTCTACTGGTTTTGGGGTTTTTTTGTTGTTCTTTTTCTAGATCTTTGAGCTTCGAGTTTAGGTTGTTTCTTTGAGTTCTTTCTTGTTTCTTGATGTGAGCCTTTTTTGCTATATATTTTCCTCTTATTACTGCTTGTGCTGCATCCCATACATTTAGGAAATTGGTGTCCTCCTTGTCATTCAATTCAAAGAGATTTTTAATTTCTTCTTTGATCTCCTCGTTAGTCCAGTGGTCTTCCAGTAGTGTGGGTTTCAATCTCCATGAGGCACGAGAGTTCCGTGCCTTCTTTTTATGGTTTATTTTTAGTTTGATGCCTTCATGGTCAGAAAAGATGGTTGGTATGATTTCAATCTTGGTGTATCTGTTGATGTTTGTCTTGGGTTCCAGTATGTGATCCATCCTGGAGAATGATCCATGTGCGCTTGAGAAAATGAGTACTCAGATTTTTTTGGGCTTAGTGTTCTATAGATGTCTGTTAAGCACAAGCGCTCTAGATCCTTATTTAGAGCTTTAGTGTCTTTACTTATTTTTTTGTCTCGTGATCTATCCATTGTTGATAATGGTGCGTTGAATTCTCCCACTACATATGTGTTTTCTCTGATGTCTGTTTTCAGGGATGATAATAGTAGTCTGATATATTTTGGTGCTCCTTTGTTTGGTGAATATATGTTAACGAGTGTTATTTCTTCTTGAAGTATTGTCCCCTTGATCACAATGTAGTGACCATTGGGGTATCTTTTTATCTTTTTGAGTTTGAAATCTGTTTTGTCTGATATGAGTATAGCTGTTCCTGCGTTCTTTTTTGGTCCATTAACTTGTAGGATTATTTTTCATCCTTTAACTTTGAGTCTATTTTTATCTTTTGTAGCTAAATGTGTTTCCTGGAGACAGCAAAAGGTTGTTTTTTTTTTTTTTCTTAATCCAGCCTGCGACTCTGTGTCTTTTTATTGAAGAGTTTAGTCCATTTAAGTTTAGCTTAATATTGATATGATAGCATCTGTATTTGCCATTGTGTTTGTCTTTCCTTTGATTTTATTTATTTATTCTTTTAATAACTTTTTTTTTGGCCTTCTTTTGTTGTTATTCGTCCCTCTGAGGTTCTGGCTTTAGGACTCCTTGTAGTATTTTTTGGAGTGGGGGTTTAGTCGTAATGAAATTCCAGAGTTTCTGTTTGTCTGGGAAGTCCTTATTCTTTCTTCATAGAGGAAGGAGAGCTTTGCGAGATAGAGTATTCTTGGTTCACATCTGTTTTCCTGGAGTCTGTTGACTATGTCCTTCCACTCTCTACTTGCCCATAGTGTTTCTTCAGAGAAGTCTGATGTCAGTCTGATTGGTTTCCCTTTGAATGTTATCTGTTTCTTCCCTCTTGTCAGCTTCATTATTGTTTCCTTGTCTTGGATTCTTGGGAGCTTTACTATTATGTGTCTTGCTGTAATTTTCCTTTCATCATGGAAGTTTGGTGTTCTTCTTGCTTCTTGTATATCTATTTTCAGCTCCTTCTTCACGTTTGGGAAGTTCTCTTCAATTATTTCCTTGAATATTTTCTCTGTTCCTACATCTCTCTCCTCTCCTTCCGGTATTCCTATAACTATTATATTTCCTTTCCTCATGGAGTCAGATAGTTCCCGAAGTCTTTCTTCAGTCTTTTTCCTTCATACTTCTCTTTCTAGTTCTGTTTTAGTTCCTTTTATTTCTGTGTCTTCAAGAGTACTTATTTGTTCTTTCATTTCATCTATTCTGATTTCATTGCTTTTCCCAGAGTTCTTTAGCACCTCCATTAATTCTTTGATCTCCTGCATTTCTTTTTCTTCCCTCTTTAGGGACTCAGTTTCATTCTTCTGATTGTTAATTATTTTTCACTTGTCATTGTTTTCTTTTATGACTTCTATCAGTTTTTTAATCACAGCAATTTTAAATTCTCTTTCTGGAAGGCTCAGAAGTTCTTCCAACTTACTGTCATTGCAATCTCGTAGGTGGTTTTCTTTTTGTGGTGTGTTCTTTACCTGAGGAGTTGCTGGGTTGCATGTGGTTTTTCTACTCCCTGATGCCTGTTTTCTAATTTGCCGTATTCCTTGGGACACTGTGTTGCTGGTACTGGCCGGCATCTTGAGCGAACTTCCCAGCTCACCTCTGGCTCCTCTGGGAGTATTCTGCCAGTTCCATACAGTCTTTACTGAATAACGGTCCCTGTTTTAAAATGCTGATGCTGGGGACGTGCTCCCCTCTGCGCCGGGTCTGCCCCAGTGATGGGTGCTCGATCCCCTCTGGGCTTGGACTGCAGGCCAGAAGAGGTGGGGCATGGGCAAACCTCCCAGCTCACCTCTGGTTCCTCCAGGAGCCTTCTGCTGGTTTCAAGCCATCTCTACTGAAGAAAGGTCTCTGTTCTAAAATGCTGATGCGGGGGACTCACTCCCCTGTGCGCCCGGTCTGCCCCAATGGTGGGTGCCGCTCCCCTCTGGGCTTGGACTGCAGGCCAGAAGGGGCCTGGCATGGGCGAGCCTCCCAGCTCACCTCTGGCTCCTCAGGGAGCCTTCTGCCTGTTTCAAACAGTCTCCACCAAAGAAAGGTCCCTGTTCCAAAATGCCTATGTGGGAATGCGCTCCCCTGCACTCCCGGTCTGCCCCAGTGGTGGGTGCCACTCCTGTCTGGGCTCGGACTGTAGGCCAGAAGGGGCCTGGCATGGGCAAGCCTCCCAGCTTACCTCTGGCTCCTCAGGGAGCCTTCTGCTGGTTTCAAATAGTGTCCATCAAAGAAAGGACCCTGCTCCAAAATGGCGATGCTGGGGATGCACTCCCCTGCATGCCGGGTCTGCCCTGGTGATGGGTACTTCCTCCCAATCAGTGTGGTGTCTCTTTGTTTTGGTTAATATCTCTTTTGCTGTACAGAAGCTTTTTAGTTTGATGTAATCCCAGCTGCTGATTTTTTCCTTCACTTTCTTTGCTTTGGGGAATGTGTCTTTAAAGATGTTACTGAAATATATGCCATGGAGAGTTTTGCCTATATTTTCTTCTATATTTTTTTGTATGGTTTCATGTCTTATGTTTGATTCTTTTATTCTCCTTGGTGACACAGGGTTTAAAGTTTCAGCACTATCAAGTTATCACCAACCACTGTGGCATGAGTTTGATCCCCCGCCAGGGAGCTAACCCACATTACTCGGCAGACGTATCAATTATTTTAAAAATGAAGGACTGAAATGACTGGAAATGAATGCTAGATTAAATGAATGAATGAAAATGAATAAGTTTTCTTAACTTCCAACTAAGACTAGATTACTGAGGCAATTAAAACTTTTTTCTATTAGGGCACGAAAGAAATGTGCACCCTTCTGTTTTTTTTTTAGGCTAACAACTTATTAAACAAACATCAGATAGATTGATAAGAAAAAAAGTAAAAAAAAAAACTTTATAATACCTTGTTATTGGGTAGGTAAAAGGGAAAAGCTTCAGTCTTTTCCATCCTCCCACTGTGCATGCTCACTTGGCCAAATGGTGTGGCGTGGTGTGGTAGCATTGTGTGGCCTGGTGTGGCGTGGTGCTGGGGTGGGCAGTGTGCAGCCAAGTGTGGCAGAGTGTGTTAGAGTGCAGCAGAGTGTGATGACAAACAGAGCACATAAAAGCACCAACACGGCTGTTAGAACCGGTGATGAACCTACCCAGTATGGGATGGTTGCGCTATACTTGTCTATTTCAAGTTAGACATTGGAAAGACCCAGAGACCCAGCATGACGGAGAAACTCACTCACATGGTCTGATAGTCCTTCTTAAATAGTTTAGATAAAATAAGGGACATTGGGTGAGGGGAGAGAAAGTGAAGGTCATTTAAGTTGTAAGGGGGTGTAGTGGCAGGATGGCCCCTGAGCAGGTTTTCTGATCTGGCAGATGGGTAAAAGGAGAATTGTGGAGCCCTCAGTGGGTTTCTCAGGCTTTTATTGTGCTTTACTTGTAGTGTGGCAAACAGGTACATGGCAGGCAGGGGTGCCCCAGGGCCAGAAGGCTGGAAGGCCTACAGGCCCCAGGCAAGTCTTCACTCTGGCCTCTTTCTCTTCTTCTCTCTCCTGCCTCTCTTCTGCTCCTGCTTCTCTTGGTGACTATCTCAATACCCCTCCCATGGCCTACAGAAGTAAATAAGTCAGCTTACAACAATGTAACAACTGAAGGTGCCCCATTAGGCAGGGCAATCCTAATGGTAGGAGGGCAGAAAAGCCTGAAAAACCATTTACCCTACAATCTACCCCCCTCAGGGTTTTCTGCTATATAATCCACTTATATCTCTATCTATCTATCTATCTATCTATCTATCTATCTATCTATCTATCTATCTATCTATCTATATACAACTTTACCTTAACAAACACAAACAATGCATCCATGGCCCACAAAAGAAAATACAACTGAATAATGAAACAATACAACATAACATAAATCATTTCAGACAGGACACCAGCCTAGTGGCAAAAGACAATTATTGGCACCAGCAGATGATCCACCACTTATGCACTGCTCATATGAGGGAGGAGAACCATCCAGCTGTGGTCTTGGCCACAAGCCACACACAGCACCCAGCCCCAGGATGCACTCACTCTTGGATTGGCAATTCTGTACTTTGGGGGTAATCGCCCAATCCTCAGGGTTTTCTGTCTGTGGTCACTCCCAACACTGGGCTTTCATAGCCACCAATGTGACACGCAGATCCCTGCACTCAGGCCAATGCACAGCACAAGCACATGGATCAGAGATCCGTGGATACAAGCTCCACACATGGCCTCTCTTAGGTCCCCTCTTTGGCTGTGGACTCCACCACAAGCCATGTTCCCCACTCGTCCCCCAAGGACGGGTTCCTCAGCTCCTCACCCTCAGCAATGAGCAGGGCATCACCCACAGGTGATTTTAAGAGACTCGCTGGCCTTCCTTAGCATACTTAGGCTGCTTAACAGCCGCTCAGGACTTCCCAATCTCAGCACCATCTTTTGCCTTTCTAAGTTGGCTTTTTTCCTCTGCCTAGCTGCTGGGCAGTACACAGGCTGCTTTTGGCCCTCAAGGCCCACTGGCCACCCCTAGATTCCCATCTCCTGGAGTGTACAAACAATACCATCCTCCCCCAGGGTCCCCAAAATAGGACATTACCCTGCCAAAGTTCCTCCGCCTTCTGGCGGGATTGTCAATCCAAGTCCATCAGTCTTTTCCTGCATCAGCACTGGCGAGCTCTGAATCGTGGTCCTCTCTTCCCCGACAATTCTGCTGCCTCAGGAGTCCTCGGCTGGTTCTCTCAGGCCATCTCCTCCAGGTGAGATCTCGTCCCGCAGCTCCTGGACCTTGTCCACCTCCTGTGCTCCTGCAATGTCCTTAGCTCTTCCTGCAGTTCCTGGACCTTGGTCATCTCCTGTGCTGCCATGGCACGTCCAGCGTTGTAACAGGCAAACACAGTCTGCTACTCTTCAGTCCCTCCTGACGTCTTTGGAGGGCTCCATACCCATCTGCATCGGAACATCCTGTCGACTTGTAGGGGCAGGATGGCCACTGAGCAGGTTTTCTGATCTGGCAGATGGGTAAAGGAGAGTCTTGAAGGCCTCGGTGGGTTTCTCAGTCTTTTATTGAGCTTTACATGTAGTATGGCAAACAGGCACATGGCAGACAAGGGTGCCCAGGGGCCAGGAGGCCAGGAGGCCTCCAGGCCCCAGAGCATGTCTTCACTCTGGGCTTCTCTGGCCTCTTTCTCTCCTTCTCTTTCCTGCTTCTCTTCTGCTCCTGCTTCTCTTGGTGACTATCTCAATACCCCTCCCAGGCCCACAGAAGTAAACAAGACAGCTTACAACAATGTAACAACTGCAGGTGCCCCATCAGGCAGGGCAATCCTAATGGTGGGAGGCCAGAAAAGCCTGAAAAACCATTTACCCTACATGGGTGTAGGAGGACAGCACAGTACAAGGGCATGCAGGTTTAAGTTTTGCTTTCTCCACAAAAAAAACAAAAAACAAAAAACAAAACACACACAAAAAAAACAAAGATAATAACCTTCCTGAGAAGGGAGAGGGAGATTTCCTTAGGAGAGAGAGTTTCTCCTTTGTACATGTAAATTTTTTTTTTTTTTACAAAAGTTCAGCCTTCCCCAAGCCATCAGAGTCCCTCCATGAAATCAAGATTTTGCCAAAAAGACTTATTTTTGGTTGGCAGATTTTTGCTCTCCTATACTTCCCACCAGAATTCTGTGGGCAGAGATTTACCTACCCCGACCTTCTTTCTGCTTGAAACATGGGAAGGGGGAAGAAGCAAATGAACAAACGCAGGAATTAGCAGCTCAATACTGTTCCTATCATATTCATCTATTTCTCCTACTTGACAGAGAGCAGGGATTTTCCTCTTATTCATCTTTGTATCCTAAAGCACGGGGTTTGGGTTAGTTCAGGGACAGCAAATTGTGATGTTTCAAATTGTAAAATTAAATATAGTTAGGAATAATGTCATTCCTAGGAAGGCTGAGAAGATGGAAATATTTTAAGACATTCATATCAGTTTTTTTTACTTTAATAATTTTGTGGTTCTGTTATAAACTGGTGAGATATTCTTAGAAAAGCAATTTGGAAAATCTCTTGTTTAGTCAAGTGTCATGGTCAGCTAACAGAAAGGAGTATCTTCCTCAAAAATACTTAGGAGGCTGAAAGTATCGTTAAGTGACAATCCCAAAAGTATTGGGACAAAATGTACTGTGATCACACAAGAGTTTCCTTAGGTTGCTCAAGAACTTTACAATTGGTTGGTGAAGATCCAACTTGAGCATTTGGTTAACACTGAATCCATGAAAGTGTGAGACCATGGAAGTAGGAAGAATTGTTTCCTGTTGGCCTAGGTCACCAGGCATGGGTCATCTTGTACACAGGTTCTTGGCCATGATATTTAGATGAGACGTCACATATATGACAAACTTCATGTTTCCCTGAAGGTTTATTGTAAGTAGACCTCTTGGCTAAGGATAAAGACCACTAGAAGCTGACACAGTGAAAAAAGACATTCCTGAAGACCCCCCTCCCACACTAAACAATACTTTTTAATTTACCTAACTATGCACTCCAGGAGAGTTTCTTTGGAAATGCTACTTTTGCTGTCTCCTTTTCTTATTACAGGTAAATATATACTTGTCTTTTGTGTACTCCATCTTGATAGTGTTTTTTTTATTTGACCCAGACACCCTCCAAGAGAACACATCTGTTGAGTTCAGTTACAAAAGTACAATACAATCTCTTAAAATTATGCACATATTAATAATATTACACATTGCCCTGTTGAATAAGAAGACAGTGTGATCTCCTGAAGTCTCTATTTTTATCCACACCCAAACTTATATTATGTTATAATGCAATGTTAATCTTCAATAAAAATATCAATTAATCATTTCACCAAAAGTCACCTGTTGGAATCTTAAAATTCTAGTTTCTAAGTGCATGGTACTTTTTGTTTTTAATACATGAGATTATCTTCTGGTTTCTCTTTGTAGTTTCTAAATGCAGGTGGTCAGACATTGCATATGAAGAGATTTTTAAATTCATTTTGAATCACATCATCTATAACAATGCCTGAATATGAGTTTTCATCCCTGTGTGATTCTGATCAAATTATTACTCTCAAATGGCACTGTGCATTAGAGCAGATTGGGGAAATTGTTTAAATACAGACCCCTTGGCCCAGGGAAGACTTCAGGCACCAGATTGTCAAAAGAGGGGTCCAAACCTTTCTGCTGATTTGCTCATTTGTGCGCAGTAAGTGCTCAGAGTGATTCTTATGCCTTCTGGCAGTTACTGGTCCTTAGGCTGGCATTTGGAACTCATTGAATTAGGCATTCCACTGCTACATTATGGTGGAACTATTTATCCTTTTATAAATATTGCCTTAAAAAACATGCACACATTTTCACTTGTATTTCCTGAGGTTCAGAAATTTTGCAGCCCAGGGGATTTCTGATTGACCTGGATTATTCATCACACATGGACATAGGAACAGTTTCAGGCAATCATGTCACTCAGACTGTTACTTTTGACCTTAAAGACCTTCAAAATTTCCTGAACCCAGAACAAATGTGAAGAACAAGACTTCCCAATATACAAAATCTAACAAAGAGCAGATTTGCAGAGACCTAGCATGAATACATTGTAACATTTCATAGTTAATTTAATGAAAGTCATCACTAGATCAACTTAACCATAAGTGCCTAAAATAGCTTTTGCTCTAAATTCTCTGAAGGCTGGCAATGCTTAGAGACAGAAAATGTCCCCCACTGTGTCAGACAATAATTCATCTGCTTCTTCCAAAGTTGTTTTTGAGAATGTTAATTAGAATTCCCTTTCAGATAATCCTCATATTGTTTCACACATACAGATCGATTATCAGTCTGGACCATGACGGTCTCTGGTGAAAGTTTACTCTCACCACTGTCTGTTCTGGGTAGGGCCATCTGGACCTTCCAAAGGATTGCCATCAATAAGGAGCTGCCTTGACCATGGATGTTTTTGATAGATACCAGAGTGAACTCAGAGCAACCTGAAGCTCAGACATCAGATATTGAGGGAAGGTGTCAGCAGAGAGAGGACACTCCACTGCCATCTCTGGTTTGGCTCCATGTACTCATCCAGTCATTCATTCATGCAACAAGAACCAAAAAGCTTTCCCAGGATCCTGCTCCCAGATGAAGTCCAGAACAAGGAGTGAGGCTGACAGCAAGCTGTGTGTAGAGGCTTTGACTCAAAGACAATGGCAAGGGTCTGCCCCAAGGATGGCAGAGAACAATGGGTTGAAGATCCCTGTCTGGAAGGGCTCAGTGTTCTTTATCACAGTGTGATATTTGCTCTGTCAACCTAGGCTCTGATGTGTGATACGAGGACATTTTACTAACCATGGATTTAAACAGCAGAGTGTACAAACGGGTCCTTTTTTATAAATTGGAGCAGACTCCGCCACATAAAGACATTTAGGTTATTATATGTCAGGTCCTGTTCTAAGAGGTCTCCTGAATTATCTTACTTCAGTTCATAATCATATGCACTGATGCTTATAATAAAGATAAGGACACCAAGGCATAGAGAATAAATGTACTACCCTTGTCAGTTACCAATCCTGAGATTCAAAGTCAGCTTGCTTCCAGGGCTTGAGATCTTGATTACATGACTTCCCTTAGGATACAGACCTAAGATTGCTCTGTGGTCTTGCCCCATTTCTCTTCGGTGAGCTTGAACTAATTTCCTATACATTTTATCCTGAAGTCAAACTGAACTCAACATTCTTGAATGTGTTTTGACTTTCCTTCCTTGTGTTAAGTAGGCTCTGCCAATCAGCATATAGCCCCTTTCTTATCTTTGATCTTCATATTGTCAAATCACACCTATCTTTCAAAATTTGACTTCTGTCTTAATAATCCCTTAAGTGAGCCATCCAAGGTGTCCAGTGTTGCTAAAGCTATCTTTGCAATGGAAATATTGCCCTTATTCTTTCTTGGTAAATCTTCAGATAAATCATATTATATAAAGTAGGATGTTTGAAGAAATACAGACTTATTTTCTATGAAGAAATGTTTAAGAAATGTTTAAGAAAACAAATTTAAGCCTTTTAAACTTGATTCTCCTGTGATGTCATCTTTAGTATAAGATGTTAAATGTTCAGTTTTTAAGCAAAAGTAATTTTTTTAAAAATTTATTTGTTTATTTATACAAGCACTGGGTACAGTCAGAAGCACAGGAGGGTAAGAGAATTCACCAGAGCCAGAGCAGGGAACAGAACAGGCAGACTGATGAAATACACTGCTGAGGGGAGCAGCAGGCGCGGCAGGAGAGGTCTGCGCACCATGTGGGACCCTCGCTGGTGGCCGGGGATCGAACTGGCACTGCAGAGGCAGCGGGCAGCTTCGCAGCCCAGCACTCAACTGCTGCGCCACCAGGGAGGCCCTTAGTTGGTATTTCTAAAAATATATATATATATATATATATATATATAAGAAACTGAAATGCTCAATGCAACATTATTAGGAGTTTTCACAAGTAGAAATGCTATTATCTTGGGAAATTAACTTTTAACATGTCTTCTGAAAATCTTTGCACTTTTTAAGATTGTGAGTCTTAAAATTTTAAATTTCTTTAATAGTTTAGCTTGGTTTTACAATTTGAATTCTTCTGTGTTTTTAAGATGGTAGGAGCAATTATAATCATACTTCTGTTGCTTATATTTTATGTGTCAGTCTTAACATTTCTGTTTGATTTTGATTAATTATCTTAAAGGCTAATCTTAAAGATAGTAATTTGTATTGCTATTAGATGACAGGGAAAGGTATTTTGAGTTTTATAGGTTAAAAATAATCTTAGTAATTAAGAAGTATCTTTTCCCTCTAATGATTTACTCATGGCCACGTCAGTAACTCATCACATTGTTAACATTTTTTAATAAAAATGTAGCCTCTACCTACTCAAATCCTACTTTTTGCCCAGTAGGTGGGTTTTTGGAAAGTGAGAACAGTAATTAGGGCTTGGATACTAACTTCTACTTAACATTTGAGTGACATAGAACAAGTTGTCCAAGTTCATTTCAGTTTCCTCTCTGCAGATTGGTGTAGTAGGCACTCAATAAATGGTAACTATTTTGATCATGGCATGTGTTATGCAAGAGATACTTTTCCTAATAGGATATTTTTCTCTATTACAGTGAATTAGACAACTGTAAAAGTGAAATTACCCGAGTATATTTTTCTCTAGTCTTTTTAACCATTCACTGATTTCATTCTCTCATAAACTCAAATTACCTGGTTGATGGCAGGACACAGTGAGATTCACATGGCTGCCTCTGTCTCTTCAGTAGAAACAATTGTACGAATTTGTTTTACTGATTAGTGGAGATTTGCAGGAGCTGGGCTTTCTTCTTTTAAATTGAGGTACAATTGACATGTAATATTGTATCACTTTCAGATGTATAACAGAATGATTTGATACTTGTAACACACTGAGATTATCACCACAATAACTTCAGATATAGGTGAAATTATCCAATAGTTGTCTTTTTCCTTCAGATTCATTTCACTAAACATAACCTCTCCACTTAAAAAAAAATCTCCATTTTGTTGCAACTTGCAAACTTTCATTTTTTGTAGTTGAATAGTATTCTGTTGTGTAAATCTACCATGTTTTCTTTAACTATCATTTATCAATGGACACTAAGATTCTTTCCATGTATTATTTATTGTGACGAGTGCTACAATAAACATAGAGGTGCATATAACTCTTCTTGTTAATCATTTAATAACCTTTGAATAGATGCCCAGAAGTGGGATTGATAGATCATATCATAATTTTCTCTTTAGTTTTTTGAGGATCCATACTACTTTCTAACATGGTTATACTGAAACCGTGGCCCTGCAGTATGGACTTTGGGGCAAGACTGGCATTTTTCCACTGCCACCTAAGCAGAAAGAACAATTGGAAAAACATGACAGCTCTCCCCACCTAAACCAGAAGTTGCTGCCTGTGGGCAGGCCCTTCCTTGGACACCAGCTGGGTTTTAAGTTTGGAGCCCAAGCAGGCTGCCCAGAGCACAGCCTTGGGACTGCTTTCAGGCTGCCCTGACACACAAATGCTGTGGTATGGCTGCATGAAGTCCCAGCACTGACCTTTTTATATTTGGTGACTGAATTGCACAATAAAATAATGAGGTACCAGCAAAATGAAACAACTATGTCATCAGCTCATTCATTAACTTTTCTGTTCCAGATCGGCCGATTGGTCCTAAAATTTTTCAGTCAGTCACTTAAAATTGAAAATGGTCCAATCAGGCAGGTATCAACTAGGGTGGAGATGTTGATAGAGGATATAAGGCAGGGCAGGAGCCATCTTGGGACTCCCACATACCCAGACTCCCATTCTGTTCCTGGCCTCTGCATCTAGCAGCCAATTTTTTAAGAGAGAGGCCACTGTGATGGGGTGGGTGCATCTGCTTCTTCTCTTGTCCTTGCCATCTCCTGAAATGAGCACCAAAGACCCAAGACCTTGTATCTCAAAAAGCTGTTTGTTGTTGGTGTGGGCCAACAACTTACAAAGGATATAGGCATGGTGATTCTGACATTTCTGCCTCCTAGTGACTGGTACTGACTGGCACTACTGATGGGTGACTGGAACTCTGTCTGGGTCACCTCTGAGAGCTGGTAACTGCTCCTGATCATCCAGCATTGCCTTCCAGTGCTGCTGTTTCCATTGTTGTCTGATCAAGTGTCTGGTGCTGTCCATCCCAACCTTCAGACTAGTTGCTGTGGGCTGCTGTGATGTCATCTCAGCAGCACCACTTGTAAGCAGTTAGATGGATCCTGACTCACATTTTGCTAGTGCCATGAGCTCCAGTGCCATGAGCATATTGACAGGATGGTGACAGCTTGCATGAGTGACCTTTTGCGTGGGATTTCTGGCAACTGTGGACACTAAATGGGTTAGATAGCCAGCCACCTGTGATCTTAGAGACTCTGTTTCCCCTATTTGTTAAATAAACCCCATAGTTGCTGTCCCCTGAAACTAGTTTTGCAATTGTGAGTGTGGGTGAAGAACCCACAGATGGTGACCCTGTCCTCTATTGGACAGTGTCCTTGGATGGCTATAGAAAACCAATAGCCCTGTTTCAATACTAATTTACATATCCATCAACAGTGTATTAAAGTTCCTTTCCTCCAGACCCTTGCCAATACTTGTTGTTGCTGGTCTTTTTGATGTAAATCATTCTTACAGGTGTCAGATATCTCATTGTGGTTTTGATTTTCTTTTCCCTAATAAGTGATGATGAGTATTTTTTTCATGTGTATGTTAGCCTTTAGTATGTCCTCTTTAGAGAAGTGTCTATACAAATCTTCTGGCCATGTTTTTTTATTAGGCTATTTTGTTATGTCATCTGCAAATAGTGATAGTGTCATTTCTGTTTTTCTAATCTTGATTCCTTTTATTTCTTGTTTTCTAATTGCTCTCACTAAGACCTTTAATAATAAATTTAACAGAAGTGGTGAGGGTGGTGATGAGAATCTTTAAGATTTTCTTTTGGCACTTGCAAGTATATATAATCAACTATAGTTACCATGCTGTAATTGAGGCCCCTGTGACTTATTTTATAAGTGGAAATTTGTAGATCTTGACCCCATCACCCATCTTGTCCACTCCCCAATCCCTCTCCTCCTTGACAAACATTTTCTGTTCTCTGTATCTATGAGTTCTCTGCATCTATATTTCTGTATCTATTTTTTTTTTTAATTCCACATGAGTGAAGTCATATGGTATTTGTTTTTTTACTTCTACTTATTTCACTTAGATGCCTGAGGTTCATTTACATTGTCACAAGTGGAGTTTTGGGCTTTTTTTCTGTAGCTAAATAATATTCTTATATGTATACACACATATATGAACAGACAAGACATAGCAGGTGTCGATGAGGTTGTGGAGAAAAGGGAACTCTTGAGCAACGTTGGTGGGAACATAAATTTGTGCCACCATTATGGAAAACTGTATGGAGGTTTCTTAAATAATTAAAAGTAAGATTGCCATGTGACTCAGCAATGCCACTTCTGTTTTGCGTGTCCCCAAAGCTAAGAATGGTTCTTGGATTTTTGACAGGTGGTAAAACAAATAAACAAAAGAGAAAATGAAATAAGGAATACATGACAGAGACCATATGTGTCCAGTAAAATCTAAAATCTTTACTTTTTGATCCTTTACAAAAACAACAAAAACAGCCACCAACACTGGATTTGAAGTTTTTAATTTAGAACACTATTTTTATTTATTTAAATTTGAATATTCAAAAAAAGATTGAAAAATGAAAAGAGGGCACTGCTCTAGAGTGGAATAGCTGGTACACTGAGTGTGGACCTCTTCTGGTCTTGCTGTGAACTTGCTTGGACTCTTAGACCCAGCATATCACTTATGTAAGCTGCTAATTCATTCTTCTTCTCCTTTACAAATCTTAAAACAGCTGGAAATAATCTATTTTCAAATGTAAATATATGCATTGTTCTTATTTTCTTTTTAATTTTCTGACCTGCATCCAACTTGCTTTGCCCCAGGTATCCTGAAATGTGTAAACAGTCACCTTGTGATGTTGGTCTCGAAAGAACACAAAGAAATGGATCCATTAATAATATTGATTCTGGCCCATTATGAGTATTCTTCCACTAAGAAGGAAACTGTGAAAACTTTGTGGCTTTTGAGAATAAGCAAATATTTTCTGTAATTCACCTTTAGAACAGACCAGCAGTCAAATCATATACTCTTTTTAAATATACCAAATTATATAAAGTTTCCAAGCTTTTTAAGATAAATTTGACTAGAATGACACAATGAAATGGGAAAAGCAGCTTCTCCATTAAGTTTCCCAAATTCATTTCTCTTTAAAGGTTGCCCTTTCACATAAAGCAGGTTTCTATACCTTGCATTACAAATAAATTCTAATGACAAGAACTTGAATTTGGCAACTACCTTGGACAGATTGATCAACCACAGGCACGGAGAAGATTGCTGCCAGCTGTTGCATATTTACAGAAGTACCAGAGAATTTAAAAAGGATATAGAAAATCTGCAGAAATTAAGATAAGGATTAAACTGTGAGTTGACAGATAAAATTCATAGTAAGAATTGGACAATTAAATGTTAAAAATATAAATTTGGAATACAATTTATTTTTAAAACGTCATGTGAAAAATCCACTGTGAACCAGTCAACTCTATGTGATATTACCATCCATAAATTATAGACTATTTTCCCTGAATTTATCAAAAATCCTCTGGTTTTATCTGACAGTTGAGATTTAGATTTATAATGTTTGCTTGTTTTTGTAAATTCACTTTCAACTTACTTGACTGCCTGTTGTCCTCGTAACCAACAAGGTATAATGTCTCATCTGATGAGGAAAAGGAATTCTTTACAGTTAACTCAAAAATTTCCCAAAGATGACTTGGTTGGGTCAAGCAATATTGTCTGAGACATTCAAGCCATATTTTTTTACAAGTCAGATTTATTTGTATGTCAGTTATATACTGTAATATTCATCTTTTCAAAAACAGTATTTTAAAAGTATTTTTTAAGTATTCACAGAGACCTCACATGTAACGCTTACCCTAGCTCCCCCACAGCCTACTCCATTGTTGACAACACCACCCAGAGTGGTACATTTGTTACAAATAAACCCTAATAATACACCATTCTTGCCCAAAGTCCATAGTCTACACTGAGGATTATTCTTGGCCTTGTACATTCTATTAGTTTAGACAAATACATAATAACATGTTAAATTGAGTATACTGGACCCAATTTTAATATGGGTGTGTATGAACACTTCCCCACACCACAAGCAATTCTTGGATGCCAGCAAGGTGTCTAACAAAGCAACTAAATCAGCTTAATGCTAACAGTATCTACATAAGGATGGCATCAGATCTCAGTTAGGGGCTCAGTGACTTCTCACTTCAGATGTCAGTGCTGGCTCAGTCTGTGATCCTGACCACTTCCTTAGATTTCAAGTCCTTAGTTAGGCTCTGACTGCCTGCCATATATCATAGATTCCCTTGATTTGGGCTAATTTTCTAGAATGACTCTCATAATTCAGGAAATCCTTTGCAGTCTAGAGTACCATTTTATTAGGAACAGTCAGTTGGAAGAGATGCATATGGGGAAAAGTTATACATCCTCCACGCCCTCTCTTGATATATCATCTTCTACTGATCTACACATATAAGCTCTTCAAAGTTTCTTACAATTATACAGAGACTTCACTAAATAGGCATGATTGATTAACTCATTGGCCATTGATTTAGCCTTCAGCCTCTCTCAACTCCTTCAAGATTCTGGAAGTGAATCAGAAGATCCATTCCTTTAATAATATGGATGGTTCTCTTGCTAATCATCCTGAGGTGATTCCAAAAGTAACTTCATTCACGTAACAAAATACAGCTTTATCATTCTCAACACTTAAGAAATTCCACAGTTTTTGGAAGCTGTGGTCTAAGACTGTGAATGAAGACCAAATAAATATGTATTACAAATCACAGTATTGCACATACATTCATCATTATGATATCAAACGAAATAGCTTCCTTGCCATAAAAGTCCTCTTGTTCTACTCTTCTGGGGATTGATTTATCATGAAAGCAGTTTTGCCCCAGTCATCCCTCTGGACACCCACCTTGTTTGATTGGAATTGAAATTCCTCAGCATCTAGTCTGCTATGTGTAGTCAACATTAGTTACTGATGTCCTGGAGGTGCTCTAGTTTTATTCCAAGTCATGGGATGCTCTGAGCCCATTGTTTATCTGGACTATTTTGCATTATTCTTCTGGAAGTAATGCAGGGAAACTCATTTGATATGATCTTCCTCCTGGGGGCTGCCTGCCATCTTTTTTAAATTATGCATTTTTTAAAAAAGAAAGATCTTTGGTAATAAGGTTTATTGCCAAATGTCCACGAGGCCTCTTTTACACCTCCATCCTTTAATTAATTATTCCCACCTGAATAGAATTGATAGACTCAATTAGTGAGTGATATGATGAAAGAATAACATTCCTGACTCCCAGTAAGCCTTTCCAATCCAATCCTTCTGCTTTCTATGTGAGGTGAAAATAAGGGAGTGGTTTAAAGTCTGCCTTGTTGAAATAGCTCTAGTCATACTTTGTCAGTCCCTTTCTCACAACTCAGTGATAAGAAATAGGCAGTGATCTATAATCTTTATCAGTGGATCAAGAGTCTGCAGTGTGGTCTAGTGACCCTAAGGCTAGGTCCCATGTTTGTATTCCATTTTGACACCATAGCTAAGATTTGTTCTCCATTCAGTCTCACAAAATATACAGCTTACATCAGATGCTTGTGTTCTCTCAATTGATTTGGAACCCAGTGGCTCCTGATAATCTCAGATACAATTTTGGATGCCTGCACTGCTTATGGAGTGACTTTTTTGCTTCCTCCTTACTACTGATTTTGTAAATATTTAACAACTATTTACCATGTGCCAGGGATTGAGTCATTAGAACTTGGGAAGTTCATGTGCTTGACTTTGGAAGATGAATATATACCCATATGGGGGAAAGGGAGAAAATATTTATATTACACCAAGTATCTTTTTTTTCTATTTATGTATATCTTCTTTGCTCTGCCTATGAATATAGATTTTATTCAACCTTGAGTCTTAGTCACCTTTCATGCTTAGTTTATGCTACTTTCAGAATATATCCTTCACAATAGAACCCAAAATATTGAATATATGGGTAATTGACTTTTAATGTTACTGATTCATGTTTGCAATCATTATCATATTAAAAAAGAAAGCCTTGTAGAAGTCAACCTTTCTGTTTAGTATGTATTACCTACCAATTTTTTTGGCAGAGTAGTTATACATGCTTTGTATCATTGAGTTTAGGATGATCTTTCATTATTAGAAATCTAAATCTTCCAAAATAAAAATACTTACAAGTTTTTAAATTACGTTTTAACTTAAAAATCAACTTAAAGTTCATTTAAATTTTTGATGTGGCATTTCTTACCTTTATTTTTTTTCAACTTTATAAACCTTCTTAAAATAGCAGAATCATAAATCATTATGCCCGAAAATCTTGATACTAGCAAACATTCCATAACGTTTATACCTATCAAGCAGAGATGGATTGTAAGAGGTAAGAGAGTTGAAGACTGTGCAGAAGCTCAAGAATTTTAAGAGAATGAAGGTTATCTTTGGTTCAAGAGGAAGAAGACTTGACCCCACTTTCATCAGCCAACCTAGGCCAAGATGTTCTTCCTAATGTTACCAGTGAATACTTTGAAGTCATTAGGATATGTTCATTGTATATAGTATATTGTAGAAATCCCATAGAAAGAAAAAACATAATTTGTAAGGAGGCATTTGGTGTACTTTGGATTCAGGCA